>NC_063439.1:20600065-21228049 GCF_020379485.1 Brassica napus
GCGGAAAGCCTCTTGATACTACAAGACTTCAGTTGTTGCTTGATATGACGCACAAGTCCAACAAAAGAAGGGTTTCTAAACGTTGCTTGATATGACGCACAAGTCCAACGAAATAGAGAATGTTTAGTTGGAGAAAACTCAACAAGAAACAAGAAGTATTCTACAAAGAACAAAGAGAGAAACTCATAAAAGGGGAAAAATCATTGTCTTATTCATGGAATGAGATTACATATTTATAGTATAAATGGTCAAAGAAAAACATAAAGAAATTGTGGAAAACTAGAAACTTAGAAAACATAAACAAAGACTAAGACTAAAGACTTTTGTAGAACCGAGATGTTGAATTTTGACTTGACTTTGAAGAAATCAATGCAACCTATGACCATGACTTTTTTGTTGACTCTGTTCAGATATTTTTTGATAAGAATGAGTTTGAAATAGACCGAAGAAAGGGCTGGTCGAATTTGGCAAGAAACAAACCCGTATTGCACTTTTTTTATGAACTTTTTCTTGGACTGAATAAGGCCCATTTCGCCCAGCAGCTAAACCATCTCCATTTTCAGTGTCACTTAGCTCACTCAGCTCCAAAGTAGTGTCACTTAGCTCATCCAGCTCCAAAGTGGTGTCACTTAGCTCACTTAGCTCATCCAGCTCATCTACTCTCACTTCAGCTGGATCTCATGCATACTCTCTTCAGCTGCTTCCAGCTCGTCCACACTCTGTTTCAGCTCTTCCTCAGTCTCATCAGTTGACTTTAGCTCAGTATGCTCACTATTAATCCATCATGGTTTGTCCTTTGTTGAATAATCATTTGGCTCAACCATGGTCGCATTATCCTGGCCCAGGTCTATGATCTGAGGTGCATCAAAATAGGTTATGAATAGTAAAAATAGTTCAAGCATGACGGATCAAACGGATCATGCAAATCAAACATGACAAATGCAGATCAAGCAGATTATGCATGAGAGATGCAGATCAAGCAGAACAAGTTACTTTTGAAATTATGAATGGCAAAAGCAGTTAAAAATGTAGATCATATATTTAAACAATAAAACTAACACCAAAATATCAACATATAATATAAATAATACATAACAAAGATAAACTAATTTATTGAAAATATTTAGATTTTCCCTTAACATATCTGCAATATTAAACTAGTGTTTTGAAAACCGGACCGACCGATCAAACCGGTCCAACCGTGACTCAGTGAAAAAGCTGAGTCTGGTTCGGTTTAAAACGCGGATTTCAGAAAAAAATAGTAAAACCGATAAAACCAGTGAACATGTTCAATTTCAAAACCCGGTTTTAAAAAATCAACATAGAATTAATGTGTTTTCAATTATTATTTAATATAATATTTAATAGGTAACACTATTTAACTAATTTTCTCTTTAATTTTATTTTCTTAAGAAATAATGTACAAATTTCCTTTTTGGTTCTCATATACTATTCTTATTTTGTTATATTTATAAAATTTAAGACTTCAATGGTAAGAATAAATAAATATGGTAATTTGAACCGTTAATTATTTGGTTTTTAACAATTTCAATTTACATAATATTTTCTTGTTTATTATATAGCTAGATTTATACTTATTGTATATATATATATATAATTTTAAAAAACCTTGTTGATGATTATATATTTAAAAATATCTAATACATATATTCCATGTAATGTATGTGGTTTCTATGAAAGCTTCGTTGTTATTAAACTCTGTGGTTCTAAATTTTGAAGCCTCATAAGTATTAGTCATTTTTTACATGCATATATTATAGATAAAACAATAAAAACATTAAATCTACTATATGTTGACAAAAAAGAAAAAGAATTAAATCTATTGTATTTGTATTTGATAAGTGAAGTTACCTAATAATGAGAAATAAGAGAGAAGAGTATAATAGTTTTTTTAAATTTAATTTGTAGAAAAATCTAATAAGAGAGAAGAGTATAATATTTTTTTAAAATTTAATTTGTAGAAAAATCTTTTATTGGTTAGAAGAGAGATATAATGAGTGAACCTCTTTAAAAAGTGGGTGTTTAGAACATGAAGCCGGAGAACTGTTTTTTGCACAAAAAACAAAAAATTAATCAAATATACAGTTATCTTGTCTTTTACTTTTAGAAACAGAAAAATAATGAATAGTGATTTAAAAGTAGTTCTCCTGCAACACATATGATATATTCTTGTCCTATTCCTCTTTTTCATAACCATAGTTAGGTGTATAGATAATTGTGTCTTTATTTTAGAAATATACAAAATTATATATATTTTTAATCTATGTGCATTAATTTAAAACGATAATTAAAATGAAACGGAAGGAGTACTAAACGAGAAAGTTAGGCTTCAGAGATATTTTATTAAGAAACCCTTTTCCAATCAAATTAATCATCAATACAGTGAAAATATCTCTCTCTCCTTAGATTCTTCGTCTTTTACGCAGTAGAAGGCAATGATTACTCTTTTCTAACTTTCTAGGAAACTAACACTGTGTTTTTTCTTCCATTCTTTTATCCTATTCTTTCTATGAAAAAAAAGGTGCATGCATTACAATATAACTAATCATAATTATAGCCCTTTTCATAATATATGTTAAACAAAATCTGACTTTCAAGCAATTTCAAATTTTTATTCTTTTTCATCAAAATAAAGGTTTTAAAGTAAAGTTTTGTTTTATCCAGTGTTAAGTCACCAGTGTTGTGGGTATCAGATGCAGAAAATCACAAGTGTTAATGGTGGAAATATATTTCTTATAAGTTAAATTTTTTTTGTGGAATTGACAGGAAACGCAATTCTGTTATTATGCAAAATTATAAACCATTAAAGTTCAAAAATCGATTATGCATTAATATATGAGATACATCATGAGGTACAATAAAAACTCTATAAATTAATAATATCAGAATTGTAATATTTTATTATTAATGAGTTATTAACTTAAAGAAATGTTTTAAAAATATGTGTATATATATAGATATATAGATTAGAACAAAAATAATTTTATCTTCACAGATAAATAGATTAAACTTTATAGATTTGGGTTTTATCTTTTTGTTAGACTATTTGATGTATTTTATGTATAAAAATACATATTATAGGATATAATTTTACTTTTAGATAATTTAGTTCACTAAAATAATATCAAAGTAACAAAATTAAAAGAAAAATAAAAAACTAGAATCTATTTTGAAGAAAAAATAAACAATATAATATTTTTTACATTTATAAATTTTTATCTAAAATTTATATAATTATATTTTAACTTAGGATTATAATGGGATCATATATTTATCTAATTAAGAATTTTTAATTATTATGCCATATTTGATAGTGGTTTAACTTTATACTGTAAATTTCTATTAATATGGTATGTTATTAATTAAACAAATATTCATTTATAAAGCTATCTCAGTCAAAGGAAAAAGAGAGTATTATCTTATAACGTCGTCTGTTGAATATTCTGTACAATTCTCTCAGACTGTATAATCAATAATGCGATAAGAGAGACAGGGAGAGAGAGATAATAAATAGTTTCAACCACCAATGTTAACTGGTGCAGTTTTAAGTGAAAGCTATTCCACCCCCAAAATAATAAGCTTAAAACGAGACATACCATCTTGTAAATATACGCAGTGCCTTCAAAACATAGCTGATATGTAAAAGCATACCATCATTGATTCATCCATATGTAGTACGGTGTGTGTGTTTGATTGAAGATAGATGATGATGAATATGTTGATGATGATGAACTAATTCTCATGAATCCACTTCATTTATTGCTTGCATTGTATTTACGTTATCGAAGAGCGTGCTCTTTCGTCGACAGTGAAATTCTTTTACAACACTTTGAATCTTTCTTTTAAATGTGTTTTTTAATATAAGGCACGGAACGTGATAAATGCCATCCAAATTTTCATATATGTTTATAATTTTTTAAGTTCATAAGCATAAATTTAATCAGTTGTATTTAAAAAAATAATTTTATAAATTTAGACGAGTAATATACATCTGGTTATGTTTATTGTTTGTTTGCCAACAGTTATGTTTATCTTAGGCTGTAAATAAAATAATTTTTAAACATTTAGCGAAACATAATAAAATACATAATGTGATATTGATAAGGAAGTTATGTGTACTTCTACTTTTCAAAAAAAAAAAGAGTTATATGTACTTCTATTTTTCAAAAAAACAAGTCATGTGTACTTCTAACTAAAATGATTTTATATCAAAAATGAATTATAAATTCAATAAATGCACTTTATTGAATTATAACTAGTGTAAGACCAACTCCAATAGAACACCAAAACACTAAATTTAATGTAATTTTAACTCGAGACCCCAAAAATGACATCATCCCACCAAATTTGGTGTAGAGTAGATAATGTTACATCAAATTTACTTCATTATTTATATTTTAAATTATTTTTACGTAATTAAATTTTTTATTTTATTTTCAACTAAAAAATTCGTAAATTATTATTATTTACTTTATATTGTAAGAAGAAAATATCATAGCACTTTTATATTTTATTTTTAGTGATATAAAATATAATTGGTATTTCATAAAATATAGAAGTTAATAACATAAGCTGGATAAGATTAAAATGCATATTAAATTTGAATTAAACATATCATTAGGTTATGTGCTTTTCATAATTAATACTTTTGTAATTTTATATATAATAAATACATAAAAGGTATAATATTGTTAAACCAAAAATATCAATGTAAATAAATTTTATAAACATAAAATTACAAAAAAATAACAAACATAATATCTAAGTGTGATAAAATAATTATTTACCAATTAAAAATGATAAAAATAGAAAAAATATTTAAATTGAAAACATCAAATAATATGTAATACTCCCTCCGTTTCGATTTAATTGTCGTTTTAGAGAAAAAAATTTTGTTTCAAAATAAATGTCGTTTTAGAGTTTCAATGCAAAATTTATTAATAAGATTCTCCATTTTATTTTTATATTGGTTGAAATATAGTTATGTGTATAGGTAATTGTGTTTTTATTTTAGAAATATACAAAATTATATATTTTCTTAATCTGTGTGCATAAACCTAGAACGCCAATTAAAATGAAACGAAAAGAGTATTTTTTTTTGAGTAAATTTGATGTTATGGTTGGAGATGATAAAAAAAAAACTGACAACAAAACATTAAATTTGGTGTACTTTCAGCATCAAATTTAGTGTGTAAATAACTAATTACATATGACAAGAGAGAAAAACATATGACAAGATGAATATAAAGCTCAGCATTGTAGAGAGGACTGCATGTTCCAAACCTTATATTTCTTCCCATTGATTTCCGGGAATCAAATACTTACAATAGTTTCTTAACAAAAACTATTATAAATGTTTTCATGAAATTAGGGCAAAAGTAAAAACAAAAACTACGATGCCCTAGGGAAAATGAAATCTCTGCAAGTGGGTTTTAGGGGGCACCTAGACATTAGTTACAAAAGATCTCTGAGTTTTTAGCCCTCCTGCCTCTTCAACCGCACTTCACGACAATGACAACGATCGTGATGCGTTATTTAACATCCTCTGTTTCTCACTGCATGCTCGTTACCGTACGCACTCATAGTCATAGGTGATGAGAAATCGAAGGCCTTATATAGAGAGAGCATACGACTATATATCACTAAAAGAAAAGCATACGACCATCATATAGCTTGCTTCTGTATACTGCATATGTACTGAATATCATGTAGCTCACTTGTGTACATAACATTGCATATGCATGTATAAGATATAATGGTATGATTAGTCATGACCCACACTCGAGGTATATATTTTTCCTATAAATAAGTTCTATGATAAATATTATTGAATACAGTCCAAAACTTTTTCAGAGTTGCTAAAGCCTAAAACTAGGTATTTCATTAGTTCAATGAAAAGTGTAATTAATACATAAACAAAAAAGAAGTCAAATTTTGGATAGGTTTATGAACAATGGGTTACATAAACCTATCCAGTCCTTAAAAGATTCCAGACTTCAATATACAATCTGATTTTCAAACTAGTAGTTACAAAACTGGTATTTCTTTGCATGTTTTGCATTACTATTATTATTATTACTCACGAATTCGATAAATCATGGGAGTCTATACTATGTAACAGCCTAGCAACTTTTGTGATCAGATTTCTTAATTTAAATTTTATTCGAGCAAATTATAATCGATCGAATCTTTAGACTTCATATATACCTGTTTCTCAGATACCTTTTAGCTCCTACAAACATTGAAAATTACTCTTATTACAAATCTCAATTTTTTTTTATTTGTTCAAAATTACAAAACTCTTTTTATGTATTATAAATGGCTATTGCGTAGAACAGTAAGATTGTTTGAAAGTTGGGTATTGTTATTTAACATTTACACCCAAAAAAAAAAGTTGGGTATTGTTCCTTTTCAACTGAATGTGTCATGGTCATCAACCAAGCAACATACTAAAACAAAGAATTTCAAACCTTTGGAAGAAAAAAACAAATGGTTTAAGAGAATGTTGTAGTATGCATATGCTTGAATTGATATGGGGAATTGGAATGCCTCAACATTCTCATAACTAGCTACACTTGTTCGACACACTATACAATATTTGATATATAATATTTAAAATATGAAAACTACATATACACACAGCCATATTGTAATATAGTATAGCTGTTGTCTAGTGATATCATCTTACATTTCTTTTACATAATGTACAAAGCAACAATTTCCATACCGGGAATTTGGTTAAAATTATTCACAATAAATTGATTCATTCATCTTTTTTAAGTCGAAGATTTGGGATTAAACCTGAGAAACAAAACTCTTCTTCAAACATAGTAAGAAAATTAAAGCTCGAAATGTTGACTGTTAACCAAGATTAATTCACTGGACCGTCCCCATGTAATAAATAAAATATGTATGTATCATGACCTGGTCATACATGTACTTATATGAAAGGAATAATTATAAAATGGTGAGACATGATCAGACTTAAACAGTGGATAGAAACAACTGCCTTAACGAATTATCATCTTTATCACTCATACTCCAAAAAGAAAAAAAAATCATTCATATGATGAATTTTCTTTATGTAATATATTTCAACGTAGACAGATGCAAAACAATAAAATCTGATGAAGTAATAATTAGAAGAGAGAAAAATTGAAAAAGAATGGAGTTTGTTTTCGTCCAAGCAAAATACCAATGATGCCCTAACCTTTCTAATTCCCTCATTTGTCCCTTTCCTTTTTCATGAATATTTCTAACTTCTCCGTCCCTTTCAATCCTTCTCGACCAGATATCCTCTGATTCGATCTCCCCACACTATTTTAAATACAAATCTTTTTTTCACTGATAACTCAATAAAATTCCCCAAGAAGAGTAGTTCTAGTTTAAACATAATTAATTCTTAGCAAAAATATAATAACTAAAAGTTATATAATTCTATAACCACATCCTTAGCGTAGCCTGCTTAATTAGGTTAACCATACTAATGATGGTCAAAATTAACACATCTTTAAGTAAATCAAATAAAACTTGTTTCTTCTTTTCGTATATTGAAAAAACAATATGGAACAATATACCTTTTACATAAGAATTTCCTTCCTAATTTTAACATTTTACTCGAATATTAATCCAATGGAATTTATGTGTCAATTATACTCACGCGTGTATCACAGTTTTTTTTCTCATATACTACAAATTTTTCTACGTCATATATTATATATATAGTCATAGATTTTTCTTGTATAGTCATGATCTACATTTTCGTTACCATAGTTTTACTTAGGCTCCGATTGGTAATCCGATTGGTAATTACGGTTTGAGCGGTGCGGAACAAGCGATTTAACTGCAGTGCAGTTTTAACAATTATAAAAACGTGTAGATATATGGTATACGTAGAGATTTTTGTTACTGTTAAGTGCGGTGCGGGGTAAGACGGTTCGTAACATTCGAAGCCTTAGTAAACATTTTATAATTCGTTTCCTTATATATAAATATGAAATAGACTTTAATTTGTATCTGCGAAATAAAATTTACGTACACATGCATAAAAGAATAATATTGAATAGCTGATCTTTGAGATATTGAGAACTCTTATTGGGTCCCCCATCTCTGTGTTATATAACTCAACACTCTCTCTATATCTCCTACACACAAAACCTAAAATATCTTTTGCTTTATAGTTCTTTTCTTGGTAAAATAAAATTTCTTATCATTGTCTTCTTCTTCTTCCGATCTACTCTTCATTTTGATCTTCAAATATGGAGCCAGCGCAACATCACCATCAAGCCGACCAAGAAAGCGGCAACAACAACAAGTCCGTCTCTGGTGGTTACACGTGTCGTCAAACGAGTACAAGATGGACACCAACGACCGATCAAATCAGAATACTCAAAGATCTTTACTACAACAACGGAGTCCGGTCACCAACAGCCGACCAGATCCAGAAGATCTCTGCAAGGCTGAGACAGTACGGAAAGATCGAGGGAAAAAATGTCTTTTACTGGTTTCAAAACCATAAGGCTCGTGAGCGACAGAAGAAGAGATTCAACAGCACAACCATGACCATACCAACGTCTTCATCGCCCAACTCGGTTATGATGGCTAGTGATCACTATCACCATAACCATCATCATCATGGCGTTACCATCCAGAGACCTGCTTTGGTTAACGCTAAGCTCGACCAAGAAAATCATATGTTTCATCAGAGCAGATCATATCCCAGCTTCAATAACGGTGATTTTTCTTAAGCTAATAAAAGACTAATTTCTTATGTGTTATTTTTATGAATATTTGGATTTTGATGAAAACAAGTTTAATATATTACTAGGAACCATTTAAACCCCGAGGTATTACATGAATAAGCAAAAAAACTAAGAAGATTTACATATACATATTGACTAATTAATTTCATATGTATGTATCTGTTTTCATATATATGTATATGTATATATGAGTTTGATAGGTAGATGTATATGTAATGAAGTACACAATTAAAAGATTTTTAAAATGTTGTGTTTCAATGACTTTGGTAAAAGGTCCTTTTCCGAATGCTAATTTTATGTTACTAGGAACCATTTACACGACTAGCTTTTACATGGAGGGAAAAAACGAAACCTAGACCAAGAAGATTTTCGTGTATATATATGATTATGATAGATATATGTGTATGTAATGACGTATATTGGAGAAGTTGTGATCTTGATATAGGGCAAACCATATTTGCATCTAGAAAACGTTGTATTTGTTGTGTAATGGAAACTAGCCTCTCGTGTTGATTTATATATAACAAAACTAGGGATTTGGGTTAGTGAAAAAGAGCTTATTATGTGTTTCTTTTTTCGCCAATTTCGCTAAAATTATGGTGTGTAAACATATACATGCATATATACTCACAAATCCGTATATATCTGTTTGAAGGGAATACAAATCATGCAAGTTCAGGCACGGAATATGGTGTTTTCAGTGCTTCTAATGGCTACATTAGTAGCCATATCTATGAACCTATGGTACGCTTAAAACTATATATGTCATTTATTTCAAACAATATCCTGCATGTATGAATACAAAAATTTCATTTACTTTTAATGAAATTGGATTTTTTGGATGAAGGAACAAGACTGTTCAATGAGCTACAACAACGTAGGTGGAGGATGGACAAACATAGATCATAATCACCATTACTCAACTCCAGCCTACAACTTCTTCGATAGACCAATGCTTCTGTCTGGACTAGAAGGTCATCATCAAGAAGAAAAAGAATATGGTGGCGATGCTTATCTGGAACATAGACGCACACTTCCTCTCTTCCCTTTGCACGGTGAGGATCACATCAACGGCGGTGGTGGTTCCATCTTGAAGTACGGACAATCGGACGGTTGTGATCGTTATGGTAGAGGCCCTTGTGCTTCTCTTAAGCTGTGTCTGAACTGAACTCCTAGACCAGCGTCGTACCGGATTAAAGTTGTCTTTCGCTATCTCTCTCGCATGTTTCGCTAGTGATTAATGATGCAGTAAGCATAAAAGTAGTATCTCGAGTACTTATAGTTTATAGTTGCATTTACTACTTCTAGGTTGAACTTTCAATGAGTGTGTTTTTCTCTCTTTTCTTTTATAATCTAAGACGTTAAAATCTTATTACTACGAAAATGGAATCTATTTCAATAATTTACAAATAGTAATTTCAAAAAGATTTCAGAGGCATGAACACAAATGGCGGAAAATGCTATCAAGAAGATCATGCATCATATCATATATATGATTTAATTCAATATAGGCAAATTACAATCTTATGATTTTGTTAAGCCATGTGCGATGCTTATTAGGGCTTGTTCTCTAAGTCAGAGTCTTGTGTCTTATAGTCCTCCTGAATTCCTAATCAACGTAAATGGAGCATTTTTATTATTTCATATGAAAATAATAGCTTTTTGTTTTCCCTTTAGTAACTATAGCATTTGTTCTTTCAAAATCTCTCTTACCTTGGAATATTTTTCTTGTGTTTGTCAAGCATACTTAACATGGATTACCAAAAGAAAAGTTTGTCAAGCGTACTAGCTATTTTTTTTCTTTTCACGTATACTATTTTTCTTGTGTATTTGTCATTGTCGTAAAAATGACAAGTTAATGATGATAATGAATGATCATTGGTTAGTATACCTGATTAGTTCTATTGTGCAAATCCTCGAGCAGCGTGACATGAGTAAGGATAATGATTTGGTTAGTTGCTTTTTGTCATAAATCTTGTTTAAGTCATCTTGGCTTGGTTTTTGGAATTCTAAAGGATATACAGTTTCGACGTATGTGCAGCCATTTTGTAGTTTGAACCCTCTCTTCATCGTAAACCATGCGAAATTATTATTACATTATTTATATTCATTGATCTCTTGTTGTCTGGAATGTGTCGTTATAAGCTCCTTCTATTATATTCACAAGATTAACCAAAAAGTAATACTACTACAGAATGATCGCATTAGTGGACTATTTTTATATCTGGACGAAAAGAAAACACACACGGTTCCTTTGTTATAATTCTAGATTTCTAATCCTTTCAACAGATTAACTATTCTTCTATATATTTGGTAACCAATGCCATGCTTTAGCTTTATAGTATTTTGGACCAGAGATCATATACAATATAATGAATCTTCACTTCGAACTCTATGCTATGACTAATTTTCTTTATAACTTTTTCTACAAATAAAAACTTTGGAGATTCAACCGGTTGAGAAACTGACAATAATAACTTACTAATTCTTTATTTATCATGTCAACTTGACATCAAGCGTTTATTTTTATTTTGTATAAGCTCAGGTGAGCAATCCCTCTTTTAATGTATACATAAAACCGTACCCTTAAGAAGAAAAAGGAGTCTACATCAATGAGATCTCAAATCCAGTAGGCTTTTAAATTCTTCAAACACAATCTCAATTGCATACATCTATATCTTGACGAAATTACCCATTTTCATTTTGAATTTGGAAAGAAATAAAGAGAGGATTCAAGTTGAATAGTTGATAATACAATAATATGTATATATATTTGGTTAGTTTTTGTAAGGTTAACTTCTTGTTGGATGTAAATTTTGTGTTTTAGACATTTGAAGATGATGATACATGGGTAAAAATCTAGATTTTCGTATTTTATATTTTTAATTTATTTTTAGTGATCGTAAGTTTTTTTTTGCAGTTTTTCTTTGTTTCAGTTCTCTTCGATCCCTTCGTGTCTGCATCTGAAATAAAATGGACTGGTCATGAAAAAATACAAATACAAAGTAGGATCAAATATGCTGAGTTAATTTTGTCCCAGAAAAAGCTTTAGCAAATTTGTGTTAAAACTATATGGATGTTAAATGAAAATTAATGTCAACCAAAATTAATTTGTCTTAGTCAAGAGATGTTGATATATTTTTTGGAATAACGAAGTGTCCATACTTTATTTGGTGAAATGTGTAACTTCAGTATTTTTGACCTTTTAGATTTGTTATTTTTATTATATCTTATGTTTTTGAAACAACATCGTTTTAATCTTTGCTAGAATTAAACGACCATTAATTGAAAACTAATGTTGACTGATTTGGCTTGATCAACATAAATTTATATGTTTTTAGAACAATGAAATGTTCATCATTTTTTTGTAATAGTGTAAGTTCAATAGTTTTTATTGATAATTTTATCTTAGGTTTTCCATTAAAAAAATTGGGTTTTATTTTCCGATTTATCAGACGTTATTTAATTTGTATTTTATGATTAATATAAATACTCTTTAGAAGATAACCTTTTGTTCAATCCTTTATCAGAAAAAAAAAGAAGATAACTTTTTGTTCCATTCATAAAGCATAGACACTGACATATGTAGTTATGTGTCTCTGAGGAGTTACTTACTTGTCATGTATAAATGAATTTTTCTGCCGATCCGAGAAGATCTTTAAATGCTTCTTAGGGATTCAAAGTACGTTATTTCTATAAGAGGCAAAGATGTGAGGCTCGTGTAGCATCATGGTCTGTGATTCCCTTTATGTGAAAGTCTTCCTAAAAGACTTACTTGGATCAGTTTGGTCTTTTTCCTATTCTCTGTTGACTGAAATCTATTTTTTTTGAAAAAGTTGATACGCACCGTTTTGGCTCTGGAGAAAAAATTGGCGATTAGGGATTTGCGCGACTTCGGTTCGGTAGGATTTTGGCGGTGCCGTCTACGGTGGCTCCGATGACTGAGGATGGGGGTCCGGTGGCTCAGGGGGAAACTCTGGGGTCAGGTTCTGAGTTGGTGGTGACAGTTCCAAGTTCGGGTCCAGGAGGGCCTAAAGGTTCGTGGGTGGGTGCGGTTCAGGGGAAAAAAGTTTTGCAGAAATACGAAGTTGAGGTTACAATGAAGGATGGTATCGGTTCAGTCATTGTTCCAGAAGAGATTAGGAAGGATGTGGCTCCGCTTTGGGATGATTTCTTGGTGGGGAAATTTCTCGAGGCCGCTCCTCACATTGCAAAAGTTCACGCTATTGTAAACAAGATATGGGCTCTAAATGACAAAACTCAACAGATTCAAGTGTTTGAGGTAAACTCGTCTACAATGAAGTTTAGGGTTCCAAATCAGGCTGACAGAAACAGGATTACTCGAAGAGGTATGCGGAATCTCGCAGGCATCCCGGTGGTGATGACAAAATGGTCTCCAGTGATAGAGAAAGAGAAGCCGCAATCACAGTCTATTCCGATGTGGGTTCATCTCAAAAATGTTCCTCTCAACATGTTCTCGTGGCAAGGTCTGAGCTTTATCACTAGCCCGGTGGGTAGCCCGGTTAGACTACATCCAGAAACTGCTCAGTGTCTGAACATTGATGTGGCGAAGATATTTGTGAAAGTTGATCTAACTAAAGATTTGCCGTCGAAGATGAACTTCAACATCCAGGGGCAAGAGGTGTTGGTGGAGTACTCTTATCCTTGGCTGCCAACCAAATGTCCTAAGTGTGATAAGTGGGGTCATTCTCCTAAAATTTGCCCATCTCACAAAGGGAAACAAAGTGAAACAAAGGAGATGGAGGGGAATGAGGGAGTAAAGGAAATACAGGATAAGGAGGAAAGTTTGAAACTGGGAAAAATGTCAGCTGATGATGATTCCATTAAAGATCAGAATCAGGGAAAATATCAGGATGTGGAGGAGAAACAGAAGGAGATTTTGGAAGAAGAACAGAGTGAGTCACTAGACCAGGATGGTTTGTCTAAAGAGGTGATTGAGATAAATCAGGAAGCTGTGCAAGGTGGGGAGAACGAGGGGATAGGTTTGGAAGCTAGCTCAAAACTGGCAATGAAAGAGAAGGAGAATGAGTGGTTGGATGTTTCTCCCGGGAAATCGAGTCGATCTCCCACGTTAAAAACAAAAGATTTAAAGTTTGGTCAGGTTTCTATCCTCACCAACTCAAGATTCTCAGTGTTGAGCTCTGCAGAGGAGGGAGAAATCACTGACACTGAAAAGGAGGAGATAGAGTATCCAGTGACAGAAGAACCTTTAAAATCACAGGAGGGGACAAAGGAGAAGGAAGTGGTAGTTCCACGACAGTCACTTCCTAGAGACTCCAAGATCAAACACAAAGTTTTGGGAGATAAGTCTGTTCAGAAGGCGCAGGATGCTTGTCCTAGCGAGCTGAATAAAAAGAAACCCCGCCATTGATTTTATGTCTGGTTTCTATTGGAATATAAGAGGGTTTAACAAACCATCTAAACATTCTATAGTAAAGGACTGGGTTCGGAGGAGTGGTTTTCAGTTTGGTTGTATAATTGAGACGCGGGTGAAGGAGAACAAAGCTAAGAGGATTATTGAAGAGGTTTTTCCTGGCTGGTCCTCTATCACTAATTATGAGCATCATCGACTGGGTAGAATCTGGGTGTTATGGAGTCCAAAAGTGAGGGTCACGCCTTGTTTCCAGAGCGCGCAGATGATTACTTGTTCGATTCTACTAGAAGATATGGCAGAGGAGATATTCTGTTCCTTTGTATATGGTTTCAATTTGGCTGAAGAGAGGAAAGAACTCTGGAGAGATATTAAGTCTCACCAAGACTCACCTCTAATTCAGAAGTCGCCGTGGTTGGTTTTTGGTGACTTCAACGAGATTCTGGATAGTGTGGAGCATTCAGATGTTGATTCAAGTCACGATTCTTCAGGTATGAGGGATTTTCAGGAGGTGGTTAACTACTGCTCTCTTGTGGATATGTCATATCAGGGGCCGAGATTCACTTGGAGTAATAAGCGAGACAATGGAGTTATTTGCAAGAAGCTAGATCGCACCTTAATGAACGAAGTTTGGATGAGGTTGTTCCCACAATCTTATTGTGTGTTTGATGCTGGAGGGTGTTCAGATCACCAGAGATGTAGAATTTCAATCAGATTGGAGGAAATGAAGCCGATGAAGCCGTTTAAATTTGTAAACGCTGTGGTGGACATGCCAGAGTTTCTTCCTTTGGTTGGGGATTTCTGGTTAGGAACAGAGCCATTGTTCAACTCAACGTCAGCCTTATTCAGACTTGCCAAGAAACTGAAGGCTTTAAAGCCAGCTCTTCGGAAACTGAGTAAAGAGAAAGTGGGGGATATAGTAAAGAAGACAAAGGAGGCGTATATAAAGCTTTGTGAGCTACAGACTAAGACGCTAGAGGACCCTTCTCAGATAAATATGGAGGCTGAGTCTGCTGCTTTGGACAGGTAGTCACTCCTGTCACGGATAGAGGAAAAAGTCCTCAGTCAAAGAGCTAAGATTCATTGGCTAGATGTTGGGGATGGTAATAACAAAAACTTTCACAGAGCAGCGAGAGTTCGAGAGATCCGTAACTCTATTCGGGAGATCAAGCGAGTCGATGGAACTATCGCTGACAACCAAGAGGACATAAAAAAAGAAGCAGTGGACTATTTTCAGGAGTTTTTAACCCATACTCCTCCGGAATACAGTGGAGTGAGCACCGAGGAGCTTACTGCTCTCCTAAATTATGAATGCACGGAAGAAGACAGGAAGATGCTGGTGGGAGAGGTATCTGGAGAAATGATCCGAAAGGTTTTATTTGGTATGGCTGCTGACAAGTCTCCGGGGCCAGATGGTTATACGAGCGAGTTTTTTAAAGCCACTTGGGCTATTACTGGAGGGGATTTTGTTCATGCTGTTCAGTCTTTCTTTGACAAAGAGTTTCTCCCGAAAGGGATCAACTCCACAATTTTGGCCCTCATTCCCAAGAAAGACGATGCAGTGTTTATGAAAGATTACAGACCGATTTCGTGCTGTAATGTCATTTACAAGGTTATATCAAAGATTTTGGCAAAGAGGCTGAAGAGATTGCTTCCATCTTTTATATCCTTGAATTAGTCAGCTTTTGTGGAGGATAGACTCCTTATGGAGAACGTCATGTTGGCTTCTGAGCTAGTCAAGAGCTATCACAAAACTTCGGTGACGACTAGGTGTGCAATGAAGATTGACATCTCAAAGACCTTTGATTCTGTTCAGTGGCCGTTTTTGGTTTCAGCCCTTGAAGCAATGAACCTGCCAGCAAAGTTCATCTTATGGATTCAAAAATGTGTTGAGCTTGCGTCCTTTTCAGTTCAGATAAATGGAGAGTTAGCTGGGTATTTCAACAGCAAGAGAGGTCTTCGACAGGGCTGCTCTCTCTCTCCATATCTATTTGTAATTTGCATGCAAGTGTTGTCTAAGTTACTAAACAAAGCTGCACTTGAGAAGCGCATAGATTACCATCCTTACTGCAAGGAAATAAATCTCACTCACATCTGTTTTGCTGATGATGTGCTTGTCTTCTCGGATGGGAAAAAGAAGTCTATAGAAGGGATATTGGGAGTTTTCCATGAGTTTGCAAGAATGTCAAGGTTGAATATTAGCTTGGAGAAGTTGACGTTGTTCTTGGCTGGAGTAAAGGAAGCTGACAGTGCTGCAATTCTGGAACAATTCCCTTTTGAAGCAGGGGCTCTTCCGGTCAGATACCTAGGTCTCCCCTTGCTTTCAAAAAAGATGGCGGTTGATGATTATGCACCTTTGCTATCGAGAATTAGATCTCGAATAAGTTCCTGGACAGCACGTCATCTCTCTTTCGCGGGTCGTCTGCAGCTGATTGGCTCGGTTATTTACAGCTTGACTAATTTCTGGATGTCTGCCTATAGATTGCCAAATCAGTGTATTCAGGAGATTAACAGTCTCTGCTCTGCATTTCTCTGGTCCGGGCCAGTGTTGTCTACTCAGAAGGCAAAGATAGCATGGGTGGATGTTTGTAAACCAAAGGATGAGGGGGGTGTAGGGCTGAGGTCTCTGTCTGAAGCAAACCGAGTGTCGTGCTTGAAGCTTATATGGCGCATTCTCTCCTCCCGAAGCTCCTTATGGGTGCAATGGATCCATAGATACCTCATACGGGAAGGTTCGTTTTGGAGTGTTAAAGATACTAGTTCCTTGGGTTATTGGATGTGGAAGAAGCTTTTAAAGCTTCGACCCATTGCTTTGCAACTTACTCGGGTGGAACTGAATAATGGGTCGACGACATCCTTTTGGTATGATAAGTGGTCTCAGTTAGGAGTCTTGATCAACCTAACGGGAGAAAGGGGATGCATCGATCTTGGAATCCCAATCAACACCACTGTTGAAAGAGCAGTCCAGTCTTACAGAAGTCGCAGACATAGAACTTCAGTATTAGTCCAAATAGAGCAAGAGATATTGAAGGTTCGAGATCAGGGACTGAGACCAGAAGAGGATATCTGTCTCTGGAAAAGGGAAAATGATGAGTTCAGGCCTGGGTTCATCACCTCGCAGACTCTGAACTTAACTAGATCACAGTCTCTAAAAGTCCCATGGTTTAAAGCAATATGGTTCCCAGGGGCAACACCTAAGTTCTCCTTTTTGACGTGGCTTGCTGCTCACAACAGATTAGCGACAGGAGACAGGATCCTAAGGTGGAATCCTCAAGCTGCTGCTGGTTGTTGGCTGTGTAATTCTGGTATGGAGTCGAGAGACCATTTATTTTTCGAATGTGCTTTCTCAGCGGAGGTTCTGCAGGGTACGATCAAAGGTCTGGTAATAGGAGTAACAGTTCAATGGTCGCCTTTGTTGCAATGTCTGGTCAATGGGTTCCAAGACAGAACCACAACCTTCCTAGTTCGATATTGCTTTCAAGCAGTTGCGTATGCCATATGGTATGAAAGAAACAAACGTCGGGTTGGAGAGCCTCCTCAAACTTCTTCTCGACTAACCACTCTTTTGGATAAGCAAATTCGGAACAGGATCTCTTCATTGAGGAAGAAACCTGGAAGTAAATATGAGAAGGCAATGGAGTTGTGGTTTGGGAGTCGTTGACTCTATCAAATTCTTCTCTTTTCAAATTCTAGGTTTTTATTTTCTTTGTCAATAGAAAATAGCATAGCTTGTACAAAGGTTTTTTGAAGTGAATAAATTTAAAATTCTTTCAAAAAAAAAAAG
Source organism: Brassica napus (assembly GCF_020379485.1). Taxonomy (NCBI): domain Eukaryota; kingdom Viridiplantae; phylum Streptophyta; class Magnoliopsida; order Brassicales; family Brassicaceae; genus Brassica; species Brassica napus. The sequence continues at coordinate 20,618,025 of NC_063439.1, forward strand.
AAATCTATTTTTTTTTTTAGATCCGTATGTGAACTATAGATAAACTGAAAAATCAATCAATATAAAAACAGTTTCAAAAGTTCCTGGTTTTGAGTTTTGCTTTCATAAACGTTGCTAAATAATCTCATGTTCCAAGTAACAACAGACTCAAAAACAATATACACGTTCATGATCAGGTCAAAGCATGCAAGGTCGAGCAAAACATGACCTATGTATGGTATAATTGGCAGTGTGGCACATGTGGTTGAGCTCGATTGGAGTTATAATATTAATTTCAATTCGTTGATTTAGTTCTACTAAACTTCTACTTATACTAGGCAAAGAGCCCGTGCGATATCGCACGGAAACTCATTTTATAAAGAATATATTATAATCTACATTTATAATTTTATATGCCTGATAAAAAACTTAAATCATATAAATAATTAAATTTAATTTTGATGATTAAAATATAATTTACAAAATATTCAAATATATATATATATATATATTTTATAAACCTTAATGTTCCCTTTAATTTTTTATCAAAACACATATTGCATACAATTGTGTCTTCATCTTTTTTAAGTTTTTTCATACATTTTTCACATGATAGTTATCTTCAACCACTTTTTGAACAAAATGCAAAATTTTTTTTGCATGATATATAATTTTTTTTCCTATTTAAGACATAATATTAAAATTATTAGTTTATAATTTTAAACAATTATAATTTATATGTTGGTAATTGTTATTTTGTATATTTATCTACCTGCTTTATTTATTGAAAATGAATATTCAAAAAATTGAATATTGTAATAAATATATGTTGATTTACGTTAATATGACCCGTCTCATTTATAATATTTTTTAAAATTTTTGGAAGAGTTCTTATAAAATACCAACACTTATTATATAAACTAACACATTATTTAAATAAAACTAATATTTTTTAAAGCAATCCCACTTTGAGATGAAAAAAACACCTTGTTTAGATGAAAAGTTACAACTTTGACATTATTTTTTTCACCATTTTATTATTAGTAGATTAGTGAAAATTTGATTTGAAAAATGCATGGAAGAAACTATTTATAGATTTTTTAAAGCCTATTTGAATAGTCACAACCTCTTCAATATGAATAGTCGCATTCTTCTAATACTCACAACTTCTCACTTTTTAAAAGATACTAGTGAATAGTCACAACTTAGACTATTTTTAGAAGGACACAACCTTACAACATATAACTTTTAGAAAAGACACAACCCTCTACACATATTTTTCAAAAGACACAACCTTTCAACATAATTGAAGTTCACAACCTTAGGAATTATTGGAAAAGACACAACCTTACAACATATAACTTTTAGAAAAGACACAACCCTTTACACTACTTTTTCAAAAGACACAACCTTTCAACATAAGTGGATTCACAACCTTAGAAATTAATTGGAAAATACACAACCTTCCAACATAGAACTTTTAGAAAAGACACAACCCTTTACACTTCTTTTTCAAAAGACACAACCTTTCAACATAAGTGGACTCACAACCTTTGGAATTAATTGAGATTGCTATTATTAGTAGATAAAAAACATTTCGCTAAATCTTATACAGTTACAAAATCTCTCTCTAGCTCTAGCTGCTACAGTCTTTGATAAAACAACACCTCTCCCTCTTTTCTTAACCCAAGAAGGTATTGTGGGCTTCAAAAATTAACTTGGGCTTATGTTTATAGGCCCATTAAGATTAAAACAGAAAAATATCAAACAGGTCCCGTACAAACAAGTCGGCGATCTCACGAATGTGACGGAGTTCTCCGACTCACTATTCAAAAGGAGTCACCGAGAACGAAGAAGAAGACGAATAACAAAAAAAAAAAAAATGAGAGGGAAAATTGCTTAGAGAATCATCATTCATCATCCTCCTCCTCGAAGTCGCTTCTCCTCAGAAATCTCCAGAATTGTTCTCTAATTTAGCAGCTTCCACTCGCTTAGACCTAGCCCGTCACTTCCTCGTCGGAGACGGCGGAGTAAATCATTTCTCTTTGTGTACTTCACCATGAGTCCAATTCAGAATTTCGAGCAACACTCCCGTCGTCTCGTGGATCCTGACCTACGTAAGCTCTTTGTCTCACTTTCTATTAATGTCAAAAACACTAATCAGTTTCTCTCTTTTAGCTATTCAAACACGTCTTGAGATGGTGGTGGAGGTCAGAGACAGTCTCGAGATAGCTCACACCGCCGAGTACCTAAACTTCTTGAAATGCTACTTCCCTGCATTCTCCGTCATCCTCCTACAGATCACCAAGCCTCAGTTCGTTGATAACCCCGAGCACAAGCTCCGGAACATCGTCGTTGAGATCCTTAACCGTCTTCCTCACAGTGAGGTTCTTCGTCCCTTTGTTCAGGACCTCTTGAAAGTCGCGATGCAGGTGCTCACCACGGATAACGAAGAGAACGGGTTGATTTGCATTCGTATCATCTTCGACCTTCTTAGGAACTTTAGGCCGACGCTGGAGAACGAGGTTCAGCCGTTTTTGGATTTTGTCTGCAAGATCTATCAGGTGTTCAGGTTCACTGTGAGTCATTTCTTCGATAATGTTAAAGTGGAAGAGGTGAAGGTGAAGCCTGTGGAGACGTCTGCTTCTTCTGATCAGTCGTCACTTACTCCTGTTGCACCTGTCGGGAATGGGCAGCTTAACCCGAGTACACGGTCGTTTAAGATAATCACGGAGAGTCCTCTTGTTGTTATGTTCCTTTTTCAGCTGTATAGTCGACTGGTTCAGACCAATATTCCTCATTTGCTTCCTCTGATGGTTGCTGCCATATCTGTCCCTGGACCTGAGAATGTCCCTTCTCATTTGAAGCCGCAGTTTATAGAGTTGAAGGGTGCACAGGTTAAGGTGAGACAATGGTTCTGCTTCATAAAGGAAATCAAACCTTTATGATTATAATTTTTTATTTGAATTATTTTGTTAGTAAGGGGGTATGGCGTGGTAGATTGACTTTTGTTCTTTTTGGTTTATTTGCAGACGGTTTCTTTTCTGACTTATTTGTTAAAAAGCTGCGCCGAATATATCAGGCCGCATGAAGAAAGCATATGTAAAAGCATTGTGAATTTGCTTGTCACCTGTTCAGATTCTGCATCTATCAGAAAGGTGGGAAATGTTTTGTTATTTTTTATTTTGATTCACGCCATCAATGGATTGATGTTAATTTTATTTTGTTTTTATGACATGAAATGCAGGAACTCTTAGTCTCACTGAAGCATGTACTTGGGACAGATTTCAAGAGAGGTTTATTTCCTCTTATTGACACTCTTTTAGATGAGAGGTATGTGGCTTATGAACCATCTCTGAAATTCAGAATGTTTCAATATTTTTTAATATAGACTTGTTTTGTGTACACTTTTTGTTTCTCCACATAATCTATCAAGCTGTAGTATCTATACAAATACTGTAGTGACTTTTGTTTGTGCCAGGGTTCTCGTTGGCACTGGGAGAGCCTGTTTTGAGTCTTTGAGGCCTTTGGCTTACAGCCTACTCGCGGAGATTGTTCACCACGTTCGCGGAGATCTATCTCTTTCTCAGGTTCTTACTGATAAAGAGATTTATACTGTCTTTAACGTTGATCTTAACAGCCTGGATGCCATTATAAGTGAAACTGTGTCGTTAGAACACACATTTATTGCTTTCCTTAACATCCCTGTGAACTGACTATAAACAACTTTGTAGCTATCGCGGATCATCTACTTATTTTCAAGAAACATGCACGACTCTACCCTCTCTGTTAGCATCCATACAACATGTGCCCGGCTGATGCTAAATCTGGTAATTTTATATTCCCGACCGTGCTTGTCTTCTTTAATTTGATATACTCTTTAAAATATGCATCTAGTTCATTTACCTTTTAGTTAAAACTTAATACTTGTGTTGGATTCAGGTAGAACCAATATTTGAGAAAGGTGTTGATCAGCAGTCAATGGATGAAGCACGAATTTTACTGGTAAAAATTCTCCGAAGCAGAGTTTATAATTGGTTGGCTTCTCTGCCCATTAACTTAACTCTTGCAATACCTATATTCAGGGACGTATCCTGGATGCTTTTGTGGGGAAATTCAGTAATTTCAAGCGTACTATACCTCAGGTAATCCTATTCTTGAACTGATTCTCTTCTCAACTCCAAATTTTTATTGAATATCTTACCTATTCTTGCTTGGTGATACATAGCTTTTGGAGGAGGGTGAAGTCGGCAAGGATCGGGTCACTTTAAGGGCAAAGCTTGAACTTCCTGTCCAGGTAATTTGTCTCTATTTATAATCTTCAATGATGACTACTCTATTATAGTGAGTAACCCGATACTTCAGCCAATGTGGGGTCGCATGTTAGCATTTAAACTCAATTGCTAATTAATAGTTTCTTATATTCTTACGTTGATATTCCACGTTCGTTTTCAAGTAAGATTTTTGGATATCATATCAGCCTTTTTGCCTCTTCACCAAAGCGTTATGCAATCTTATTGATAACTTCGTATATTTTGTTTGTATCAACAATTGGATTATCTAGCAGCTCTTATAATTGCTGGATCACACTCGTTGCAGGCAGTTATGAATTTGCAGGTTCCAGTCGAACACTCAAAAGAAGTAAATGATTATAAAAATCTGATCAAGACACTGGTCATGGGTACTGAATCTTGGCAAAATAATCTTCTTACATTGATTATGATTCTATACTTGAAAATCTATATGTTTTTTTTCCTTGATTTGTTCAGGAATGAAAACAATAATATGGAGTATAACCCATGCTCATTTAGCTCGACCTCAGGTTTGTGTTCTGTTGTCTTTACTATTAGTGTTGTATTGTTTTGTCATGCACATCTATTAATTCTGAAGGTCTCTCCTGCTTCCTAGGGGCTGAACCCTCAAGCTCTTGCTTCACAGCCATCTGCTCCTCAGGGTTTTAAAGGAATGAGAGAAGATGAGGTATTTCTTGTGAGATAATAGTGCTAAATCTGCAGATAGACCTCTAGTAATCTCTGCCTTTACGCAGGTATGGAAAGCCTCTGGTGTTTTAAAGAGTGGTGTCCACTGCTTAGCTCTCTTCAAAGAAAAGGACGAGGAGAAGGAAATGCTCAGTCTTTTCTCGCAGATTCTTGCTATTATGGAACCTCGAGATCTAATGGACATGTTCTCTTTATGCATGCCTGAGCTTTTTGAGTGCATGATCAACAATAACCAACTGGTTCAGATATTTGCAGCACTTCTGCAAGCTCCCAAAGTTTACAAGCCATTTGCAGATGTTTTGATAAATTTACTAGTAAGCAGCAAACTTGATGTTCTGAAGAATCCAGAATCTGATGCAACTAAACTAGTTTTGCATCTGTTTAGATGCATCTTTGGGGCTGTTACCAAAGCGCCATCGGATTTTGAAAGAATATTACAGCACCATGTGCCTGCTATTATGGAAGTCTGCATGAAAAATGCTACCGAAGTTGAAAAACCTCTTGGTTATATGCAATTGCTCCGTACTGTGTTCAGAGGCCTTGCTGGATGTAAATATGAGTTGCTTCTGAGAGATTTGATTCCAATGCTGCTACCTTGTCTTAATATGCTTCTGACAATGCTCGAGGGTCCAGCTGGGGAGGACATGAAAGATCTTTTGCTAGAGCTTTGTTTGACGCTTCCTGCACGCTTAAGCTCCTTATTGCCTTACCTTCCCCGTCTCATGAAGCCTCTTGTATTCTGTTTGAGAGGAAGCGATGAACTTGTGAGCTTGGGGTTACGCACCCTTGAATTCTGGGTGGATAGTCTGAATCCCGATTTTCTGGAACCTAGCATGGCCAATGTGATGTCTGAAGTGATCTTAGCATTATGGTCCCATTTAAGGCCTGTGCCATATCCTTGGGGTGGAAAAGCTTTACAAATCCTTGGAAAGTTGGGTGGTCGCAACAGAAGATTCTTGAAAGAGCCACTTACGCTTGAATGCAAAGATAATCCAGAGCATGGTCTCCGCTTAGTTCTTACATTTGAACCATCCACGCCTTTTCTGGTACCGTTAGATAAATTCATTAATCTTGCTGTAGTAGCGGTTATTCAGAAGAACCAAGGCATAGACATCTACTACAGAAAGCAAGCTCTAAAATTCCTCCGTGTATGCCTACTGTCTCAACTTAATTTGCCTGGCTGTGTCACTGATGTGGGTCAAACGCCCAGGCAATTATCAACTCTGTTACGTTCCGCTGTTGATTCATCTTTGCACAGGAGTGAATCAGGGGAAATGAAGGTTAGTTTTAGTTTTAATCTGTGATAGTTTGACTCTGTACTTTACTGGTCAAAATGTGATGTCTTAATATGCTGAAGAAAGATTCGCTTTATTAAATGTGATGCCTTCTTGATGTTGCAGGCTGACTTAGGAGTAAAAACGAAGACCCAGTTAATGGCTGAGAAGTCAATCTTCAAGACACTGTTGGTCACCATACTTGCTGCCAGTTCCGATTTGGATCTCAGTGACTCCGATGACGATTTCGTTGTAAACATTTGCCGCCATTTTGCGATTATCTTGCATATTGACTACACCTCCTCAAATGCATCAAGTAGCACTGGTTCACTTGGGGGTTCAGTGATTTCGGCGAGTTCCAGGTCCAAGGGTAATCGATCATCTAACTTAAAGCAGTTAGATCCTTTGATATTTTTAGACGCGCTGGTGGATGTGCTTGCGGATGAAAACAGGCTCCATGCCAAAGCTGCTCTGAATGCGTTAAATGTGTTTTCTGAAACACTTTTGTTCCTTGCTCGTGTCAAACATGCTGATGTGCTGATGGCTAGGGGTGGTCACAATGCTTCCATGATTGTCTCGAGCCCTTCTACAAATCCAGTATATTCACCCCATCCAAGTGTGCGAATACCAGTGTTTGAACAACTTTTGCCCCGACTTTTGCATGGCTGTTATGGGAGCACATGGCAAGCACAGATGGGAGGGGTTATGGGGTTAGGTGCATTGGTGGGGAAAGTGAATGTTGAGACATTATGTCTTTTCCAAGTAAAGATTGTGCGTGGTCTGGTTTATGTTCTAAAGAGGCTTCCGGTTTATGCTAGCAAAGAGCAAGAAGAGACAAGTCAGGTTCTTATGCAGATTCTTAGAGTGGTTAATAATGTTGACGAAGCAAACAGTGAAGCACGTAGGAAAAGCTTTCAAGATGTGGTAGAATATCTTGCTACAGAGCTGTTCAATCCTAACGCATCAATCCCTGTGAGAAAAAATGTACAGAATTGCCTTGCACTTTTGGCTAGCCGAACTGGAAGTGAGGTAACTGAGTTGCTTGAGCCTTTGTACCAACTTCTGCTGCAGCCACTTATAATGCGCCCACTCCGATCAAAGACAGTTGATCAACAGGTGCCTCCAACTGCTATGTTTCTTTTGTGCATCTTTTTGGCAGTGTCATCCTCTTGTTCTTTGATTTTTACCTTATTTAATTTACCTTACAGGTTGGAACAGTTTCAGCTCTGAATTTTTGCTTGGCACTGAGGCCTCCCCTTCTGAAAGTGACTCCAGAGTTGGTTAACTTTCTGCAAGAAGCATTACAAATAGCTGAGGCTGATGAAACGGTCTGGGCTGTGAAGTTGATGAATCCTAAAGTGCTTACATCATTGAACAGGCTTCGAACAGCTTGTATCGAGCTTCTGTGCACAACTATGGCTTGGACTGATTTCCGAACGCAAACTCACAATGAACTGCGTGCCAAAATAATTTCCATGTTTTTCAAGTCTCTAACATGTAGAGCACCAGAAATCGTGGCGGTTGCTAAGGAGGGTTTAAGACAGGTTCGTAGTTTTCTTTATCTTAGTTATGATTCTTGCATGCACATTGAATTTCAATATGAGGAACTTGCTTAGCTGAGTTTGGAGTGTATTTCTTTATCCATCTTTTTTTTTAAATTTGTTCTCTTTATGAACTTATTTACTTTTTTTGAAACACTGTTTTCTTATTTAGGTTATTAATCAACAAAGAATGCCCAAGGAGCTTCTTCAGAGTAGCCTCAGGCCAATACTAGTTAATTTGGCGCACACAAAAAATCTCAGTATGCCTTTACTGCAAGGTCTGGCACGCCTACTTGAACTTCTGTCAAATTGGTTTAATGTGACATTAGGAGGAAAGTTGCTGGAGCACCTGAAGAAATGGTTGGAGCCGGAGAAACTTGCCCAATCCCAAAAATCATGGAAAGCTGGAGAAGAACCAAAAATAGCAGCCGGTAGTTTAGACTTTGAAAATATATTAATCAACTTCTGGTTAAATGATTATTCATACTCTGCTTTTGTTTTCATTGCAGCTATCATTGAGCTCTTCCACTTACTTCCACATGCGGCTTCGAAATTTCTAGATGAACTTGTAACCTTAACAATTGACTTAGAAGCAGCACTTCCTCCTGGGCAAGTGTACAGTGAGATTAATAGCCCCTACCGTCTACCGCTTACTAAGTTCTTGAACCGATATGCGAGTTTGGCTGTTGATTATTTTCTTTCTAGATTAAGTGAACCAAAATATTTCCGAAGGTGAGGACGTTATCTTATGATAAGTTCACTGCATCTTGTTATTTGTTGAGTACATTCACAAATTTGCTAACGACAACTGCTTGTTTTTAATTTAAAACTCAGGTTTATGTATATCATCCGATCAGATGCGGGTCAACCGTTAAGAGAAGAACTAGCAAAGTCTCCACAGAAGATACTTTCATATGCGTTTCCAGAAATTTTGCCAAAACTTGATGCTACAATGAGCATGGCAGCTTCAACTCCTCCAGCTACATCATGTGGAGATGAAAATCTTGTCTCTGTTAAATCAGAGAGCTCTAGCACGGCACCAACAAAGGCTAATGTAGCATCGGATGCGTATTTTCAGGGGCTATACCTCATCAAAACAATGGTGAAACTGATACCCAGCTGGCTGCAGAGCAACCGCAGTGTTTTTGATACCTTGGTTCTCATTTGGAAATCACCTTCAAGGATATCTCGCTTGCAGAATGAGCAAGAGCTGAACTTAGTTCAGGTAGTTTCTTCTATCTCGACCGCTTAGATTTGAATAATCTTCATTGCGAGTTATGTAAGATAGTTAAATAGTTTGTATCTGAAGTCGTTTGCATTCTCAATTTCACAGGTGAAAGAGAGCAAATGGCTTGTGAAGTGCTTCTTGAATTACCTACGGCATGAAAAATCTGAAGTGAATGTTCTCTTCGATATTCTCTCGATTTTCTTGTTCCATAGCCGCATTGACTACACCTTTTTGAAAGAATTCTACATTATTGAGGTATCTAAGAGTTTGGAATTTAGATACGATTTTCTTTCTCGCTTCATTTAGTTACACACTTTTCCAGCTCTGGTATAATAACTGGGATCTGTTCAATCAGGTTGCAGAAGGTTATCCGCCCAACATGAAAAGAGCACTTCTCCTGCATTTTCTTGACCTTTTCCACTCCAAACAACTCGGCCATGATCATTTAGTTCAGGCAATGCAAATGCTTATTCTCCCAATGCTTTCTCATGCTTTCCAAAACGGCCAAACATGGGAGGTTATTGACCCTGATATTGTCAAAACCATTGTGGAGAGGCTTCTTGATCCACCCGAAGAGGTAGGTTCCTTTTCCCCCTAACTTAATTTAATAGGAACGTACCAAGGTTGTGGGGGAAGAGTGCTGTATAACGGTCTTACTAGTTTATATTGTATTTGAACATGTGTTTAAATCTTATTTTTTGTCCGCTATTTAAGACATGTTAAGATTTTATCATAGTTGTATTGGTAAATCTTCCCTTAATTGGTGTAGGTTTCGGCTGAATATGATGAACCTTTGAGGATCGAACTTTTGCAGTTAGCAACTTTGCTTCTAAAATATCTTCAGAGTGACTTGGTTCATCATAGAAAAGAGCTCATTAAGTTTGGATGGAATCATCTCAAACGGGAAGATAGTGCCAGTAAGCAGTGGGCATTTGTTAATGTTTGCCACTTTTTGGATGCTTACCAGGCTCCCGAGAAAATTATTCTCCAGGTACCGATTAAATTTGCTGTGCCATTAGATGTCACTGATGTTTATTGATTTTCGTGAAGAATGATAAAAAAACTTCAGACGGCCAATTATTAGCTTAAGCTATATCTAAATTCATGTTTGTCATACTGCATGGTACTGTGACATGCAAATGAGTAGTTTTCTTTAATACGAGTACTCTTTCTAAATCTGAGTAAGCTGAAGAGCTATATAAGAAGAAGCATATTCCTGCAAAACAACTTCTAAATTTTTAACTGAAACCAATGTAATTTGCCAATTGGATGTAGGTTTTTGTTGCGCTTCTAAGGACATGCCAGCCAGAGAATAAGATGCTAGTTAAGCAAGCCCTGGATATTCTAATGCCAGCTTTACCTAAAAGGCTGCCTCTTGGAGATTCACGCATGCCAATTTGGATAAGATACACCAAAAAAATATTGGTGGAGGAAGGTCATTCAATTCCAAATTTGATCCACATCTTCTTACTTGTTGTTCGGCATTCAGATCTCTTTTACAGCTGTAGAGCACAGTTTGTCCCTCAGATGGTGAATTCATTGAGTCGGCTAGGTTTGCCATATAATACTACTGCAGAGAATAGGCGGCTGGCAATTGAACTTGCTGGATTGGTTGTTAGCTGGGAAAGGCAAAGACAGAATGAAATGAAAATGGTCGCTGATACTGATGGAACCAGTCAGGCTACTGATGAATTGCATACTTCATCTGGTGCTGATCCTAAGCGTTCAACCGATGGATCTGCCACATCAGAAGATCCAAGTAAACGAGTTAAAATTGAACCTGGTCTCCAATCTATCTGTGTCATGTCACCTGGTGGTGCATCATCAATCCCCAACGTAGAAACTCCTGGATCTGCTACGCAGCCTGACGAGGAATTCAAGCCAAATGCTGCCATGGAAGAAATGATCATTAATTTTCTCATAAGAGTAAGACTTTACGCTCAAACCATGTCAACTCATGTCTAAGAGCTTATGTGCATAACGATTGTCCCAGCTATAACATGTTCATATATTAGTCGAATTGCGTTTAGCAGACATGACATTAGTTTTATTTTCGCTTTGCTGTTATTTTGCTGTCTTAAACAGGTAACATTGGTAATTGAGCCTAAGGACAGGGAAACCAACACTATGTACAACCAAGCATTAGATTTGCTTTCACAAGCTTTGGAGGTGTGGCCAAATGCTAACGTTAAGTTCAACTATTTAGAAAAATTGTTGAGCAGCATGCCACCTTCTCAGTCATCAGATCCGTCTACTGCACTTGCTCAGGGTTTGGATGTCATGAACAAAGTTCTGGAAAAGCAGCCACATCTTTTCATTAGGAACAACATCAACCAGATTTCGCAGGTATACTTGCTGCAGTATTCTTTATTATTAGATTTGAAACAGAGTAATGCTTTTGCATGCTGCGCACAAGACTGACTGTTTGTTTCTTTACCAGATTCTTGAGCCTTGTTTCAAAACCAAGATGCTCGATGCTGGTAAATCGTTATGCTCCGTGTTGAAGATGGTCTTCACCGCATTCCCACTGGATGCAGCTAATACACCTCCTGACATAAAGCTATTGTACCAGAAAGTTAATGAGCTGATAAACAAACATGTTAGTGCTGTTACTGCTCCACAAGCTTCAGGAGAAGATAACTCCTTTGGTTCAGTTAGCTTTGTACTCCTTGTCATCAAAACGTTGGCCAAAGTACACAAAAGCTTTGTTGATTCATATGTTGTGGTGCGTATCCTTCAACGCCTTGCGCGGGACCTGGGATCAGCAGTGGGTTCTCATCCTAGACAAGTACGTTAATTCTTACTTAATAACTTGTTTTTGCCAAGAGATCAATATGCTTGCTTTCCGTTTATGGGAACTTCAACTGGAAATTTAGTTGAGTTTTGAATCTCCTTTGCATCTTTTCAGTTTTGCACCAATGACTTTAACTAATCCCTGGTATGATCTTAGGATTAGACCGGCTCCTCCCGTTCTTCACCTTGCTGTCCAGCTCATTTCTTTATGTTATTTGCTGGTCTCTTTAGATATCATTTCCATCCGTATAATTAACTCCTATAGATTACCTACTTTTTACCGTCTGACTAAAGGATAGTGACTAGAGAACCTAGTCGTCCCATATCATCGCTTACTCTAGGATTTTTTCTCTTCATTTCCAGGGTCCGCGAGCAGATTCAGATTCTGCAGTAACTTCTTCTCGTCAAAGTGCTGATGTTGGATCAGTCATATGTAATATAAAGTCGGTCTTGGAACTTATTGATGAAACGGTCATGCTTATACCAGATTGCAAAAGATCCGTTACTCAAATTCTGAACACCTTGCTTTCCGAAAAGGGTATTGATGCTAGTGTGCTTCTCTGCATATTAGACATGATCAAAAGGTGGGTTGAGGATGATATCAGCAAAACAGGTGCATCTGGAATGTCTGGTTCTTTCCTTACCCAAAAGGATATAGTTGCTTTTTTGAATAAGCTTTCATATCTTGATAAGCAACACTTCTCATCTGATGCTTTGGAAGAGTGGGATCAGAAGTATCTTCAGCTGTTATATGGACTTTGTGCTGATTCAACAAAGTATGTTTTTGCCTTATAATCTTTTTCCCCCTTACACCATTGCATTGCTTTTATGAGAGATAATATTATCGTCATCTAATTATGATTAGGTACCCTCTCGCCCTACGACAAGAGGTCTCTCTGAAAGTTGAGAGACATTTTATGCTTGGTTTGCGGGCAAGGGATCCTGAGATGAGAAGGAAGTTCTTCTTGTTATATCACGAGTCTCTTGGGAAAAATTTGTTCTCACGGTTGCAGTACATTATTCAAATCCAGGATTGGGAAGCTTTAAGTGATGTTTTTTGGCTCAAACAAGGTCTTGATCTCCTTCTAGCTATCTTAGTCGAGGACAAGCCAATTAGTCTGGCGCCAAATTCTGCCAGGGTACCAGCGCTTTTGCCTTCTGATAATCCTGGATTACAACACCAACCTCTTGCTACCTTAGAGGGTCCTGAAGAAGTTGCTTCAATGTTTGACAACATTGTTATGAAGCATGCCCAATTTCTGAGCGCGACAAGCAAACTTCAGGTGATTACGAATCGTTTGTAGTACTTCTTTTAATGGTGATTTCTTCTTTATTCTGCTTGATCTAAAATGTTTACTTAATTATAACAAGTAACTTTGTGTTTTTATCCACCTGATCAATTTGGGATAACCTGAAGAATACATTATTTACATCCTAAAGTTCTAAACATTTTTAAATTTTCATTATAGGTGGCTGATGTTGTCATCCCTTTAAGGGAGCTGGCACACACTGATGCCAATGTTGCATATCATCTATGGGTTTTGGTGTTTCCAATTGTATGGGTAACTCTACTTAAGGAAGAACAGGTAGCTTTGGCTAAACCTATGATTTCTCTCCTGTCAAAGGACTACCATAAAAAGCAACAAGGACACCGGCCTAATGTTGTGCAAGCACTTCTGGAAGGGCTTCAGTTGAGCCACCCTCAACCTAGGATGCCTAGTGAGCTTATCAAATATATTGGAAAAACGTACAATGCATGGCATCTCGCATTAGCTTTGCTAGAGAGCCATGTGATGTTGTTCATGAATGACTCAAAATGCGCTGAGTCTCTTGCTGAGCTTTATCGTTTGTTAAATGAAGAAGATATGAGATATGGGCTGTGGAAGAAGAGGTCCATCACTGCTGAAACAAGAGCTGGACTCTCATTAGTTCAGCATGGTTTTTGGCAGCGTGCTCAGAGCCTCTTTTATCAGGCTATGGTTAAGGCAACACAAGGCACTTATAATAACACAGTCCCTAAAGCTGAAATGTGTATGTGGGAGGAGCAGTGGCTTCACTGTGCCGCTCAGCTTGGTCAATGGGATGCCCTGGTAGACTTTGGAAAAAGCATTGAGAATTATGAAATCCTGCTTGATAGTCTTTGGAAACTACCAGATTGGGCATATTTGAAGGACCATGTGATACCGAAGGCACAAGTGGAAGAGACTCCAAAGCTTCGCTTGGTTCAAGCTTATTTTGCCCTTCATGACAGAAATTCAAGTGGTGTCGGAGATGCTGAGAACATAGTTGGAAAAGGCGTTGATCTTGCCTTGGAACAGTGGTGGCAGTTGCCTGAAATGTCTGTACATGCTAGAGTGCCATTACTACAACAGTTCCAACAACTAGTTGAGGTTCAAGAGTCTGCAAGAATCCATGTTGACATAGCAAATGGGAACAAAGTTTCAGGAAACGCTGCTGTTGGTGCACCGGGAAATCGTTATGCAGATCTAAAGGATATTCTCGAGACTTGGAGGCTGAGGACTCCAAATGAATGGGACAGTATGCCTGTTTGGTATGATATGCTGCAGTGGAGGAATGAAATGTATAATGTAGTTATTGAAGCGTTTAAGGACTTTGCTACCTCAAATTCTCCACTTCATCACCTTGGATTCCGGGACAAAGCATGGAACGTCAATAAGCTTGCCAGGATAGCTCGGAAACAAGAGCTGTATGATGTTTGTGTACAGATACTTGAAAAAATGTATGGACACTCGACAATGGAAGTACAGGTATATTTCTATAAGATCTTTAATCTTCCAGAAGTTGGTAGTAGCTGAATTCTATACAAGAGCACTTTGATTTTTCTTTTTCGGTTTCATATTTTGCCAAGTTTGTTTGATAGCTTGATTCATGTCTTGTTTCTATTGTTGTTTGAGCTTGAAATACTGTTATTAATGAAACTATCTTCCTTATCTTCGTTTTTGGATGTGTGAATACAGGAAGCCTTTGTTAAAATTAGAGAGCAGGCAAAAGCATATCTGGAAATGAAGGGAGAGCGTGCTAGTGGTCTTAATCTGATCAATAGCACAAATTTAGAGTATTTTCCAGATAAGATCAAAGCAGAGATCTTTCGTCTGAAGGGGGATTTTCATCTGAAACTAAATGACACGGAAGGTGCTAATATCGCATATTCCAATGCAATCACCCTGTTCAAGAATTTACCCAAAGGATGGATAAGCTGGGGAAACTATTGTGACATGGTAATTCTTATGATTGTGTTGTGTTTCTTATTTTTTCTTAACATTCCTCGATGTTTGTGCTTATATGATACTCTCTTTTGTAGGCCTACCAAGAAACACAAGATGAAATCTGGCTTGAATATGCAGTCAGTTGCTTTCTTCAGGGTATAAGATTCGGAGTTTCCAATTCCAGAAGTCATATAGCTCGTGTTCTTTATCTTCTTAGTTTCGATACAGCCAATGAGCCTGTTGGCAGAGTGTTTGATAAACACTTAGAACAAGTTCCTCACTGGGTGTGGCTGTCTTGGATCCCACAGCTGTTACTTTCCCTACAAAGAACTGAAGCACCCCATTGCAAATTGGTCTTATTGAAAATTGCTGCGGTCTTCCCACAGGTAATTTACCTTTTTGCGTTTACGACTTAGTCCTGCATTTTTATTATTTCATCTGAGTATGTGGGAACTTTCCGTTTCAGGCTCTCTATTATTGGTTGCGCACATACTTACTGGAACGACGTGATGCAGTAAATAAGTCGGAGCTTGGTAGATTGGTTTTGGCTCAAAGAATGCAGCAAAATGCTTCTGGTGTAGCGGGTCATGGTGGAGGCAATTTACCATCAGAAACTCATCAAGGCGCTCAAGTTGGAGGAGCCAGTGGAACCCATGACAGCGGTAACCCACATGGGCAAGAAAGTGAACGCTCCACCGCAGAAAATAATGCCCATCCCGGGAATGACCAATCTATGCACCAAAGCAGCTCTACTATCAATGAAAACACAGCAAGGCAGAATGGTGCATCCTTGGCAATGTCTGCTGCAGGTGCTTTTGACGCTGCCAAGGATATCATGGAAGCTCTTAGGAGTAAACATAACAACTTAGCCAGTGAACTCGAGGTGATATTTGTTCTCTTTGTATATGTATCATCTATGTTTATTGAAATTGCTCTCAACTGTGATGAGTCCTTCCTCTTTGATTTGGATGATCTAAGCAAGTAATCTTCCTTTTCAGGTTCTTCTCACGGAAATAGGTTCGAGATTTGTTACATTACCAGAAGAAAGATTGCTGGCTGTTGTGAATGCTCTGTTGCATCGTTGTTACAAGTATCCAACTGCTACAACTGCTGAGGTTCCCCAACCGCTCAAAAAAGAACTGTCGGGTGTCTGCAGAGCTTGTTTCTCGGCAGATGCTGTGACAAAGCATGTCGAGTTTGTGAAAGAATACAAACAGGATTTTGAGCGTCACCTTGATCCAGAAAGCACAACTACATTCCCAGCCACACTTGCTGAGCTAACAACGCGACTGAAAAAATGGAAAAACATTCTTCAGAGCAACGTTGAAGACAGGTTTCCGGCTGTGTTGAGACTGGAAGATGAAAGCAGAGTATTGCGTGATTTCAATGTTGTTGACGTGGAGATACCAGGGCAGTACTTTGCAGATCAGGTATGATTAAGTCTGTAATATTCAAGTAATTTAGACTACTTTCACTTTGCAGTTAAATTTAGTTTTCAAATCGAACTTTCTTTACTCCCATCCAGGAAGTAGCACCTGATCATACAGTAAAGCTGGATAGGGTTGGAGCAGATGTACCTATTGTTCGAAGGCATGGAAGCAGCTTCAGGCGGTTGACTCTTATTGGCTCAGATGGCTCTCAAAAGCATTTTATAGTCCAGACATCACTGACGCCTAATGCCAGGAGTGATGAACGCATCTTGCAGCTTTTCCGTGTGATGAACCAAATGTTTGATAAGCATAAGGAATCAAGAAGACGACACATTGGAATCCACACTCCAATCATCATTCCTGTCTGGTCTCAGGTGATTTTTATACCATACGTTCATTAAACAAGATTCCCTCAGATCTTAATATAGAAGATGTTCTGGATTTCTATGCCTCTTTTTCAGCACGGTCTATAAACAACATATTTGGTTTCAGGTACGGATGGTTGAGGATGATGTCATGTACAACACTTTCCTCGAGGTGTATGAGAATCACTGTGCACGGAATGACCGAGAGGCAGATCTTCCTATCAGCCACTTCAAGGAGCAACTGAATCAAGCGATATCAGGGCAAGTCTCAGCAGAGGCGATAGGAGATCTTCGCTTGCAGGCTTACAGTGACATCACAAAAACATTGGTCAATGACAGTATATTCTCTCAGTACATGTACAAAACATTGATGAGCGGAAGCCATATGTGGGCATTCAAGAAGCAGTTTGCAGTCCAGCTAGCTGTCTCCAGTTTCATGTCATTCATGCTACAAATTGGTGGGAGGTCCCCTAACAAGGTCTTGTTTGCGAAAAACACCGGGAAGATGTTCCAGACAGATTTTCACCCTGCCTATGACGCCAATGGGATGATAGAGTTTAACGAGCCCGTGCCTTTCCGCCTCACAAGGAACATGCAAGCGTTCTTCTCTCAGTTTGGGGTCGAAGGTCTTCTCATGTCATCCATGTGTTCAGCAGCTCAAGCAGTTATCTCCTCCAAGGTAAAGAAATATATATACAGAAGCTAATGGATGCAACAAAACAACCCACTGATCTCTAATTTCTTTTGCAGCAAAACGACCATCTTCGGTATCAACTGGCTATGTTCTTCCGTGATGAATTGCTGTCATGGTTTGGAAGAAGACCTCTTGGTATGCCGATTCCTCCTGTTGGAGGGATTGCTACATTGAACTCAGCCGAGCTCAAGGACAAAGTTAACTCCAACGTGAAAGATGTCATTGGCCGGATCAGAGGAATAGCCCCACAGTACTTTTCTGAAGAGGTAAATTTATTGCCAGCATCATCATTTATCATCATATCATTATGTAAAGAGGAAACGTTTTGATGGGTTTTGATTTGTAGGATGAGAACATTGTGGAGCCGCCACAGTCGGTGCAAAGAGGAGTGAACGAGTTGGTGGAGGCAGCCTTGTCGCCTCGCAACTTATGTATGATGGATCCAACATGGCATCCTTGGTTCTAACTTTCAAAATACTTTTAAGAAAATTTGTGTGTTTTAATGTAAGATGGAAGCTAACGTTATTCATTAGTTTTGTAAATGTATAACTCTGGGTATGTTATATATCACTCCTTTGGATGATGTTCGGTAACATTTTATGTACCATAAGAAATGTACTTTTTGCATCCTGTAAGCTTTGAAGTTTTTCTATTACTGTTCTCGCAACGCTCAATAACAATTTTGTTTTCTGTTATTACTTTTCCAAAATAAATTATTTTACTACATACCACTGGATAGAATTTAACTTTGAACTTCAATCATCTTTCCTCTGACCGGTTATGGTCAATAGACTTGAGAGGGTCTTCTTATGGATATGCCCTAGGAACGGTTCATGAAATGTAGGACAGGAAATATAGATCACATTATTGATTATTCAAATGGAAATATAACCACAATTTTATTTCATCAAATTTGAAAAAGAATAATGATAAAAATTATAAATTAATTTTTGTTCTTAAATATTTCAAATATTATTCTAATAATATTTATTATTTCATAAATTATTCTCAAATCATTTCAAATTTACTAATTTTAGAAAATAAATTCTAGTCATCAATTACTAAGAAAATAACAATTATTTGTAAGATTTTCTTTTTGTTCATTTCGTTTAATTTTCGAAATTTTGAAAGACAATAAAAATTACAACCGAACGGAACAAACAAACCGTGAATGAAACATGACTTAAAACATAGAAACAACATAGTTTAAAAAAAAAACTTAGAAACGAGAGAGTGCAAAGAAACTTATGATAATACCAATTATGCCATCTGTAGAATTTGGTTTGCCTTAACTCACCTACAATAAATAATCATTTTCTGAAGTTTATAGTTTATCATTATTATTATCTAATATAAAAATACGAAAAAACACACAAAAATAATTTTTTGGAATATTTTTTTCCTAGAATATATATTTTCTAGAATAGAGATAGTATTTGTTGTATGTTAGTTTCAATACTTCCATTAGCTTTTTATAACAACTATATTTATTTCTATAATGTCAAATTACATAAAGTACAAACAAAATAACAAGAAAACAATGAATTACCTAATTAATATGAAGGAACACCAATACATTTGACCATGATTTTTAATCAGAGGCCATACATGTCATCCGAGCATCAACCAGATAAACTTTCATTAGTTTATCATTTAACATTCTCATTTTTCCTTCCACCAAAAATAATAACTAACTAGGTGATAATCCTCGCCATGCGCGGGGTGAATGAACTAAAAAAATTTATAAATTTTACTCTATAGATATTGAAAAGGTAGAAAGAGTGACATATTATACATGGTATAGATTAGCAGAAGTACATGATTGATATACAGATTGATGCAAAGAAAAACAATTTGGGATTGGAAGTTTACTGGAGTTTTTAGTTAAAAAGATATTACTCGAGTATCCGGATAACGATAATCTTATTATGGTAGAAAAATAGTAATTGTCCTATTAACGAAGTTGTAACGTTATATTTTATTAAACTTATACCGGTTCTGGAGTACATAAAATTGTAAAAGAATAAAAATAAATTGAAGTAAATAATATTAGGTTGAAAAAAAAGAAAAAGAAGTAAATAATATGAATTTACAAATTTAGTGGACTGATTAAGACTCGAATTTGTAAAAGAGGCCCACTGTTGAACCTTAATATCGATTATGACTCAAAAAACACATTGGCCTCTTTTAATATATCTTTTATTTTTAAAAACATATTTTTACTAAAAAGTCTCGAAGGGGCACGAGATAAAGGTGATAGTCATATTTAATGCTAGTCATTTAAAATACTTTCAAAAATAGAAAGTATTATATGCATAGGGCGAACATTAAAGAATTTTATATTAAAATGATATTTAAAAAAAAATCGGAAAGAATTAAAAAAAATTGCAAATTTAATGTCTGTCACCATTTGAATGTATTTTGTGGAATTGCTTATAAATTTTTTATATATGACATTTTGATTTGACAATATAAAACAGTATATATTTTCCACTCCGAAAATAAATTTTATTCACATATATCATTGCCTCTAAGTATCAACCAAAATAAATGTCACAAACCTAATAATTATAGAAGAACATAATTATAAATCATTTATATATTCCAGTCTCTAAAAAATGTCATCTATCATTCATGAATTGTAAAGAAGTATTATAACAATATGAATCGTATATATAGTCAAAACCCTATCACTTGTGAATATAAATATCAGTCAATCCTATTAATTTCGTATAACATTATAATCGTAGGTTTTCAGAGAATTATAGAAAGTATTATATGCAAGGGGAGAAAATAAAGGAAATCTATAAAATGATATTTGACTTTAAACTTAATCGAAAAATAATAATATAAATTTTCAAATTTAATGTCTGTCACCATTTAAGATAATTTAGAAATCTAAAAGTCTTGTTGAAATTCCGTTTTGGATGTATTTTACAATCACGCAAGATATTCCATAATTCTCGACATTTTGATTTTACAATATAAAACCGTTTATATTGATGATTCCCAAAATAAATTCCCAAAATAAATGTCATTTATCCCATAAAAATCCCAAAATATTAATCAAAATAAATATCACGTAAGGAAGTTTTATAGAAGAACATAATTATGAATAGTTTATATTTTCCAGTCCCAAAAAACTGTCATGTATCATTTATGAATCGTAAAGAACATGAATCTTATAAAAACATGAATCATATGTATATAGTCAAAACCCCATCAGTTTTTAATTAAAAAAACATAATGTATGATAACTTCTATGAAATAATATACTCCCTCCGTGTCGTATTATTTGTCATTTTAGAGTTAAAATTTTGTTTCATTTTAAGTGTCGTTTTATGTTTTCAATGCAAAATTTAATAATAATATTTTCTATTTTATTTTTCTATTGATTGAAACATGGTTAAGTGTATAGGTAATGATGTTTTTATTTGTAAATATACAAAATCAAATGTTTTCTTAATTTGTGTTCATAAACCTAAAGCAACAAATAAAGTGAAACGGAGGGAGTAGCATACACATCGAAGAATCCACTAATATTATGCTAAGAATTTGTAAAATAATGAAGCATATACATTGCTCAATCCGCTAATATTATGCTAAGAATATAAATAACTATATTTTGCCGTTTATTTTGTGGCTATATGTGTTTTGTTCGATAATTATTAAAATACATTCTAATGAGTAATTATACCATGAAATGTTTCATGTTATACATGGCTTCTTCTCATATAGTATAGTAATATAATCTCTTCATATTACTAAATTTTAATGAGCAATTGCATTATATGTAATTTGTCTAGGCAAGAACATGTTATTTAACAAAGGCTATGAGAATCAAGAATGGTTCTCATGATGACACATAGGAAATGACATTTTTGTTAATCACACATGGTGATAAAGTTAACTGTTTAAAATGCTCCTCAAATAATAAAAAGGGGATGTCGAACATGCATCCCATCGGTCATAGACCTTAACATTTGAATAGATTGATTTATAGTTCAGTTATATTTACGGTATTTAGTTGATGAGAAGCATACTGAATCTATATTGTTTTATGTCAAAATGAAAACTCAAGTTAGAATAAATGAGAACCATTTTAATAGTTATATAGACCACCAGCAACATAAAACTATTATTTTCAAATGCATATGATTTTCACCTTATCTTCCCCATTAGTGAATTTAGAATGAACTCGGATATTGATATGTCTGTGAGTGTGAATTATGATGAGAAGATTGATTTCACGACACATATCTACATATATATATATATATATATATTTGATCAAATAGTATATAGGGTTTTGATGTGAAAAAAATAGTTTTAATGTGAAATATATTTATCCCCATATAAAATTTTAGTAACATAAATCGGAAAGATAAGTCAATTATTTCTGAAATTAATATGCCTAAATTAGTAAAAGTACGTATACGGACTTTCTTTAAAACATATTCAATTCATTACACGATCCACAAGTAGCCACAATAGTATATCACTGTATTAACTCAAATGCTTAAAGTTAGGAATCATTCTAATACCTACTTACCTTTTATTCAGAAATTGATGTATTACAAGAGAATTTGGACACAACTCCAAGTAATCAGTAATTCATAAGATCTCAAATCACGTTACGGGTCATTATTATAGTGCACCGAATGAAACTCCTAGGTTTATGATTTTTGAAATATTTCATATAGAACTATTATATATATTACATTACACTTATATATAAATTTAACAGTCTGTTTCAATATGTGCTACCTAACTATATAAACTAACATAATTATTTCTACTTTTAAAAAATATACCAAATGAAACTCCTAGGTTTATAATTTTTGAAATATTTCATATAGAACCTATATACAATAAATTTACACTTATAAATATACATTTAACCAAATTGTCCGTATAAATATTTGTGCTACCTAACTATAGAAACTAACATAATAATTAATCCTTTTAAACAATATTGTCTAATTGTTCATAAGTAGGCTTAGTTGAAAAACAAAATATTTTTTTCTCACATATGTTAGGAAACATTTGAATACTTGTAGACAAAATGTTAGGTATAAAAAAGTTTAGAAAAGCGAAAATTGAATACTTTTAAAACATATTATTGATGAATTGTTCATGAGTAAGCTTACTCGAATAAAAAAGATTTTTTTCTCACATATGTTACGAATCATTTGAATACGTGCGATGTTAGAAAGATAAAATTTAAGAGAAACTATTTAAAAAAATTGTAAACAATAACTATACTTGAAAGTTTGTTTATCTATGAATTATTCTATTTTTTTGTTCATGGGTAAGTTGTCTATGACTTGTATGCGATTCTTCTATCTGTTAGTCATGGATAAGAGGTTGATATTTGAAGAGCTTTTCGAGTATATGTTTGGGGGACAAACCATTAGAGAAAAAAAAATGTATTAATGGAAACTCTTTAAATGGTTTGAATTTCTGTATTTAAAAAAAAATTATGACAGCGTATATACCAATCAATAACTAAACTGTATGATTTTTATTATGGTTATACCAAAGTTGGATGGTAATGGCATTTTATGTAATTAATCTAGTGAAAGAATGACATTTTATTTATGGCTATGAGAAAGATTCTAAGAATGACACCTAAGTAATGGCATTTTGGTTAATCACATATGAGAGTAAGATTATTTAATAATAGTGCTCCTCAAATAATATAAAAGGGATTATTTTAAACTGAAAATTTAAATTGTTAGTGTCTATTTTCTTTACCAACGCATATCTAAAGCCTCTATCTCTCCTTCATTTCGCACGATTTCTGTCTGGCAATGATGCTGTTTGTTTCAATGGCGACCCCATTTTCTATTCATTGATGCCACAAAAAGTCCTCGAAGAAAACTTCCACCTCGCGTAGGGTCCAGAAACCGAATCATCATGGGTCTCTGTTTCTCCTCCGCCAAGGTCTCCGGCCGCCGAAACCACAGCCCCCGGAGCCCCAATCCCAACCCCCTCACCGTCGCTAAACACCGACCGCCACAAACGCCATGTTCGTTCTTGGCCGTTACGATCCAAAAAGACCACAGGACCCAACCTCGACGATCCCCAGCGACGACCAAGAAAACGCCGCCGCAGACGCAAACGCAAACGCGACAGACGCCACCGCACGGGAAGGGTAGAGAGAAGGCTGGAAATAATAATAATAATAATAAAGGGAAGAGACACGGAGAAGCGATCCCTTACGGTAAGCGCGTTGATTTCGGGTACGCTAAAGATTTTGATAACCGTTACACCATCGGGAAACTGCTCGGACATGGTCAGTTCGGTTATACGTATGTCGCTACGGATAAAAAGACAGGAGATCGTGTCGCAGTCAAGAAAATAGACAAGGCCAAGGTAACATCGAATTAAAAAAAAAATATTGGGTTCTTGAGTTTCTTGAGGTATAAGCTATGGATTTGGTTTGGTGGGCAGATGACAATTCCGATAGCTGTGGAAGATGTGAAGAGAGAGGTGAAGATACTACAAGCTTTAACTGGTCATGAAAATGTAGTTCGGTTTTACAATGCCTTCGAGGACAAGAACTCTGTTTACATAGCCATGGAGTAAGTAAAAAAAAAGCCTTTTATCAATCATGTGTACTCTTTCTTGAGACACAAGAAAATTAGAAGGCAAAAAAAAAAACATTCTCTCTTCTGTTGCTAATTAGTTTTGTCTTTTGATATGATGTTGTTCTTCAGGTTATGTGAGGGTGGTGAATTGCTGGATCGGATATTAGCCAAGTAGGGATTTACCTGAGTAGTACATTTTGGTTTTTAGAGTCTTTTTAATACTTTTAATCTCAAAGCCATTTTTTGTTGCATCTTTTTAGGAAAGAGAGTCGTTATAGCGAAAGAGACGCGGCCGTGGTAGTGAGACAGATGCTAAAAGTTGCAGCTGAGTGTCATTTGCGTGGTTTGGTTCACAGAGATATGAAACCAGAGGTATAGTATACTAGTTTCTTCATCATCACGTTTCTAAATGTGTATTTTGGTTTTTATTCACAAACTTTTTGTTTTAAACCAAACAGAATTTTCTGTTCAAATCAACTGACGAAGATTCACCTCTAAAAGCTACAGATTTTGGTTTATCAGACTTCATAAAACCAGGTTTGGTTACAAAGTTTGTCTTAACATACATATCTTCTTTTTTCCATTTCTGTGATGTAATAGTTATATAAACTCAAAATGCAGGGAAGAAGTTTCATGATATTGTCGGTAGCGCGTATTACGTAGCACCTGAAGTGTTGAAACGCAGGTCAGGACCAGAATCAGATGTGTGGAGTATCGGTGTTATCAGTTATATACTTCTCTGCGGGAGACGGCCTTTCTGGGACAAGACTGAAGATGGCATTTTCAAAGAGGTTTTTGTAGTTTCCCTAAAGAAAAAGAGAATGATATAGTCTAATTATTTTTCTAATCTTGAACTGAAAACTTGTTTTGTACGTCTAGGTTTTGAAGAACAAACCTGATTTCAGAAGAAAACCGTGGCCAACCGTTAGCAACAGCGCCAAAGATTTTGTTAGGAAGTTGTTAGTGAAAGACCCGAGAGCCAGATTAACAGCTGCACAGGCCCTATGTAAGTACATTTTTTTCTAGCCATTTAGTTTTCATTATTTTTTATCTTCTTCTTCTGAGGGTTTTTTTTTTGGTGTTGTTGCAGCACATCCATGGGTTAGAGAAGGAGGAGATGCAAGTGAGATTCCCATAGACATATCTGTTCTCAACAACATGCGTCAGTTTGTTAAATTTAGCCGCCTCAAGCAATTCGCTTTAAGGGTATTCAAAATACAAATTTTTGTTTCATTTGAAGTTTGGTTTGTGTGTGTGTTTATAACATGAGTTGTTTATGTTCGTTCTAGGCTCTTGCAACAACGCTTGACGAAGAAGAGTCAGCTGATCTTAGAGACCAGTTTGATGCCATTGATGTTGATAAAAATGGCGCCATTAGCCTTGACGAGATGAGGCAGGTAAAAAACTGAAAATAAAACGATAAAAATTCTCAAATAACTAGCAGAATGCATTACATAAAGTACTATATATTCAACACTAAATTTATGTAGGCTCTTGCAAAAGATCATCCTTGGAAGCTTAAGGATGCACGAGTGGCAGAGATTCTTCAAGCGGTATGTTATGTAAATATAAAGCTAGTTAATGATGATGAGATTCTTCAATCTAAATTAAGCCACAAGTTGTGTTTTAATACTGCATTCAGATTGATAGCAACACCGATGGATTTGTGGATTTCGAAGAGTTTGTTGCTGCTGCGTTACACGTAAATCAATTAGAGGAGCATGATTCTGAGAAATGGCAACAGAGATCAAGAGCAGCGTTTGAGAAATTCGACATAGATGGAGATGGATTCATCACAGCAGAGGAACTTCGAATGGTTTGTATTTTATCTACTATTATTACTTTAATATGCTTATTATTCTAGTAAAAAAATTAGTGTCACATTATGTGTTTTGTTTCTTTTGCAGCATACTGGCTTGAAAGGGTCCATTGAGCCACTTCTTGAAGAAGCAGACATTGATAATGATGGTAAAATCAGTCTCCATGAGTTCCGTAGACTTCTCAGAACTGCAAGTATCAAATCAAGAAATGTTAGAAACCCTCCTGGTTATCTTGTTTCTCGGAAAGTCTAAAAGAAGTTTGCAGTCTTATGGTGAGGAAAGAAAAAAACAAGAATCAAGAAATTTTTTATCCCTTATGTAGAAAAAGAAAGATAGGGATTGCAGTGTTTTCATGTGTTGTTGTAACATATATTCATATTTTTTTTTATAACCATTGACAAAGAAATCGATATTAATAGAACCAATTAGCGCAATGTAATGATGAAATTATTTGTTTGTGTGTAACCTTGTTATTGTACTCATACCTTCTTGAGAGCTTCCGCAAGTATTTCACGGTCAAGAACAAGATCTTGTGGTACAATCAGCATCATCCTCATATTTTCTTTTAGTTAGCTATGATTCATGTTGATCTCCTCATGGCTTTAAGTGTGACATTGATCTTCTTTAGTTCTTGAGCTTGTCTAGTCACTTTGGAACTGTTTGATTTCTGAATTCTGATTTTTCCAATCTTCTTGATGTCACCATGAGTTTTGTTAGCTATCAACACCTTACAACCATCAAACTCATTGAAGCCAACAAGACATCTTGTCTGGTGTACTATGATATAAACAACGGGAATCCATTGCCCATTATTGTTTAGTATCTTTCACACTAGTTGCTAACGCTGATGGTTTCTTAGGCTCTGTCGCAATGTTTGTAGAATTTCTATTTCTCCTTTTAGGACCTTTTTTTTCCAATGTCCTTCATCTCCGCAGATAAAACAACAAGCTTTGTTCTTATCAAACTTTTGCTTTGGCTTGGATCTTCCCCTGCCTTTAGATTTTTCTCTCTATTGATTTGATTTTCTCTAGTGTTCTAAAAGAGATCTACCATTTGTTAAAATTCTGAAATTATATTTTAGAAATGTCAAATGACACGTTTTATATATATATTATTAAAATGTAGAGAATATCTTGGAAACTGTAAAACACCATTTTTAAAAAGGTGTAAAACCAAAATCTTTTCGCTGGTTGCCAAATGAAAAGAGAACAAAATCTTTTCACCTCGAAGACATCAGACAATAGTAAATCACTCAACAAATCAGTTTATACGAATCTGCCACGTTAAATTGTCGCTTTGGTCTAGAGAGATGTCTTTCTTTATTTGTATATATTAACTGTGTTATGGACTTCTCCTTCTCCACGGAACACACACACACACATCCCTAGAGGAAGAACATGAGCAATCTTCAAACTGTGAGATACTTTATTTTCTCTTATATCACATTATGCTCACTTGATTATTTTTCGAAAAATGCTCACTTGATTATTACTTGATACTATTGTTATTTTGTTATGGAGATAAGCAGGTGTCGAAGCAACTGGAGCCATGGTTTGAACTTAAAGACAAAGTGGTTCTTGTGACAGGAGCTTCCTCTGGTATAGGAAGAGAGATCTGTCTAGACCTACCCAAAGCTGGCTGCAAGATTATCGCAGCAGCTCGTCGTGTCGATCGTCTAAAATCTCTCTGCTCTGAAATCAACACAACCGGAGTCCAAGCCGCTGCCCTTGAGCTAGACGTTTCATCAGACGCAGCCACCATTCAACAAGCAGTTAAAGAAGCTTGGAAAGTCTTCGGAAAGATCGATGCCTTGGTCAACAATGCTGGAATCAGAGGCACTGTCAAGTCTAGTTTGGATCTATCAGAAAACGAATGGGACAAAGTATTTAAAACCAACTTAATGGGAGCTTGGTTAGTATCCAAATACGTGTGCATTTTAATGTGTGACGCTAAACAAGGTGGTGGCTCGGTGATAAACATCTCATCCGTTTCGGGGCTCCACCGCAGTTTATCTTACGGTGCAGTCGCGTATGCTAGTTCCAAAAGTGGTGTTGACACCATGACAAGAGCGATGGCTATTGAGTTGGGTGTTTACAATATTAGAGTGAACTCGATCGCGCCGGGGCTTTTTAAGTCAGAGATCACACAAGCTCTTATCCAGAAAAAGTGGTTCAAGAACGTGACCGACAGGATTTTTCCATTAACGGCGGAACAGACCGTGGATCCGGGACTCACCTCTCTCGTTCGCTATCTAATTCACGACTCTTCCCAATATGTCTCCGGCAATGTATTTATCGTTGATGCCGGAGCTACATTGCCTGGTCTGCCCATTTTCTCTTCTCTATGAGTCCTAAAATCTTTTTTTTTCTTTTTTTTTTGCTACAATAAATGAAAACAGCTTACACATTAAGAGCATCTAAATATTCAAAAGGTCTTTGATTAGTTTACATATATTATATGTATGTTTGCAAATCAGTTTAACATGCCATCATTGGATTCTGAATCAGAGCTCATCGTATTTGAGTTCCACTTTAACTAGAAATCTCTTCTCCATCAAAGCTATATAACCACCGTCCATGTTCATACACTCTTAACTCATGAATCCCTGTCAAATGATCAAAAATCCCATTAACTCTCATCAATAAACTGATAAAGGCAAGAAAAAAGGCATAATGAAGATCCTCTTTCATTCACTATTCTTAGAACATAGCATGAATCTTTTGGTACTTACAGAATAAACGAGAACTCGGGTAGCATATAAAGATCTAACCTCAGATTTATATGTATATCCCTACAAAAGAATATTAAAACAACAGGTTCTTGTTGGAGATCAATTGTGGGATTTATGGATTAAAGATTGTTATCTCGGTTTGCCCAAATAATGAGTGATTATATTTGGATTGGGCGTTCGGTATGCATAGAAACCAATTTGGATGTCATTTAATTTTATGATAGGCTGAATTAAATGACAATGGTTCAGAACAGGTTAAGTTACGGTTTACTGGTTTGGTTGTGGTCTCTAGCTCACGTATATATGAAAGTATATATATTCGGTTTAATATATACTATAAGGAGGGGATGTATATAAGGTAGAGACATGAGACCATAAAGTTAAGGTTCATAAGGTTGAAAAGTGGATTTTGTCATTTAGCTAGACAAAACATAAGGATTCTCTCTCACTCTCATAAGGCATACTTCCTCTATTCTCTACTCAAGCTCCCATTACTTAGTAGAGGGTCATTCAGATACGAAGAGCTAGAAGACCATCTACCTATCATCTTTTTGTAAGATGAGTTCAAGTAAGTGTGTCAATCTTTCTTAATTTTTAGTGATAATATGTACACTAGTAGATCAACGGGTCTAAGGATTTATGTGGAGTTGATACCACCTCCATTAAGTGTGCATAAATCCATTAGTTCTAGTACTCAGCTCCAGTGATTCAAGCAAATAAAAAAAGAATCTCCCTTATATAACTATACTTCCACATGATCAGGACAAAGACATGTGTTATTCGTTATTACCACGACGAGATGATCCGTTTGGTTAAAGAGAGATGATACATGTTTCAAGAAATTTGGGTTATTTTCTTGACCTTGTGGAATATATGTTGGAGATGGATTACATCTTTGAAACAAGGCTCATCAAGTAAACTTAATTTGGTATATTTGACTGCTTATTATTTGGAGGAAAAAAGAAGTCTGGCTATAAAAGAGGAAGACCTAGTTCAAAGAGAAAGCATTCATAATCACACAGAAACCAGCACAAAATCTAGTGTTTATTAGCTTTATTGTTCTTGCTGAGTTATTTACTCTTTGCGATTTCATTGTCAATCAATAAACGTCTTTCAAATAATTCACCATTGAATTTGTGTGTACATATTTTACATACTAAATTCATATTAAACAATTGGCACCGTCTATGGGGAATTAGAAATAAACGCCAAGTCAGATCAAAGATGGTTGGAGAAGATCTCACCAGCACGGGCATTACCCCTCCGGCAAAGGATCTGGCCACTATGATGACCATAATGAAAAACTGATGGAGCGTCTTAATCAACAAATTGCTGCAAACAAAATAACCAACAAGTGCGTAAATACCGCTTTCACGCCACATGTTGCAGATGATGTGGAACCCGAGACCACAAGACGGCAACTCTAAAAAAATCTCGGCTGATCTGCGAACGTATGCATAACTTGGCTTTCTAAAAGAAGTGTAAGTACTATTCCGAGTTAAAATATTACTGAAAATGTGTTGTTTGACTTGTGTTTGCAATGTGGTGGTTATGTCTTGATTGGACACTTAGCTGATATATTCGGTTGTGATTCGTTCAAATGATGAAAATAACTCAGCTAAAGTCGAAAAGAATTTTGATATATTTTCTAAGTTTATGGAATCTATCTGACGAGATGGATAAACATAACTTAAATATATTAAAGTCGAGAAGAAACGCAAAAACGCGTAAATGAGACAAGATTCATTACAAAAGATAGAAAACTGCAAATTTATTGACCGTCCTGTTCAAGATCCAGTTCAGTAGCCCCAGCAGGGCCGGGGCAGTTTCCTCAGACAGACCAGTAAGACCACCGATTTACTTGTGTACGTTCTGGTCCTTGGTGCCTTTCTCTAGGATTTTTTTTTGAGGAACTTCTTGATGAACCACCTCGATGAGCTCTTGTTGTTCCACTCTGGTTTGATATCTTACATCATGACCTAGGTCTTTAGCTGGAGGGTCCTATGCCGAGTAATGCAAACCTGCGAGAGTCTTACGATCGTCTAAGCTTGTTGCGCAACTTGGCTGACAAAATATAGGAGGAAACCTCATATATGTTTTAATTTGCTACAAGAGTCTAATATGTAAAAATTGAAATCTACCTTCAAACTAAAATGGACTTGATGGAAATAAGATTTGTTTTTATGAATAAAAGTTAGATTCATTATAAAAAACAATATAAATAAAGTTTTTGCCTGTTATTTATCCCTTATGGGGAAAAAGCTGGGATTACAGTTCTTTCATGTGTCACATTTTTGCAAAATTTATTAAGGTGGCAAAGAAATCGATATTTCATATAGAAAACGTGTGAAATGTAAAAAGTTTATTACTCCCTATGTTTCTAAATAAATGTCATTTTGACATTTTTCACACATATTAAAAAAGTGGCGAAAATATATGTAAATTGTTATTAATTATATCTATGGCCAATAGTATTTGAGATAAATAAAATTATTTATAAAATCAATGCAGTTTTCAATTAATTTTCAGATGAAAGTAAATATAATTTGCATTGAAATTATTAAACAATATTTTTCTATAACAAAAAAGGTTAAAATGACATTTATTATAAAACAATGGAATAATTACAGTGTGGAAATATAATTAAGCTTGTGAATTACTGTAATCGAATTATTACGCAGAGGATTATTGGGCCAAAAGTGTTTCTCAACTTCTCACATCTTTATTATAATCTTAGAACGAAGATAAGCATAATAAATTAATTATTGTAAACAGAGAAATGCGTTGTATTTAGCACTTTTTGGTTGGAACATCAATGCATTGCATTGTATCTAGCTCAGAAGCAGACATAATCAAATGGTTACTATGAATAGAAAAAGTGAATTGTATTTGGCTTGATTTGTAATAATTTGAAAAGAGCACTTATTAGGTATAATTAGTAGTCTGAGAGAGATGGCAAACGGAAAGGCCAAACCATGTTTGAATACCATTTTGGTGTGTAGAAGTTATAATGATCAAAATTAGGTTTAAGTGGGGCTATTCAGAGACAGAGAGAGAGAGAGAGCAACTAATTTAGATAAATAAGATTTCAGAATAAATTGTTGAATGAAAAAATAATATGCTCCGTTTTTTTTTTTTATGGTGTGGAACCTTATTCCAACATTTCTAAGACCTTGGTCGAAGCATTCTAGCTCTGGCTAATCTCTGGTCGAACCTCAGGATTATTGAGCAAACAAAAAACTCAAGATTATTGCTCATTTCTAGTTCGATTACCTCTTCGAAGCTTTATTTTCAGAGAGCCTATTTGACATTGGTTTAATTTTTACATTCAAGTTATGCATTTTCACATTTATCCTGCCCCTTAGACCTAAAATTTTAGAACTAGCAAGTCACTAACTATGCCTTTCTAGGGTAGTGTACTTACCTTAGGTACTGGCAAGCTCACGCAGCTAATTAGTTAAACTATCAATCAGCTAGTGCAGCTTGTTCAACTAGCAGTCGAGCTAGTTCACCTAATAGCTCAACTACGTTAGCTTGTTTAACTCGACCATTTGATCCCATATTTATT
This sequence comes from Brassica napus, assembly GCF_020379485.1. Taxonomy (NCBI): domain Eukaryota; kingdom Viridiplantae; phylum Streptophyta; class Magnoliopsida; order Brassicales; family Brassicaceae; genus Brassica; species Brassica napus. The sequence goes on from NC_063439.1 coordinate 20,650,268, forward strand.
GGGTTAAGTCATTCATGTTGTTTATCCACTACAAGAAAACAGCGGTATTCTGACGGACGTTCCGACGGAAAATGAATTCTTCGGAATATACCGAGGAACTTCCGAGGAAATTCCGAGGAAACACAAAATTTGGCTTTCTCGGAATTTCCTCGGAATATACCGACGGAATTCCGAGGAAAATTCATTCCGTCGGAATATTCTGACGGAATACCGAGAAAAATTGTATTCCTCGGAAAAAACCGATGAATTCCGAAGAAATATTATAGACGTTAGAGAGCCGTTGGAGAGCCGTTGGGGAATTTTAAAAATTCCGAGGAAATTCCGACGAACTAGCCGTTTGCATCGGAATTCCGTCGGAATTTCCTCGGTCTGTCGGCAGGATTTCAACTATAAATACAAGCACCCCTCTTCCTCTTCATTCACTCCATATCTTCATCCTCCCTCTCACTCTCTTTACACACGAATTTGATTCATAAAAAACATGTCTTCTTCAAATTATTTTCGTTCTTGGATCGATCGACCTCATTTGGATCCGAACACGAGATTGCTTACGGAAGAATACCAACAAGGTATAACCGAATTCATGGGGTTAGTTCACCGACAACCGGAAGCAAAAACAGGTATGTTAAGATGTCCTTGTTCTAATTGTAAAAATAAAAAAGTTATTAAACAGTGGGATGTTTGGACTCATCTATATTTGAGTGGGTTTACACGAACTTACAAAATTTGGTATCATCATGGGGAAACTGATTATGAACATGGTAGTACTAGCGAACCTCAGCCAGCGGTTAGATTAGAAGATCCAATTAGAACGGATGTAGATTACGGTGTAGGTACTGAGCAGATGGTAAATGATCATTTTAGAGGGGAAGATTTACCCAATGCCGAAGCTAGGAGATTTTATGATATGTTGGATGCTGGAAAGCAACCATTGTACGAGGTTGCAGAGATGGTCATTCAGCTTTATCATCTGCTACAAGATTGATGGGCATTAAGACGGATTATAATTTGGCTGAAGACTGTGTGGATGCGATTGCTGATTATGTAAAAGGTATTCTACCCGAATATAATGTAGCTCCTGGCTCATACTACGAGGTTCAGAAACTCGTAGCTGGTCTTGGTTTATCGTATCAGGTAATATATGTATGCAGAGACAACTGCATGATTTATTGGAGGGCGGATGAACAGCGGGTTTCATGCAAATTTTGTGGGAAGCCTCGTTATAAAGATACGAGTGGAAGAGTTCCAGTACCATATAAAAGGATGTGGTATTTACCTTTGACGGAAAGGTTGCAGAGGCTGTATCTGTCTGAACGCACAGCGCAACCAATGAGATGGCATGCGGAGCACTCAACAGATGGTGAGATCAGACATCCTTCAGATGCAAAAGCGTTGAAGCATTTCCAATCAAAGTATCCTGACTTTGCGTATGAGAGAAGAAATGTCTACCTTGGATTATGTACTGATGGTTTCAGCTCGTTTAGCAAGAGTGGAAGACAATATTCTCTATGGCCAGTCATTCTTACACCATACAACCTACCCCCAAACTTGTGCTTGCGACGAGAGTTTTTGTTTCTCTCGATTCTCGTTCCCGGACCAGAGCATCCTAAGAGATCACTTGATGTGTTTCTTCAGCCACTAATATATGAGTTGCAACAACTATGGGCTCAAGGTGCTGAAACATACGATGTTTCGTATAAAGAAAACTTTCAAATGCGGGCAGTACTAATGTGGACAATAAGTGATTTTCCAGCATATGGTATGTTATCTGGATGGACAACGCATGGAAGGCTATCATGTCCATATTGTCAAGATAACACTGATGCTTTCCAACTAAAACACGGAAGGAAAACGTGTTGGTTTGACTGTCACAGGAGATTTCTACCACCAGATCATCCATATCGTAGAAGTAGGAATTTGTTTACGAAGAACAAGAGGGTGTTTGACAGTCCACCTCCGAAAATTCGTGGGAAAGATTTGAAGACACAACTTAGAGATTTTGGTGCAGAAAGGACGCCAGACGTCGGTGGACATGAGCGTTTTCCGGTAGATGGTGTTGGAAACCTACATAACTGGCACAAAAAAAGTATTTTTTGGGATCTGCCATACTTGGAGGATCATCTACTAAGGCATAATTTAGATGTCATGCATATTGAGAAGAACTTTTTTGACAATCTCATGAACACGATCCTTAATGTTCAAGGTAAAATAAAGGATAATTTGAAGTCAAGACTGGATTTAGTCGATATATGTGCTCGTTCATAACTTCATGTTGATGAGAATGGTAGGGCTCCTTTTCCCATATACCGACTTGATGCAGCGGGAAAGGATGCGTTCTTTGATTGGATTTCAAACGATGTGGAATTTCCAGACGGTTACGCATCTAATTTGCGTAACTGTATCGACAGAAAGGAAGAAAAGTTTACTGGCTTGAAAAGCCATGATTGCCATGTAATGATGCAGCGCCTCCTTCCGTTTGCCTTCAAGGAACTATTACCACGAAATATTCATGAAGCAATTGCAGGGATAAGTGGTTTCTTCCGCGATTTATGCACAAGATCAGTGACTCTTAAAGGTATTGAAAATTTGAAGACTAACATAGCCGTGATTCAGTGCAACCTTGAGAAGATATTTCCTCCCTCATTTTTTGATGTTATGGAGCATCTTGTTATTCACCTGGTAAGAGAATTGGAACTTGGTGGTCCTGTGCAGTATAGATGGATGTATCTGTATGAGCGGTATATGTTCCATTTGAAGAAGATGGTGAAAAATTTAAGTAGGGTGGAAGGTTCTATAGTCGCACAGATGATCAATGAAGAAACTTCAAACTTTGCCGAGTACTACTTTCCAGCAGAAGTTCAGACCAAAAACAGAAGACCTGCTCGGCATGATGATAGAGGCGAACGGGCAACATATCATTGGAAGGTTCCAGACATTTTCACAGACATTGGACGACTTAGCGAAAAACCAAAGGACCGTCGACTTACTGATCAGGAGTGCAGTCATTTGCAAACATATTTACTCACCAACTGCGAAGATGTTCTTCAATATGAGAGGATTTTCATGGCAGAAAAGCGGTTCGAATATAGATACGCCACAGACGACGAACTAGAAGAAATGAAGCAGAGAGAATTTGGTGGATGGATGTTTACTTATGTGAGTGCTGGTTTGGCCAGAGGTGAAACATTTGACGATTGGATACGCGAGATGGTCGTTGGACCAAACTTTGTTGTGAAGTCATATCCGAGATTTTGTACTCGAGGATATGCATTCACAACTCAGAAGAGGAGACGTTCGAGTACGACTTATGATGCTGGTGTTTGTTCTGCATCAGGAGATGATGTATACTACGGACACATACATAAGATTTTGGAAATCAAGTATTTGGGCATGGTTGGATTGCGCTGTACTGTTTTCTATTGTGATTGGCACGACAACACTCCAGATCGAGGTGTGAGAACAGATGCATTTGGTGTTACATCAGTAAATTCGAGACGGAAGCTGCAATATTATGATCCTTTCATTCTTGCTTCTCAGGCCGATCAGGTTTGTTATATCAAGTACCCCCGGGTAAGGAACAGAGATGATCCATGGGTTACTGTTACAAGACTCAACCCAAGAGGCCGAGTTCAGGGAAGTTCTGAGCTGGAAGACCCACTACAACCAAGCACATCCGGCAACTTAAGTGCAGCAGAAGATTTAGGTGGAGTTGGCCTTGTAGTCGATTTAACCGTCTTCGGAGAGGAAGCCGCCGTTCACGTAGAGGATGAACCAGTGATTGGAGAGTTTCACCAAGATCCAGATTCAGATTCATCTGGTGATGACGACTCGGAAACAGACTAGCGTCGACCTTTTTTTTTTTTTTTAAATATAAATACCGAGGAAATTCCGAGGGCAGATAGTTTTTCCTCGGAATTTCCTCGGAATAGATCTTGTCGATTTAGGGATTTGATTATATATTCCTTTTCCTCGGAATTTCCTCGGAATTTTCCGAGGAAATTCCGACGAATATAGGTTTTTCCTCGGAATTCCCTCGGAAAATTCCGAGGAAATTCTGAGGAACTAGGGGTTTTAAACCGAAAACAACGTTTTGCGGATTGAATAACACGTATATAACCTTCATTAAGTGTCTTAACCAGATGATGAAGTCAAACTTTGGTATTTTACCCAATAACAAACACTTTTACGATTGCATGAACGAAAACCACACAACATAAGAGAAACACTTATACACTTTAACAAACAGTAAAGGGAATACTTACAATTATTTTTGAAATTTTGTTATTTCATGGTTTATGATCATCTATACAAAGAATCCTCAATGGTATGCATTATAATTGTATAAGAAATGAAATACGGCGAAAATAATCGATGTTTTGAAACCCCAAACCCTGGTTCCTCAGAATTTCCTCGGTAATTACCGAGGGTATTCCGAGGAAACCTGGTTCCTCGGAATATTTTCATTTAACCGGGTAAACCAAGCCGCCAAATATTTCGCGAAAATTGAATTAATGATTTTCGAGGAAATTCCGACGGATATAGTAAATATTTCCGAGGAAATTCCGACGGATAATTTCCGTCGGACCCCTCATTTTATTAGGTCGACCCCGACCTTCTTCCCCATTTCTCTCCGCCGCACTCTCTCTTTCCCCTGCGATTTCGTCGACTCTTCTCTTCTCCCTTGCGATTTCTGGCGCTTTCTCTCTTCTCCCTCGCGATTTCCACCCTAATCCTCATGTATGAACCCTATCCCACTCTCTTAGGTTAGATTTGTATGGTTTTTAAGTAGATTTGATGATTTTGGAATGAGATTTATAGATTTTGTTAGGGTGAATGGTAGATTTGTGTAAAATCGAGTTTGATTATGTATTTCACTTGATTTGAATTTTTTTTTTTTAGTTTTTATTAATTTTGTGGTTATAAAAATCGAATTTGTAATTATATATATATATTGAAAACGTTTTTTGTATATAAAATCTACTTTTTGCATTTTAAACTCATTTATATATTTATTAAACATTTTTAAAATCTATAAAACTATTTTTAAGATTAAAAATCATATATATAATTTAAAATCATTTTTTGTGGTTATAAAACGTTTTATGTATTTTATATATAAAATATAAATTTCTATATTTATTAAACATTTTTAATATTATGAAAACTATTTTTTGTAATTATTAAACATTTTAAATATTTTTAAAACTATTTTTTGTAATTATTAACTGTTTTTGGGATTTATTTAAACTATTTTTTAATTTTATACTATTTTTTATTTATTAAAACTTTTTTTGTTAATTATTAAACTATTTATATTTTTGTGATTAAAAACTATTTTTTAACTATTTTTTATTTAAACTGTTTTTTTAATTAAAATTATTAGAACTAATTTTTAAATATGTTTTTTTTTAATTTACAGGTCTAATGATGATCAGACCCGTCCTCGCCAGCGTCGTAGCCGGGGTGGTATGGGGAGCCAGTCTCGGGGTTCTTCCAGCCATGTTCAGGATTCTGTTTCGCCCCACAGCTCCTACCATACATCTCCCTCTCCATTACCCGCTCCTGCTGCTCCCGCTCCCGCTGCTGCACCCGCTCCTGCTCCTCCGGGTCCTCCGGGAGTGATGAGTGTTGCACAGTTGGTTCGACAGCCCGGTCGTGACCATCTTCCCTATCTCACTGAGTATCCACATTGACATGGTCAAACATGGTAATTAACCTTAAATTTTTTTCCTTAAAATTTGATTGATTACTAATAATTTATTCTTTTTATTAGGTTCAACCGATCCGGGAACCGGATCAGCGCATGGATCAACTGTATGATGTACTCTGCCCTCGACAGTGGACATCCGACTTTCACTCACTTCCCTCCCGAGAAGCAGCATCTGTGGTTTCGTCAGTTTGCGGTAAGTATTCAAATTTTTTACTTATATTTTTTATTTATTAAAACTATTTTTTGTGATTATTAAACTATTTTCTATATTTATTAAACATTTTAAATATTATTAAAACTATTTGTTTAATTATTAAACTATTTTTTATTTATTAAAACTTTTTTTTGTAATTATTAAACTATTTTCTATATTTATTAAACTATTTTTTATTTATTAAAACTTTTTTTGTAATTATTAAACTATTTATATTTTTGTGTTTAAAAACTATTTTTAAACTATTTCAGCAAGAATTCAACTGGAATTCCGATGATACGCTCTCTATCTATAACCATTTTGTCCATAAAGTCATGGACAACTATGGGAAGCAGATGTACGAGTGGAAGAAGAAGTGGGAAGTAAACAAGGTAGTTTTTAATTTATTAACAATTTTTAATTTATTAAACTATTTTTTAAATTATTAAACTTTTTTTTTTAAATTAAAAGGTCCCAAAGTCGTTGAACGACACGGTCTGGAAGGAGTTGTGTGAGAATTGGGATAAGGAAGAGACGAAAGAAACTTCTTCCACCAACTCCAACAACCGCAGGAGCGACCGTAAAGGGAAGGGCATCTACAAGCATAACTTGGATGCCCAATCTATTGCCACTCTCGCGGATCGCATGGTAAGTTCAACCGCTTTTTCTTCAATTATTTAAGTTTCAGAATTTTATTTTTTGTTTGTTTGTTTAATTTATTTTTTTCAAGGCGGAAGAAAATGAGGGCGAGCCGGTTGATGATCTCGCCCTAATGAAAAGGGCGTATACCAACAAGAAGACCGGTCAGATTGATGATGGTCTTGTGAGGGACGTGGTCGACCTGGTCCAAACTCAGGTGTATGACGAAGTGTCTCAGCTTCAAACCGATGATGACGATTCGACGGCTTCGACCAACTTGTCCCGGGTTCGAATCAACGAAATCGTTGAATCGGTAAGTTTTTATTTTTTAAAGTTCAATTTATTTATTTCTTGATTTTTATTTTATCATCAATTTATATTATCTAAATTTGGTTATTTATATTTCAGTCGGTTCCAAAGAAGAAGGGACGTTTGGTCGGTTTGGGTCGTCGCTCCCGGTCGGCTGCTCCTTCTTCTGCACCACTGGCATATGTTGATCCAGAAGTTCTTACGGCTCAGCTGAAGGACAAGGATGATCGGATATCTGCGTTGGAGACCCAGATGGCAGCTCAACAGGCGGGCTATGAGACCCAGAAGAGGCTGAACGAGCAGATGATGGAGATGATGAAGAGGATGTACCCGAACGAGGTGTTCCCGAACATTCAAGACCCGTAGTTTTTTTTTTTTTACCAAAAACTCGGAATGTTTTATTTAACTTTGAATATTATCTACTATGTTTTAATGTTTTATGTTTTATTCAATTTTAATTTAAATTTTAAATTTTTGAATTTAAATTTTAAAAATTTTAATTTTTTTTAAAAAAAACAAATTTTTTTAAAAAATAAATTTTTTCGAAATTCCGGGGGAATGGAGTTCCTCGGAAAATTCCGAGGGAATGGAGTTCCTCGGAAAATTCCGAGGGAATGGAGTTCCTCGGAAAATTCCGAGGGACATAAATTCCTCGGAATTTTCCGAGGGAAGAAAGTTCCTCGGAATTTTCCGAGGGACAGCATTCCCTCGGAATTTTCCGAGGGATCGATGTTCCTCGGAAATTTCCGAGGGAAAGGCGTTCCTCGGAAAATTCCGAGGAACATATGTTCCTCGGAATTTTCCGATAAACATTCCGAGGATTATTTCGTCGAAACTTCCGAGGATTGGACCATCGGAATTCCCTCGGTATATTCCGAGGAACCTTCTGACGAACTTTGTGTCCTCGGAGTTTCCTCGGAATTTTGTTTCCTCGGAATTCCGAGGAAATATGAATTTCCGAGGAGATATTTCCGAGGACTTTTTTCGTCGGTATGTCCTCGGAATAGCGTTATTCCGACGACATACCAACGATTTTTTCCCTCAGTATGCCGATGTTTTCTTGTAGTGATCGGTTTAACTAAGTCTTTCCTATTTTCATACTTTGTTCTTAATCATTACTAATTTGAACTAAATCATCCAATAGTCTATTTCGAATTTACTATCCGGTCACATCCATTTTTTTTTGTGCGTAGTGCCAGAAAACAATCGTCTTTCATCGTTCATATAGATGCATAATTACTAGATTGGTTTGGAAAGTCTTAGTTGAGTCTATCTACGTTGATGACAAATAAAAATAAAAAAAAATCTGGTCCCATCCACTTGGGTTTATGAGTTTACTTATTTCTTTGATCATATGCATCCAGAATTTAGTTTAATGCAACATAAATCGGTCCTATGTCTCGTCTGCAGAACAAAAACTTTCTAGGATGCACATGCTGTAGTCTAAAACCTTCTAATCAACCGAGCGAATGGCTAAAAGATATGATCAAAAATACCAAAATATTAAAAAGTGAGAAATACGATTACTAATTGTTACCCTTTGTGATTGGTTTAACCAGTAAACTATATGACTAAATTTTGTTAGATGATGGAAAATTATAGAGTTATTATTAGGCTATTATGAATAATTTGATTTATAAATAATATTTTAAAATATCAAGTTATTTTAAAATTAAATATAATTTATATTTTTAATTTGGTTTCGGTTTCTTGGTTTTAGAAATTTAGTAACTAAAATTTCATAAATAGTCTTTTTAGTTTTTGTCTCCTAAATAGTTTTCAAAAGTCAAACTTATGAAAATATGTTTAATTAAAAGAATAAATGATAGTTTTATACTCATTTATAAGTTTAATTAATTGTTTAAATATGTAGATTAATTAAATATTAAAATAAAAAATAAAAAATAAAAAATCAATCTTTTTCAGAAAAGATGATTATCAAAAAAAATTTTAAAAATAATTTTTTTGCAAAAAACGTTTTTTGAACCTTTTTTTTTCAAGAAACAAATTTTCTTAAAAGAAAATTTAGGATGCCTTTTTGAATGTATATGATATCTTCCTGAATTTGTAAAACAAAATGCTCGAATTTAAAAATGCCTTCATAAATGTGTAAACAGACTTCTCAAATATAACTTGTATGTTATTTAGGAAGTTTTTCCTATATGTGTGTGATATTTTCCTGAATTTGATTTATATTTTAGGTGTTCAATCTGGTAAAACCGAACCAATTAAAACCAAGCTGAAGTAGAGAAAGTCGTTTGGATTTGGTAAATACAGAACATACTGAATGGATGTTATTTTTAGGAAACTGCGGTATATGGATATGGTTTGATATATAAACAGATCAAACCGATTATACCAATTAATTAAAATATAATAGCATAATTATATATTAACTATATAATGTAATTAATAATATGTACATAATTTATTTTATTGATATGATCTTCATAATTAAAATGTTGATTTTGTACTTTAATATTTTTAAGTTGATTTTTTTTTCATTTTTATCAAATTAAACAAAACATAATTTTTACTTTTTCGTTGAGAAATATGTGTGCTAATATTTAATAATATTATATATTACTATTTTTCTTATTTTTATTCTGAAAAGCTATTATTATTATTAACTTAATATATTTACTAATTATTTTAAACAGTAAAAGAAAAATAGTCTATTTGAAACAGAGATATCAAGTCGATATCGAATCATATTAAATAAAATTCACAAAATGTTGTAAAAGATAAATGTATTTATGGTGTTTGGTATAAAACCAAATAAACCGAAAATTGATGGTATATAAACCGAACCAAACCAAAATAGATATAGTTTTAATATGGCAGCTACGTTTTACAAACCGAAATACCAAAGAAACCAAACCGAAATCCGGATTGGACACTCCTAATTTATATGCATATTAAAGAAAATACTACTCAATATATAAAATTTTAATATTTACGAAAATGTTTTAAATATATATGATGTTTTTATAAATTTTAAATATCAAATTCAGTAAGATATTCCAAAACAATTACAAAGATATTATACATACCTAGGATTATCTTACTAAATTACACATATATTTCAAATCCAGTAATATATTGATAAATATATATTAGTTCTTCCTAAAAACATATTTAAGATTCTATTTTAAATACACATTTATGAATATTCTTAAATTTATGATGATATTATACATATTTATTAATATTTTCCTAAATTTTAGGTCTAAATTTTAGGGAGATATCATATATTATTCAAAATGGTCTTTCTAAACTTACACTAACGAAAATAGCATACATATTTAAGAAGAGTTTCCTATATTTTGTTAGTTTTTGTTTAAAATATTTTTTAGATTTTTAAAGAGTATTATTAAATATTTATTTATTTTATACTCATTTATGAAAATATTTATTAATTTTTTAGGATGTTATTTTTAGTTTTGGTTTTATTTTTTTAGGTTCAGTTTCGGTTTGCTTTTTTTTGGTTTAAATGTCCAAAACTAACCAATATGGTCTATAAATTAATATTTGATAAATTAATAAACACTCTAAATTAAAAAAAAAATCGGGTTGGAGTTGTGATAGTTCAAAATATGACACAAAATATATAAAATAATATATTTTTTAAATTTTTTTTATGTAAATACATAGTCTCATTAAAATCATAAATTAATAATTTATATATATATATATAAGATTTATATAAGTACAAACAAAACATTGTATTATTTGTTGTATATCATAATGAAGTCCATCTCTTCTTTTCTTAACAATTCAATATACTCCGATAATATTTAGTAAAATTATATCAAAAGCTACATTTAAATTCTTTGAAACATATTTCATATATACCAAATAGTATAACAAAAACTATATAAAATTTGAATTTTTAAAATTTAATTTATATGTATGGAAAAATCAATTATTTTTCTTATTTTATAAAAATATATTATAAAATAGAAGAATCTAAAAATGTTTTTTTAATTAATAACTCTATAGATTAATAAAATTTAATAGTATAGCATTATTAGCTTATAGAGTATTTATTGTATTAAACGATTGATCACCGTAGCCTATAAATTAAACATCTCTAGTCTAGTTTCTAAACTTCCTCCCTCAATCACACTACAACTTAAACTCAGAACAAAACAAAAAACACCAATCCCTTATGATGCTCTCTTCTTCGCCAACTTTCTTTTCTCCTCCATTACTCTCCTCCTCTTCTCCACCGTTCTCCGCTGTGCCACCACCGCCCCGTACATCCCAGATCTCTCTTTCCGCGACCACCGCCTCCTCCTACACCTGCGCCGAAGAACCACCGAGATTGCGCCAGATTCCGCAGAGACTTTCGGCGACTCCGTCGCTCTACGAGATCCTCGAAATCCCCGTCGGCTCGACGAGCCAGGTGATCAAATCGGCTTACCGGCGGCTAGCCAGGATCTGCCACCCTGACGTGGCTGGAAATGATCGGAAATGCTCGTCGGCTGACGCTTTCACGAAGATTCACGCGGCGTATTGCACTCTTTCTGATCCCGAGAAACGCGCCGTTTATGATCGGAAGATCCTTTGCGGGCGCCGGCCGTTGACTGTCGGTGTTTCTAGATTTGGCAGTTACGGAGGAGGGAACTGGGAAACTGATCAGTGCTGGTAGCGAGTTGACTCGGTGATCGAGGTGGGACAAGTGCATTATATTTTTTTTTTTTTCGTAATTAGTAACATGGTAAATAGTCTCTGATACGCCCCGTTTATCGTACCACGTAGGATCAACGTTTTTAACTTTTTATGTTTCTTTCCTTTTTTTTTTTTTTTGAAAACTGTCATTCATTAACCTAAAAACTAAACTAAAAGAGAAAAAAACACAAGCCAAGGAGGCCATTGTTTTTATGTTTCTTTCAGAATTGTTCATCACTGTGTATTTAATAAATAATGAGATTGTATTACAGTAATGCCGGTGGTCTACTCCGTAAACTACAAACATATATATTGTCCAATTTAATAGAACAAGAGTAACATAAATTAGCTATAGTTAAAAAAATTAATTGTAGCCGTTAAAAACTTAATTCTACGAATGGATTATGGGAAAAGAAAATTAGGACAAGGTTTTGCCGTTTTGGTATAGTAGATTTGAAGGTTTTGAGAGGTTGATAGAACAAGGAATACAAGGCCAACTATCACATTCTAAAATTCAGAATCTGAAGCCCTTGTTTAGATATTAATTTTTTAACAATTCCACATAACATTTGCAACATATTATTTTGCTGTGGTGAAAATAGTTTATGAACGAAGATTTTTTTGGGAATCCTATAAGAACCTTTGAAAAGTAGTTTTGTTCCGTCGGCTAAAGCTCGAAGAATTCCTAATGGACCGACATCTAAATATACAAATGTGGTGGCAAGAGTGGGGTCAGTCAAATCGCCTCCAGGTACATGAAGTAAGAAGCCCTTTTGACATCTCTTCTCCCATGTACGATCCATATTAGATTTGACCAACTGACTCCAAATGAATGGCCTGTCTTTGTAATATACCGGGAAAAGATTTAAAAATGCAAAGATTATGTAATTTTGTTATTACAAATATATCTCAGATTCAAAATATAAGAACGAACAATTTTGCAAGTAATGCTCAGAGCCAACCGATCCAAATCGTCCACAAAAAGATAAAGTTTCCAATTTTATTTGTAAAGTTTTAAATGAATCTATTTTTTTTTAAGAAAAAAATATAATGGGATCAAAAACCATGAATTTTTAGTGAGGTAAAAATACATATGTTGCAATTTTCTATCACAATCCAGCAAAATTTTGCTATATTATTAAAATTATATTAAATTAAGAATATCAGGCCTGGTTCAATTAAGTGCACACGTGCTAACAAACGCCGGTAGAGAAAGGTAAATGCCCTTTCACTTATTAGAAATAGAAGTGTTGTTTCTGTGTAAAACACGGTGATCATAATAAGTAAAAAGAATTAGACCACCACAATACATGAAATATCGAATCAATGTAGCCTCTATGTTTATTTTAACTTTTCTTTTTGAAAAGGAAGCTGACCATTATTGAATGTTGACAAAAATGTCTAGTTGGGGAAAAAACTGACAAAAAAAAAAGAAAACAATACAAGAGGCAGTGAATCCAACGGCGGATATACCATCTATACACGCCTCTGCCGCCAAAATGAAAACAAGAGTACTCGAATCCAACGGCTGGATAGCACCGGATTCAACAAGGATAGATTTGGACTGCTAAAATATATACAAGTTAAAACTTATGAATCTTCTTGTTCAATAAAATGGTTTCCTCCTACTTTATAAGATCAGTTCTTTTTATTTTCATTGTTTATCTTCAACTTCCTTGCACGACTTTATCAAACTCAGAACCAGAAGATATTACTATCGATGTGAACCAAGCCCATAAACTTCTTCACCAGGGCCACACTTTTCTCGATGTCAGGTAAAGTTTTAAGAATCTCTTTACTGTTGTTCGATATACATTTTTCAGAGATTTCTGAAATTTGAGATATTTTAAAACAGAACTGTTGAAGAATTCGAGAAAGGCCATGTTAATTCAGAGAAAGTCTTTAATGTTCCCTACTGGTTCTATACTCCACAAGGTCAAGAAAATAACCCAAATTTCTTGAAACATGTTTCATCTCTCTTTAACCAAACGGATCATCTCGTCGTGGTAATAACACATCTCTTTGTCCTGATCATGTGGAAGTATAGTTATATTATATAATATACAAATCTTTTTATTAAACTTAAATCACTAGATCTGACGACTAGAATCTGTTGTTTTAATATTCTTTGGTAGGGATGTAAATCTGGAGTTAGATCTTTGTATGCTACCAGGGTTCTTGTTTCTTCTGTAAGTACCAAAGGATTATATAATTTGTTATGTAAAAGAGGATATTCATGATGCATTTTCCTTGAACTCATCTTAGTTTCTTGATGAGATTTATTTGGATTTTTGATCATGTGACAGGGATTCAAGAGTGTAAGAAACATGGATGGTGGTTATATCGCTTGGATGGAGAAGAGATTTCCAGTTAAAGTGGAACTCAAGTACGATGAGCTCTGATTCAGATAAACCAAAGATGGCATGTTAAACTGAACTTGCAAACTTACGATGTAATATCATTAGTTTTATTACTACATGTAGATTAAACAAGACCCTTTGGATATTTATATGATCTCTTTTTATGTGTAACTGTTTTCACTTATTATAACAAAAAAAAACACAGACTAAAGATTTTGTGGTTGAGATTTCAAAGAGAAGAAAAAATGGGCAGGCCGGGCACTGTAGCTCCGGAATCAAGAATGTAAATATTGCCGGAGACATATTGAGAAGAGTCGTGAATTAGATAGCGAACCAGCGAGGTAATCCCCGGATCCACGGTCTGTTGCACCTTTAACGGGATAGTCCGCTAGGTCACATTCTTGAGCCATTTTTTCTTCATAAGACCTTGTGTCATCTCTGACTCCAAAAGCCCCGGTGCTATAGAATTCACTCTGATATTGTAAACACCTAACTCAATAGCCATCACCCTTGTCATGGTGTCAACACCGCCTTTGGAAGTTGCATACGCGATTCCACCAGGAACTACACCGCGGTGGAGCCCCGAGATGGATGAAATGTTTATCACCGAGCCACCACGGTCTTTAGCGTCACGCATTAAAATGCATACGTATTTGGATACTAACCAAGCTCCTGTTAAGTTGGTTTTAAAGACTTTGTCCCATTCGTTTTCTGACAGATCCAAACTAGACTTGACAGTGCCTCTGATTCCGGCATTGTTGACCAACGCGTCGATCTTTCCAAAGGCTTCCCAAGCTTCTTTAACCGCTTGTTGAATGGTGGCTGCGTCTGATGAAACGTCTAGCTCAAGGGCAGCGGCTTGGACTCCGGTTGTGTTGATTTCGGAGCAGAGAGATTTGAGACGATCGACACGACGAGCTGCTGCAATAATCTTGCAGCCAGCTTTGGCTAGATCAAGACAGATCTCTCTTCCTATACCAGAGGAAGCTCCTGTCACGAGAACCACTTTGTCTTTAAGTTCACACCATGGCTCCTGTTGCTTCGACACCTGCTTATCACCATAACAAAATAATAATAATAATCAAGTGATGATCAAGTGAGCATAATGTGATATAAAAGAAAATAAAGTATCTCACAGTTTGAAGGTTGCTCATTTTCTTCCTCTGTGTGTGAGAGAGAGTGTGTTTGGTGGAGAAGGAGAAGGGCATAACACAGTTTATATACAAAAAAAGAAAGCCTTCTCTCTAGATCAAAGCTACGGTTTAAAAATGGCAAGATAAGTCTGCAACAGATACGTATGATCCACCATACTGATTTGGTCGGATGATTTTACTATTTTTATTACTATCCGATCATGTCTTCGAGGTGAAAAGATTTTGTTCTCTTTTTTCTTTGGCAACAAGCGAAAATAATTAGGTTTAGAAATTCTTTAAAATGGTGGCTCACTTCCAAGATATTCTCTACATTAATATAGGGTTTTCTGTAAAATAAACGTTACACATAAATGTTTACATAGATGGTAAAGCGATCACAATGTAAATTTTGGATTGTTTTTTATGGTCGAACAAATAAACGGAATCTGAAAATCTATATCAAACCGATTCACTGTGATATTTCGGGTTATGGATTTTATCCGATCAAATCCAAATGGATATCCAAAAAATCTAAAATTTGAAAATTATAAAAATAACTTAATATTGAAAAGGTTTATTTTTAATTTAGATATTTTTTATATTTATATATATACAGATAAAATGTACATATTACCTTTTTAATAAACCATTTAGTCCTTTTTCTCGTATGTTCTTTTGGTGAAAATACATTTTTAGGTTTTTTGATAGATTTGTCCAATTTATATATCAACTTTTTCGAGTCTACATATCAATTTTTTTTTCTTGTCACTGGGTATTTACTAAACAAGGTCAAAATTACAAAGTAGGCTCAAGAAAGAGGGCAAAATAACCATTACAAAATAACGCCCAAAGACATGCGAACATAAAGACCACGAGGCTCACTAGAAGCCTAATTCAAAATTGGCCCGAAAGGAGACCGGTGAGTCGACTCGCCTTTTTTCCACGCATTACCAAGTTAGCGTGTGAGGGACACGTGCCCTAAGGTCAAGAAGCCACCGATCTTCGCCGAAAAGTCACCGACAGAAGCTCTAACTGGCGTGTTCCACCGGAAGCGCACCGGAAACAGGAACCCGTTGTTAGAACCGCCGCGGCCGACAAGAGGGAATCAACGCACCGTCAACAGAGAAGAACTTCGACGGAGATTCCAAAATCCCCGAAAGTCCATAAGCTGAAGAAAGCTCAATTGAGAACAGAACTGCCAGATCTAAAAGCCACAAACACTGTCGATAAAAAAACATCTTCACTTGAAAAAGAGATCCGATTGCATGCGTTCAATCACAAGAGGATTAAAAGCAGAAAGGATCGAAAACCAGAAGCGAAGAACTATCAAGACGAAATCCGAGATAAACTCGGAACCAAACTGACCGAAACCACCAGAGAAGAAGGTGGCTCGCCAGAGTCAAAAACCGGCGACTTCAACTTGAGAAAAGATGAGCCCCAGAGTCGAAAGCCGACCAACCATCCCTGACGAAGCTAACGGTTGTCGGAAAAGGTCCCGACGGACGGAAAGTCGATCGCCATAACGGATTGACGGTCAAACAAAGTCACCGACTCTCATCTTGATCTCTCTTTGAAAGATATGAAGGAGAGAACAGAGAGAGGAGAGAGAGTTTCTTTTCCACTGTCTACATATCAACTTCTATGTTTATGTGTTTTGAATAACCATATTCTCAATAATTATATGCTATTTTTATGTGTGTATGCAACTTCCAAGACAAAAAAATGGACCGACATGAGAAAATATGTCGTGTAACCAACGAACAAACCGCGCGGGAAAGATGTCGGTAAGGTTAAGTTTAAAACCGAACCGGTAAATAGACCGGTACACGCGTTACTTACGCGCAACCTCCACGTCTTCATCACATCTCCTGACAGATACAGTTACTTAGCTTGGTCACTTTCTTGTTCGAATAAATATCTCTGTCCTAATCAGTTAATCACAGAAACCAACCAAGTCTTCATCATTCTTCGTTCTACAAATCTCCGGCGATAATGGAATCTCACGGAAACTCAAGCGACAAGCAATCTTCATCTCTTTACCCCACTGTCGACATGTCGAATCCCGAAGCTCCTCTTAACCCTAGCTCCTCCTCTTCGTCTACTACTAACCTCTATCCTTCCCTCGACATGGACGATCTCGCTCGTGATCTCTTCCCTGAGCAACCGGAGACGACTCCCGTCCCCGTTTCAGCTCCTCCCGCAGCGACGGAGGAGGTGATTCTGAAAATCTCCGGCGCGATACTTCACCTGATCGACAAGTCATACAGCGTCGAGCTCGCTTGCGGCGATCTCACGATCATCCGTATTGTTCAGGACGGAAACGTCGTCACCGTTCTCGCTCGTGTCGCCGACGAGATCCAGTGGCCGTTGACCAAGGACGAGAACTCCGTCAAGGTCGATGAGTCTCACTACTTCTTCACCCTCCGACCAACCAAAGATTTCGGACACGATCCTAGCCACGAAGACGACGAGGAAGAAGAGAACGAGATGTTGAACTACGGACTCACGATTGCTTCCAAGGGCCAAGAGCATTTGCTGGAGGAGCTCGAGAGGATCTTGGAGGACTACAGCTGTTTCACGGTGCAGCAAGTGTCGGAGGAGGCGAAGGAAACGGGGGAAGAGGTGTTGGATGTGACGGTGGCGAGGGAAACGTCTCCGGTGGAACTTACCGGGGAGAGGAAAGAGATTGTTGAGAAGCAGTGCGCTGCGTATTGGACTACGCTTGCTCCGAATGTTGAGGATTATAGTGGGAAGACGGCGAAGCTGATTGCATCTGGCTCCGGGCATCTGATCAAAGGGATTCTATGGTGTGGAGATGTGACTATGGATCGGCTCAAGTGGGGAAATGATTTTATGAAACGGAGGTTGAGCAAGGCTGAGAAGGAGAGGGATGTTCACCCTGACACCTTGAAAAGAATCAAGAGGTAATATTTTTGATTTAGTTTTAAGTGTTTGCTTAAGAGGTTTGTGACTTTCTATTTTTGGAAATATTTGACAAAAAGCAATATCTCCTGTTGTTGAAGATTACTTTTTGTTTTCTGGTTCGAAATTAGATTTCTAGAATTTCAAAATGTAAGATTGATATGTGTATTGAACTTGGATTGTTTTGATTATGTTAGAGTGAAGAAGATGACCAAGATGACAGAGAATGTGGCAAATGGCATTCTCTCTGGAGTCATTAAAGTTTCAGGCTTCTTCACAAGTTCAGTGGCAAACACCAAAGTGGGAAAGAAGTTCTTTAGCCTTCTTCCTGGAGAAATCGTCCTTGCAACTCTTGACGGATTCAGTAAGTATTATTATAGATACACTTGACTCTATGTGGCTATCTTTAGGTTTCTAATCCGTGGATTCTTGTTATAGATAAGGTATGTGACGCTTTTGAAGTAGCTGGAAGGAATGTAATGTCAACCTCGTCCACTGTTGCAACCGAACTTGTAGATCACAGGTAAGTTTAAGGTGTTATTATAGAGATGGCAGTGTTGAAGAGGAATAATTTATATTTAGTGTTTGATGAATGCAGGCATGGTGGTAAAGCGGCCGAGGCAACAAACGAAGGGCTAGAGGCAGTGGGACATGCTTTTGGTACAGCATGGGCTGCTTTCAAAATCAGAAAGGCTATTAATCCCAAGAGCGTTCTCAAACCTTCCACGCTTGCGAAATCCGCCATTAAATCTGCAGCTTCACAGAAGAAAGCCTAGTGAAGGGTTCCTGATGAAGCAAAAAAACAGACCATTTGATGATGTTTGTGTTGTTTGTATTGTCTATTATCTTTTGATGTAGGAGTGAAACTGAATAATTGTTTGGATTAGTTGTTGGTCTGAGTGTTTTGTGTGTTTCTCTGAGAATTATATGATGTGATGTATTGAAACTCCGCCTGTGGATTAGACATTACATTTTGACTGTCACTGCAGATGCTAAAAGGGGATGGATATGAGGCAACAAAGGCTGTAAGAAAAGCATATATTGGCACATAGCTGCACGTTCCAGTCATAGTTTGATAGCACACGCACGCAAGGGTCTTCTGATGAAGCCAAGTCCTTGAACGTAGGAAAGTATGCCTATCTAACTAAAGCCCTATTGACCGAAAGCTAAAGGTCCTCTTTTAACTCACAGAACCATCAAAGCATTCCTAAAGACAACACGATGATCACTTCGTATATTTGCCAAACAAGAATAGGAAACAAAATTAAAGTGGCCCATACAGGTTTCGAACCTGTGACCTTCGCGTTATTAGCACGACGCTCTAACCAACTGAGCTAATGGGCCATTTGTTGATACATCTGTTCATACTTTATTTTCTATGTACGCTTAGCTAGGAACTTCTAGTTCACTACAAGAAACATGAAGGGTAACGACCTGATCCCTGATCCCTTAGGATATTAAGATACTATAGCTAGATTTGTTTCATAGCCTGAGCAGTTAAATCAAGTTCAAGTTATCTAGAAAATTAGTTGGATAAAGAACACTCACCTTTACATGATAGCCAAGTCTTTGGAAAGTTGGAGGTATAGAAAATAATGCTTAAAGCCTTATCTCCATTAAGCCTGATAACCTAAATCTTAAAGTATCAACACTCCTAACTTCATCTTCCGTTTGAAGCAAAACTCCTTTATAAGATGCCAATATGCCGTAGAAGAACAAGTACTTTGGAAGTCTTCTAACAAATCTCCGGGACCAGATGGGTATCCTTGTGAGTTTTTTAAAACCTTTTGGCCTATTATAGCTCAAGACTTCACAGTGGCAGTTCAGTCTGTTTTTAGATTTGGATTCATGCCTAAGGGGATTAACTCTACAATCCTTGCTCTGGTTCCAAAAAGGATTGACTCTATGGAGATGCGTGACTACCGTCCTATTGCCTGTTGTAATGTGCTCTACAAGGTGATATCGAAGCTCTTAGCTAACAGACTCAAAGTGCTTCTACCTAGAATTATCTCTGCGCATCAATCTGCGTTTGTTCAAGGTAGGCTCTTGATGGAGAATGTGTTATTAGCTACTGAGCTGGTAAAGGAGTATCACAAGGAGGATATCTCCCCTCGTTGCTTGATGAAAATTGATATATCCAAGGCGTTTGATTCGGTCCAGTGGTCATTTGTGTTGAAGAGTTTGGAAGCAATAGGAGTACCAAGGAAGTTTATACACTGGATCAACCTCTGTATATCTTCTCCTTCATTCTCAATGCAAGTGAACGGTGAGTTAGCAGGGTATTTTCAGAGTACAAGAGGATTGAGACAAGGATGCTCCTTGTCCCCTTACCTGTTCGTGTTGTGTATGAATGTCTTATCTCATAAGATTGACAAAGCAGTGGCTGAGAAGAAGTTTAGTTTTCATCCTCGGTGTAAAGCTATAGCATTAACCCATCTATGCTTTCCTGATGATTTAATGGTCTTTGTGGAAGGGTCTAAGAAGTCTATAGAGGGAGCTCTTTCTGTTTTTGAAGACTTTGCGAATTGGTCGGGGCTTAACATCAGTATAGAAAAATCTACTATCTTCATGGCAGGGGTTTCAACTGAAGAAAGGAGTAGGATACTGATGAACTTTCTGTTTGCAGTTGGGGAGTTACCTGTAAGGTACTTGGGCCTTCCTCTCATGACTAAGGCAATGAGGAAACATGATTATTTACCACTAGTGGAGAAGATCAGAAGCAGAATAAATACTTGGTCCTGTCGGTTTCTTTCTTATGCTGGTAGAGTGCAGTTGATCAAAGCTGTGCTAATGAGTATTATAAACTTCTGGGCATCAGTGTTTAGACTGCCTAGTAAATGTATTCAAGAGGTGGAACAGCTTTGTGCTTCGTTTTTATGTACAGGACCGGAGCTCAAAACCACGAGATCCAAGGTAGCTTGGAAGGAAATTTGTAAGCTAAGGAGTGAGGGTGGTTTGGGTATAAGAGCTTTAAAAGAAGTGAATAAGGTTCATGGTCTGAAGCTTATATGGAGGATGCTTTCAGGGGATTCATTATGGGGAGTTTGGATAAAGGAAAATCTACTTAAGAGAAAGAGTTTTTGGGAAGTGAAAGAGAATACTCAAGCTGGCTCCTGGATGTGGAAGAAAATGCTAAAACTCAGAGGCATTGCTAAAAGGTTTTATAAAAGGGAAATAGGGAATGGTTGTAATACGTCATTCTGGTATGACAACTGGTCTTCTAAAGGTGCTTTAATTGAGATTTTGGGGGAAGGAGGAGTTATAGATATGGAGATCAGTAAGGATGCTACTGTCGAGGAGACAGTCAATAAAGTTAGAAGGAGAAGAAGACGTTATCGTACAGTGTTGCTTAACGCTATAGAGACGGAATTGCTAACACTGGAAGAGAAGCTGAGTGAAAATGGTGTGGATGGCAGTCTTTGGAGAGGCAAGTCAGGGTTTAAGAGGAAATTTTCAACTAAGGAGACTTGGTTGTTAGTGCGGGAAACTCATGCTCAAAACTACTCGGAAAAAGGCATTTGGTTTTCTAAGGCTACTCCAAAATTTGCTTTCATGTCCTGGCTTGCGATGCTTGATCGACTTTCTACGATGGACAGAGTAGCAAGATGGAGTCAGGGAGTGGATGTTACTTGTGTGCTTTGCCGGAGAGATGCAGAATCTCGTGATCACTTTTTCTTTGATTGTTCTTATACTTCTCAGATTTGGGAACATCTAATGAGGGGTGTGTTGCGTAATTCTTATACTACAGTTTGGTCTGAGGTGATTGATCTTCTTATGAGGACAGATTGGGATAAGAAGAGATTATTCTGTATAAGGTATGCATTCCAAGCTGCTATACATATGCTTTGGAGGGAACGAAACAAGATTAAGCATGGAGAGACTCCTCTACCTATGGAAGTAGTGAAGAAGCTCTTAGAAAAAAGGATTAGAAACAAGCTGAGTATTCTTAGATATAAGGGAGGCAAGGGAATGGAGAATGCTCTTCAATATTGGTTTAGTACTAGAGTTTAAAATGTAAAGGAGTAAGAGATAGAGTTATATTTAACTAAGAACTACACCATGATGTAAAAAGGCTTTTTTGATGAATCAAATTTAACATTCATTCAAAAAAAAAAAAAAGAAGAACAAGTACTGAATCCATATTATATGATTTTCCCTTCAAAGATTATATCAAAGAGGAGCGTGTCTATGATCTGAGTTAGAATCAGACGGAAACAGTTTCATGTTTGGACCCGGAAGTTTATTCGAGCTACATTTGTGAAACAAAACTTTCAACTAGATCATATATATAAACCTTCAAAACGCATAAATAAAAGAACTTTTCTCTTTCAAAACGCCAGACCAGAAATGGTCTTCTTTTCTTCCATTTCTCCCTTTTTGGGTAAAATACATCTTTCCTTTTTAAAGGTTGCGTCGTTCAATAGGTTTTTCTATGCAAATTTGGATAGTGTGTAGCGGTGGATGCATTTGAGGGTATACTAGTGTTATAAAATACCACCTGCCATCAATGAGTCAACTCATGTAACAAGCATTATACAAAAGTGCTGCCGATGTTGACAGTCTTTGCATATCTACCAGGTTCATGGCAACGTTTTAAGTGTCAACTTTTGTTACTGAACGAAATGGGAGGGGAAGAGTAGAGATTAAAGACAAAGAGAGAAGTAGTGGTAGTGCAATATTAGCTCTCAGCTATAAAGCTGGAAGCTCTTTATCAGTAAAACCAGAAGTAATCGTTTCTAAGGATTAAGCGAGGCTTATCACAACGAACTCTGAACCAAATCTTAAAGGCTAAAGTGTTTCTTCTTCTTAAGCCTTCACTAGAGAGTGGAAGAGAGATGAGCGTAGAGAAATCACAAAATGGAGCAGGCCTTTTGAGCTTTGCTCTTCTTTTTCTTCTGCTTTGGAGGTTGAAGTACCACTCTGATCGCTGCATCAAACACCCCCTTCACGTTCTGCATTTCATTTAAAAAAAAACAAATATTGTTAAAGCTATGAAGTAAACGAGCAAACGATGTACGAAGGAGCTCGATGTGATTTTGATTTCTTGCCTCCTGTGATTTTGAGCTGCACTCGATGTACGAAGGAGCTCCAATTAGCTTCATTAGTTCCTCGCCCTTTGATTGCCCAAAGTGGAGGATGGTTAAGCGAGTTACGTTTAAGTAAACAGAACCAAATTGAAAGAATAGTAATGTATACCTGAGCAGTGGTAATAGGTACAGCACCAGGGTGGTCAACGAAGAACTGTTTGTCATCCCTAAGATCTGCCAAATTTGATGAACACAGAAGCATAAGCAGAAGATGGACAGTCAAATGATCAAAAGGATTTTCAGATGGATCAGACTGAGATGATCTTGTACAACAAGCCTTCATAATAGCTATATTTCTAGACAATGAATGACTTGCTTACATGCATAGGGTTGTCTCTTACAACAGAGGTTTTAGGTTAACTATAAGGAGAAAGTGGTGAGTTACAAGAAACCATTTGACCCATAAACTAATCAAAAATTCAATAAAACCGAAAGAAGGAACACCATAGACGAGCTTCAAAACCAACAAGTATCGCAACATTTGTATTTGAACAAATCAAAACAGAACCAATTGCAAGGTAATGTCCACTAGTGGATCAAGACAAATGCAAAGAAGGGAAAGGAACAAACCTAGTTTGGTTCCAACAAGAACAATAGGGACACCAGGGGCATAGTGGGTCAGCTCAGGGATCCACTGCAAAACCCCAGAAGATTAATTAAAATCACAACCAAAAAGACTTTCATTTTCAAGAAAGAAACTTGTACTAGGAGGTAGGCCTGGGCGTTTTTAACTCAACCCGAAGTATCTACCTAGACCCGAACCGGAAAAACCGAAACCGAATGGGACTTATGAGCTTAGTACTTTGGTGTTTGGTTATAATCCGAACAGAACCGACATCCGAACTAGGATCCGAAAATATCTGAAATTAGTTAAATATGTTAAAGTTTTTATATATTTAAGATGATTTAGATATTTTAGGATATTCAAAATATTTTTTTAGTTTGTTTTAATTGTTATTTTGAATACTTTTTAGTTAATTTAGATAGTTTAACTAATTTTTAATTAGATTTGTAAACAATTTATATATTTTGAAAAAAAATTGTCAATTTGTAAGGTTTAAAAAAAATATTTTTGGACGATTTTAAACATTAGTTACATCCGATCCGAACCGAATCCGAAAGGAACCGAACCGAAACCGATCCGATAATTAGTAAACCGAAACCGATCTGAGCATAACACCGAAAATCCGAAAAATCCGAATTATCCGGACCGAAACCGAACGGTCCACCGAACGCCCAGGCCTACTAGGAGGGAAAAGAAGGAACTCACCTTCTTGGAGACATTCTCATAACTAGCCTTACTGATAAGAGAGAAGGCTAAGATGAAAACGTCAGCACCGCGGTAACTCAAGGGTCTCAATCTGTTATAATCCTCCTGCCCTGTTCCACAAACAAAACCACCCATGATTAAAAAAAGGCCATAGCTGCTTTATGCAACTAAGTAAGGAGAGTTCTTTTGAGTACCTGCTGTATCCCAGAGTCCTAAGTTGACAGTGGCTCCGTTAACAACAACGTTAGCGCTAAAGTTATCGAAAACAGTGGGCACATAATCCTGCCCCAACAAGATTGAGAGTAAATCTTCATAACAAGTGCTCATTAATCAACAGGGAAGATAATAGTATAAAGAAAGCATATTGAGAATGAGACATAGCAATGATACCGTAGGGAAAGTGTTGCTGGTGTAAGAGATGAGGAGACATGTTTTGCCCACTGCTCCGTCACCGACCGTCACGCACTTTATGAACCGAGATGCGCTCATTTTCCCCCCCTCACACCCACAATAATTCGAAAAAAATCAACCCCCTCAGATCTACTAATACTACACCTGAGGAAACAACACCTGTCTTCTTCCCAATTTCAATTTCGCCTATCTAAAAAAAACCCTAGAAAATGTTACCCTAAACGAAATCGGAAATGTGAGAGGGAGCGATCAGTGAAGAATGAAATGAATCGGTGTATCGAGAGAGGAAGTAGGAAAGCGATTGGCCGGACATTTATGCCGTTGAAGCGTTCTTTCACATCTTTTCCATCCATATACTCCCACTTCCCCTATTCTTTTGCTTCTTTTTTTTTCGATTTATAATTAATTTTTCCGTGATCACGAATATACATATTTATAAAATAAATATACAATAATCATTGAGTGATATTTATTTTTAATTTTAAATTAATTTATAATTTATATTTATAATTTATATTAATAATATTATATTATTTTAATTAGATATATAATATCAGTTTAGTTATTTTTTAGATATATTGGATTGCATCAATTTTTTTGAATTTAAGTATAAAATTTATTCTAAATATATTAAAATTTTGATTAATTTTATTATTTGCATTTAAGTTGGCTATTTTCTTACATATGTAAATATATTTAAGGAAGATTATGACTTAAGATATATTATGCTTCGAATGAAATAAATATAAAAACAAATAATTTTAATAATGATAAATATAATACATATACCTTGTTAAAGTATATAGTGTTATGCTATTTTGAAATATTTTGTAATTATTTGTTCTTAGAATTTATTTTTAGTTTCTTATATCTCTTAAAATAAGCATTAAAAATGTGTGACTGTTTTTCAGAAATTATATTATATAATAAGTAAAATATAATTTATAGATTTTTTGCTGTAATTGAAAGATATTAGTCAACTAAATATATATATATATATATATTATATATATATATATATAAATAAAATATTTCAGTAATATTAATTGTAAACTATATTAAACATATATCAGTTTATGTTATTATTTTATGTAATCATCTAAGAAGATAAATAGATATCTAAAAAATATTTCTATTACTTTGAAAATATTTTTTTATTGTTTAAAATGATATGTTAAAAGAAATAATATTATTTTTCTAATATCAAGACACACCGTGTTAATTTTGTTTTTATGATATCACATTTATAAAAATATATTATTTCATCTAAGAAAATCTAGATATAAGAAATTATTTTTAGGGCAAATCTCCAAAATAGCACATTTCTAAGTTTATATCACAAAAATAGTACTCAAAAACTAAAATGACCAAAATAGCATTTTATCTTTTGAAAAAATTAAATTTTTTTATTTTCCAAAATTTGAAATCTTATCCCCAAAACCTCACTTCTCAACTCTAAACCCTAAAACCTAAATTCTAAACCCTAAACCCTAAATTCTAAACCCTAAACCCCACCCCTTGAATGCTATTTTTGTGACTTTTGGCCTTGAGTGCTAGTTTGGGAACAAAAACTTGATTTAGTGCTATTTTGGTCTTTTTCTCTTTTTTTTACTTAAGAGGTATATTTTATGTTATTAAAAATATTTTTTAAATGGAATATAACTGTTTTGTGAACTTTTCTTTTTAATGAAATCATATTATATATACATATGTTTTCATTTTTAAATTTCTTTTTATACTTTACAAAATTTTCCTTTTAGTATATATGTTATTTGGAGAAATAAAAAAGGAAACTAAATAAATAATAGTATTCAAATGTAAATTTTAATTCATTAAGGATATCTTAATACTTAATCATCGTGAGAATTAACGTGAGTGCGACACGTAAAATTTTTATAAAGATTTCCCTCTTTTCCCCTTTCTGTTTCTTTTTTTTTCCTTTTTGTTTCAATTTTTTTTCCTTTTATAAACTAAAAATTGTTTTTTTTTACATTTAAAAATTGTGGTTTTCTCTAGATTTTATTAGAAGAAAATTCTATACAAATATTTCAACTATATCCAAACTTTCTTTTACTTAATTTTAATTATTATTTTAATTACATTTTTAATTTTTTAGTTGTACTCATTTATCACATCCATGGCATTTGTTAATATTTTGTCCATGGAATCGGATCGGATTCGGTTCGGATTTTTGGGTTCGGTTTATTTGCGCAGCCTTAAAATGAACAATCGAAACAAAATTCAAAAAAAAATGTAAAAAATATTAAGGGTATGATTGGAGATTAGACTGTTGAAGTTCGTAATTAGTTTAAAGTTTTTACATCCAATATTTAGCCAATTAAATTTTAATGACTTTTGTTGATCCCAAAACCCCTAAAGCCATTTTTATTATTTTCCTCTTGTTACATAAGTGGTTTTTAAAAGCAACAATTTATGGCTATAGGTTCTTTCTAAAGCCATCGACAGTTATTTAAAACCTAAAATTTCTAAAGTAATTTTTTTTCTAAAGCCACAGCCACCACAGTTAAAAACAATCGGAGTCTAAGCTGTTTTAAGCTGTTCTGAAACTGATGAGCAGAATACTATTTTAGGTATTTATTCCTTAGCTGTAAAACAGAGGTTATTCACGTTTCCCATAGTCGTGACTCGTATCATAGTTATAGATTCAGAGTAGCCAGCGCGGGCTCACACTGTTAGGGGCCCTAGGCCAAGAAATTTTTTTTTTACTCTCTAAAATTTATATACATATAATGTTTAAATTTTTTTTTAAATTTAATCAATAATATTTTGTATATTTTGTAATGAAAATAAAACCATATACATATCAAATAATTTTGGGTCCCTTTTAATTTTATTTATTATATTTATAATTTTTTATTTATAAAAATATAAATTTATAAAAAATTGGACCCCTTAATTAGTATTATACGGGGGGACACGGGCTTGGGTCCAGGGCGGTCGCACCGCTTGTCCCCCCCCAATGAGCCGGCTCTGAGAGTAGCTCATCTACCACAAGATTCCTTATTCAAAATTGCATTTTTTTTTTGAGAAGTTCATAATTTCATATTATTTCAGAATTTTCTCTCATTTGGTACTTGATTGTTACTTGTGCAAATTTAAACAGTAGAGTATCATAATATACAATAAAATGAAAATATTTGTGTTTTATATGGGTGCTGGTATTTTTCATTTAACATAAGTAAATGGTCGAATTTTATGTAGAATCACTTTTTTTTTCTTAACAAGTTTTGGATTTTAGTGGACAAAATAATAAATAGATGGAAACAAAACAAAGAGATAATAAGTATGAAATAAATGAAAATTAATAGAAAAATCTTTTTTTTTAAACAATACACAAAATCATAGTCAACTGCTACCTAAATCTTATTTAAATTCTAGTGTGATTCAATGATATATTTAAATCTAGTACTTCAAATTTAATATTATTCATCTTTATTAGATTTTTAATAATTATATTTTAAATGGACTTCAAATCACTTATTGTGAAGTCTAATAAACAGATGGTTGAAATATAAAATAAAGGGATTGTAAAACATTTTAATAAAATTTATGTTCATGAATTCTAAAATCACTATGGTATCCGTTGATTTTGATTTCAATCATTTGTTCGTTAAACTTCACAATAAATGATTTGAAATCTATTTAAAATACAAACTTTTAAATCATAAATCTGAATAACATTAAATTTTAAATATTGGATTTAAATTATTAATTGGATAACACCGAATTTTAAATAAGATTTATAAATACCATATTCAATAACAATATATTATAAAATAAAATTTAAAATAATCATTTTAGTAGCAAATTGAATGTGTTTAGATTTAACTCCATTAAAATATATGATTGAATAACACCTCATAAACACACATATTTTAGATTAAAAATAAATGAATATTACATTAAAAAATAAAAAAAGGAAACAACTGTAAATTATTGCTTGGATTTTAGAAAATAAAATAAAAATAACTAAGTAATTATCAACGACTAATTTAAAAAAAAAGGAAATAATGACTGCATTAATAAATGATCCAGTCTTCAAAAAAAAAATAGCAATATGAAAGGAGAGTTTATATACGTTTTTTTCTCGCAAGACAACAACACTTTCAGATTTAGAGTTTACTTTTTTTTTTTTTTCGTTCTTTCTTTGACATTGTCGACTGCAACCAGCGCTGGTCTAACAATATATCATAACAAAATTATAGAATGCTAATATAAATATAATTAAAATTTAAAACATTAAAATATATAAATTTTTGCATTTTTCTATGTAAAATCATTAATTAATCTCTTGTGTTACATTTTAGACACAATTGAATCACATCAACTGCTGAATTTTTGGTGCAAAATTATTCGTTTTTGTTGCATTTTTCTATGCAAAATCATTCATTAATCTCTTGCGTTAAAATTTAATAAAACAATTTGAGTCAAATCAACTGTTGCAATTTTTGTTGCATTTGTCTATGTAATCACATTTTTAATCATAAACGGAGCCTTGTTTTTAGAAAAAAAAAAAAACTGTTGATTATTAGGAAAATAGAAAAAGGAAGGGGGGTTAACCAAAAAAATGATGGAAATGGCGACGATCAAGGCGATTGCCAACCGACTAGGTTTTCTAAAAATTCTTCAATTTCTCGCCACGATTTTAGTGGTTGAGTGTGATCATGATGATGGAGTGGGGCAGTTCTCTAGGAATCTCACCACGATGTCTTTTTTTCCCACAAAAGAATCCATTTGCTTTTGTGATGTTGTAACTGCGAAACGGTTTGAGAGGATGTATGTGTATAAAATCCCTTCTTTAGGGTCTATTGATTCAACATTCCATTTCAAAACAATAGCAAATCTCCTGCTTTACTTTTGGAAATTTACAATTTTTCTGAGAGAAATGTTGGAAGGTTTACGGAGATCAATTCAAGACATCAACTTGGGGTGTAACGATGCCCCTTTTGTTCTACCAAGGGAGGTGGTTCGCCAAGCCGAAGAAGAGAACCGGTTCATCATCATTGGGCGTCCAGTTATGCCTAGACGCCAGAACCTCCGTGCCATTGTTGCATCTATGCCTCGAATCTGGGGACTGGAGGGTATTGTTAGGGGAAGAATCATCGAAGGACGAAGATTTCAATTTGTTTTCCCATCTGAAGAAGCGTTAGAGACGGTCATGCGAAGAGTCCCCTGGGCTTTTGCTGAACGAATGCTTGTGTTGCAGAGGTGGACGCCATTGATGGATCTGGAGATGCTCAACTTCATTCCGTTTTGGATTCAAATTCGAGGCATCCCTCTTCAGTTCATGAACAGAGAGGTGATTGTTCACATTGCTAGGGAGATGGGTCAGTATATTCAGATGGAGTACAATGAAGAACTTGGTGGAAGATTGGAGTTTGTTCGTGTAAGGCTTAACTGGAATGTATCTCATCCTTTGAAGTTTCAGCGAAATTTCCAATTTACTCCCGGGGTGAACACGCTGCTCAAATTCCAATACGAGAGGCTTCGTGGATTTTGCGAAGTTTGTGGAATGATTACTCATGACACTGGCGCTTGTGTCATTAACAATGGAGGACCTGCTCCAGATGATGGCAATGATGACAGCGACGGTGAAGAAGACATGGACGTGAGGGCTCCCAATCAAGGTGTCATCATTGAAGAAGTTCAGGAAGAGGAAGACAGGGCTGAAGAAGATCAAGATGTTGATCCGGTACAAGAGGAGTATGAGCACAATGCGGTGACAGTGGAGACTGAGAATGTTGATGAGGAGGTGTGGAATGATCCATACAGAGAGACGTTATACTCTGTGGATTATTACCCTGTGGAGATGTTAAACGCTGATAGCAGTATTGGTCGTATGAATCAAAAGAGGAAAAATTGGTTACAAGACGCAGACGGAAACACGCTAAAGTTTACTAACATTGAAGCCGGAGAGTCAAGCAGAGGGAATGAAAGTAAGAGGCAGAGAGGAGTAGGGGAGACAGGAGATGCTGAGAACACAGATGAGAGTCAGACAGAGCAGAGAGGCGCGGTGGGCCCAGAACCACCTCTTCCGCCATGAGGACACTCAGTTGGAACTGTCGGGGTCTAGGCAGTGACTCGACAGTTCGACGCCTTAAGGAGATAGACAGAAAATATCTCCCGGACATCATATGCCTGTCAGAAACCAAGCAACCAGACGATTATGTTCGTGACGTTGGAGCTCAGCTTGGCAGTGTGTTTTCAGTTTTAGTACCGCCGGTAGGAATAGGAGGCGGTTTAGTTATCTTTTTCAAGCATCATGTTCAGCTTTCTGTTATTAGTAGTTCTGCAAATCTCATTGATTGTAAAGTTTCCTGTAATGAAAACCAGTTCTACTTGTCTTTTGTCTACGGCCACCCAAATCAAGCATTCAGACATTACACTTGGGAACAACTGATGAGAATTGGTATTAATAGAAAGAGGGAACCGTGGTTTGCACTTGGTGATTTTAATGAGATAGTCAGCAACCAAGAGAAGATAGGAGGCAGAGTACGCCCTGAAGCTTCCTTTCATGATTTCGGATCGATGATGAGAACTTGTGGTTTTACTGATCTTCAGTCTGTTGGGGATCGTTTCTCGTGGGCTGGTCAGAGAGGTTCTCACCTGGTTAGATGCTGTCTGGATCGCACAATGGCTACTGGTAGTTGGTTCGACCTATTTCCTGTCTCGCATACGGAGTATCTTGAGATGGGTGAATCAGACCATCGCCCAATGATCACATTCATGTCAGCAGAAAGAGAAAAACCTCGAAGATTCTTCAGATATGACAATAGAATGTTACATAAAGAAGGTTTTAAAGATACTGTGCGTAGAGGATGGTGTGGCATGGGACAATCTCAACTTGTTCGCATCCCGTTAACACAAAGAATCAGTCGTTGTCGTCAACATATATCTCAATGGAAGAGACTCAATAGAAACAACGCTGAGGAAAGGATTAGCTCCCTAAGAAATAAGTTGGATAACGCGGTTACCTCTACAGCTTTTTCCACAGAGGAAAGGAATGCTATCAAGGATGATCTTAATCAAGCATACCTTGAAGAAGAGATTTACTGGAAGCAGAAAAGTAGAATCACGTGGCTAAGGTCAGGGGACCGAAATACACGATATTTTCACGCGGTTACCAAAGCTAGAAGAACTAGAAATACTATAAGTTCCATTCAAGACGAGCATGGTGTCATACGTAAAGGTCATAAGGAAGTAGCTGAGGTGGCTACAACATACTTTCAGAACTTATTTTCTTCGGAGGAGATAAATTTGAATCTCTATAATGAAGTTTTTTTGGGATTCACACCGCGGGTTACTCAAGATATGAATGATGATCTAACAAAGCCGATTACTGAAGAAGAAGTTCAAGCTGCTTTGTTTGATATGGGACCTCATCGTGCTCCTGGACCTGACGGATTCTCAGCGGTTTTCTATCAGAAGTTCTGGTCAGAGTGTAAAGCAGATATAATGGAAGAAATAGATAAATTCTTCAATACAGGAGAGCTAGATCAACAACATAACCATACAAACCTCTGCCTCATTCCAAAGATATATCCCCCTACGGGTATGAAGGAGTTTCGCCCTATTGCTTTATGCAATGTCTCATACAAGATTATATCCAAAATATTGGTGAACCGGTTGAAGACTCATCTCCCTAATATTATTTCGGAGTATCAGAATGCTTTCATTCCAGGCAGGTTGATCTCAGACAACATTGTTGTGGCTCATGAAATATTCCACAGTCTCAAGGCTCGGAAGAGACAATCCAACTCATACATGGCGGTCAAGACTGATATCACAAAAGCTTATGACCGACTTGAATGGAAGTTCCTGCAAGAAACGATGCAGCATATGGGTTTTGGAGAGAAATGGATAAGCTGGATTATGGCTTGCGCATATCTACAGTTACTTTTTCGGTTCTTATAAATGGAGCTCCAGAGGGTTTTATCACTCCACAGAGAGGATTAAGACAAGGAGATCCTTTATCTCCTTATCTTTTTATCCTGTGTGCTGAAGTCTTATCTCACCTGTGCATCAAAGCTATGAATGACCGTTCTCTTCTTGGAGTAAAGATAGCAGTTCAGACACCGGCTGTAAACCACTTGCTATTCGCTGATGATTCACTGTTCTTCTCTTTGGCAAATGTAAAAGCGGAAAAGAAGTTGAAGAGCATCTTCTCAAAGTATGAGGCTGTCTCAGGTCAAGCTATTAACCTCAATAAATCTACAATTACTTTTGGAAGTAGGGTTCGAGCTGATATTAGAACAAGAATGCGGAATGTCTTAGGAATCCACAATGAAGGGGGTATTGGAAAATATTTATG
Organism: Brassica napus; assembly: GCF_020379485.1. Taxonomy (NCBI): domain Eukaryota; kingdom Viridiplantae; phylum Streptophyta; class Magnoliopsida; order Brassicales; family Brassicaceae; genus Brassica; species Brassica napus. Next base: position 20,683,308 of record NC_063439.1, read on the forward strand.
ATTGCCAGAGCAGTTTGGGTCAAGAAAGAGTGAGATGTTTGCATATATTGTGGATAAAGTTAAGCAAGTAGTACAAGGATGGAAACAGAAACACCTTACACAGGGAGGCAAGGAAGTACTACTCAAATCCATTGCATTGGCAATGCCTATATTCTCTATGAATATATTTCGGTTACCAAAGGACATTTGCGAGGAGATCAATGCAATTTTGGCAAGATTTTGGTGGGGTTCAGGTGAGAAAAGAGGACTGCATTGGTATGCTTGGAGGAGAGTATGCATACCTAAGAAGGAAGGAGGACTAGGATTTCGAGATTTGGAAAGTTTTAATCAAGCACTACTGGGGAAACAGGTATGGAGAATTCTACAGAACCCAAATATTTTGATGGCGAGGATTCTGAGAGCACGTTATTTCCCTGATGGAAATATATTAAATGCTACACTGAAGAGAAAGGCTTCTTATGCTTGGAAATCAATCCTCCATGGAAAGGAATTGATAGTAAAAGGGATGAGATATATAATTGGAAATGGAACAACAACCAAGATGTGGGAAGACTCCTGGTTAAGCTTACATCCACCTAGACCTCCACGACCAAGGAGAGACATCAATCACAACATGAAGGTTAGTGATTATATCAATGACAACAGAACGGGATGGAATATGGAAAAACTTCGAGAAGATGTAGTTGAGGAAGATCTTGCCACAATTCAGGCACTAAGGATTTCTTCTAAGGCTGAGCAAGATCTGTTGGGCTGGCACTACAATGATAACGATCTCTATACAGTAAAATCGGGGTATTGGCTGGCAACGCATCTCCCAGACAACAACTTTATACCACCGACTTACGGGAATGTCGAGCTGAAGAAAACAATATGGAATACAAAGCTACCAACTAAATTGCAACATTTTCTTTGGAGGCTATCATCTCGGAGCATAGCTACAGGAAACAATCTGCGAAGACGACATGTAACAAGGGATGTGATATGCAAAAGATGCTGGTTAGAAGAAGAAACAGAGGAACATCTATTTTTCAATTTTCCTTATGCGAGGAAGATCTGGAGAGCTTCAGGTATAGATAATAGAATTATTACTAGCATGACTACAAGTTATGAAGAAAAAATAGAAGCATGTCTTCAAGTGTCAAACATGACGAGATTGAGTCATCTGCAAGATCTACCTGTTTGGGTTATGTGGAGAATCTGGAAAAGTAGAAATCTGCTACTATATCAGCATCGACAATTACATTGGAGGTATGTTTTGAGAAATGCTAGAAGTGATGCTCGAGAATGGAAGAATGTGGATCATCAAGACCCGGATGCATTACACTGTAATAGTGCTTCTTCTGCGGTAAGGAAAAAAGAAAGGTGGAAAGTACCACCCGCACAGTGGGTAAAATGCAATGTTGATGCATCATTTATAAACAATCAGATACCGGCGTGTGCTGGTTGGGTTGTTCGAGATGATAGAGGACGATATCAGGGAGCAGTACATGCTCAAGGTTATGCAGTTTGTTCATCTTTGGAAAGCGAATTCTAAGCTATCCTTATGGCACTACAACACTGCTGGAGGAAAGGATATAAGAAGATTATAATTGAATCTGATTGCAAACAAGCTATTGATATACTCAATGGAAAAGTTCTTCATTTTGCTTGCTACAACTGGAAAAGAGAAATAAAATGGTGGGCAGACAAGATAGAGGACGTCTCCTTCACATGGGTATATCGTAAAGCAAATAGGGTAGCTGATGTATTAGCAAAAAAAAGAACTTCCACTATGCCTACCTTTTGCTTCTATTATTATGTTCCTACGTGTATAACAAATCTTCTTCATGAAGATTATGTACAACAGTACAAGGTTGATTTTAATAATAAAGTTGCTGTTAGAAAAAAGAAAAAGGAAGGAGTAATTAGTAACTGATAGATTTTAAAATAGAGTTATAGAAAAAATGGAAACAACCAATACGTTTACGATCAGGTCTTGAGAAAAGAAAAATAAATTACTAATTAACACGTGAATATTAGAAGAAAGGAAAAAAGAAAAACCTAGTTATTAAAAAAGAAAAGGAAATATACAATAATCGAATTTTTAAAAGAAGGAAAAAGGAAATAGAGCGGGTCCCGCTTAACAACATGACCTCTCTCCTATATAAACACACCGAGTCTCCTACAGAAATAGATTTTCACAGACACTCTTCGCTACTGCTGTGTCGATCACGTTCTCTCCCACTCTCTGTTTCAAATCCAGAAAACTAGGGTTTAGCAATGACGACAGCAAGAAGTCTGGGTCGTGACCCGTTGTTCTTGTCCTCTTCCTTATCAAAATCTGATCGTGCGGCAGCGATAAAGATTAGGTTTGCAGATATAATTGTCAAGTCGAGTAGTAACAAGTCTGAGGCTATGATGACGATCAGAAGAGAGAAGAGACTTCTTCAGGAAAGGCAGCTTGAAGAAAAAGCCATGATCGAGGAAAGGATGAAACTCAGACAAGAGGAAAGGCTTGCGGTGCTGAAGATGGAAGAAGAAGAAAAAGCCATGATGGAGGAAAGGATGAGTCAGACAAGAGGAAAGACTTGTGATAATCAAGAAGGAAGAAGAAGAAGAAGCAAGATCAAACTGTAAGTTCGAACAAAATCCCTTGTCTGCCCAAAAAACCGAAAAAGACCTGTTAATTCTCATTGGCGGTTCCCGCAAGGCAAGAGATCGATCTTTGCTTAAAAAGTTTGGGTTGGTTTTAAAAACTGATCATATTGATGATGATCGTCTTTATGATCTTGAGGAAGGTGAAATCTTTTAGCGTACTAGTATCGTATCATAGTAGAGTTTGCATATAAACAGAGTTTGATTGGTTTTAACAAGTGATGCTTGATGATCTCGAAGAAGGTGGAATCGTTTAGAATCTGGTATTCTGACAATCTTTAATTTTTCTTTGTCTGTCTATGATAATGTAGAATTGTTTGATGGCTAATGGGTCTTTCTTTCTCTATAAAAAGTCTCTCGAGTTTTACGTCTTCTTTTTGACTGCTTTCAAAATCGTTAAACCCATTCAGAGTTTCTTAGTCTTCTTGGCTTCATTATACATGACAATTGACTTGGAACATGTAAGTTAATTAAGTTGCTCATCATCTACTTCAACCAATGTTTTGGCCATTCATCTCTGAAGGTGTGTAACCGATTTATTAGATATCATCAACTTGATTTGACTGCTCATGTCATTGCCTAAGCTTCATTGGATATTACACTGACACCAGAGGACATTGCCTTACGTTCCATGGTTCTGTTTTTATTTTGTCCTTTCATCCTTTGGATCTCTCTTTGATCTTTCTTCTTTCTGTTTCAATGAATTTTGTGAGGTCAAATGACTTCATGTATCCCATATTTTTTTTCTCGTGATATTTAACCATCTGCATGTAAGCAGCCACTCAGTGTCTAAATTTAGCAATTATGAGGAACAGCTAATTACGCTATCTTCTGTCAACATTTGTGTAACCGACTCTGTTTCTTACTTAGAAATTAGAATCCACCTTGAGCTTCCGTCTAACTTCTTATGCATATGCTTTGTGTTCATCAGATATGGGCCATGTGGCAGATCTTCCCAAACACCTCTCATTGACCATTCTGTTGCTGTATCTATTACCAATGGCTCAGGTAACACAAGTTTCTTTCAAACTGGTTCTGTTTTACCCTGTTAATAAATCATTTTCGTTGGACGATCTTCAACATTACTGAAAACATAGAATGTTGGATATAAATACCAAACTTGGATACATCATTATTTACTTAAAATCTTGTTTATTTAATAGTAAGTCGGGTATTGAACAAATGGCCTATTAGCTCAGTTGGTTAGAGCGTCGTGCTAATAACGCGAAGGTCACAGGTTCGAAACCTGTATAGGCCATTTCATTTTGGTTTCCTTTTTTATCACTCATTCTTTGTGATTTAGGAGGATTAGTCAGGCTTTGAATGAGCCAAGCTTCATTCTCTTCACAGCAAACCCACAGAAACAAGGCTCTGTTTCCAACGACAGTAGCAACGCATCACGCTTAATGTTTGCTTATAGCTGATTGCTCTTACTCTTAGTCAAGGAGAAGATCCAAGGCTAGGCTTTCCATCGACCTACAAAGATCAGAGGTATCAACATCTTATACAATAAAGTAGGATATGCTCAACTCGATCGTCATCGGTAATTACTCTCCTCTTTTGTAATCGATTCACATAAAACTGTATTTAGAAAGCTATACGAGTGGTTGAGGGATTAGGTTTTTGATATCCCGAATAGTCTGAGAGGACGGCTAACACGGAGGCGGAGGATGGGCTGGAGATGGAAGGAAGTTGGGTAGAAAGGACGCTGGAGGGAGTAGTATTGGTGATGAAGCTAGCTTGCAGCGATGAAGTAGCGGACAGAGATGATGGCGATAGTTGATTATAACATGAGAGGTAAGTATTTCCGTGAGTGAGTGATAGAATGATTATGATGGTAGCTTATTTTCTTTGAAGTAAATTGTCAAAGAGGTATACTGAACAGCTTTTGCAATGTCTCCACCTGCTAAAAAGTTCTACAGAAGCAGAGGAAAAAAAGATCTAACTCTTGGTAAGTTTCAAGTGTATAAGAGCTGGTTATTGACTCCAAATTTTGTTTCTTACAATTATTATTATGCTTGCTATCTTTGAGTCTTCATTATCTTCCTCATTGTTCTATTCTTTAATTTTTGTCCAGCTGTGGATTTTTTTGACATAGACTGAAAGCTTGAGATGTTGTTCCAGTTGTAAAAAGGATGATTTTTTTTAATAATATGTAAAATTCCATTGGTTACCTGCAGACAAAGACATGGAAAAGGATACGTGCAACTTTAAGTCAATGACATATGATGATCCAATGGATTTTGGGTTTGGCTTACCAGAAAATAAAGATAAGAAGCAGAATTCGTTCAAGGTGTGAGTGTAACAAACATCATATGCTTCTTAGACGTATCCTTTTGATCATAATGTGGGTAAAGTTTACTCTTCTCAGATGCTCAGTACACTCACGTGAGCTTCACTTCCCGTTCTCGCTATATTACCTTGCCATAAAATTGATATGGTAAGAGCTTAATGATGTATAGAATGTGATTATTATCTTTTAAGTTGAAGGCATGGTTTCTATATGGTGTGTTTATGAAATTCATATGTATAACAGAGATGATGAGCTTTCTGTATTGAAAGTGGGGGTCTTCTTTTGATATCCCAGAATTGATTTGCTTTAATTTGAGTTGTTAGATGTGACCACGAGGAGGCAAATTCAGTAGACGAGCGCTTGTCATTTCTTTCATGATACTGAGGACAGTGACTTGAAAATGCTTCAGAAGGTTAGTTTGATGAGCTGTTTTTTAATTATTCGGAGGATATGATATAGATATATTCGGTGAGGTTTGAGGAGTTTAGATTTCTGAGTTTCGTATGAAAGTGAAACATTTTATCGAGCTTTGATTTTAATGAGACTGTTGAGTTTAGAAACTATCAGTGTTGGTTATTGCTGTGGAGTTTCTAATATATCACCTCTTTTGTGTTGAAATCTCCCAGAAAACAGAGGTGGTATTCTTCTTCTTGAAGGTAAAACATAAGCCAAATTGAAGAGAAGTATCAGAAGAGCAAGGGTTGCAAGATAAACCATTCTTTCGCTTCTATTAAGAGAAACCATGTCGTCTGAAAAAGACAGAAACGTCTACCGAAGCCTCTTCAGTTTGCTCTGACTCTACACCGACAAATATATGAACTCATGTTGTCTCTCAGTTCTGACTCATGCCCAACTCCCCCACCACAAATTCTTACACAACAATAGACAAGGATAGAACAAACTTTATCTGATCACCGCCCATACAGGTTTGATTGATGGACTACGCCCTACATACTACGACTTCACATCAAGAGGTTAGAACTTACCTACCATTCTTCTCATGTTTTTACAGCAATTCACCATGAAAAGAAATTATGAAATATATTTTTTGGTCAATATTGCAGGCTCTGCAATAGTTTCAAATTACATAAATTAAATGTAAATGTAAATCATCAATACAGCTTCATGCACTCCGAACCAAGGTGATTTTAATCCCTCCCTAAATTATTCACTCTCTATTATATAGAGACAAGTCTGTTCCACTGTGTAACGTGGTGATATATTCATACTTTCTTTCATACAAGATATTCAATTGATAGTGAGAACTCAGACACTATACAATTTATAGCAAACGTCATCCCCAGTCCAGCACCAACCAACGCTGATTCTCCACAAGGAAGCATTGCTTACGGAATAATACTCACCGACATCTTCCAAAACAGGTGAAAATCTGAAAATTTCTTAAGAAATATTACCTCATATTCCATTGGTAGGAAATATTGTTCCCAAGTACCAAACAAACACATTTAAGCTTCACTTGCTTGGAGCCAGTAAGTTTCTGTGTTTTTTTTTGCTTGGAATATTGCTAACTATAAAGAGCTAAATATAAAGAAGAAGATCTTTACAGTTTATCAAATTTTGGGTACTAATTCTATCTGCAAAGCTCATGTTATTTCTTATATATAACATTCATGTTACAGGCGATCCAACGGACGAAAGGTATGAGAAAATAGAGACATATCACATCTTTTATCACGGCCTTAGAGAAAGACGTGGGCAAGAAGATCCAAGAGAAAGATCAGGAGATGATGACCAATGGTTAGAAGTGTTGAGAATAACTCATAGGAGGGTATACGCATCCATTAGTTAGTGTATGCTGTAGGATGTTGATTTAAATAGATCCATGACTAACGACTTTCCCAGTGTCTGAAACAGTGATTGTAAATGTTAGAAACTTAGAATCAATATAATACTGATTTATATTATTTTCTTGAGCATTTTGAATAAAAAATAAAATGTACTATATTCTGGAAGAGCAAGAAGTGCTCATTGAGCAACTTCTGAAGAAAATGGCTTAAAACAAAATTAATATTTACGTTTTGCGTTTATAAGAAAAAAAAAGATCCTAAAATACACCACAACCGAAAGCAATTACTTACAAGTATTATGAAAATTCGAAACTTATAAAAAAAAAATTGGAGAACACAAAAACTTAACTAATCAAAACAATTTCCTGTCATCATGTGTTTCGTATGTCCAAATTATTTAAGTTAGAATAAATTTATTTCTAAAAAATTGAAAAAAAAACCTATTTAGAACTGGTATTTGGTTCAGATTTTTTCAACCATAAGCTTCACCCCTCTTCCACGTGTATTTTTATATTATATATTTCCACCAAACTTCGGGCTACTGTTAAGTACTCTTCATGTTCTGTTTAGTAGCCCTTCAAGGGAGGAAGAAGAGATTTATAAATGGTATCTTTTAGTTTAAAAAAATCCATAGTTAGAACATAATCCGCGTGTAGGGCAGGAAAAAAACTTAATAAACATGATAATCACCAAACGTCAACTAAACACAATCTTTATATATAAATTAGGGTTTGAATCCCTCCCAGCTATGCCACATGGGATGCCAGCACAACAATTCCCTTTCTCAGCGTCTGACACGTGTCGAATAAATGAAACGCAGCGACTCATCACTTAAGTTGCGTTTTGTTTCATCATGGGCCTTCGTGTTTTTATGAGCCCTTCTATCCACTTCGTATTGTTTTTTTCTTGAAACCTCCGTTGAATAAATAAATTATGTGGATGTGACATGTGGCACTATGGTTTTCTTTCTTCGTTCATATCGTCGATGGCCCCCTTAAATCATCTCATTAAATTATTTATTCCTCTTTAAATCCAATCCACACCCCACTACGTTACAATAAATTCACCCAAGCCTCCTCCTATTATTTACTCCTATAAATAGGAATATCGATTTTGATAATTCTCATCACTTCATCCAAATCATTTCTATCTCTTGCTTCCAAACTACTGCGCTTCAACGTACCAGAGATTTTCCAATACACGAATCAAGGTTCGATTAGGTGGGTTTAGAACCCGAAACCATGAATGGACGCGTTGATGTGGCCATGTGGGAGTTTGAGAGAAACAGAGACTCTAATCGCTGAGACATGAGATAAGAAGCCACTATCCGATGGTGAGCGGCTTGAAACTGAGATAAATGGTAGAAATCTTTTCATTTGTGAAAGTCACATCCAGTCTGGTGTAGTTTTGTGTATTAATACTGCCATGGTGAAGCATCTCAGGAAACAAAAATAAGAAGGACAAGAAGAAGATAATCAATCGTTTACAGAGACAAAAAAATATAAAAGATGAAGAGGCGTGGAATCTTATATAATAAATAGAAAAATATCTATAATTTTGATTTTACCCCTAAAAAAATTGAATTTTTTAAGAGAATTCGAAAAGTCAATGAGAGAGAGCGAGAAAGTCGAAAGACATGACTAGGAGAAATAATAGAAAAATGTTTTTATTAAAATGGTGACGTGAGGAGAAGAGTGATCACAGATTCACAACTGTAGACATTCACATGCCACATTGGTATCCTCTTGCTTTAGTTTGATCCACAAAATTACAATGGTACCATCTTTATGTGTCTTTAGTGTTTAGTTTGATTTCAATTGCAATTCAAATAAAACAAATGCTTTCAAAAAAGAAACTGTCCGAACATATAGTAGGATGTATTAGTTGATAAAAAAAAAGTGAGATTTATTAATATAGCTATTTTACAAAAAAAATAAGAATTACATGTAAAAGTAAATGCAAAAATTAAAAATTATTATTAACAAAAATTAGCTAAACAGAGATCACATTCAAATAAAATAAATGCTTTCAAGAAAAAAACTGTCAAACATGTAGTAGGATGTATTAGTTGATAAAAAAAAGTGGAATGTATTAATATAGCTATTTTAGAAAAAAAAAGAATTACATGTAAAATTAAATGCATAAATTAAAAAATAATAAATACTTAATTACAATTAATGTATTAATATAGCAATTTTACAAAAAAAAAATATAAGAATTACATGTAAAATTAAATGCAGAAATTAAAAAAAATAGCTAAACAGAGATCACATTCAAATAAAACAAATGCTTTCAAGAAAGAAACTGTCCGAACATATAGTAGGATGTATTAGTTGATAAAAAGTGAAATGTATTAATATAGCTATTTTACAAAAAAAAATAAGAATTATATGTAAAATTAAATGCAGAAATTAAAAAATATTATTAACAAAAATTAGCTAAACAGAGATCACATTCAAATAAAACAAATGCTTTCAAGAAAGAAACTGTCCGAACATATAGTAGGATGTATTAGTTGATAAAAAAGTGGGATGTGTTAATATAGCTATTTTACAAAAAAAAAAAAGAACTACATGTAAAGTTAAATGCAGAAATTAAAAATAATAAATACTTAATTACAATTAATGTCTTAAAATATACTCATATTAGATAATAAATGGAATCTAAAACACATAAAATTAACAAATATTAACGTTGAACTAAATAATTTAACAAAATGAGAAGCAGCTTTTTTCGAACTGAAATCAACTGAAAACGTAATCTACTCAAACCCTAATGGAAGCTATTTATAAAACTGAAAACATTTAATTATAGAGAATACAGAAACAAATCGAATGCATTTGTATAAGTATACGATAAACACCATTTTCATATACTAAGAAGATAAAATAAGGAGTTCAAAAAAAAAAGATGAAACAAGAAGAATCTCAATTTGAGTGAATGCTTTGACGAATCTAATTAAAAAAAAACATATGCATTTTTTTTTTGAAGTGATAAGAGCTTAGAGAGCCTTCCCTAAATCACTATGAAAATATTTCTCTATCCAAAACGGTCATGTTTTGAGATGGACGCACATTCTAAATAATAACTCATTCTAGGTGAAACCATAATAAAATGTATTCATATGACACCCTACAATGAGAGAGCTGCAACTACTTTTTTATTGATCAAAAACAAAAATATGACACCCTACAAAAAGTAAAAGTAAAAAAGTCTTACCAACATAGAAAATATTAAATACATTTGATAAAAATATTTTGCATATGTATATATTGTTTTCAAGCATTCATGAATAATCCACTTAGATTTTGTATGAAATGGAATTGAAAAAAAGTCCAATTTAAATTTATTACTGAATAATAGGACCGTTTGAAACGACTTCCAAACTCTTCTCCAACTTACTATTCTTTTTTTTTGTACCAATATTTCTTTACCTTTAAGTCTATGGATCACTCAGACAGATTTTTTTCATACTTCAAGATTTTATAAAATTTGAGATTTTTCGTGAAAAAATTCAAAAGACAAAAAAGCAAAAGAGAAGAGAAAATTATTTGTTTTCGAAGTAAAGAGACATTTTTTCAACTTGAAAAGGGCTGAGTTTACAAATGATAACAAACTTTCTTTACGATAATACATTAATACTCTTTTATTTTTCGAATCTAACTGTAAATAACAGCGAAAGATAATTTATGGAATCAAAGAATCATATTTAGATTAAGGTTACAACTAATAATTGGATGTTTCTTTGTTAAAAACAGTCGAAGCAACAATCACTATAAACTAAATTAAAACAAACTTTAAAACAAAGTATAATACTCATATTTTATAAATTTTAATAATTAATTAAATTTATGATTTCTAATCTAGGTAATCGAATAAATAAATAAAATTTCGTGATAAAAATATGCAACTATATTTATTTTGTTAAGAATGACTTAAACATTTAAAATATAATTTAATTATTTGTATATTTTTTGTCGGCCCGCCCTACGGATGGGGTGTGCATTATATGTTGTTAGAGGTCCTAGAGGTTATGACGTGTTATACACGGTAGGGGATGTGGTGTATAAAAAATTCAAAGAAGCGTGCTATGCACGAGGACTACTTGATGATGATAAAGAGTGGCATGAGGCAATAGAGAAGCCATCTTTATGGGCAACCGGACGGCAGCTGAGAAGACTGTTTGTGCTTATCTTGGATTACTTGGAAAGTCAGCGGGTTTATCGGACGGTCGGACGTAAAACACTGCTTTTAACTGGACTAAAATAAATATTATAAAACATATATAAAATATCATATACTTTTCTATAATTTTCTTAACATACCCCGCCCGTAGGGCGGGTTTACCCTAGTATAAAACAAAAAAAAAATTAAACGATAAATAACATTCCGAGCGAAGCTTACTTTTATGACAAAATGACCATCATATGACCATCAAACCTTTGACCATCCATCCACTTATTTTTCTGACAAGGTACAACGATTTTATGACAACATGTTTATTAGCTGGAAACTTAGAAATTTATTATGTAAAAATTGGCGATCAATGGTAGACTATAAGTTCGGACGCAAGACTATAAGTTCGGCGATCAATGGTAGAGTCGCATTAAGAAAACATTGCATGGAGTAGTTAAAAAACTTAAATGTTACTCAATCACTTTACAAGCAATGAAAGGTACAATATAATGTCATCCGAACAACATCAACAAGAGATACAAGAACTGTTATTTCTATAAGCAAATGATTAAATTCGCCTACTTCAACTGATATGTGGTGAAGCACTTTTTATTGTTTAACATTTGAACATCAGATCGCAATTACTTTTATGTACTTTAAGAATAACAATAATTTTTAGATTTATGTTGGCCACAAATATTAAAAATATTATTACTCTTTTACAATTGCTTTTTGTCTAACTTTTTTTCTCAAACATATATACTACATAAAATAAACGTTTATACAATACACTAAAAAACTCAAAATGTTAATCGAAAATCAAACAAATATCTAATAAGGAAAATTTATACGACTCGAAAAGAACAATTCCACCACACTATTACAATTCAGTTCCAAAGGGACCAATAACAAACATGTAAAAAAACAAACAAATAACATATGTGGATAGCACAACGGCTGCGTAGCAAACACATGCATTTACATGTTTTTTCTTTTAGAATATTAACTTTAATTTATGTTTTAAGTACTATATTTAATTTGGTGCAACTATCAGCTATTTCTTTTATTTTTATTGAATCGATCAATAAAAATAATTTATGCTCATGTCATTAACCACTATAAAACGGATCAGAAAAATAATTTTGAATTCATTAGAAAATTAAAAAAATGAAGCGCTTATGCTTTCTATACCACTGTGGTTTCAGGCCAAACGTTTCCAAGATTTGATCGAGTCTTTATATACCTCACGTCTCATCAACTTTGAGATGATTACTAAGAAGGTTCATCATGGTGATGATTGGTGGACTTTAACTTCATTTATTTTTAAAACACTAATCCTAACCAATCATGATATATCTTTAATTTTAAAGCTTTGTTGCAGCTTCTACATCTTTTTTTTTTTCATGTTTTACTTTTTTTTTTAAAGCTACAATAATAAAAACCACAGTATAAATCATACGGCTATATTTCTACATCTACGGTTCAACCGATTCAATATGTCGTCACTTGTTTAAAACAAACTCGTTTGTTGAGGACACTTGCAGTCATGGAAAGATCATAAAAAAAAAAAGAATGATTCGCTCATTTGTTCCCTCTCTTGGTCTTATAATCTGAAGAAAACTCACTTACCATGAGATGATGTGTGATTCTCATGTTTAAGATTTATCTCTTTTAGATTGGTCTAAAAAGGATTTCCTTTTGGTGCTAATAACATGTTTATCGTCTTTTATTTGATTGATTTTAAGGAAAAGAAAAATAAAAACGAACAACCGTCGACTTTTAGTAACGGTTAGATTTTAATAATTTTTTAAAAAAGGAAAAAGGAAACAACTATATTAACGGCTGGATATTTGACGAAAAAGGAAATTAACAACTACATTAATAAATGATCAGATCTTCAAAAAAGGAAATATATCCATTGCACAACAATAATCGAACTTTAAAAAGAACGGAAAAAGGAAATAGAGCGGGTCCCATTTAACAACCTATATAAACACACCGAGTCCTAGGGTCCTAGGGTATAAAAAATAAAAAAAAAGACAGACACTCTCTTCCTTTTTTCTGCATTGATTTTTCTTCATCGTTACTGCTTCCTCGCTTTCGTTCTCTCTCACTCTCTGTTTCAAATCCAAAGCCTAGGGTTTTGCAATGACGACAGCAACAAGTATGGGTCGTGACCCGTTGTTCTTGTCCTCTTCCTTATCAAAATCTGATCGTGCGGCAGCGATAAAGATTAGGTTTGCAGATATAATTGTCAAGTCGAGTAGTAATAAGTCTGAGGCTATGATGACGATCAGAAGAGAGAAGGAACTTCTTCAGCTTCAAGAAAAAGCCATGATCGAGGAAAGGATGAAAGTCAGACAAGAGGAAAGGCTTGCGGTGCTGAAGATGGAAGAAGAAGAAAAAGCCATGATGGAGGAAAGGATGAAAGTCAGACAAGAGGAAAGACTTGCGATAATCAAGATGGAAGAAGAAGAAGAAGCAAGATCATCAAACTGTAAGTTCGAACAGGATCATCCCTTGTTTGCCCAAATAGCCGAAAAAGAACTGTTAAAACTCATTGGTGGTTCCCGCAAGGCAAGAGATCGATCTTTACTCAAAAAGTCTGGATTGGTTTTGAAAACTGATCATATTGATGATGATCGTCTTTATGATCTTGAGGAAGGTGAAATCTTTTAGAGTACTAGTATTATCCTCACAATTAATGATGATCTTCTTGATGATCTTGAAGTATTTTAGAGTCTAGTATTCGGACAGTCTATTTTTTTTCTCTGTTTATGATGTAGGAAACATGTTCTCTCTAAAATCGTGTAGAATTAATTGTTTGATAGCTGATTGGTCTTTTGTGTTATAAAAGTCTTGAGTTTTACTTGTCTTGTCTTCTTTTTGACTTGCTTTCAAACTCGTTAAACCCATTATTTTCTTAGTCTTCTTGGCTTCATTATGCATGACAAATCACTTGGAACATGTAAGTTGATTAAGTGACGCATCGTCTCCATAAATCATGACAAACAGTTCTTTTACAAACTAATTCTCTTTGGGATTTATCCAATTTGATTGACTAGATAACATCAAGTTGATTTGACTGCTCAAGCTTTGAAACAAATCTAGCTATAGTATTTTAGTATCCTAAGGGATGAGATTATTACAAGAGATGAGCTTAATTTGACTGTCAGTTGTTGCTAATTCCTTTTGTGTCTTAAGCATATGGGAGAATAAGCTCTTCAGCTTCTTCTTTTTTCTTTCTAAAAGTCATTGGTTAAGCTTCTCTTGATGTTTTTTTTGACATTACCTTACATTTGTTGGTTCTGTTTTTGATTTGGTCCTTTGTATGGCTTCTCGTGGTACTTCACCATATGCATGTAAGCAGCCACTCAATGTCTTCTGTTAAAATTGGTGTAAACCTACCTACTCTGTTTCTAACTTATCATGCTTGACTTCACTTTTGGATTCCTGCTGCCTGAATCTAATTATTGTTCGTCTTCTGTCTAACTGCTTATGTTCATCAAATGTGGCAGATCTTCCGGATGACAAACACTTCTTCATTGACCACTCTGGTAATACATTAATTTTCTTTCAAACTGTTCTGTTTTACTCCCTTCCTGAATCATTTTGGTATGTCTTCATCATTTACTGTAGTAATATTCGTTTTAACTGTGTCAACGACATTAAGATACATCAGTACTATTTCATTTGTTTTCTTCCTTGAGCTCTCAAAAGCAGCATCACATTTCTTAATAATACACTAGATTTTGACCCGCGCTTTGAAAGCGCGGGATTAACCTTCTTGCATATGAGTCATGAAACTTTTATCTTTTTACATGTTAGATATACCAAATTTAAAATAGTTAGAACAAAAGAGTCATAGTATTCTCTTATCATATTGTATAAGAGTATATAAGTAGACATAAAATATTTGTATTCTCATTTTTTCTTGAACTGATTCTTACTTACATTCTCATTTGCAAAGATGATTTACATAGTTTCGTCTGACAATAAAATGTACTAGATTTCATATGTATATATTCTAAGGTCATAAACCCATTTACGGCAGATCTAACTTTAGCTATGTTATAGGAAGATATATTGTTCTGAAATTGGTATAAACACGAAACCGAACTTTCGTAGGAGTTGCAACTTAAGTGAGATATTGTATCTTGTCTATGGTAAAGTCTTGCACAGATGACAGATGTAAACTGAATATTTTCGTAATGATATTTCCTTAAATAATATAGATTTTTGATTGCAAAACTTTAATGCATTAATGTTGAAATAGGTTTAGGAAATAAATGATGCGTACAATTAGGAAAAAATTGCTGCAATATGGTTGGGCTATAATTTATGTTCGTTTTGAATTTTGAAAACATTGGGATTTTTTTTTGTCACTAAAAACAGTGGGATAAAAACTCCTTTTTGATTGGTCGAATTAATGGAATCACAAATTATTATTATTTTTTTAAAGGAAAATAACTAATGGCAGAGAGTTGTAAATACCTTGAAAATTTAATGGTAGAATCCTAGTAGAGATTCTGCTTTAATAGTATAGATTCTCAAGGTTGCACATTTACGTAAGACTGTATTAGTTAATATTAAGTCGAGTAGTTGAACATATTGGCCCATTAGCTCAGTTGGTTAGAGCGTCGTGCTAATAACGCGAAGGTCACAGGTTCGATCCCTGTATGGGCCAATTTATTTTGTTTCCTTTTTCAACATTTTTCGTTTGGCAGATATCGAAGTCTTTCTCTCCCCTTGAAACAACATGCAGTGTATCATCTTCAATTAAAAACGGCAAAGCATCTTCATCAAAAGAAGTATGTATCTATAGAAAACAGTATATGGCTCTTCAAATCCAGCTAAAAACATCCAGGCCTGTCTATGTGATATAACTGTGCATCTACAAAGAATCACATATATATATATATATATCTCCGAGTTATAATGCTATCTAAAAATGCATATAAGAAAACAATTTGTTGGTCATGTCAACAAACTCTCTGAACCAAAGCTTTGAGGAAATCAGAATGGGACAGTGAACGGCAACGCATGTAGTTCGACTTAATCGAGTAGTTGGCCACACCATCAAACTGCTTCCATTGATGCTTGAGTGATTGCTAATTTGATGATGTCTTTTAGCATCAATTCCTTCATGAACAACCCACAGTTACGTTACTTTATCTTTAGAGTTGGTGAGCTTGTTCTCAACCCAACGTGCCCAGTTATCAAGAATTTCAAAAGATAATATACATTTTTTGTGAACATTTTTATCCTAAAACCGAATATTCGTTGAAAATGTTGAAGTGATGTATCTAATATTTTAATTAACGTTAGTAAAATCAATTATCACACTATATATATACAAACATAAAACAAAAAAATACAACTGTAGTGCAGTATGTTTTGGTAATTTTAACCCAGCTACCTTCGAAAGAATATAATAAGTTGTGTATAGCCCCAAGATGGCTAAATGTGTATAGTATATATTATAATCAAAAGATGGCCAAAATTGAGAAGTAGAAGAAAGAAAGTGAGAGCGAGAAAGAATAATAAGAGGAGGACGACGTGCTTGGTCTTTGAGATGGTATATTAGTTGCCTCTGGTGCAAACGACGAAGCTGGCGGTCTAGCCAAGGAAGATGAGCGGTTCGACGGAAGCGTCCTGGCCGAGGTCTCACCGGTGTAACCTTTAGCCATGAAAGTAAGACTCTGATTAGAAAGGAAAGTAGATAATAACATGTTGTACAATGAATGAAGAACGTGTGATAAGGAACTCACAATCAGATTCTTTCCAACCAAGAGTCAGTTTCTCACGATCAAAGATGATGCGATAGCCAGTCATGAAGTTCTCTGCATATTATTAAAAAAAAAAAAACAAATGCGATAGAGATCATTATGAGTTTAGGCAAACTTATTTTTGGTTTTGAGTTTTTCCAAATTGATACTTACGTCCGATGATGCTAATGTCTTCGATCTTCATGATGGCTAAACAGTAGACATCTGTGTCCTGAAAACATTACAAGGACGGAGAGACAAAGTTTTACTTAAAGTGTAATGGCAGACAAGGAACAGAGTTTCGCTGGCCTAACTAACTAACCTTCATGGGGAAAACTACTAAGGGGTGATAAACATGATATGAGCTCCCGCCTTTCATTGTTAGATTCACAGCTGGATACTCGATACTGTCTTTGCTTGGGCTGTAAGTTAGATGTAGATCCAAAAGTTATTATGAGTAACATTTTAGGGAAACGGTGATCCTAGAGTAAAGAATGCAACCTCAATGCATAACAGTACTCGAAAGGCAACTTCGAATCAGTTTGATAACGTTTGTCCATAGCTTGAGAATTAAACTGCAAAAATCATAACAGATTTATTATGATTATGCCTCTTAATATGCGTTGGTTATGTGGACTTACACTTTCTGAAATAAGAGCGTAAGCTGCATCAGTCAGATAAGTGAAGGAGGTTCCAGAGTCGAAAACAGCATCAAATTCAAGATCATCAGTGTTTCCTCCAACGCTTATTTGAGCGACGGTGATATTGTAAGTAGGACTGGTTAAACAGTAAAAAAACAAACATAGTAAGTAGAAGTAAAATTCAAGGAGATGGACCAATTAAGTTCAGTGATCCCTTGCTTACTGTGGTTGTCTTATGTTCAATGGTGTTTCTCGTTGGTCTACGCTACCTTTATCACCAAAACTGATCCTACCAGCTCCATCCTTTCCAAAACACATTGAGAACGAGTTTGCTGCGATTCCATCCTTTGCTAATACGCTAGGAACCGATATGTCATCCAAGCCAAGCCCGAAAAGACCATTTGGAGCTGCACCATCGTGGAATACACCTGTCTGAACTTGACCACATCTGCTCCAGCACAAAGGTTTAGTCTTGCCGATATAATAGATAGCTTTGAGAAACATTAAAAGTTTCTTCTTCAAGGAAGAAAGTACTTACCCCAAGGTAATTCGAGCGGGAATAGCTTTGGAGTTTTTCTCATTTGAAACTAAGTGAAGAACATCTTCAACCAAGACTCCAGTAGAAGAGGTACCGTTTGAAAGATACCGAATCTGGTATGGGCAATTACTATTTGGGGAAGCGCATCGATCACCTCTCTTGCATAACATGCTATTGCAAGGAACTTTAGAACTTGTTGACGACGCATTAGGGCTATAAATATTGAGCTCCAAGCTCTGTTCAACAACGAAAATAAAGAACTCAACAACTTGAAGATATAAAAAATGACTAAAGAGATAGCACATTACAAATCAACAAAACAAAATCTTAATCACTATATTATTGAGATTATAGTGAGTATAAATGCATAATTTATAAGTCCATGTCAGATTTAAGAGTATTTACATTGGATTACTCTATTTTCTTAATAGAGTAATTCAATAATGAAGTTGATTTTCACTCTAAAAATAGAGTAAAAAAAAAGTAAATAGATTACTCCATTTGTGGAATAAACTCATTTTTACTTCATTGTGGAATGAAAAAATGAAATAGAGTTGAAACATTTCTTATTCCAAACTCCATTTTAGATTAAAAAATAAGTGGACTTGGAAAAGCTCTTGGTGTTGAAGACTTGGTCAACAAAGAGCTGCCTAATTCAGATTTCTATCATGTGGTTGATATTTTATCTCTTACACAAGTAAAGTCAAGTCTCATTTAGAACAAAACCTATCAGACTCATCACAATCTCGACCAAAGAGAGCTCAAACGAACAAATGATACATAAGCAATATACTCAAATAAATAAATAAAAACAAAAGGAAACATTACCGAGCCACCAGGTGCTTTGAGTTCACGGACACAACTAGTACAATCACAGGGCAGCCAAAACAAATCACTTCCAGTGTCTAAAGCAACCAGAAACCAACTAGACGGCGTTCCGACCGTCACATTCGCGTAATGCAAACTGTACACACAAAAAATAAACAAAACATCTCCAAGTCTTTTAACAATCTCATTTCAGTAATAAAAACCACTTAAAGCTAAAGACAAAAACTTACAATCCTAGGCCGTTCACACGAACAGTTTCATTTCCGTCAGCGAAACTGACGAGTGGCTGATCTTGGGTTGCGAGCCTGCGTCCTCTGATTAGTCGATCTCGATGAGCCATCACTCTGTAGTACTTAGAAGAGTCTCGATGAGGCAGCCCATCTCCCGGCAAAACGCCGAGGACCTGGTCTGAGAAACGGTGGTGAAATTCAAACCCAAATTCGCCTAATCCTTCACATCTATCCAGTCTCCAGCTCGAAACAAGCAGAAGAATCAGACCCGCAAACGTAATTCTACAGCTTGAGTACGAAACCATGGCGGTTCAGAAAAGTACTCCGCCGACAGCGAAATATATGTAAAGCCTCGGTATGAATCTTCTTTTAGCTAAAGGATCGATGAGAATTTTTGATACGAAACCAGGACGGCGAGTTGTGTGAGGAAGTGTAGGAGGAAGCAAGAAGTTTCAATATGTTCTGTTCTGTACTCTGTATCAACTTTGAAGTCCTCCAAAGTACTAAATAAAGGTTTTTGATATATTATAAATTATACTCTCTTTCAAAATGTAAATGTACTATGTTTTAAATCAATGTATAACTATTGAAAAGTTATTTTTATCAAAATGTATCATTAAATATAAATTAAAATTTTATTTAATCAGTGAAGAAAATAGACTATAAATAATTATTTGATATTACACTTTTATTAGATTTAAAATTTGTCTAAAAGATAAAAATATTTGAGAAAATTGCCAAAAGAGAACAAAAAAATCAGGTTGTTGTTACTTTGGTATAAAACCAATTTTGTTCATTTTTCTCTTTTTACCTTTTGTATTTCTGAAAACTAATGAAATAAATAATTTTGTGAATCAAAAAAATTATTAAAAATATAAACAATTAATAAAACATCCATATACACAAGCTGGTAATTTTCTTTTGTTCAAAAACTTGGTAAATAAGATTTTTAAAATACGTTCTACTAAAAGTAGAATGCGTCTTCTACGAAAAATGGTATAGTAGAAAACGATTTCTAAAATAAACACGTTCATCTACTTCTTTTAGAACGCCCATTTTACTATTTACTAAATTTCTAAAAAAGAGGAATGCGCATTCTACTAATCGTAAAGGTATCCACTTTCTTTCCGAATGCATCTTCTACTTTTATAAAGTATTCTAAATTTCGTGAAATATGTTTTCTACAATGTACTCTTATGTCTACTCAAAGTAGAAAGTGTATTCAAAATTTTTATCATTCTTCTAAACTTATAGAAGTCACCTTCTATGGATAAGAATATCTGATTTTTTGCGAAAATTAATGAAATTTCAGTTAAGGAAATATTCTAAAAATCTCCAAGAAATATTCTAACTTCCTAAAACGTGTTCTGGTCGATTTTACTTGAAAAAATTAAATAAAAAAATGATTCTCTTTTCCTTCTTCATAGATATCAATCTATGGTTTTTCCATAGTTTTTTTTTATTCTTCTCACAAACTTTTGTTTTCTAAGATGCATATCTATACCTATTTTTTTTATTGCCTTTCAACTGTTTTTTTTTTCCTTTTCTCCATTAACTTTTTTTAAAAATTCAAATTAACTTTTAAATTATGTTTAATTAGATTAAATATAGGATTAGTTTTGGAATTATGAAAAAAATTATACTAATAAAACAACTTTATGTTGGTTTTATACCAAGGGAACAATAACCTTATTTTTTTGTTCTCTTTTAGCAATTTTCCCAAAATATTTTACATATTATAAAATATCAAAAGCTATTTTATTTTGAAATGGAAGGAATAGTAAAAAATGACAGAAAAATTCCTTCTCGATATGGCAAAAGTCAACGTGGAAGTCCTCGAACGGGATCCAGAGTCATCCTTCTGTGGAATATTCAAAATTTGTAATACCACTCTACATAATGATCGATTGCTACTGAGTAATAGCGCCATTTACGCCATTAAATTGTTTTCTATTTTATGAACACGCCAAAATTCAAGACCCGAACTGAATCCGAGTTGAATAAATACATGAATGATTCTTTTAGGCAATGTTTTTAAACCCGACCCGGACATTGAACCGGATGACTTACCGGATAGCTGAATTACTGGGTCGACCGCGGGTGAACCGCGGATTAATAAATTAATTAATTTTATTATATAATAATATATTAGCTATGAAAATAAATATATAAAAACTAAAGTTTAATATTTTTTAAATATTTTTTAAAACATAAAATAATAGTTTGAATATGTATATATTTTATGTTTAAAAAGTATTTAGAAAATACTTAACTTTAATTTTTATATTTTTATTTTCATTTGACATACAAAATATCAAAAAATAATTTAGATTATTTAAATTTTTCTGTAACAAATTAAGAGTTATGACATCTAAAAAAATCAAGATATAAAATTCATAAATATTTAAATGTCTAATGTGAATAATAAAGTAAACTTCAAATTCAAAATAAACCAAAAGTAAAAGATCATTGTAATAAATTGTCAATATCGGAAATGAACTAACACCAAATCACATCAACTAATGGTTCTCTCTACCATTGTTGACTTCATTTTCTTCAAGTGACATAGTGAAATCTTCATCAAAATCTAAAAATTACAAATATAAAACTGAAAAGAGAAAACCTAAGTTTTTTTTGCCAACATCTAACTTCTTAATTGGAAACTTAGAATATAAAACATAATCTAAAAACTAAAAAAATGATGTAAAAGTTATTTATTGGTTTAACCGGTATCGGGTTCCGAGTTTTAGTGGGTTTTGCGGGTTTTTGTGGGTTTTTAAATATTGGGTTTTTCACAAAATCCAAACCGGATTTTTTCTGGGTCACCGGGTTTACCGGTTCAACCGCGGGTCTTGGTCGGGTTTCAAAACACTGCTTTTAGGTGATAGAAACTGTACTCGAACATAAAGTGTTATTAATTTTTTTTTGTCGTCTAAAAGGTGTTATTAATTGAATTCTACAAATAACTCAAAAAATCCAATGTCTTTTGAAAAATCTTTCATTAATAGCAATTGCTCCAAACAAAATTTGCCATATAAAATGACATAATTTTTTCCTGTTGAAACTTTCCAAATCTTCTCCTTTAGAGGATTTAGAGATGGTAACTAATTCATTTTTCAGTATCTTTTCTATCTCTTGCAAACATGTATCCTGATTTGACTGCAAAATGGCCTGAAAGTGAAGAATTCTAACACTATCCATCCTGATTGGGAGTCCTGCTGATATGTAAACAGCACACCAACATTATATCGTGGGGTTCTAGTAGGCTCCTGAGTTTTGAACTATCCCAATCATTCATGACTGGGTCTATAAGGTCGGAGACTTTTAAGTTGGGGTCGTAGACTTGTGGCATGATAGGTGGTCTTGTATGTACATCTGGTATCTATGGGTCTTCCTAACTAAAATGTGTTCCCTAATTGTTCCGATTGTGCGTCTAAGACCTTAAGTGAACAGTTTTTTGCTGCCATAATATTCCTCCAGCCATAAGATGGTCTCGAAGCCTTAGGTGCTTTGCATGTTTTGCATGTTTTAAGGCGTAACTCTTGGTAAATTACAATCATTAGAACTGAGATTCTTTTCTTGGCCCATTGCTATGTTCACGTTCATCTGAACGAAATGTTGATGTTGAAAATAGTTATTTATACTTTGGTGTAACATTTGTTGGTATTTTCCCAGTTTTACTGGTAAGACATCAAAAGGATTTTTGAAATGTCTTATCCGAGGCTTATGATAGTGTTCACTGAGATTTACTCAATATTCTAGAAGCATAGGATTTGCCTCTGGATTTCAGAGAATGGATTGAATAGTGCATAACCACGACATCTTACAGTGTAGCGGAGAACAGAGAGCTAATGGACAAATAAGTTCGTGGGTTGGAAAGTCAAGAGAATCAACAAAGGTCTCTCTCATTTGTTTTTTTTTTTCGATCAAATCTCTCTCTCATTTGTTTTAAGTGTCATAAAAAGACATAATTTGAACCGGAAAAATCACCGCCATTCTAACTCTCTCCAAGTGAACCAAAGAACATTTCCGTCACTAACCTAACTCAGCACTACATACCTAATAAAAGATGGATACCAAAAAGAAAAATAAACAGAAATTGATTGATTAAGAATTTAAGATTACTCCAGCTCAATTTTTTTGCCGTCTAAAAAGTGTTATTAATTGAATTTCTACGAATAACTCGTAAAATCCAAAACATTATGTAACTTATGTTTTGGATTTAACCAAAATGTACTTACAATTTATTTTGAATGAGGACTCCATCTATGTGCAATCCCCAGGACAAGCACATAAGCACTTGATTTAGCCAAAGCATTTGCCAATACTTTTTAAGTGTCTAATTCACAGCGCCGTCTTAACCAATATAATAACCATGGACGAAACATAGAATATGAACCTTTTTATAAATAGTTTCTATATTTTTCTTCACTACATTTCTTTTAACTTAAACTCTAAGACCTGAAACCAGTGTTTTGAAAACTGGACCGGACCGGCCGGCTGGACCAGACAGGCCGGTCGAACCGTAACTTGGCCATCTATTTGATTCCGAATTATACTAAAAAACGGACTTGAGTTAAATTGGCAAACCCGGTCAAAAACCGATAAAACTCGCTAAAACCAGTGATCAAAATTGATATTAAAATCATATTTTTCAAATTCAAGTATTTTTAAAAAAAGTTATTATTTTCATTATTTTATATTATTTTAAAAAAGTTATTTTTGTTTTCATATCATTTTTAGATTCTAATAATTATATAAAATTTTATAAACATAATTTTATGTTATACATATAATAGTTACTTAATATAAAATTTAATTAAAATTTAAAACCCATTGAACCAGTTGGACCGATCCGACCATTGATTTAGTTACAATGTTGAATCCACGTCTGATCCGGTTTTCAAAACACTACCTGAAACAAATAGAAAAAAATATCTCAAAACTAATGGTGAATGTACATATTTTTGATTTTTTTGTCATGTAATAAATAAATTAGGTTTACTTAATTATGGAGGTTTTTTTTTTGATAATTTAACAGATTTAAATGGATCTTTAAAACAACAAAAAACAATTTTTGATCCATGGACCCATGGCAAATGTCCATGTTGCCATGGGTAAGAGCCGGGGCTGCTGCTTCATGTAATCCAATAATTGCCTATCTAAAACGTTATATTTGCCTGAAATTCTCAAAGAAACGCACATAGAGTGTGAAAGTTAAGCCAGCAGTAACAATTGTTGGTCAATCCTCAAGAAAGGCGGACAGATACAGAAAATTTTGGTTGGTTAAAATAGCAATGTGGGTTCTTCTTTATTTATTCTGCATCCAAATTCAAGTCAAAACACTAGCCAAGATTAAACATTTAGTACATGTCATATTAATTACGATTGGGTATTGCAGTCTGGTGCTGGATAAAGACAAACCGTAATGAGTGTTGTTACTTCACACACACACATACACACCGAGATTTTAAATATGATCTTAAACATGATTTAGGTCACTAGCAAATCTCATTAAAGAGTAATATATATATATATATATGATGTACTTGATTAATTTTGGGTACACCAGACAAGAATCTAGTACCATTATTTGATGGATTTGGTCCCCTGACTTGTCTCTGGTCTTGGGACGTCGAAAAAAGCCAACCATCTAATTTCTGGCTTTAATGGAACACAACACAATCCTTTTTTTTTGGACTACGAACGATTATATTAATCTAAAAGTCGAAAAGGCTGAAACGGTTACAACAGGAGGTAATCTCGATGGCAAAACGATAAACGAAAACTACAACGATACAAAAGATAAAAGTCTTAAAGGGGCAAATGTATCCGTAAAGATGCTTCCCTGAAACCCGAAACTGATATTCCTAAGAACATACTCAAATGGGAATATGAACCGACGATGTGAGACCTAATAATAGGGTTTGAAAACGGTTGATCAAGACCAACCATGCTGACTTGAGACTCTCCTTTACTTGAATTAGAGTGAATAATCTGATGAGAACAGAGGAAAATGAGCACGTCCCGGGCTCCCAAAGGAGCTTTGTAGGAGGTGGATGCTGTTGACTGGTAAGAGCAGTTGAATAACTCCAATACCATAGCCAAAATCAAGCAATGAAGTAGAGATTGTGTGGCTTTTACTGGCTGAAAAAACATGTAACATTTCTAAATCAAGCAAACCAACACAAATTTGGGCTATGTCATGTGAACCCAGTAGTCTGACACTCGACGGCTGACAATGAAACGGCAGGATGCATCAGTGAAAAAGTTGTCGCCTGAGGTATATGGAGGGGGGGTTGAGTCGCTGGTGGAGGGGCTGCGGCGGTTGATTTAAGATGAAGTGACAGTGCAAAGGAGAGGGAGGCGCAATGGGGGCTTTGGTGTCGAGATGTTAACTCCTTTACGGGAACTCGACGGAAGGGTGAACCTGGTGGAGCAACGGCAGCATTAAGGAGAGAGAATGGCGAGAGGCGTGGAGGGCTGCAACTCAGAGGAGGTGGGATGGTAGGAAAGGAAACGGCCGCCAACTGAGAGACACACGGATTTCCACGAAGTGGATACCGTGAAGGGCAACGTTCATCTGCTAAACATAACATTAAGAAGATACGTCCTCCCGTAAATTAGACTGCTAGTAGTAACTCTGAGGGGATGTAAAAGGCAACTGTTATAAGCAACAAAAAAAAAGAAAACTGCAAGTTACAAGAGAGTTACGAAGAGAGAGAGAGAGAGTTAAAAGTCACGTCTACATAATGGACAAGAACGGTGCTCAAGGAACCAACTGTCAATACACGGTAAGTGAAACATGTGACGACAACTAGGCAAGATTCTAACTATTTCACCACGTTGGTAATCCTGCAATATCACACATCAAGGACAATAACAACAAAAAGAAAACCATCAGTTAGATCTGTGATTCGACATAATAAGCTAAAACTAAACAAACTGATGTCAGAACCTGAAGACAAATGGAACAGGATTCTCTGTTCCCAGAATCATCTGCGTTATTGTTGCCAGTGATTGTCAACGTTGAGCCTCCTGTCTCGAGTAGACTTATACGCTGCCGTATAGCAGGAGCTATGCGCTCCCGTACGAGTGTCCCGCTTAGAAGACTAACAACGACATCATGCTAAAAAAAAGAGAAAAACCAATCAAATTTTCATTTGGAAACAGAGCAAGTATTGCCTCACCAAGTAGACAAGGCATGACTCGTCTAATCTCCAAAGTTGGATCGATGATTGAAAGACCTCGATGGAGACAACAGCTCCATAAAAGGCTCCAATCTCTGCTCCTCTGATGAACCCGCTCTCAGTTTCTTGGCCTATCAAAGCTCCTGTAAATGCCCCTAACAACGTGCCCACTAAACATGAAAAAAAAGAAAGAAAAAAACAGTTTTCATCATTGACTTTAATCGAATCCAACATAACCTAAAAATATCGAGCTTTTGAGGTCAGGATAATCTAAAAAAAGTGAAAGACGAACCTAGTGCGAAGAAGAAGATCAAGTTTGCGGAGATAATGGTACCAAGAAGAGCGGAGACGTGAAGATGACAAGCCTCTTTCATCCGTTCGACGACATTCCCAAGAGAAGGAGTCGTCGAGAGAGGATAAAACCCAGATTGGAACGCCATGTTTTGACGAAACGATCTCAAATGTGAAAGCAGAGCTTCATATAGGAGGTAGAGGAGAGTTATTTCCAATATATTGTGGATACATTTTTATTTCTATATTTTACAAATTAATTCTTTTTTGGCTATTAGAAACATTTTATAAATTACAATATTATTTAAATTAGTTAAATCTTAAGTACATAAAATTATGTAACATCATAGGAAAACAATAATACATCAAAATAAGTTTAATCATTAATATTAGTATATTTATGCCAAATGATTAAGTAAAGCATTTTTAAATGAGAAATGAAAATATGTATTTAAAAATAATTTACAAATAATAATCAAATCCAAATTAAATACTGAACTGGTTAACTTTGTTTTTGTTGTAATCATACTAGTGGTATTCCGGCGCTACGCGCCGGGTTCATATGTTTTTTCTGAAATGAATTTACAATTTACTTTATGGTTTTAGTAAAGAAAATATGTTCAAAAATATGAATATGAAAATATGTTGAAAGTGAATGATATCCATTTGATAGTGGTTAGCGACCGTAATGTATTATTTGTTTTGAAGTTGATTAGTTCAAAGAGGAATATCATAAGTGGTTGTGACTTATCGATTTGATAAAAATAGAATAAAAAACCGATAGTCCTAACAAAGTTAATTTAATTGGAATTTGAACATAAAGTAAAATTGATGTTTTATTTACAGAACATACTTGTACTCTTTAGTACCATGTTGACAGTATATGGAAGAAACATTTGAAGTTCTATTTTAGTGACTAATTTGAATTAAAACGTGTGTAATAAGCATAGGTGCTACCAGCGGGAAAGAAATGTTGTCAAAATGTTGATGTTTATATTTTTGTACGCCGTTTGATTTGAGCGGCCTTGACTAAAACTGTTGATGATTTCGTAATATTATAGATGTTGCCCCTCGAATATTGGCTAGCACATGCGATGATATTTTCTTTGATTTTAAGAAGTTTTTTTAATGATTGATAGTTGATGATTTGAATTCATTTTTTGAATTTTAATGAAGATAGCGATATTGAATTGGTATTACCACTTTACCAGTGACTAATTATGCTAAAACATTATAAGTAAATTCTGAATTGCTAAATTTTATTATTTGTTAAGGTGGACCCATTAAGTCTAAAAATGATATTTTTCCAACTCAACTCATTAGGGTAGACTGTGTAAAGTCTTAAACATTCTTAAAATTTTTCTTAAAAAATTCATTTATACATTGAGACAGAAAGAAGATAAATAATGTTAATTCTAAAAATTATTGTGTAACTCTTATGAAGATTGCATCATGCTGTAATTTTCCTTACTTGTAATTAATGTAATTTTGCTAAGTTAGAAATTTATCTGATATATTAGTTAAGGGAATCTTTTATAATAATTCTGAAATGACAAAGACGTAAATTATCAATCAAATTATTAAATTATATTATTTTATTCAGCTGATTAGACCATTATAATAACACAAAATTAATTTTTATTTCTTAGTACTATATAAATAAATTGATTACATATTCATATATAATCATATAGACATATTATAATGTTACATTTCCTTAATGCGTTGGAATTTTACACATAAGTCTTAGAATCAATACTCAAATTTTCTTAGTAATTAAAATTAATCTATACACTTCAATTTAACTGGGAGGGAGACATAGCCAACACCAATATACATCACATTCCCCCCTGATTGTATAATTCCTAATACTTCCTAGAACTTGAGTTCCTAGAACTTGTACTCAGACCGGGGCGACTTGGTAGGATGACTCCACCTTTCACGGCCATCTCCTTTGTATTCGCCACCTTTCAGGAGTAGTAGCGTCAAGAATTTGCATGGACAAAGCCATCTCAGGCGATTAGTCATGTATGCTAAGTGCTAACCAGCTGATATACTATTTTATATTGAAAAATGTGAATAATATTGGAACAAATTACTTCTTTTTGTATGTGTGTGTCCTGTAACCAATAGCTTTCAGAATTTGGAGTTTGTATCATAAGAAATGAAGTGAAGATAATAGAAGATCCATGAGACCATCCCAGACATTTGGGATGAATTGATCACCAAGTTAAGTGTCTGACACTGTGTGTTAAACCAGCAAGTGATGGTTGCTCCACTGGTGTTGCATGATTATGGTTAAACTCTTATTCAAATGTATATTTCTCTTATTTTTGTTTCTTTAAACCT
The DNA here is from genome assembly GCF_020379485.1 of Brassica napus. Lineage (NCBI taxonomy): Eukaryota > Viridiplantae > Streptophyta > Magnoliopsida > Brassicales > Brassicaceae > Brassica > Brassica napus. The sequence continues at coordinate 20,712,054 of NC_063439.1, forward strand.
TGAGGCCTCTCATGTAGTTCACTACGTTTGGGTTACCTAAATAGTTAGTAAACTAAACTAACATTGGTGCACTTGGATTTTACATTTAATTCCCACATAACTTTTAGATCCATTTGTAAGACTCATTAAGACTGTCCAATTGACAAGCAGCCACAAAGTTTTGTAACCAACAAAAATCGTGTGTTACATAAAATGCTCAGGCAATCCCTAAAGCCTTAGAACATCAAAGTCGCACTAACTCAAAAACTTAATCGGCATCTACGTCTATAGTATCTGAAGACTAATTTGAGTTTTTAAGCGTTTCTCCTGCTCTCTGTAAACGTAGAGGAACTCAGCGGGTGCTCATAAACTCACCAGGTTAAACACCAGAAAGAAAAAAACAGGTCGAGAAGGTAGCCTTGATTTACATCATTTCCATTCAACAGTACTGGAATCAGTTCTCATCTCTTTAGTTCACCTTATACTTTCCAGTTTGACATTAGGAAACTACAGACTCACAAATCCAAATGCACAGCTGAAACATTTAATCACACTGTCAACTCTCTTAAGAGATTGTCTACTAAGGATTCCCAAAAAATCTTTCTGCAAAAGTTGTGGAGTACCCTGCTACATATGTAAGAGGTGAAGGTATGGTTTCAGTTTCTGTATCATAAATATAAAAAAAACTTGATGAATTGTATGCATCCATCTCTTGCAAATGAGAAGAATTTTGAGTCAAAAAGCTTTGTCTTCCAAGATAATTTGAAAACCATTTCTCTTCTCTCTCATCAAACGCAGAGCCAGACCATTCCGCATCGACACACCTTTTGCCACAGAACTCGGTTTAGACAATAGAATCTTTAACAGACTCATACCAGGAGCTATTACCACTGCAAAATGAAAGAATCAAGACAACAATTCAAGTCTCGTCTCGGACAAAAGTTTATGTTATTACTAACAGAATATATTTATACCCAAATATAAGTCTTTTGGCTCCCAAATCCCAATCTTTCAAGATGGAGTGGTAAGAGAAAGAGAAATTAGGAAGATGGTTGAGTGTATGAGTTTAGTCCACGTAAACAATATTTGTAAAACACACAGAAACAAACCATTATTTTTGTCTGACTGTGGTTGTATGATTAAGGAGGACGTCGATGGACTGGTGCCGGGAAATAAACCGTAAACGTAGATCCACCGTACTGCTCTGTTTTCTGTCTCTTTAACACAACCTCGATAGATGTTGCCTCTGTTCTGGTCTTCTCCTCCGTTTTCCAATCTCTTCCTCCACCTTCAGTTTTTGTCGTCGCGGGAACTTGTCTGAATCTAGCATGTCCAGTTTTAGATCTACCGAGAAGAGATATAACCTTGACAACGTCAGTGACCGCCGTTATCTAAGAGGCTGAGCTTTATATAGAAGACCTTCCACCGGTTAGATATGAAGAGGTTGAGCTGGAATTAATGCTACGGAGTGGGGCGAGTGAGATGAAACATGTTAATGGTCGGATCAAAGAAGTAAATAAATGGAAACGGAAGGCATTACAGAAAGTGAATCGATGACTGCTTCATCGGAATGAAAAGAGCTCAGACCAAATAACCTACACTAAGTTTTGTGCTTAGAGAAAAAAAAACAATTGGGCCAGGACAAAATAACCTAATATAAGCCCAAATAGAAATTACTTTGGGAATAAACTATACGAAGCTCATAATGGTTGCGAAAGGATTATTGAGAACAGAAAAAAAATTGGTTTGTAGGTTTTTTTTAAGTGCCAGGTGTCTAAAAAAGCCCCTATGTTAATGATGATGTGGATGGCCTAAGGAGAGAGACAACTCTCCTTTATTATTATAGATAGATAGATAGATACTATTCCTTCATTTCGTAATATTAATTTTCGTGTCTATGAAGGTAATTATGTACAAACTGACTAATTAATCAAAGTTATAAAGGGACATATATACATTCGCCATTTTTTTTGGACAACACATATACAAAAAGTTTTAACACTTTGAGACTCACGATTCTGGTATTTGATTGGGTTTGGTTTTATTCGGTTTGATAACCAGTGCAAAACCATTCCTAAACCAAGTCACACTCTTTCACAGAAAACACCCAACATCTTCCCTACAATAGGTTAACTCCCAATCTTCTGCTTCTATTTGATTTGGGTGCAGCGAAGATGGATCGTATCGGAAGTCTCCCTGACGAGGTTCTTTCTCATATACTATCTTCCCTAACGACAAAGGAAGCTGCTATAACCTCGATTCTCTCCAAAAGATGGCGAAATCTCTTTACACTCGTCCCTTATCTCGACATTGACGACTCTGTGTTTCTTAACCCGGAGGAAGGTAAGCGGGAACGAGATGGTATCCTCCAAAGCTTCATGGATTTCGTGGATAAGGTTTTGGCTTCGCAGGGCGATACTCCCATCAAGAAATTCTCCTTGAAATGCAAAACTGGCATCGACACAGATCGTGTGAATCAATGGATATGTAATGTCCTCCAACGTGGCGCTACAAGCCTTGAACTTGTCCTAGATTTTCCTAGAGAAGACGATGACGATCTAGATTCCGATTATATGTATTTTCTGCCTAATGAGCTGTTCGTTAGCACCAAACTGGTCGAGTTGAGTTTAAGAAGCGAGTTTGGTGTTGATTGGTGGCGTGGAGGTAGTTCAAACACTCTCTTACCAATGCTCAAGACTCTCTGCTTTGAATCTAAGTGGATTCTGTTATGTAATGATCTCCAGATGTTTCTTGCTGCTTTCCCTGTTCTTGAGGAGTTCCACATGGCTGATATCGAGTGGCCTCAATCGGACCAATCCGTTTTGAGTGTAAGCCTTATGAAGTTAACTATCTATGCCGGCGGTTTCGAAGACTTTCGGAATCCGAAGAGGATTTCTTTTGATACTCCGAAGCTAGTTTACCTTGAGTATTCTGATTTTGTTGCCGCGGATTACCCCAAAGTTAACTTGCCCAATCTAGCTGAGGCTGTACTCATCCTTAAGGTAACTGAACATCAGATTGATTTAATACGAGAACCAGATGATGAAGATGATGTTTCTCTACGTCTTGGAAATGTGTGGAAGCTCATAAGTGGCTTAAGAAATGTTAATAAACTTTTCATTTCTGCTGAGACTCTTGAGGTCAGTTGTTATTTATCTGAAACATCAAATGTTTTTTGAAACAAATGTTGAGATGGGGTTTGTCTTTGTTTCAGGTACTCTCTCTATGCTGTGAGTCGATGCCGGTGTTCAACAACCTCAAATCTCTACATATTATTTCTGATGCGGATCTGGGATGGCAAGCGATGCCGGCTCTCTTAAGGAACTCTCCACATTTAGAAACTCTAATCCTTAAGGTATATATATGCTCAAAACATTGTACAAAGTCACTTACTGACTTGCTTCCTCTTTCAAGGGTCTCTTACACCATGTGACTGACAAGTGCGGGGATGCTTGCGACTGCATATCTCGGGAGGACAAAGGTCGTTCACTATCATCATGTCCAGTGAAGAAGTTGCAGATCAGAGGGTTCAAAGGAACAGTTAGAGAGAAAGGGATGATAAGGCATTTCTTGGAGTCTTTCCCATGTCTGGATGAGATGGAAGTATATGCCGACCAGAGTGATAATGATCCTACAAACGTGGAAGTCAATAGAATTTATAAAATCGTTGCATACAAGGTTCACGCGGAGGACGTTTCGACGGAGACTGTGCTACAGTCGAAGACTATGTCCCAAACCCAGATGGAGGAGATCTCCTCTCAGGTATATATTGAATTACATTAAAAAAGAAACCATTACGGTTTTGAATTAACTAATCAGTCCTTTTCTTGGATTCTGCAGTTTACACCCCGCAATAACAGAAATAAGTACGATTTTGTTTACATCTTGCATGGATCTCCTCCTCCTCCAACACCTCAGGATATGTCTGAGGACTACCTTAAAGAACAGCTTGATGCTGCTGAGACCAAACTTGCGGAACTTAATGAGGAATATAAGGAGAGGCAACGAGTCCATGATGCTATGTTTGATGGAATTGTTGAGCAGTACCCGATGATAGCATCGGCATTGAAGGCTCGACAAGCTGCAACAGACTCAGAGGCGTCTAACGATCAGGAGAAGAAGCGGGACGTCGAGGCTCTGTTGGAAATCATGGGGGACCTGTATCCAGATTTTGCATCAGCGCTGAAGGCTATGCGTGGGACTGCCTTAGAGCGAGGGGAGCCGTCGAGGGATCAGGGGGAGATGGCCGAGCTCGACCAACCTACGTCCACAGCTGTGGCAGCAGATCTCTTGCCACGAGATGGAGACTAGATTTATGATTGTGCTTTTATTTTCCCGTAAAACTTGCATATTACAAATTATTTTTGGGTTTCGATATTTTGGGTATTAGGTATGTCGGATCTAGGAAATTTGGTACCGATTAGATTGTTTAGAATTTTGGATCGTATCGGTTTGGTACCTATAGAAAATTTAGTTCCATTTGTTAAAATTTAAATCTATAGAAAATTACTGACTTTATCCAAAATTACTAGTTCGGATTCGGTTTTTTTATATCCAATTTTTTTTTCAAAAATAACAAAAATATCTTCAAATAAATGAAAATATGTGCTACCTAAAAATTAAATAATATATTCAAATTTATAACTATTATTTTAAATATTTGAATTATTATAAATATTAACATAACTAATATTTCTAGATATATTCTATCCGTTTCATAATTGATGATGTTTTAGAAGATTTTTGGTGTTTCAAAATATATGATGTTTTGATATTTTTATGTTATTTTTAACTCTATTGAAAACTGTGTAACCAATTAGATGTTGTAATCATTTTTGTAACTGGTTGGATGATTTTTAAATTATATTTTGAAACTACTTTTTAAGAGAAAAGTAAATTTCTTAATCTTTGTGCATTAAAGAATAACATCATGTATTGTGAAACAGAGGGAGTATATGTTTACATTTCGGATATTTTTGGATATATGTAATTTTCGGGTTCAGTTCATGCTAGGGTTTGATTTTTCAGATATAGAAAATTATGTATCGTTCGGATATTTATGTCGAAACAGGTTGGTTTGAATTTCGGATCCGTTAAGTCTAGAAATTACTTATTAATATATTATGTTTCATTTAAGTTTAATTATTATACTTTTTACTATGTCTAAATTTTAGTTCTCGACGATGTTGCTCTGCTTGATCGGATGGTGGAAAATGGTCATCCACCTGACCTTGTCACTTACAGAACAATTGTAAACAGATTGTGTAAGATATTATACAGTGCCGCCATGACGTCATAGCGATGCTCAAAATCTTTTCAGTGAAATGCACGAGAAAGGAATCGTTCCGGATGTAATCACCTACAGTTGTATGATATATGGTTTTTGTATCTCTGGTAGATGGAGTGATGGCGAGCGGTTGTTGCGCGAAATGGTAGAAAAAGATATCAATCCCAATGTTGTAAAACACATTGATCAATGCATTGGTCAAAGGAGGCAAGTTCATTGTGCCGACGAACTATACAGTGAGATGCTCCACATGGGTGTATATCCTAATACAGTCACATATAATTCAATGATCGATGGACTATGCAGACAGAACCGCTTAGATGAGGCAAAACGTACATTCGATTCGATGGGTAGTAAAGGCTGCTCTCCAAAAGTAGTGACCTTCACTACACTCATTAATGGCTATTGTAAGGCTGGGAAGGTTGACGATGGGATGGAGCTTGCCCACGAGATGTACCAAAGAGGAATAGTTGCTGATGAAGTTACTTACAAAACTTTGATTTATGGGTTTCGTCATGTGGGTCATTGAAGCCCTAGACATTTTCCAGGAGATGATTTCCAGTGGTATATGTCCTGATACCATTACTATCCGGAATATGCTGATTGATTTATGGAGTAAGGAGGAACTTAAAATGGCTGTGACAATGTTTTAGTATCTCCAGAAGAGTATGGTATGTCCTCCTCAACACATATTTTTTTCAATTTCTTTGCTTACCTTTCGTGTGTTTGGAGAAGAATGTAAACATATCCAGGAAAGTTTGCTACCAAATTTCCAATTTCAGCTGAAAAATACAGAATCCTTATTAACCCGCTGATTGGTTGGGTGTGCTTGTTTTGCAGCGTTAATAATTACAGGATGAATGAAGAACAAATGTTTTTATGTCTTTGGCAGCAAAGCTTCAGTGCCATTTAATTTTTGTTGGATCTGTTCCTTACTAATTTTTTATCAGATTACAAAATATTGAAATTTCTTTAAGCCTGGTGATTTTGAATTTTATTTTTATTTTTTTATTTTCATTTTTTATTTTATAGTTTTTTGAGTATTTTTTATTTTTCTAATGGCTTTATCACCAAAGTAGTAATGATTTATGCATATATATGTGGATTGGCGTTTGCTAATCAAAATACCAAAATAGATAATACAATATATCAAATTTTACAAATGTTACCTGGAGATGTGCACATGCCTACATGTTTATATGTGTACATGATTACATTTGTACATGTGTACTTTTTTTATGTGTACATATATATATTATTAAAAAATAAATAGGCGGATAGTGTTAAAATAATTATTTGTGGATTGATTTATATGTGAATAGTGAAAACGTACTCGTCTATATACTCTTTGAGATACACATCCACACAAAAATTATAAAATGATCTGAAAAATTCATCAAGAATTTGAGACTAATTACAACATTTCATTTTGACTAGCTCACTTATTACTAACTATTGTTTTCCAGTGAACTTCCGACGGACAATGCTGTTGGAAAATTTCCTCGAAAATTTCTAACAAAAAGCATTGGTCTGGATTTCCATGTGTTCATATGTACATATTTACATGTGTGCATGGTGTACATGTACATATTATTAAAGAAACGTACATTTCGTTTGTAATGTACAAATGCAACATGATTATACACATTACATTTGAGAAGTTTCAAATCACATTTGAGAAGTTTAAAATCATAACACAAAATATCAGAAAACACAAAAGATGAAAGTGATGTACATAACATATAGGTGATTTTAATGGTTTTCACAAACATCTAAATGTACACTTAATTAATAAACATCTACATGTACATTTAGAATGTACACATGTATTCGATTTTTTTAATAATTAATTTATTAATGACATCATTATAATTATGTCATCTTCTTCCCGAGTCCCTTAGGGTTACAAATTTTACAAGAAATTTGAGGATTTTTAACTCATTGGTAGGAACAAAATGAAAGACAGCTTAAAAACATTTAACTTGGTCTTATTGCTCTTGATTTCATGTTGATTTGTTAGCTGCGATTTGTCGGCGGTAAAATGAAACAAAATGAAGAAGGAAAACATATGCATGACAGCACGATAAACGTTTCTGTGACCGGAGCTTGAGGGTGACGACGAGTGCAGCGGCTCAGGCAAAGAAGCTTACTGTGGTCAGGGTTACCCGCATTCGAGCTCGTGACTCAATCATATTCGCGACAGAGAGTTTTGATGAGGGTTGGGATAGTTTTGACGGTAATTGAAATTCATAAAGGAAAGAGAGAGAGAATAAATCTTGACCATTCAGTATGTAATTAAATCAATGGTTTATAGCAATTCAAGTGACTTTATTAATTGATGCTAGTTTTTCTTTTTCTTTTTTAACGTTGGGAACACATTACATCATCATATAATCACTAGATCTATTACATATGATGATCAACTACCTGCAACATATGTGATATTGATGAATAGCTCCACGAATAATGATTCCACGATGAAGCTCTTCCCGAAACACTTGAAACCACAGACGGTTTTGCATGTACGACATCCTCGATAGACAGGTTCTCACCGCAACAAGCGACCACAACGAACGGCTCTGTTTACAGTACTCTGGAACCTCCGAAAGCTTTGCATCCTATAATCTACAAGAAATTGCATAGTATGGGATTCAAACCCCATACCTAGGTGTAGAAGCCTTTTAACCAATAGGCTAGGGTGCTTCCACAATTGATGCTAGTTTAGTTAGATATATTTTCTAAAAGGATGTAACTGGATCAGTTAGGAGACAAGGAAAAAGTTAAGAAAAAGTGTCATGAGGAGTACATAGTGCTTTAGAGTGTAAAGAAGTAGATGTGATGTGACCTATTGTGTAAAGGGTAATTCTCCTAAATAGACTATTTTTAAGTTTTGATCACAAAAATATACTACAATGAGGAAAATGACCAAAATGTTTCATTTAATAGGTAAAAGGAACCTAATACTCTAGATATAAAAAAAATTAAAAATTAAAAATAAAATAAAATAAAAATAAATAAACTTTTTTTATAGTTTTAGATTATATGTTTTCAAATTCGAATTTTTTTATAATTTTGGTTACATAAATTTTTTTTTCAAAATTTTTATTTTATTTTTTTTTCAAATTTTGTTTTTGTAATTTGAAAATACTATTTGAAACTATTTTTAAAATTTTTATTATAAAATTTTTAATATTTATTTTTTATTTTATAAAATTTTAAATCTCAATCCCAAATCTCCACCCCTCAGCTCTAAACCTTAAGAGTTAGATTAGTTAACTTTAATGATATATATGTATATTTACTTCTTTAATAAAATATTTTGGTTATTTTGATATTTATGGTCTATATTTGTGACATAATTTTTTTTAGTGCTATTTTAGGCTATTTCCCGATTGGTTATATTCGGTTTGATAAAAAGTACAAAACCAACCCTAACTAAGTGTTCTTCATTTCAATTGATTCCTTGTCTTAACCAGCGACTCATCGCGCACTCTTTTAACTCCCAGTCTTCTGATTCTAAACTTGTATTCTTGCAAGAGAAGATGGATCGTATCGGAAGTCTACCCGAAGAGGTTCTTTCTCATATACTGTCTTTCCTGACGACAAAGGAAGCTGCTATAACCTCGATTCTCTCCAAAAGATGGCGCAATCTCTTTACACTCGTCCCTAGCCTCGACATTGACGACTCTGTGTTTCTTAACCCGGAAGAGGGTAAGCGGGAACGAGATGGTATCCTCCAAAGCTTCATGGATTTCGTGGATAAGGTTTTGGCTTCGCAGGGCGATACTCCCATCAAGAAATTCTCCTTGAAATGCAAAACTGGCATCGACACAGATCGTGTGAATCAATGGATATGTAATGTCCTCCAACGTGGCGCTACAAGCCTTGAACTTGTCCTCGATTTTCCTGGATCAGACGACAATTGGGATTCCGATTATATGTATCTTCTGCCTAGAGAGCTGTTCGTTAGTAGCAAACTGGTGGAGCTGAAATTAAGAAGCGAGTTTGGTGTTGATTGGTGGCGTGGAGGTACGGACACTTTCTTACCAATGCTTAAGACTCTCCGCTTTGAATCTACGTGGATTCTGTTGTGTGATGATCTCGAGGTGTTTCTCTCTGCTTTCCCTGTTCTCGAGGAGTTCTACATGGCTGATATCGAGTGGCCTCAATCGGACCAATCCGCGTCGAGTCAGAGCCTCAGGAAGTTAACTATCCATGCCGGCGGTTTCCAAGATTTTCGAAATCCGAAGAGGATTTCGTTTGATAGTCCGAGTCTCGTTTACCTTGAGTATTCTGATTTTGTTGCCGCGGATTATCCGAAAGTTAACTTGCCCAATCTAGCCGAGGCTGTGCTCGACCTTAAGGTGACTCTACATCAGATTGACTTAATACGAGAACCAGATGATGAAAATGTTGTTTCTCTACGTCTTCGGAATGTGTGGAAGCTCATAAGAGGGTTAAGAAATGTTAATAAACTTTTCATTTCTGCTGAGACTCTTGAGGTCAGTTGTTATTCATCTGAAACATCAAATGTTTTTTGAAACAAATGTTAATGTTGGGACTTAGGATGGGTTTTTGTCTTGTTTTTCAGGCACTGTCTCTATGCTGTGAGTCGATGCCGGTGTTCAACAACCTCAAATCTCTACATATTATTTCTGATGCGGATCTGGGATGGCAAGCGATGCCGGCTCTCTTAAGGAACTCTCCACATTTAGAAACTCTAATCCTTAAGGTATATATATGCTCAAAACATTGTACAAAGTCACTTACTGACTTGCTTCCTCTTTCAAGGGTCTCTTACACCATGTGACTGACAAGTGCGGGGATGCTTGCGACTGCATATCTCGGGAGGACAAAGGTCGTTCACTATCATCATGTCCAGTGAAGAAGCTGGAGATCAGAGGGTTTCAAGGAACAGTTAGAGAGAAAGAGATGATAAGGCATTTCTTGGAGTCTTTCCCTTGTTTGGATGAGATGGAAGTATATGCCGACCAGAGTGATAATGATCCTACAAACGTTGAAGTAAATAGAATTTATAAAATCATTGCATACAAGGTCCACGGGAAGGAGATTTCTACTCATACTGTGCTACAGTCGAAGGGTATGTCCCAAAGCCAGATGGAGGAGATCTCCTCTCAGGTATATTTAATTACATTAAAGAAAACCATTACGGTTTTGAGTTAACTAATCAGTCCTTTTCTTGTTTTCTGCAGTTTACACCCCGCAATAACAGAAATAAGTATGGTATGGTTTACATCTTGCATGGAACTCATCCTCCACCGCAGGAGATCTCTCAGTACTACATTAAGGAGCTGCTTAATGAGGAATATAAGGAGAGGCAACGAGTCCATGATGCTATGTTTGATGGAATTGTTGAGCAGTACCCGATGATAGCATCGGCATTGAAGGCTCGACAAGCTGCAACAGACTCAGAGGCGTCTAACGATCAGGAGAAGAAGCGGGACTTCGAGGCTCTGTTGGAAATCATGACGGACCTGTATCCAGATTTTGCATCAGCGCTGAAGGCTATGCGTGGGACTGACTTAGAGCGAGGGGAGCCGTCGAGGGATCAGGGTGAGATGGCCGAGCTCGGCCAAACTACGCCCACAGATATGGCAGCAGATCTTTTGCCACGAGATGGAGACTAGATTTATGATTGTGCTTTTTTTTTCGTGTAAAACTTATATATCTTATATATTAAAACAGAAGTCACAACTTTAATTCATGTGTGATATTTTAAAAAATGGACTCTCACTAGAAATCAGTTATCATTCATTTCTTTCTAATAATATGGCTTAATAATATATCATTCCTAATATAACAATCGACTCCTATAAAACCGGATTGGTTAACAAACACATATTTGATTCCATAATAAATTATACATAATAGTAATGTAAACCATTGTATAGTTCAAAATACTGAACCGATTTAAATAATATCTTTTGATATCTTTTAGTTTTAAATATACATATATATTTTTTAAAAAAAATCTAACAAATCTGTTTGAAAGATTTTAACAAGATCTTAATTTTCAAAAATTCTATGTAAATATTTTTTATAATTCGTAATTAGTTTTAAAATATTATTATACATTAATATATTTTATAAAATGAAGAATAAAAGTTTTATCTTATTTTACCTATTATATAAAATAATCAATCATATTAAGAGAAAATTATTATATTGAACTAAACATGATAAACTATATTAAATTATTAGATTTGTATATTTTATTTTCAGAAGTATTTATGTTCAGAATATAATATGTTGGTAATCTTATGTATTAAAACAGAAGTCACAACTTTAATTCATGTGTGATATTTTAAAAAATGGACTCTCACTAGAAATCAGTTATCATTCATTTCTTTCTAATAATATGGCTTAATAATATATCATTCCTAATATAACAATCGACTCCTATAAAACCGGATTGGTTAACAAACACATATTTGATTCCATAATAAATTATACATAATAGTAATGTAAACCATTGTATAGTTCAAAATACTGAACCGATTTAAATAATATCTTTTGATATCTTTTAGTTTTAAATATACATATATATTTTTTAAAAAAAATCTAACAAATCTGTTTGAAAGATTTTAACAAGATCTTAATTTTCAAAAATTCTATGTAAATATTTTTTATAATTCGTAATTAGTTTTAAAATATTATTATACATTAATATATTTTATAAAATGAAGAATAAAAGTTTTATCTTATTTTACCTATTATATAAAATAATCAATCATATTAAGAGAAAATTATTATATTGAACTAAACATGATAAACTATATTAAATTATTAGATTTGTATATTTTATTTTCAGAAGTATTTATGTTCAGAATATAATATGTTGGTAACCGGGGTTAACATTAGCAAACTATATAATACATGTATAAAAATTAACATGTATTTCATTAAAGCTAATAATATAAAAAATCTTTGTATTTATTTTAATTATGATATCTTTTCATTTTAACTTTATATATATATATATATATAATTCTAACAAATCTGTTGAAACATATTTTAACAATATCTTAATTTTCAGAAAGTTTATATAAATATTTTAACTAATTTTGTAATTACCAATGAACTATTATTATTCATTAATATGTATTCAATTATCGTTTATAAAATGAAACAAAATAATTATATCTTATTTTTATCTATTTTATAATAATAATAATTCATGTTAAAGTAAAAATATTATATTGAATTAAATATGATAAATTATATTAAATTGATAAACTTAAAATTTTATTTTCATAAATATAAAGTATTTATGCTAAAAATATAATACGTTGACATAACCATTTAGCATTCGCAAACTATATGATAAATGTATAAAAATTGACATATCTTAGATTTTTGTATATTCAAAGAATATATTTTTAAAATGAATAAACGTAAAAAAATATTGATATAAGGAAATACGACTTTGAAGGTTGGCGGGTTAGAATTGAATATAAATTTGATACAAAATAAATTTCAAATATGTTGTTTCATGCATATATTAATTTGTTTAATAACAAAATCTAAATACAATAACATAATATATAATAAGAAGTGACAAATACATGTGATAGTTTTATACTATTGATTGTTACACCATGTAAACTATAAAATTGTTATATTTGAAACAGGTATATAAATATTTAAATATATGGTTAACGTTAAAATTGTACTAATGAACTAAAATAAAAATATATATATATATGTTTATAAAACCGAAAAAGAACATCCGCGCGGTTGCGCGGGTCAAGATCTAGTCTAATATATTAAAACAGAAGTCATGACTTCTTTTCATGTGTGATTTTTTTAGTTTGGACAATTTCTAAAAAATATCATATTTTACATAAGTTCATTATTATATTTTTTAATATCTTTATCTTTTTATTTGAATTACAAATGAATATATTTAAAATGTTCTAACAAAATCTTTTTAAAATCTTCTTAGAATCTTTTTAAATTTACTTTCAAAAATTAGTTAGTTTTAATTTAAATTATCATAAAATATAATTAGAAATTAAAATTGAATATAGTTTTGGTTTATAAACGAAAATTTAAATAAAATGAAATTAATTAATTTCAAAAATACATTTACTAATAATTTTTAAATATTTTGTTAGAAATAAATATTTATTTCTATTTTAATTTTTTCAAATTTATTTTCTAATAAAATAAAAATCATGATTTTTTGATGAGTGATATTTTTATTTGGACCATCATTTAAATTTTCTATTAAATGTATATCACTAATGCTAATATATATAATATTTTTAACTACTTTAATCATAATATCTTTTATATCTTTTAATTTTTTTAAAAAAATTAAAATTCTAACAAATCTTTTGAAAAAGATTATAATAAGATCTTAATTGTCATAAATTGAATATAAATATTTTCAACTAATTTTGTAATTAGTTATGAAATCTTACTATAAAAATAAAATTATATCATATTTTATCAATTTTATAATAATATCTATCATTTTAAAATAAAAGCGTTATATTGAACAAAATATGATAAAATTATTTTAAATTGATAAGTTAACATATTTTATTTTCATAAATATAAAATATTTATGCTAAAAATATAATACGTTGGTAGAACGGGTTAATATTAGTAAACTATATAACACATGTATAAAAATTTATCTTATCTTAAACTTTTTAATATACAGTAATTTATTATATAAAATTAATTAACATTAAAAAATAACTAAAAAAATCTAGCGATTTGAATTACGGATCATGATTATAATAAATTAAATACAAAATTGTTTTTATATGGCAGCCCTGCGCGGGGTTATGGATAAAAAAGATTATAATTTTTAAACTATACTGCTTAATTTATTAGTGTAATTTAAATATATTTGAATAAAAAAATGAGAGTAAGCAAAGACTTATATAAATTTATTATAAGTTTATGATAAAATAAAACATAAGCAATAGAATTATTATTTTCATAATATAAATTATGAATATAAAATGAAGAAAAAAGTAGGAAATAAAATACTAAAGAAACAAACTTTAAAGAACCAATTTTTTTAAAAAGACTGATAAAACTACAACTGAGAAGTGTCTTCAGAACTCTTCGTTTGCAATCCTATAAAGAGATATAACAAAGTATCAACTTAGTAAAATAGACACAAATAATGATAGTCCAAATTCACTAAAAGAAATGATATACCACTTTCTGAAAGCATCAATTTCTGGAACATCATTGGGTTAAAAAATAATTTTCAAAAAACCCATCAATTTTAATTAAAACTAGATTTTGACCCGTGCAACCGCACGGGTGTTTGTTTTCACTTTTCTATACATAAATTATTGTTTTAGAACATAAGTGGTATATATTTTTAATGTTAATCATATACTTAAATATTTATATAACTATTTCAAATACAATAATTTTATAATTTACATGTTATAATTAATTAATTTTTTAAACCTTATGTATTTACCACTTCTTATTATATATTTATCTTATTGTATTTGCATTCAGTTATTAAGCAAATTAATATATTCATGAGAAAATATATTTAAAAATATTTTGTATTTAATTTATGCTAAATTCTGACCCGTATTTCAAAACTGGATTTCTTTTTACCAGTATTTTTATGCTTATTCATTTTAGATAATTTATTATTGTATATATAAAAGTGTAAGATATATTAATTTTTAGACATGTATTATATAGTTTGTTAATTTTAAGCTGTTCTATCATCATATTATATTTTAAATAAATAGTTTATATTTATGAAAATAAAATTTATAAATTTATCAATTGAATATAATTTTATCATATTTATTTTAGTATAATAATTATATTTTAACATGATCATGACTATAAAAGTAGATAAAATAGGATATAATTTATTTATTTTCATTTCTAAACGATAACTTAAAATACATTAAGTTATTGTTTAAATATTTTTACACAGATTTATTAGAATTTTTAAAATATAATATATAATATATATTATATTTAAAATGAAAATATATTATGATTAATGTAGTTACAAAGATTTTATATTATTAAATTTAAAGAAGTACATGTTAATTTTTATACAAGTATTATATAGTTTGATAATGTTAACCCATCTTACCAACATATTAGATTTTATTTTTGAACATAAATATTTTATAATTACGAAAGTAAAATATATAAATATATAAATTTAATACAATTTTATTATATTTAGCTCAATATAATAATTTTATTTTAATATGATTGATTATGATTATATAATAAATAAAATATTATAGATTTTTTATTTTTCATTTTATATAACTGAATATATTAATGTATAATAATATTTTAAAGTAATTTCAAAATTAGTGAAAATATTTAAATATAATTTTGAAAATGAAGATCTTGTAAAAATCTTTTTAAACAGATTTTTTAGATTTTAAAATAAATATATTTATATTTAAAATGAAAAGATATCAAAAGATATTATGATTAAAATATTTTAAAAATTCTATTTATTATTAGTCTGAATTAAAATGTAGTATGAATTTCTATGAATAGGTCCATTAGGTCCTTTTTTTACAAAATCACACATGAATCAAGGTTGTGACTTCTATTTTAATATATAAGATATATTAAAATATTACATTTAACATTGAAAAAGATTGTAGAAACTTACATTAGAATCAATGAGAATCATTGAAATGATTAGGCCACCAGCAGCAAAGCATTGCTTACACAATCGAACAATACTAATCATCACTCTCCACATTGTCTTAAAAGGTTCCAAATCGGCTACAGAGTTAAAGCTCGCCATGAGTGATATTCAAGCTCGAAAGTTTTGGTAAGGATGTTTTGAGAAGGAAACAGTGGTGAGGAGAAAACAATATAAATCATTGTATCTAGATGCAATGGCGGGTCTATGGTATACTTGCATATCTGAGATTTATTTTATTTTCGTAACAATAATTAATATGAAATTTTGAGAACTTACAATATTCCTTGCTCATCGAATCAATAACATTAATCACTAATTCTTAGTTAATACGTACAATCAAAAGGTAATAAAAAGCGTTGAGGCTAATTGGAGAAAATAATATTTTGACTTTCTTATTTATATTTTTTAATTGATTTAGATGTGTACTAAGGTAAACCGATGTTAATGCTGATATATTGTTTTCATCTTCTGATTAATACGATGAATATGAATCTTATATTCAATTATTCAAACTATAATTAATGCATTTAGGGCCTGGCTAGTTCAAACGCAGCGGTTACGGTTGCGGTTGCAGGAGTTTGTGGATGCGGGCGGTTGCGGTATCTAGCGGTTTTAAGAGATTTGTACGACTGGTACTAAGGTTAAAAATTGGTGCGTTTACGGGTGACTTATGACTGGTTAACTACCAAAAGCGGTAACAGTCAAATAATAAATTAGCAATATATATATTTAATATACTTATAAAAATATCAAAACTCATAAAATTATAATAAATATAAATTTTATATTTAGAAAGTTATAATTTTAATTTTTGAAAATTTATTGAAATTGTTTTAATTATAAAATTTTATAGTATTAATTAAAATATAATAGATATATTTTAATATTTTCATAATTTCAATTTTAAATTTTTTATTAAATATTTTTACTTTTGTATATATATTGTTTTAAAAAAAGAAAAAAAATTTACCTTTCCGCAACCGCCCGCAACCGCAAACGCTAGCTGGAGCCAGCTTTTGAATTTATGAGATTCGGAGCGCTTTGAAGCGGTTTAGAGCGATTTGAGTGATTGTTGCAAACCGCCGACAACCGTTACCAACCGCAAAAGCTGCGTTTGCGGGTGATAGCGGGAAAACCAGTCTGTCTACTTAATTAATATGAAATTTTGAGAACTTACCTTATTCCTTGCTTGTCCTATCACATGGTATATTATAGGAAACAAAGAGTTAATTTGGTCAACGAAATTTAGTTTTAATCAAACAGTTTTGAAAATATGCTAGCAGGCTCGAAACGTTTGACATTATATAAGGATGAGTAAATTCATAATATCAGTTTTGAAATATGTAAGCTGACTTTAAATCAATCAGTTATCACCTAGGATCATATCATTAAATTTGGTTCGTATAATTTAATTTTAAATCAATCACTCTTTTCTTTATGTCAACTAGGTGTCTTCCTGCACCATGTGCAGTAAAAAAAAAATATTTTTTAACAGATAAATATGAATTATATTATAAAATAAAATTTTATTAAAATTGTAAATTTTCTTTTCGTATCAATATTTTAATATAAATTTGATTTAATTAAACATAAAAATTATATTTAAGAATTTGCATGTATATATTTGAAATTATAATCTTAGATAGATTTTTTATCTATTTATTTTAATTAAATATATTAAATTAATTTGTAAAAGATGCATAATTACCAAAAATTAAAATTAAACAATATTTATAAAATTTGTAGATATATAAAAAATAATGATTTTACGATTAATTTTTATAATTTTCTAAAACAATTGTATACATTTTTGAAAATTTTAGTAATAAAATTGTATAATTTGAAAATATATAATTAAATTATATTTCGAAATTTATAATGCCATATTTAAATATATTTATTTTAATGATGATTTATGAGTTATTTTCATAATCTAAAAAAATTTCTAAAAACATAAATTGACATTAAATTTAATATATGAGTTATTACCATATTTTAAAAAGTTTACCAAAAATATAAATTAACATTAAATGCAATTTTCTATGTCATATTAAGCTATAAGACATGTCATCAGTTTCAATAAGCATGTCATATTTGTTTTGTGAAACTGATTATAGAAAGGACATGTGACAAAATCACTTCGTAAATATAGTTTAGGGGATATGAATTGGAAATAATTAACTTGAACCTTTTAAATGACCGGTTTTGATCAAATATTTTATATGAAATATGGAAACCAATTTAGATAACCACCCCTTTTGGTATATATATATATATATATATATATATATATATATATATATATATAAGATATGTCACGAAATATATCATATATATCACGAAAGTAACATTAAAATAAACGTTAAATTGTTACAACATACGTTAAGGCGAGAGTTCTTCTCCCAAACCGGTTTTAAATTGTTAAGGCGAGAGTTCTTGTCTCGAACCGGTTTTAAATCGTAAGTTACCAACTAATATGATTTAAACATTATGTTAAGCACCAATTAATGAGTAATGGCAAAGTATGTAATAAGTCTAGTAACGAGAGGATTTTTACCTAGAGAATGTGAGAATAAATATGGTGTTGCTAGACAAGAAATAACATATTTGTTAATAGCACATGAGCACAAAGTTATGCTCCTACTTTAATATTAAGGGATTAAAGCAAGTTCAGTCCTATTATTTTGTTGCTAGAGATTTCGAGTAATATAGAACTTTTCCTTTAATCCTGGTTCATGTGGCACGTAGTTAACATTCTATTGAGATTGATTATACTTATATATAGTGTTTGACCAAATTAGTTTAACAGCATCAACCTCATTATCAAAGTAATTTCCATGAGAGGTTATTCTCATACTAAAAACATAGGGTCTGAGTACCAAGAGTTATTATTTTAGCCCATTATCTTAACTAATAAACTTATAAACTACAAAACCTACGCTAAATGCCAAGCCTAGTAATAAATTCCCGTGGAAAGAGCTTTCAAGAAGAGGAAAATTAGAATGTGCCAGGTTGCCAAAAATCCCCCTATGTCCTTGATGATGTGGACATATGAGGAAAGAACATAACTCAACTTTATTATTATAGATAGATAGATAGATAGATAGATAGATAGATAGATACCTAGTCGAAGAAAATGACGAGGAAAAAAAATATGACATGCGGCTAAAATTTAAAAGAAATGGGTCTCATGCCAAAAAGAGAATGAAAACAAAATTGTGTGGTTGTGATTGAAGAAAAAAGAATAGATTTTGTGGTTGAAATTGTCCGTTCGTTAATCGGACGGATGTGTTATTGGTTTATATATTTTGATTGATTTAGAAATCCATACAGTATTTATAAATCCAAGTAAAATATACAAATTTTCAAATTCTCTCTGATTAGTATTTACAAATCCGGAGGTTTTCCCTCAGATTTGAGCATTTGTATTTTTAACAAAGAAATCCATGCAAATCTATTCAAATACATTATGAAATCAAATCTATTAGTAAATCCGTATGATTGAATAACACCTGATTTGAATTAGAATTTATGAATCACTAAACGAATAACACATGATTTCAATACGTATTTTAAAATCATAGAACCAATAACACTAGATTTAGTTTAGATTTTTAAATCCATCAAAATACACCAACCAATAACCCCACGTAAAGTGGTAATCTATCCATCCCTCGAATCACTTAGATTAAACTTAGTTGTGTGAGAACTTTTAAGGTCACTTGGACCATATTAGATTAAAGCCCATTTGATAAAACAAAGATTAAAGTCTTAATTTGAAGTAGAAGTGGTTGGGCGGACTCTTTAGCAAGAGAAATAAGAATTAGTGGCTATATTTTCTTCCGTATAGATAAGACACAGATAGACGAAGGTGCTTTTCGGAGAATCGGCTTATCTGACCAAACACTTTATCTATTTTATATGGATAACTGAAAAAAAAAACTCCACATCTTCTGATTCTACTAAACTAGCATTCGTGCAGCTAAGATGGATCGTATCGGAAGTCTACCTAACGATGTTATTTGTCATATATTGTCTTTCCTGACGACAAAGGAAGCTGGTTTAACCTCGATTCTCTCCAAAAGATGGCGTAATCTCTTCACACTCGTCCCTAGCCTCGACATTGACGACTCCGTGTTTCTTATTCATGAAGAAGGTAAGCGGGAACGAGATGGTATTCTTGAAAGCTTCATGGATTTCGTGGATAGGGTTTTGGCTTTGCAAGGTGATACTCACATCAAGAAATTCTCCTTGAAATGCAAAACTGGCATCGACACAGACCGTGTGAACCTTTGGATATGTAATGTCCTCCAACGTGGCGTTAAAAGCCTTGAACTTGTCCTAGATTTTCATGGATCCGATGATGACAACTATATGTATTTTCTGCCCGATGAGATGTTCGTTAGTACCAAACTGGTAGAGCTGAGTTTAAGAAGCGAGTTTGGTGTTGATTGGTCGCGTAGAGGTGCAGACACTTTCTTACCAATGCTTAAGACTCTCACCTTTGAATCTACGTGGATTCTGTTGTGTGAAGATCTCGAGGTGTTCCTCTCTGCTTTCCCTGTTCTCGAGGAGTTCCACATGGCTGATATTGCGTGGCCGCAAATGGATGAATCCGTGTCAAGTCAAAGCCTCAGGAAGTTAACTATCTACGCTAGCGGTTTCCGTGACTTTCGAAATCCGAAGAGCATTTCGTTTGATACTCCGAATCTAGTTTACCTTGAGTATTCTGATTATGTTGCCGCGGATTATCCAAAAGTTAACTTGCCCGATCTAGCTGAGGCTGTACTCGACCTTAAGTTAAATGGACGTGACATTTTACTAATACGAGCACCAAATGATGAAGATGATGTTTCTCTGCGTCTTAGAAATGTGTGGAAGCTCATAACTGGCTTAAGAAATGTTCAGAGACTTATCATTTCTGCTGAGACTCTTGAGGTCAGTTGTTATTTCTGAAACATTATGTGTTTTTTGAAAACAAAAATGTTAATGTTGGGACTCGGAATGGTATTTTTTTGTCTTGTTTCAGGTACTGTCTCTATGCTGTGAGTCGATGCCGGTGTTCAACAACCTCAAATGTCTAGGTATTATTAGTGCTGATGATTTGGGATGGCAAGCAATGCCGGTTCTCTTGAGGAAATGTCCACATGTAGAAACTCTAGTCCTTGAGGTATTAAGCACAAAACATTTAACAATGGTACTTAGAGTTCACTTACTGACTTGCTTACACTTTTCAAGGGTCTCTTACACTATGTGACTGACAAATGCGGGGATGTATGTGACTGCATATCTCGGGAGGACAAAGGGCGTTCTCTTTTATCATGTCCAGTAAAGAAGTTGGAGATCAGAGAGTTTCAAGGAACAGTTAGAGAGAAAGAGATGATAAGGCATTTCTTGGAGTATTTCCCTTGTTTGGATGATATGGAAGTATATGCCGACGACCAGAATGCTACAAACTTGGAAGGAAATATAATTTTTAAAATCATCGCACATAAGGTCGACGAGGAGGAGGTCTCCACCAAGACGGTGCTATTATTATATGGCAAATTGTTTTCTGAGAGTATGTCCCAAACCCAGATGGAGGAGATCTCCTCTCAGGTAATATTTAATTACATTAAAGAAAACCATTACGGTTTTTAGTTAACTAATCTGTCATCTTCTTGGATTCTGCAGTTTACACCCCGCAACAAAAAAAATAAGTACGATTTTTTTTACATCTTGCATGGAGCTCCTCCTCCAACGCAGGAGATGTCTCAGGACCTTAAAGAGCAGCTTGATGCTGCTAAGACCAAACTTGCGGAATTTAATGAGGAATATAAGGAGAGGCAACGAGTCCATGATGCTATGTTTGATGGAATTGTTGATCAGAACACGATGATAGCATCAGCATTGAAGGCTCGACAATCTGCTGCAGAATCAGAGGCGTCTAACGATCAGGAGAAGAAGCGGGACTTCGGGGCTCTGTTTGAAATCATGGCGTACCTGTCTCCAGATTTTGCAACAGCGTTGACAGCTACGTGGGACTGACTTAGAGCTAGGGGAGGCGTCGAGGGATCAGGGGGAGATGACCAAGCTCGACCAAACTATGTCCACAGCTGTGGCAGCGTATGTTTTGCCCCGAGATGGACACTAGATTTATGATTGTTTCTAATTTGTAAAACTTATACTTATATTACTCCCTCAGTATCACTTTAAGTGATGTTTAGAGTAAATAAAATTGTTTCAAAATAATTGATATTATCATTATTCTAGATAGAATTTAATACAATTAAATTTTGTGACAATCGCAAAATACTGATTTTTTTCTTATTGGTTAAATTAATCTTATTTAATAATATTTTTATATAACCAAAATAAATTGTATAAAAATTTGTATTTTCTTAATCCAAGTACAAAAACCTTAAAAACCACTTAAAGTGATACAAAGGGAGTACAAATTATTAAGGCTCGGCATTCGGATATTTTATCGGGTTTGGGCTGGATATATTGAATATCGGGTATGTTAGATCTAGAAAACTGGTACTATTTTGGATCATATTCACTAATTAGTTCGGTTATATTGGAAAAAAAAACAAAAAAAAAATCGGATATAGTACATAATTTAAAAAATTACCGATTATATCCAAAATAACTGGTTCGGATTTGTTTTTTATATATTCAAGTTTATAATTATTATTTTAAATAATTGAATTATTCTAAGTACTATTATTTTTAGATATATATTTATGTATCAGATATCTGTAATTTTTTCGAATTCAGTTCATGTTAGTATCCAATTGTTTAGATATTGGATATCTATGTGAGATCTGGTTTGGTAAACATAAAATTCATATCAGATTCTATGTAGAACTTTGGATCCAGATAATTTGTCCAACTATAAAAATTGATATATTAATATACTATTATGTTTCATTTAAGCTTAATTCTTATATTTATTTATTGCATTTTTTTAACACATCCGTGCATTTATATACAGATGTACCAGCATATACATTGCTTATATACAAATGTACCGGCATTGCCATCCCATGCTCTGAGATGACAAGCAATGCCGGTGTTCAACAACCTCAAATTTCTAGGTATTATTAGTGCTGCGGATTATCAACTGACGTGTACTCAAACGTCTGATCCCTAGCGGTTCTATCGGATTCTCTATCTCTTATCAATCTTTTGAAGAAAGGAGGAAACCAACCTGAACTGTTCGGTATCATATTTGATATCTATCACTACTTATCGCTCTTTGATTCAATATCTTTCTATTTCATATCTAGGAACTTTAATGCTGAAGCTGGTTTTGTGGCAAAATTAGCCCTTGCTATGTCTGTAACAAACTCCAATATGGGAGTGTAAACTCTATTTCTTTAAGGAATACAATGCTAGTTTGATCAAAAAAAAATTAGTACTGCGGATCTGTGCATTTATATTTTATTTAACAAAACAAAATAAATTGATGTAGGTGTTTAAGGTTTTAACAAATCTATATTTATTTTACAAATAACAGAATACAAAGAGCATATGATGAGGATATCATCTATATCTAGTTTATCAACCGGCGTTGCCATCCCATGCTGCGGATCTGAGATAACAAGCAATGCCGGTGTTCAACAACCCCAAATTTCTAGGTATTATTAGTGCTTCGGATCTGTGCATTTAAATTTTATTTAACAAAACAAAATAAATTGACGTGGGTGTTTCAGGTTTCAACAAAGACTTATTCTTAGGTCCACCCCCTAGGGTGAACCTCTAGGTTCACCAACCAATAGGATTGTTTTATTTTATATTCGATATCTTTTTAAAAAAGAAACAAAATATTGTCAAATTATATTATGTTTTTAAAATTAAAAGGTAAAAAAAAAAGTAATAATTACAAAAAAAAATATTTTACGTCGTCAGCATAACATTAAACCCTAAACCCTAAATTCTAATCCCTAAACCCTTAATCGTAAACCCTAAACTCTTGGATAAACCCTAAACTCTAGGATAAATCCTAAACTCTAGGATAAACCCTAAACTCTAAATCAAAATCACTATACACTAAACCATTCAAGCGTTTAGGGTTTAGGGTTTTAGTGTTTTTTATTTAGAGTTTAGGATTTATCCAAGGGTTTAGGGTTTATCCAAGGGTTTAGGGTTTACCCAAGAGTTTAGGGTTTATCCAAGGGTTTAGGGTTTAGGATTTAGGGTTTAGGGATTAGGATTTAGGGATTAGTGTTTTGTTGAGAATATTAAAAATATATTTTTTTTTAATTCTTTTTTCTGTAACTATTATCTTTTTTTACTTTTTTATTTTAAAAACATAATATAATTTGAAAATGTTTTGTTTCCTTTTTAAAAGATATCGAATTTGAAATAATGAAATCCTATTGGTTGGTGAACCTGACTCTTCAACAAATCTATGTTTATTTTACAGATAACAGAATACAAAGATGCATATGATGAGGAAATCACCTATATCTATTTTTATCAACCCCAAATGATGCTTATCCTGTTGCCAGTATCTTCTCCGATCTTTCATATTTACAGATATTGGAGTATTAGTGAGTGCAAATAGAAAATGCGTGGTTGTATTATTGAAGTTATAAAACTCAGACTGAACATGTAAAGTTACAAAAATCTCAAGTAGTTTAGACAAAAAAAAGTAGAAAATGTTCAAATATCCCTCGTGAACAAACAGTCTCCAGTTTTCTAAGTAATGATCCTCACTTCAAAAGGGAAAATACAACAATACACAAACTTGAGCTGTCGTGAAAACCTACAAATAGATTAAAGAAGTTAAAGATAAATACTTGAAATTATCAATAGGTGGTTCAAGATTTAAGATATTACCTCTTCAAATTTTAGTTTCTATTTTAGACCTTGAACTCGTGGACGTGGAACCATTTGGTGGATGACCATTTGTTTCCTTTCACCACTGGACATCCCCCTGAAAAATCAAAGCCAGAGGACATAGAAGTTTAGAGACACTGGTATTATTATTATTATTATTCTCAGTGAAAGCAAAAGAGAGTTATTGAGTTGTTGAATCTCTTCACCGTGCAAACTGGAAGGGTCTAGAGAAGCATCAGGCCTCATGTTCCAGAAAAGTAAAGCATCTCGCTTCTTTGGTAGAACAGAGAGTCCTTCTTTGCCACATTTCGAGAGCTCGTTCCACCATGGGACTGCACTAATGTTTCCTTTTGCAGCCGGGAACACGGTCTCGCCACCATCATCAACATCCGAACTAAAGTATTGTCGAAAAGAAGATTCTTTTAAAAAAAGCATAAAGAAATTTATCTGAGAAAAAAAGATTTGTCTTTTGGTTACTTACAGGTACATAAGTACAGTAGCTATACGTTGCCCTCCGTTCTTGGTGTTGAACTCATCTAAGAAATAATCATAGTGAGGCTCATACTTTTGTCCTACTTGGTAGTGAAGAACCTGAAGACCTTCTCCATTTTCTACAAACAAAATTCACAAAATCACGATGTGACGCGTAACTCAACCGGTAAATGATAACATATTTTAGATGTTTTCATCACTTATTGGATAATTAAAGCAAAAAAAGGTAACTTACCAACAGGAATGAAGGTGAAATCTGAGATCCTTTTTTCAATAGTCTCAACAACTTCGTCATGTCCTCTCCTAAGGAAAGTTCCAGAGCTCGTCCTTACTCTGAATAGGGAGGGACCGTATACACAAATTAAGAAACAACTCCCAAGTTTGAACGATAAGAGTGGGATGCAAACCTGCTGTCTTTGCTCCCACCGGTTTTCTCATCAACCACAGCTGATTTAACCATGTTGGGTTTAGCGAGGTTGATCAAGTGCTCACATTCTTCATTGGTCTAAAAAGAAACAGAGATGAATAGAAGCACAATATCACATCTCGGACATTCCAATTTAGTAACTCATTTCGGACAAAAACCACACGTGTGTCTCTCACTGATAAAAATGTGTTTCCTCCATTTTCAACACATTTCATAAAAAAGAAAGAATATTCACGTAGATCTAAACTCTGGGGATCACAAAGTCAAACTTGATCAAACTAAACTTAGAAACAAGCTTTATCTTGACAGACAAGAAACAAGAACTCTAAGAAGACGCAATCTGAGTTACCAAGAAATTGTGGTAAACGACAGCTCTAGGCTCCCACGATATCACTTCAACCCAACGCTCACCGTTCCCTTCCTCATCTCCACCACTCTGCTCCTGGCTCTTGCGTATAATGTTGGTCAAGTCGTTGGGCTTGGAAGAGTTTCTGTTTGCATTTGGAAGTGACAAGATCCCGAGACCGAGAAGAATCATAATCACCACGAGCAGAAGGATGATCACCGTGAACGCTTGAGTCGATCTCGATGATGATTTTCTCGGTTGGTAACGAATGTTATTCTTCGATTTCGACGCCATTGTTTGACTTTTGATTTTTCTCTCTCTCAAGATCTAAATGACTACTAACATTGAACAAGACCAAGTTACAGAGCAGCTTTGGTGATTGGAGTTTATTATTTATAAATATATATACGAAGCAATTATTATTATTATGTACTATCTTCTTCGTGTTTGTTTTCTTCTTCTTCGTCGTGTTATTTGTTGGATACAGACACTTAGAGAAGGTGGCTTTGACTTTTAATATTCCGACTCAGCCCTTTATTTTTCTGTTATTTATTTTTTAGGTCGCCATACTTTTGGGTAATTCGGATTTGTGTGAGTCCGTGACAAACTTAAGCCGATTACTATTAATGTCCTCGATTTTATTTGGCATTAATCTCATTGTCTGGATACGTTTCTTACATTTTCAACATATAATAATGGAGTGGTTGGAAAAGAAAAAGGAGTTTTTTAATTGCGAATTTTATAGATTAATTTAATTGTAAATGGCGATGAGACTTTATGATCACAAATGATGTTCTTCTCTAAAACAAAATTGATGAATATAGTGTAGACACACAAGGAACGCTTTCTCTCTCTTATCGCTCTCTCCTCTCTCTAAGAAACAAAACAGAAGCACCAAACCCTAGCTCCGGCCGCCGCATCTGGCGCCGGAGGCGTCCCCTTCCTCCTAATCTCCTTTTTCCCTTTGCTCTCACCCTCTCTTCTCTATCCTAAGTCGATATGCTCACCTTTCTGTGACTATCTGAGATCTTCTTCCAGAGAGTCCCTTGCGACAGACGGAGGTAGATACCGGCGTTCCATGGACAGGCGGCGAGACCCAAGGTAGGTCGAGGGTGGTGAGAGTCGGCTTTTAGACCGAAGATTCGTGTCAGATCTGGTTTTCCACTTTTGAGATCTATGACGGATTCTTCACGGAGATGGCGCGTGACTCGGCGTAGACGTCTTCTCCACCTCGGATCTACATCCCCTCGTGGCGGTGAGATTTCTGGAGGAACGGTGTGAACGGACGGCAGAAAGAGGTTCGTTCTCGGGATTCCGGAGGCGACGCGTGGTGAGGTCTTTCAACGATGGAGTTGTCAACCAGAGGAGGAGACTTTGCTAGCAAAACGCGGTGGAGTTGCTACATCCCAGCGCCGGTGACGGTCTGGTGGTCGCCCCGGTGGTAGAACCTACACACTTCTTGAAGCCGCGACTTAGTGTCCCCGTTTCACGACGCCATTATCCAGGTCGTTTTTCATTCCGGACTCGTGTTCGGTTTTAGGCTGAGGATACAGACAGTGATGGCCGGAAGGAAGAGGAGCTCAGGTCGGAATGCGCCTTCTGGTGTTGATACTGTGGTTCACGGACTGAACTCGAATCATAAGGAGACCATCAGTTTGGTTTAGATTAGTACCGACTGATTTATTATTTTTCTTTTGTGTTTAATTACTGTCGTTGTATCTCGAGGTCAAATTAGGGGTCTAAGAGGCGGTTTATTCCGGGTAGTGGGATGAACTTGTCCTCATCGTGGAGGAAAATACAATGCCGGATTTGATTGGGTAGCGTTGGATCCATCTATGTGATCTAGGGTGATACTAAATCCCGGTATTGTGTGTGGGGTTAAAATCTCGTAGAGGTTGTAATCTTGTATTCCACAATTGGTCAATATAAAGTTGAAGTTGAGCCAAAAAAAAAAAAAAAAAAAAAAACAAAATTGATGAATAAAAACATTGTTTTAGTATTTACCTTTGGGAGATGTGAAATAAAGAGGCTTTGAAAGTTATAACGCTACTGCCTATCAAGGGAAGTCAATAATGGAAAACAGCATATAAGATCTATCCTCTATTTTTTAGTCTTGGACCAGATTTATAAATCAAAATTTCTTGTTGTTCAATGTAAGTTGTCTTTTTTATTTATAAATTGTGATGTGATAAGAACATGTTCGACATTTACCAAAACATGATTTGGTCACATCTTTAAGTCTTTAGTTGTCTATCTAAAAATAAGAATAGTCAACCTTTTCTTTAGTGGGTAATGTTTAATACCAACAGTATCGCTAGTTTCTCCACTACCATCCGTAAACGCAGCTTTTGCAACAACCGCTTCAAATCGCTTCAAACCGCTCTAAACTTCATAAATTTAAAAATTGGTTCCAGATAGCGTTTGCAGTTGCGTGCGGTTACCGGAGGATAATTTTTTTTTCTTTTTCTTTAAAACAATATAAATACAAAAATAAAAATATTCAATAAAAAATTTAAATTGGAATTATAAAAAATACTATAATATATCTATTATATTTTAATTAATATTATAAAATCTTAAAATAAAATATTTTCTATAATTTTTAAAAATTAAAAACTATAACTTTCTAAATATAATTTTTATTTTGTTATATTATTATGATTTTGATATTTTTATAATTATATAAAATATAAATATTGTTAATTTATTATTTAACCGCTGCTGCATTGGTAGTTAACAAGTCATAAGTATCCCGTAAACACACTAATTTCTAACCACATAACCAATCATACAAATCTGTTGGAACCGCTAGAAACCGCAACTACCCGCATCCGCAAACTCCCGCAACCGCTACATTTGAACCAGTCAGACTCTAAATCCTTAGATTTTTTATGTTAATACAAAGTCCTTAGTTATAAATAGTAGACCAGTAATCCAATTCTTACCAGCATAAAGAGAATATAGTTCCCTTTCAGATAATCTTAAAATGTTATTTTACATCAATTCCAAATAAATCTTACGTTCACTTAATATTGTTCTATTAATTGAGATCAGTTAGTTGTTTTTATCAATGGTTGCTACTAACAACAACCCATGGTTAAATTTGGCAACAATTCAGTAATATTTAACTAAACACTTGTAGTTTTATGGTAGATGTTGTGTTTGAGGAAAAATATAATTCCATTGGTCCTAGATTACAACATATAAGGTCTTCTTAGGTCTGGTTAGAAAAATTTAAGACTAGACTAGATAATCAGTATTGTACTATTGGAACATTAGTTGGACTTTGGTTCACATACCTCTCAACTAACAAGAAAAGAAAAAATCAATTCAATAATACTTGAGATATAGATAGAGATTAAGGGTATCATTGGTTTTCCCGCTACCATCCGCAAACGTAGCTTTTGCGGTTGTTTGCGATTTGCAACAATCACTCAAACCGCTTCAGACCGCTTTAAACCTCATAAAATCAAAAGTTGGTTACGGTTAACGTTTGCGCACAGTTGCGAGAGGATACTTTTTTTTTCTTATAATAAAAAACAATATAAATACAAAATAAAAATATTCAATAAAAGTTTTATATTTGAATTATAAAATACTAAAATATATCTATTATATTTTAATTAATATTATAAAATTTTAAAATAAAAATATTTTCTATAACGTTTTAAAATTTAAAACTATAACTTTCTAAAATCATTTTTATATTTATTATAAAATTATGATTTTTGATATTTTTATAATTATATAAAATATAAATATTGTTAATTTATTATTTAACCATTGCTGCATTTGATAGTTAACCACTCATAAGTATCTCGCAAACATACTAATTTCTAACCGCAGAACCAGTCGTACAAATCTCTTAAAACCGCTAGAAACTGGAACCACCCGCAACCTTAAACCAGTGATGCCCTAAGTGTTCATCTACTATGGATAGAATTATATAAACACCAAAGTACAATAAGCTTATCATCTATGGAACAAGAAGAAATTAATGTTCCATACTAATATTGAATTTTATTCAATAGTTACAAATCGACAATCACACAATAAAGTCCATATCCATTAACATGGGAACAGTAACACATGAATGTACATAGACACAAACACACATATATGTAGACAGACATATATACACAAGACAATTGATCTTGAAAGAGATTTTGCTCATATCTAAAAGACATTGAGCGACGTTGCATAGAGAGGAATGCAAGGCTTGAAGGAGAAATAGTTTGGTACATAAGACGAAAACCTTTTTCTCTTCAGTGAATCAGAAGATCCAAGAGCAGGCTGGTTCAAGTATGCGAACTTGCTCTTCATCCACCTGATAAATAATAAACAGTCAAAGTTCAAAGTTCAAGATATATGTTAAAGAGAAAGTTTATATGGATGAGAAATAAAACAGAGACCAGTCTTTAATCCCCTCATGAACTTCGATTTCAGGGTCCTCCATGTCTAAGCTTTCTTCAAAGCGTTTGTAGTCCTCATCCTGCAACAACTATGGATCTTAGAACCTCTAGCTTTCATCGATTGGTTTGATCTAAAGAATCTCCCCAAGTTAAAAACACGAGATCATATAAAAACTTCTACAAAAGAAAGATCCATTTCTCCTCTTAAATGAATTAAAAAAAACGCACAAGAATTGTTAAAACCAAAGGACGTACAGAGAGATTGCGGGCTCTGACACGAGCTGCAGCCTTAATAGCAGCAAAGAGATGCTCCTCTTCAATGATCTGCTTCTGCCTCCAGAACTTCTTGATCTGTATATTGGTTATGCTGTCTCCATCGATCTTTCTTGATCCATATCCTGGAGATGGAGGAAGCGGTGGAGGAGGAGGAGGCGACATCAGTGACTTCTTGAAACACAAATTCTCAGACTCATCCATAATCTGCTTCTTCATTTATATACAGCTAAAACTATATACGCAAGACAAGTAGCTCAAAAACCACAAAGAGGAGAAAAAGCTGCTGAACCTAACAGATTCTGAATCTAACCTTCAAACTAAAGAGATACACCTGAGATTCTTAAAGAGTCTACCAAACAATTAAATGTACGTCTATGTCTACTCTGCCAACTTGTTGCAATTATCTTGTACGTCAAGACAAACTATAAGCTTTAAGCTAAACTGTAGAAGAAAAAGACAGGTGGGTGTAACTTCTAAACTTCATTCAATAATAAAGTAGGCAATTAGGTAATGTAAAGGATAATGCAAAATCTATGGTTTTGAAGCACCTAATGGTACATCTTTCAATCACAGCCGTTGAGTCATAATGGCCATCGCAATCAATATCACCGGAAGGCCATTTTCAGCATGACGTACTCCATTAAACAACTAGTAGACCGGCGTTTGTCATTAAATCCGAAATTTTGATTCAACTATATCCGTTCTTATTCAAACAAATCCGATAAATGATATTTCAAGTTTCATTTAGTAATCGATACATCAAAAGGAAAAATTGATTAGAACAAATATTAGAAATAAATATTCAATAACATAAATAGTTCGAATATTCAATTTTATGTTTATTTTGATTATTAAACAGAGGGTTTTAAGCTTTTACATAAATTATTAAACAAATCTTGTCCTTTTTCTCGAATCTGAATTTCTCGCCGTCGATCGGGAGGAAACAAATCGTTAGGGTTGAGATTCAGACCCGATCCACATTCCTTGCAACTGTACATCGTGTTAGCCATTTCTCTAATGCTGATTTCTCCTCCTCTCTACCGTTTTGTTTTTTCATTCTCTGTGCGGAATTTTTCTCGAGAGACGCGTTTCTTCGGTTAACGCCGTCGGAACTGACTCGGATCTCTGCCGGTGTCAAATTGGGCTCAAGGGGGCTAATAGATAGGCTTAATGTCATTTAGATGTTTGGGCCTTTCATAATTTTGTTTTTGGGCTATGTTATTATGATGATTATAGCCAATATTTTAATTTGGGGGTAGTAATGGTGAGAAACAAAACTTTGTCAAGATGAACGAGTAAGAATTTGGTCACTTGATTCTTTTTTCCTTCGGTTTATAAAATTTTGTTTTTGCTGACTGTCAGGTTTCTGAGAAAAGAATTTGTACTCCGTACATACCAAATATCCCTTAATTGCACTCCATACTCTAAATCCCTCCAATTTTTTTTCTTCATCATTACCATTTTCCCCCATTTGTATGGTATCCCACCCTTTTAAGTATATTGAGTTAATTTGCTTTTCTGAAAATGATAGTAAAGATCAAAGGAAAGAAGAGGATAAACGAAATTGAGTGAAAGAGACGAGAAAGATATCTGAATAGTATCTTATTGATTTTATCTTTATACAGTTGTGTTTTTTACACAAATAAATCTTACTTACTAAAGAATCTAAACAGACTTGATTTACTAAGAAACAAAGATAAAATATTTATAAACTTGTTACACTCTTCACTTTTCAGTTTAACATTTCCCTTCCAGATATAGACTCGTGAATATCCAATAAATCATGGATATTATACATGGTTGTTTCTGTGAAGATATCTGCAAACTAATCTACACTTATGACAAACGAGGGTGCAATGATCTTTGTTGAACTCAGGACCGGCTCAAAAAAACTGTGGATCTTTGGGTAAATTAATTTTAAAATTTTATTTTTGACATAAATTATGGGTAAATTAAAAAAAAAATGGACCCTTATCCCTATTTTTTTTAATAGGCCATTTTCTAATATTATTTATGCTAAAAAAAAGTTGGAGTTCTGGGCCCACGCCCCATTTCTCTGCTAGAAAAAAGTTGGAGTTCTGCTTTCTAATATTATTAAGCCAGCCCTAGTTGAATTTGCATTGATATAGTAGTAGTCAATTTTAATGTATTTTGTCTTTTCATGAAAAACAGAGTTAGGTGCAATGTACATGACTGGTTGATTATCAGGTCATCACAATGGAGTTTTGAAGTGTAATTGGTTGGGATGAAGTGATTCCGAAATCTTCAAGAAGTCCCTTCAGCCAAACCAGTTCCTTTGCGACATTCATTATTTGCTTTATTCTCAAAAGTGTTGATTTAAGTATAGCCACTGAGTACGATGATGAATAGTTGGTATAGCAAAAATTTTAAATAGTAAACATGAATTAATTTTTTTTTTTTTGAATTATACAGAGATATCCTGACTCCACATAAGTGATCCAGACTAATCACATGTTGCCACGTATCGGTACTCTGTCTCTGGCGATACCGAAATGTTAATTCCCCAGTGACCGGGATTCGAACCCAGATGGCGGTACTCACAACTGTAAGCTCTTTACCACTAGAGCTAAAAGCTCCGGTTAAACATGAATTATTTAACTCCAACTACCTTTTAAGAATCACTAAAGCGATTAGGACATTTTTTTCAAAAATATTTTACAAATCTGGAAAGTATCTAGATATGTCAATTGCGACTTTGCATTATGAATTGTGAATATAAATACAGACATTAGAGTTATAATAATCAACTAATCATAATTCATAAAGGCATCATCAAACACCAAGTTGTATTTTTGGACTAATGAGTAATGACATCATTTAAAAGTTTACTTTTATGTAAAAAAATAAAGAATACAAACACCACAACACAATCCTCCAGTATCCCATCCAATCCACTTTGGGAAAAAGAAAAAAAAAGGACTAGTGGGAATCTTGTGACCCACACAACGTGGTCCCCACAAAATGACGTGGATATTGCCAACGTGTAACACACCGTAACGTTTCTCTCTCACTCACTCTAATTAATCTCTATCCTTTTCTTTTTCTGCTTCGCGTTTATTAATAAGGAATCTCTCTGAAGATCCTTTTTCTTCAGTTCTGTACCTCTCAATCTCGTAGATCGTCATGACGAACACATACGAGTCGGAGAGTTGCGGAAGCAGAGCCGTCGTGGCGTCGCCGTCCCAGGAAAACCCTAGGCACTACCGGATGAAGCTCGATGTCTACGGTGAAATCTTACAGCGACTCCAAGAATCTAACTACGAAGAAGCAACTCTGCCTGATTTCGAGGATCAACTCTGGCAACATTTCAATCGCCTCCCCGCTCGGTACATTGATTAGGGTTTTTTGTATCAATTGGAATTTTTAGGATAAGGGTTTTAAAGTATTCAATTTTTGAGTATGTCTGTTGACAAAAAAAAAAAAACAAAAAGTGATAATCTTTTGGTTTCTTAACACGTGTCTTGATCAGTTGAATGGAGTTTTATGGTATTGACAGATATGCTCTGGATGTTAAAGTAGAGAGGGCAGAGGATGTTCTCACGCATCAGAGGTTGTTGAGATTGGCTGAAGATCCTGCTACTAGACCTGTCTTTGAAGTTCGTAGTGTACAGGTAA
Source organism: Brassica napus (assembly GCF_020379485.1). Lineage (NCBI taxonomy): Eukaryota > Viridiplantae > Streptophyta > Magnoliopsida > Brassicales > Brassicaceae > Brassica > Brassica napus. Next base: position 20,746,437 of record NC_063439.1, read on the forward strand.
TAATACCAAGCTTTGAGTTCCATTCTATCTCACAGTGTTTTAATTGGTTTCTGTGGCCATCTTTGTTGCAGGTTTCTCCCGGAATTTCTGTGGACACTGACCCTGCGTTGGAGGAAGATGCCCAAAGCTCTAGCCATCCAAACAGGCAGGGGTAAAAGGGTTTCTCTCTTAACTGAGATCGATCCTAAACCCGTTTTCAATTTTTTTTTCTCTTTCTTATTGGTTTTAAAGGGTTCTTGCAACTCCAACTTTTGGCTCTTCTCCAAATTTTGAGGCTATAACTCTGGGTAATAAAATTGTTGAAGATGTTGATAGTGCTGTTAATGCAACCTTGGCTACTCGGTGAGGTTTCTTGTTATATTTTTGTTTCTCTTTGTTCATTGTGTTTTATAACTTTTGTTTTTGCTTTCTACTTTGCAGACCAATGCATGAGATCACCTTTTCAACCATCGATAAGCCTAAACTCCTTAGCCAGGTTCCTGCTGCTTTTAACCACCACCATTTTCTGCTTAAGTTCCTCAATTTTGATACTTCTTTACAGACTGAGACTGTTATTTCATCCGTTTCTGTTTCAGCTGACATCCCTGCTTGGTGAGCTTGGATTGAATATTCAGGAGGCTCATGCTTTCTCCACTGCGGATGGCTTTTCTTTGGATGTCTTTGTTGTTGATGGTTGGTCTCAAGAGGTATGATTTTAGCTTTTTTCAAGCATCATGCTACCTACCTGTAACTTTTATTTGTTATCACTAAGCTGTTTAATAAACTTTAGCATATTTGGATTTGCAGGAAACAGATGGTTTAAAAGATGCATTAAGCAAGGAGATACTGAAGCTTAAGGTATTTTCCATATCTTAATTTTTCTTAACATTTCTTATCTCAAATTGAATTTGGAGGCTGCAACGCTATATATATCATTAGAAAATATGCCCTACCTCAGTGTGACGCTGTACCTTTTTTTCTTGTTGATATGTTTTGCTTCAATCGGTTGTCAGTTGGTCGCCTATATTTGCCGCTGTCTATCTTCTACAGGATCAACCTGGTTCAAGACAAAAGTCTATTGCTTTCTTTGAGCATGACAAATCAAGCGACGAGCTGATACCCGCCTGCATTGAAATACCCACGGACGGAACTGACGAGTGGGAGATTGACGTGAAACAGCTCAAAATTGAAAAGAAAGTGGCATCTGGTTCATATGGTGATCTGTGAGTTTATTGTTCTGTAAGCTGGTTTTAACAAAGCTGTAAGTTTTTGTTTAGAAGTTACAGCAATATGTTTTTTTGATGGCAATGCAGGCATAAAGGCACTTATTGCAGTCAGGAAGTTGCTATCAAATTTCTTAGGCCTGAGCGTGTAAACACAGAGATGCTTAGAGAATTTTCTCAAGAAGTTTATATTATGAGGTGGGTGTGCAAGTTTAGTTCTTATAATAATGTGAATGCATATTAGTAACTGCATGCTTCATTTATTCAGTGTCAATTTGTGTCTAATTTTTTTGACCGTCAACAGGAAAGTCAGACATAAAAACGTTGTTCAGTTTTTGGGTGCATGCACACGATCTCCGACGCTCTGTATTGTGACTGGTAAGATCTTATTAGTAGATGTGACTTTTGAGTTGCAAATTCAACAAAGACATGTCATCTAAGTTAACGAGTTTTTATCTTTGTGACAGAGTTTATGTCTCGGGGGAGCATATATGATTTTCTGCACAAACAGAAATGCGCTTTCAAACTTCAAACTTTGCTTAAAGTTGCACTTGATGTTGCAAAAGGGATGTGTTATCTGCATCAAAACAATATCATTCACAGGGACCTTAAGACTGCAAATCTTCTTATGGATGAACATGGAGTAAGATTTGCTACTCTAGTCAACAAATCTCCTTAAAATCATCCATTTGATATACCCTTTTCATGACCCTGTTCTGATCTTTGGATAATTTTGAGCAGCTTGTCAAGGTTGCTGATTTTGGAGTTGCCAGAGTACAGATAGAATCAGGGGTCATGACAGCTGAAACAGGGACGTATCGATGGATGGCTCCAGAGGTAATGAATCGGTACCTCAAATATATTGATCTGACTCTCTCTCTCCCCTGTTTAATCTCTCAGTTGCTTACTTTGACAATATAATTGTGAAATCCAGGTTATTGAACACAAACCATACAGTCACAAAGCAGATGTGTTCAGTTATGCGATAGTGATATGGGAACTTTTGACTGGTGATGTGAGAGTCTGCTTGTCATTCTTTCTTTGAATCGTTCATGTTAGTGAAAGATACTGATGTGTATTGTGTATTTCTGTAAATGGAAACAGATCCCATATGCTTTCTTGACTCCACTACAAGCGGCTGTTGGTGTTGTTCAGAAGGTATTCCGTTTTAAGAATCGTTGCATTCAAGTTTTTTCTTTTGGTTCTTCCTCCAGAGGCTAAAGTGAATTCTTTTGTTTTGTTTCTCAGGGGCTTAGACCGAAGATTCCAAAGAAGACAAACCCAAAAGTGAAGGGACTCCTAGAGAGATGCTGGCAGCAAGACCCAAAAGAAAGACCAGACTTTGAGGAAATCATAGAAATGCTTCAACAGATGATGATTGACGTAAACGTCGTACCGTCGTGATGATCCGAGTTAAAAAAAGAAAAACCCTTGAGAGGCGAGATTTATCAGAGTAGGATGTGGTGGTGAAAAACAAGCAGGTTGGAGATGAAGACTCAGGCAAGGACAAGCAGCGTCTTGGTTTCTTACAAGCCACCCTCAAAAAGCCCCGTTACTAGTTCTGGTCAATTTCATGGATAACTCTCTCTTACATTTTGAATTGTACAGTTTTTTTTCTTCCTTTTAGTTGGTTGGTGTGGCTAGTGGAGAAGGCTCTAGTTTGACCTTAGAGAGTGTGTTCTCCTTTTAGTTGCTCTTTGATGGTTCCTTTCTACGTCAGAAAACACTTGAACACTTTTTTACTTCTTATAAAAAAAAAGGTGCGTATTCATCTGACTAAATCATTTTCTTCACCTAGTCAACAGATGGTATTTTTATGAGCAGACACTGTTTTGGATGTTAAAAAGTTTCTACTCATGTCTACCACTTACACATCCTGCTCCTGTTATGTGCCCAACTCAAATATCGAGATGGGTAATGCAATGACTTTTTAAAAACTACTTGATACAAAGCTGCACAACTATCCGTCGTTTTAGACATTCATTGTCAAACACTGTGCCGTTTCACTATGCAAAGAAACGGCATAATCATAATCCGAAACTCATGATGAGGACAGGATAAACCGAACATGATTGGGATACAAAAAAAAACACGCCTCTGATTTGTGAAGTGTACAGTCTCTCCTCTCTTCACGTCTCTGATAACTCCCGATTTTAATTAAAACTTCAAAAAAAAAACAAGTGGTTCTGGCTACTTACAGTGTATTTATCTGGTGATTTGTTTGTGGGTCTGCTTCAATTCTAGTGGAAAAAAAGATGGTGTTCTTGAGCTGGGGCCGTCCATCCACCGAGCAACAACAACAAGTCATCAACAAGTAAGATCATCAAAAATCATAACTTTTGCAACAACAACAAAAAACTCTCTCTTTTAAATGTTGGTGATTTCAAAACTTCAGGTCAGGAACTTTCAATTACGACAACAAGTACAGAGGAGCTTCGTCTAGATCAGTATCGAAACTAAAGGAAGATTCAGAAGTCAGTAAAGATGGGTTCTTGATCAATCACTCTCGCGTCTTAGTTGGTTCTGGTAAAGAGAGTTACGAGAAGGGGAAGAAAGCTCTTCAGAACTGGAAGTAATGTTTTTCTTTACTCATCTTCATCTCAATTCATGTAACATCAAGAAAATGAATCTCTTTTGTTGCCAGGCACTTTGGTCTGGATTGGGCATTTGTTGATCCCAAAACACCAGTTGAAACCGGTAAGAAGTTTTGTGTCTGCGTGAAAGAGGTTCTTCCTTGGGTGATGCTCCCTCTTCAAGTGGCTTACGTCGACGAAAGCAAGAAATCTAGAAGAGGCCCTGCGCATTTCGGGTACGGGAGCGGCACTCTTGAGGGGCATTTACTAGCTGGAGAAGAGCGGTTTTCGATTGAGCTTGACGGAGATGGTAAAGTGTGGTATGAGATAATGTCCTTGTCGAAGCCAGCTCATTTCTTGTCCTTCCTTGGTTATCCTTATGTCAAGCTTAGGCAGAAGCACTTCGCTCATCATTCTTCTGATGCTGTCCTTAAACATCTTAGTAGTAATGCTTCTTCATCATCTTGCAACTGAAAAAAAAAAAAAAAAGTTATTTCAGTTGTATAAAAACATGTTGCATCTTTTGTTCAATTTCAAGCACTACTCTGCTCAGTTCTGGTGGTTCTTATGATTCAACCATCATCTATCTAGCTTGAACATCTGAATCTCACATTACTTGTAGGGCCAAGTAGATAGACTATGGTTTGCCAATATAAACAGCCCATTATCCCCTAAACAAACTATTACAGTGATTTTATTTTTAACAATGGGTATCGATTGGGGCAATTGTCAATAATAGCACATTTTGAAGTTTATGTCACAAAAATGGCACTGAGAAAGTCACAAAAATGACATTCATTAAAGGGTAAAATATCCCTAATATCCTTGGTTTAAAATTAAATAAATAAACAAAAATAAATAAAAATAAATAAAATAAAAATAAATAAAATAATTTTTTTATAGTTTCAGATTATATGTTTTCAGATTCAAAATTTTTATAATTTCTTTTTGAAATTATTTTTTTCGAAATTTTTTTAAAACTTTTTTTTTCAATTTTCTTTTTATAATTTAAAAATACTTTTTGAAACTGTTTTTAAAATTTTTATTTTTTATTTTAGTATTTATTTTTTATAAAATTTTAAACCCTAATTCCAAAACTCCACCCTTTAACTTTAAACTTTAAGGTTTGGATTAATTAACCCAAAAGATATAAGTGTATATTTACCTCTTTAATGAAACCTATTTTTGTGACTTTCATCCTTGAGTGCTATTTTAGGAACAAAAACTTAGTTTGGTGCTATCCTATTTTTTTGAAGATGTTGATTGTTTGCGATAGATTTAGAGACAAATAAGCTCCTCATCTTTGTTAGACTTAATTTCATTTAGTCAAATCTTTTAGGATTGGAAGTTTTTCTCCAACAAAGCTCTAGTAAATTACAAATTTACAAACAAAAATATTACTTTTGATTCCGATATTCAAAAACACTTGGAAGTTCATTTTAGATGCTTTAGAATGACAAAGATAAAGATTGACATTTTCATATAGCTCTAGCATGCCTTTTTCAAGTATGAGATCATTGAGATGATGAAAAGGGGTCTTCAGAAGAAATTCTCAAAAGTAATGTAAGGGCTTTGTAACTTCGCTTAGAAAATCTCTCATATATATATTGAATAGAAGTTCTTATGGATGATGCATAATCTTTAGCACAACTTGTTGGAGAGATTGCATAGAGACTTTTGTTTATGGTCGATGCGTAAGAAGTACTACTCTTGGGCGATACAGTTAGTTATAAAATATCACTGATTGTCAGGTTGACTTTTCTATACTCCCTCAACTACCCAAACCAATTATATTAATTCAACTAGGCTTATAAAATATCACTGATTGTCAGGTTAAAATATCATTTACATTAATTTTTATTCAAAAACAATTATATTAATTCAACTAAGCTTATAAAACTTTGTTTCAAAATCATGGTTGAAACGTTTTCATGAGGCACCACAAACATCAAATATCTCAAACAGTCCAACTCGTCATGGGTTTAGGATTTTCTAAGGTTTTTGGAATGTTTCCTTTCTACGTAAAATAAAAGTTAAAAGTTTTGGTGTTTTTGCCTTTTCTAGGTTTAGTTTTGATTGTATATAAAGGAGTCTCTTATGATCAAAATAGGGTTACTACAGAACATGGAGCAAAAGGAGCCGTACAAAAAAAGAAGAACACAATTCAAATCATCAACCTCTTCCTCCTCCTTTCCTGTCGATCTAACCACAGAGATACTCTTAAGACTGCCCGAGAAATCTGTTGCCAAGTTTAGCTGCGTGTCCAAGCTTTGGTCATCAATCATCACCGATCCATATTTCATCAACTTATTCCAAACGCAAAGCCTTCAAATCTGTTTCCAAAAAGATGACAACTTGTGTTTTTCCTCGATTCCTCAGAACTCGAACAGGTCCTCCTACTCTTCTTCTAATTCTCTGTCTTTCGATCAGACAAAACTCCCAGAAAATTGTAGTCACTGGTCATCGACAGAATCAGTGCATCGCTTGATCTGCTTTCATAAATCAGACAAGCTGATAGCTTGGAACCCTAGCACGAGACAATTCTTAATGTTACCGAATTTATTACCGAGCTGGAACGATTCAAAACTGTTTTTAGGATATGATCCCATCGAACGCAAACACAAAGTAATGTGCATTCCCCGTAACAGAACCTGCCACGGGTGCCAAGTTTTTACATTGGGATCAGATATAATATCATGGTCGTGGAGAAGGGTCGGAACTAACCAGGCGCATTCTCCTTCCGTGTCGATGCACAGAAACACAAGTGGTCGAGACAACACTTTCTTTCGCGTTTTGATGCCTGTGATCTGATGAGTGTGGGAACCTGTTTAAACCTAAAAGGTTTCACTCATGCTGGTGAGTATATTTATGCACCCGACAGGTTTAGTCGATCGTTTTATATTTTATTATGGGATCCGGTGAGAAACACCTGTAAAAGATTAGCAGACAATGGATCAGTCAATGTTGGAGTTGAAGACCAAGGCATATCGATGTGTGTGCTCCATATTTTCCCGAATCACATTGATAGTCTAAAGGCTTTTGCAACACTTTGTAACCAATCAAAAAGGACTGGCTCGGGGCAAATCGTAAATCCGTCGATCTTGGATTAGAATCTTGCGAATAAATATGGTATACTTTTCTTTACTGTTTTTTTTTTTTTTTTTGTAAAACGTTTTCTTTACTGTCTGTACAAGTTTATGGGTAAAACCCCTAAACCCAACAATATTTGGAGGCAAATGTAGCCGATGTTCTTTACATACCACAATGGTTTTCTCTTTTTCCCACTAAACCCTTGCAAGACATTGTTTTATAAACTTGCAGACCAAATCAAGAGAGTATAAATTAACAAACGGTTTTGTAAGGAAGAAGAAAATATTTTGTGTGTATCTAAACAAATATGTTTAAAAGAGCTTGGCGTTCACCTCAAAATCAACTATTCTGCTTCAATATTATCATTTCATTAAATTTTTTCATTCTTTAATCCCATATCAAGAATTACAAGTTTTGTTGATTCTATACGTATTATTACCCAATGCATAAATACATCATAAGAAAACAAAAAGGAAGAATCTTTTGTATTAGATGACTAAAAGTTCTCAAAGGCTCGTTAGGCTCAAAGCTAAACTCTCTCTTAGGATTATATTAGAATTTAATACAAAATCAAGAGAAGGTAAAACAGAGCCATTTCTTGACCGCTGGTTTATCACCGTCTTGTTTCCTCTGGGAATTGGTCTTGGTCGAACTCCGTCCCGTCTTTTTATCTTCACCGGCTTTGCTGAATATCACCGTGTATCCGTCCGCAGTCGCCGGATCATTCACATCCCATTCCCCAAATTTTGGCAACGGCCTTCCAGCGTCGTTAGCTGCCATTTTAGATCACGAAAGTTAACAATCTTTAATCTCTTGGAAAAATATATAAAACCTTTTCTTCCTCTTCTTAGATGAGTTGATGATTTTGTTTAGAGGTTCTGACCCACGATGCAGTTTTTATAATGGAGAAACTGAAAAAGAAGAAAGAAGAAAAGAGATTTTAAAAAATAACAGATAATTAGGATTGTCTTTGAAAGCTTCCTACGAATTGGACTCGTTTCAGACACGGTAGAATATTCTATTGCCTTCTCTCTTTTAATGTCCTATAAAATTAGAATCTTTCAGAGGTACAAAATGGTTGGCATTTCCGCGTAAGAAATCTAATTATAGCACTTCCATATCCATAGCTGATTTGTTTCTTCATTTGCATGCCGTGATATACAAGTATTTATGTTTCATGACGTAGATCACAAGCTTCCCATCATTATCCCTATTCCTCAGCAGATACTTCTCTACTTTCCCTGTCGAGGTTTTATATAAGTCTAGACCCAAGTGAATGAATGATGCACTCCTTGTATATCCCTTAACTTTGTCCTCTCATCCAAATAAAGAGAATCTCATTTGGGTTTCCACATACAGTTAGGTGTTCCTGGACCGTAGGGTTTTGTCAGCCCGTAATGATAAGGCACTTTGAATCCTAGTTCATCCATTTAAGCCCAGGACTTACAGTTGAGGCGGTTACCCACCAGTCAAATGCTCAACCCTTTGATGAAGACATCCAAATCAAGTTTAAAGAACCAAAGCCGAATCCAGAGCTTGAACATATCGAGCCTTGTCCTAACAAGCAGCTTCAAGAAGATGAACCCGACTTGACCGAACTTGAGTTGCAAGACGTCGAACTTTTCATCACTTCAAAAGAGCCATGACCAGACAAAAGTGCCAGTTTCGACCCCAACAATTTAATTCGTGCCAAATACGACCCGAACAATTTATCAGTGTCAAATACGACCTCAACTTAATTATAATTCGAAAAAACTACCCAAACTTTTTAAAACGTGCTTAAATTTACATTGACTCTAACAGAAGTTAGTCAATCGTTAACAAGATAAAACGATGTTGTTTTGATATACGAGAAAAAATGTCAATTTCGACCCCAACACTCTCAGTCATGCCAAATAAGACCCGAACAAATGATCAGTGCCAAAACCAACCTTAACTTAATTATAATTTAAGAAAAACTACATGAATTCTTATAACGTGCATAAATCTACATTGATACTAACAGAAGTTAGTCAACTGTTAACAAGATAAGACGACGTCGTTTTGATATATATATATATATATATATATATGTATTTTTTAAATATGTTCATTTTGGGACTCAAACTGTGATGTGATACCCTTTTAAAGGGGCACACTAACAACTAGATAAAAGTAAATTTTTGAAATATTATTACAAATTTAAAATTATATAAACTACTATTCTTCTGTATCGTATCCAATTCAAAATTTTGGTGATAGTTTTTTCTGATTTATATAAATACATTAACATGTTTTTTATTTATCATTTCTTTAATAAACTTATATCTTACTAAACCATAAATAATAAAATATTTATTCTTATACGATCTTAAATATACTTAAAATTTAAATTTATTTATAAAATTTTCTTATATAAGTTATTTAAAAATTTTAAACTTAATTGGAAATTTTTTATTTTTCAAAGTTAATAATATATATTTTGATATTTTGTTCAAAAATGTTAAGAGGCCTTTTACCTTTCTTTCACTAAGATATCATGTACAAAATATTAGACACAGTAAACAATATCTAAAATATATAAAGGCAATCGCCAAAGTTTTAAATTGGATAAGATGAAGAAGAATATTAGTTTATATAATGGGAAATTTCAATTTGTAATAATATTTCAACAGATTACTTTAGTCTAGTTGTTAGTGTGCCCCTTTGAAAGGGTATCCCGGCACGGGTTTGAGTCCCGGAATGAACATAGAGAGAGAGAGAGAGAGAGAGAGAGAGAGAGATACATTTTTAAATATATATATATATATATATCAAAACGATGTCGTCTTATCTTGTTAGCGGTTGACTAAATTCAGTTAAGTCAATGTAGATTAGGCACGTTTTAAGAAGTTTGGATAGTTTTTCTTAAATTATAATTGAGTTGAGGTTGTTTTTGGCACTCACCATTTGTTCGGGTCCTATTTGGTACAACTGAAATTGTTGGGGTCGAAATTGGTACTTTTGCTCGTATATCAAAACGACGTCGTTTTATCTTGTTAATGGTTGCTAACTTTTTTTCAATGTAAATTTAAATACGTTTTAAGAAGTTTAGGTAGTTTTTTTAATTAAAATTGAGTTGAGATCGTATTTGGCACTGATCAATTGTTCGGGTCATATTTGGCACGTCTGAAATTATTGGGGTCGGAATTGACACTTTTCCCACAAAACAAAACAAGTACCACAAAAAAATAAAAGAATACTATCACTCAAGTTAATCAAGATCAAACCAGTGTAAAGGCCCAATAGAAGACTGGTGAAGCATTTTGTTTACAAGATTGGACCGGACCGTCTAGAATCAACAATGTCAAGTTACCAGCCCAAATATACAAGACTTCTGTCCATTGATTTCCAAGAAAAGCTCAAACTCATTAGTTCAAATATATCTTTCTTCCGTAGTATGCATAATTGTCTAATAAATCGATATGCAGAAAATTGCATAACCTAGGATTCAAACCTAGAACTTGGTGTAGAAGCTTCACCATTATGATAAGGTGCTTCTACAGTCTCAAGTCTTGTTTATCACTCATAAAGATCAACATCTTTAAAAGAAAGCAATAAAGCTAAGACAAGTCAAAGAAAATGCTTTAGGAATTCAAATCAAATAACAAACAACCCAGCCACGACCTTCATTAGGTAAGTTTCATATTTCATAAATTCATTATCTTTTGACTTATCCATTTGATATCTTGTTTCTGTCTTTGCCATTTTAATTTTTAATCACATAACCTTAACTTTGTGGAAGAAATAGAATCATGATTTTCATTTATGTATTCGATTCTTGTTTTGAATTAGCTCCAGAAAGGTCAAAACTGATAGAACAATTACATAAGATCCATGTACATTATAACCTTTTAAGTTTTAGCTGATAAACTTTTTTTGAAATAAAATCGAACTCTTTTCTTCAAACCAATATTGTGTGTCACAGTGTGTTTGTTTCCCTCTCTTTGATTAGTTGACACTTGAGAATCAAGTATTACATATTTGAAGATCCAAATGTTATTAGATTTGTACTTTTATTTTATTTTGTAATGAAAAAACATAATTTTATTTTTACTTCACATTTTTAAAATAATTAAATTGATAAATGTTATTAAAAATATTCTCAATATATATATTAATCCAACTGGAGTTATAAAAATTAAAATAAAATTCTACTCACTCACAATATAAATAGTTTTAGGAATTTTTTTTGTTTCAGTATGTAGGTAGTTTTCACATCTCTGGATAATTTTTACATTTGTTAGATATATTGTAACCAATCAAATAATGTCAACTTTTTTTAATTGGTTTGAATTTATTAATTAAATACTATAACAATTATCTTAATCTTAGTGCTTTTTGCCTAAACTGCTTACATTGTAAAACGGAGGAAACATAATATTTAAATTATCGAATAGGTAAAAGTAATATTATCAATATATATCAATTCAATTGGAGTATTGAAGAATTATAGAATAGGTTAAAATACGGTTTATTAATTTTTAACAAATAAATATTATTAAAAATTAGAAAACCCAACAAGTTAAGCTAATAGATTTTTAAAATTCAACAAATTTACCATAAAAGAACTTAAACCGAGATTAAAAATATAGAAAAAATTATATTTAAATATTTTGATTTATATTAAGTTAAATTTTGTAGAAAAAAAATAATTTTGAGCTTTTAAATCGTGGATGAGAGTTTAGTTATTCTTTGAAGGACTCTTACCCAAATATTCGGGTTGACAAAGAAAAGTAGGGAAATATTAAGGTTGAAATTTTGTGAATTAACATAATAAAATAAAGAACATGACAAGTTGACACCATTTGTGGTGGTCTTTCTCTCATATTCATATTCCCCTTCGAGGAATACGATTAAGAGCCCCATTCAACTATAATAATAATTTATATTCTCTTTGATTAAAAAACAATTATGGAGACCCTAAATCACCCATTACGAACTTGGACTCAATTCCGGTCGCAACCAGATATTAGATAAGGCCAAAAAGAAGAAAAAATAAAAATAAATACAAATAATATCGTACAACCATTCAAAGCGGTGGACATTGGACACAACACAAAAGACTTGGATCAACTAGACACCAAAACGACCATCAGGAGAATCAGAGTGAATGAGAGGACCCTCTTAGAAAATAAAAAAGAGTAAAAGGGTTTTTTCAGTTTCTCTTTTATCATCATCACTATATCCATTTAAAGTTGCCTCCTTTACCTCTCTTCTGAGCAGGGGCGGTCCTGGAAAAAGTGGGGCTCTAAACAAATGAAAAAATGGGGGCCCTTCTAACATAACTGAAATTTTAAAATTCGTGAGCAAGAATTTTTTTTTTAAGCAAAACAGAAAAAAAAAACTAATTCTCAAACAAAAAGCTAAGAAAACTGTAAATGTGGGAAGAGAAAAGATTTATTTTATGTAAGTCCCACTAAATTCTGTTGTTCGATTTTATTATTAATACATATAAATATTTTTTTAATGTTTCAAAAAAAACAAAATATTTTTTTTTAAAATAGGGGCCTTTTAATAATGGGGGCCCCAGGCCCATGTTTCAAATGGCTCTCCTCAGGGACGCCCCTGCTTCTGAGCAATCACAAGACTTGTGGTTGATCTTCTGACATGGACGGCGACGAGCTCCCTTTCGAGATGGGTATTGCCGTTTACGCCAAGGGAACGAATAAGTTGGAATTTGACCCGGTTTTGCTGGATTCTGGTTACGACCCTATCTGGGATGCTATTAGAGAAGAAGCTAAGCTTGAGGTTCTCACTTACTTCCTCTGCATCATCGCTTCTTGTTATGGGTTCGAGTCTTCATGTGTTAATCTACAGTTTCAGTTTACTTGTTATTTGATTTTACACCAGAACAACCTTTTTTTTTTGTCTTTTTAGTATTAATTGTGGTCCATTTTAGGGTTTAGTAGAATAAGTCAACCTTGTGTCTTTCATTGAAAGCTTTGCCATTTAATCAGACCACCATAGGATTTGAATGTTTAATCCCTCCATTGATCATATCATCACACATGGACTTGACCCAATAACAAAGTAGATGCTTTTGATGTTTTGGTCTTGTTGACTGAGTGTTTAAAACTTTGAAAATTGTTTCATGAGGAACAGTGCTAGTGTTGTTCTATGGTTTTTATATTAGATGTTGCTGTTTGTTTGTGGGTTATAGGCAGAGAAGGAGCCTATTTTGAGCAGCTTCTTGTATGCTGGCATCTTAGCACATGAGTGTTTAGAGCAAGCTTTAGGGTTCGTCTTAGCCAACCGTCTCCAAAACCCAACCTTGTTGGCAACTCAACTCTTGGATATATTTAATGGTGTCATGATGCATGACAAAGGCATTCAGAGATCGATTCGCCATGACATTCAGGTAAAAAAAAAACACTCATCTAAAAATACATGTGAGAAGGCATGATCTATGTTGCTGTTTTTTTCTTATGTGTCTCGATGATTGTAGGCATTTAAAGACCGGGACCCTGCTTGTCTCTCGTATAGTTCTGCTATTTTACATATGAAGGTAAAAATCTTTTACTTGAGTCTTTAGAGCTAAAACATCTTTCACATTGGATCTTTTCTGTTGTACACAGGGCTATCATGCGTTGCAAGCATACAGGGTTGCACATAAGTTGTGGAACCAAGGCCGGACACTATTAGCTCTTGCCTTGCAAAGCCGAATTAGCGAGGTAGTTTTGCGTCATTTGGTTAACTACATTTAGATTCTCAAGTTGCAATAACTTTCAAATCAAATGTCTGATCTACACTTGTGGGTTTCTCCTCAGGTTTTTGGAATTGACATACATCCAGGTGAAGTTTGAGAACTTTCTCAGTTTCTCAATCTCCTCTCTGGTGTTTTAGTTGATTCAGGTGCTAAACAAATTGTTCTACTTTTTGTAGCGGCAAAAATTGGGGAGGGAATATTGTTGGATCATGGAACTGGAGTGGTCATAGGTGAGACCGCTGTAATAAGCAACCGTGTCTCTATCTTGCATGTAAAGCATCTCTTCTCCAATCCATTCCCTTCAAGGTCAAATTTACAAGATCAAATATTTAGCTGAATCTTCATTTCCATAGGGTGTGACTTTAGGAGGAACAGGGAAGGAAACCGGCGACCGTCATCCCAAAATAGGCGAAGGTGCATTGCTTGGAGCCTGTGTGACTGTACTTGGAAACATAAGCATAGGTGTTGGGGCAATGGTAGCTGCAGGTTCACTTGTGTTAAAGGACGTTCCGCCTCATAGGTATAAAAGAAAATAAATCTGAAAAATCATTGAATGTTTGTTTCGTAACCAATGAACATTCCTTTTTTTTTGAAGTGTGGTGGCTGGAAACCCTGCTAAACTGATCAGGGTCATTGATGAGCAAGACCCGTCCCTGGCAATGAAACATGGTGAGTTTACAGATTCTTGTATTCTTCTTGTTGTCTCGGTCGGGTTTAGTGGTGACTGTTCCTGAATGAACATGCAGATGCTACTAAAGAGTTCTTTCGACATGTTGCTGATGGTTACAAAGCGGCAATATCCAACGGTGACTTACACATTCACAGTAACATCAAGAGTCTGAAATAACATTTTTTGAACCCTGAGTTTGCTCTTTTGCGTTTCTAAAAACAGGAGCAGTTTCATCAGGAGATGCAGAGAACGGACACACTAACAGCACAACATGAGATATACTTGTTTGCCTTTGCTTATCAACAAAGGGTTATAATATCTCTCAGCATTTTCTCAATAAGTTGTTATATTAAAAGATTTTGATTTCTAAAAGTTTTCAGTCTCAAACAAACTGAGACTATCATCCATCCAATCAACCTAGTATAAATGATTCTTGCTTGAACATGAAATCTTGCAGCCAAAGAATTATAAATGAAAAAAAAGCTCAAATCACAAGCATTCGCAGTTTATACTCAACAACAAGATCACCAGAAAGCAAACCAGAAGATGAGAAATCAAGCATGCCTTGCGTGGAACTCTTTCAGGAAAGCAACAAGCTTTTCAACTCCAGCCAAAGACATTGCATTGTAAATGGAAGCTCTCATACCCTCCCACTGACTGACCTATGCCCCTTGAGCTGCACCATCTTCTCATTCGCAGCTACTCTGCTACCAACTCCGATTTCTCCAACATCGTGAAAGGAATATTCATCAAAAACGAAATCACACATGTATACCCCGAAACACAGGGAGGCGTGTTGTACAAGGAACTGTTCTCATCATGAATCTTGTAATCAACGTAACATCACGAGCCTTTCCGATCACCGACATTCTTCTGCGCACCGGCGTAGATCACACAGAACCTGGACACATCCACCGGCTTTGAACTCGACTCCATGGATAGTCTCATTGGCGCATATATGCAAACACTTGGCGTGCGGGTTCTGCTCCAACTCATCAAAGGTCGTATCAGACTAAAATGCTCCAAACACTCCGGCTCAGGCAGAAGGTTCACTTTCTGTGTGTGTGTGTGGGGGGGGGGGGGCTCTGACGTACCATCTTGACGGCAATGAAGTTTGTAACGTTAGAAGCCTTAACGGCTAGCGCAGAGACTGGTCCCTCTGACTGAGTCAGAGTCTTCCCTGAACCTTCTGCCTGAGACAAAGTAGGTGGTGGCGGAGTATTCCGGAGAGATGTCGAGGAGGCGGCGGAGATCGGATTCGGCTTTTTGGATGATGGAGAGGAACTCTTTGCCGCGGTGGCTCATCTCCATGACGCTCATGCGGGATCCGCGGCAGTTGTAGAGGTATGATTGGGCTTTGAGGAGGACGTTTTCGGGTCGGATTCGACGGTGGTGGAAGCGGGTTTGGTTGTGGCGGGGAGGTTGAGGGTGGAGAAGGGACTGGGAGATGGGTTTAGGGTTTGGTTACGGATGAGGAAAGAGTTCGTTGGTGCCGTTATTGACGCCGCGTCTAATAAACGAACAGGGGTAGCAAAAATGCTTAGAGAAGTCGAAACATCCACATCAAATTATTACTTTTTGAATAAAAATTAAACGTAATAATAAATACTATATACTTAAGCTTAAGTGAACCATAATATATTAATATAGTATATTAAATTGTAGTTCAAAATAATTACAAGTTTTACAAGATGATCTAGTGTCCATCTAGGGGGAAAAGATCTGCGCTGCCACAGCTGTGGAGGTAGTTTGGTCGAGCTCGGTCATCTCCAACTGATCCCTTGACGTTTCCCCTCGTTCTAAGTCGGTCCCACGCCTATCCTTCCACGCTGATGCAAAATCTGGATATAGGTCGGCTATGATTTCAAAAAGAGCCCCGAAGTCCCGCTTCTTCTCCTGATCGTTAGACGCCTCTGATTCTGCAGCAGATTGTCGAGCCTTCAATGCTGATGCTATCATCGTGTTCTGATCAACAATTCTATCAAAGATAGCAATAGCATCAGGGACCTGTAGCAGTTCCTTAAGAAACTCATTAAGTTTCGCAAGTTTGGACTTAGCAGCATCGAGCTGCTCTTTAAGGTAGTAGTGCTCAGACATATCCTGAGGTGTTGGAGGAGGAGGAGGAGGAGCTCCATGCAAGATGTAAACCATATCATACTTATTTCTGTTATTGCGGGGTGTAAACTGCAGAATCCAAGAAAAGGACTGATTAGTTAACTCAAAACCGTAATGGTTTGTTTTATGTAACTAAATATTACCTGAGAGGAGATCTCCTCCATCTGGGTTTGGGACATAGTCTTCGATTGTAGCACAGTCTCCGTCGAACCCTCCTCCACGTGGACCTTGTATGCAACGATTTTATAAATTCTATTTACTTCCACGTTTGTAGGATCATTATCACTCTGGTCGGCATATACTTCCATCTCATCCAGACATGGGAAAGACTCCAAGAAATGCCTTATCATCTCTTTCTCTCTAACTGTTCCTTGAAACCCTCTGATCTCCAACTTCTTCACTGGACATGATGATAGTGAACGCCCTTTGTCCTCCCGAGTTATGCAGTCACAAACATCCCCGCACTTGTCAGTCACATGGTGTAAGAGACCCTTGAAAGAAGAAGCAAGTCAGTAAACAAAGCTTTTAAAACAAAGCTTTTAGAACTTTAAGGGTGGGGTTCACAAAATAATGGACCCCACACATACATACACATATACAACATATACTTATACACATATGAATTTTTAGAATTTCAATGGGTAGAACCCCCCATTGGAGGTGCTCAAGTGACTCTAAGTACCATTGTACAATGTTTTGAGCATATATATACCTTAAGGATTAGAGTTTCTAAATGTGGACAGTTCCTTAAGAGAGCCGGCATCGCTTGCCATCCCAGATCCGCAGCACTAATAATACCTAGAAATTTGAGGTTGTTGAACACCGGCATTGACTCACAGCATAGAGACAGCACCTGAAATAACAAGACAAAAACCCATCGCAAGCCCCAACATTAACATTTTTTTATTTTAAAAACATTTGATGTTTCAGATGAATAACAACTGACCTCAAGAGTCTCAGCAGAAATGAAAAGTTTATTAACATTTCTTAAGCCACTTATGAGCTTCCACACATTTCCAAGACGTAGAGAAACATCATCTTCATCATCCGGTTCTCGTATTAAATCAATCTGATGTCCAGTCACTTTAAAGTCGAGTAAAGCCTCAGCTAGATTGGGCAAGTTAACTTTAGGATAATCCGCGGCAACAAAATCAGAATACTCAAGGTAAACTAGCTTCGGAGTATCAAAAGAAATGCTCATCGGATTTTGAAAGTCTTCGAAACCGCCGGCATGGATAGTTAACTTCCTGAGGCTTTCACTTGACACGGATTTATCAGTTTCCGGCCACTCAATATCAGCCATGTAGAACTCCTCAAGAACAGGGAAAGCAGAGAGAAACACCTCGAGATCATCGCACAACAGAATCCACTTAGATTCAAAGCTGAGAGTCTTAAGCATTGGCAAGAAAGTGTTTGTACCTCCACGCCACCAATCAACACCAAAATCGCTTCTTAAACTCAGCTCGACCAGTTTGGTACTAACGAACAGCTCTCTAGGCAGTAAATACATATAACTGTCATCACCGTGTCTAGGAAAATCGAGGACGAGTTCAAGGCTTGTAACGCCACGCTGAAGGGCGTTACGTATCCAACGATTCACACGATCCGTGTCGATACCAGTTTTGCATTTCAAGGAGAATTTCTTGATGGGAGTATCACCCTGCAAAGCTAGAACCCTATCCACGAAATCCATGAAGCTTTGGAGGATACCGTCTCTTTCCCGCTTACCTTCCTCCGGATTAAGAAACACAGAGTCGTCAATGTCGAGGTTAGGGACGAGTGTAAAGAGATTGCGCCATCTTTTGGAGAGAATCGAGGTTATAGCAGCTTCCTTTGTCGTCAGGAAAGATAGTATATGAGAAAGAACCTCTTCGGGTAGACTTCCGATACGATCCATCTTCTCTGCACCCATATCAAATTGATTTTGGGACTTTTGAAGAATAGAAGTTAAAAAGAGTGAGTGATGAATCGCTGGCGTGAGATAAAGGAATTGATGGAAACGAAGCGTCCAAGGAAAAGTTGGTTTAGGGTTGGTTTTGTTCTATCATTTGGATTTGGACCGGGTATTAAACCGAATAGTACCAAATCTATACTACTTCTAACAAAAGTACATTTTAAAAGTACTCGTCTATTACCAAAAATACTATTGATTAAGGATCATCATGGAATTTATTGTTAAAAATGTAGTAAACCGAAAGTTACAATTAAAGTGAACAAACAATAAGGAATCAGAATCAAACTTCAGACAAACTGAACTTGGCTTTTCTTTTTGGGGTGTGTTATTTGTGTTTCAGAGGAAACAGAGGAGATATGTCAACAGAACTGTACAAAATATTACTGTCTTTGCAAGCAGCCTTAAGGATGATGATGAGACTAAGAAACAAGAAAGTGTGCAGCTTCAGACTTGGCTATGTACCCAAACTTGAATGTGCTGTACTTCCTATACACTCCTGTCAATTTTCCTGTCGCCGCCCTCTGGTGAAAACTCACCATCTTCCTACAACATTCCCTACAAACCCCACACCATGACAATTATGTTAAATATCAGTACATGGACGAAAATGGATCAGTTTCTTATATGAGATGGATAGAGAGAGAGACTTACATGAGCTGATCTTCAGAGTAGTGAGAGTGGAATTCACATGTAGTGTTCCATTTCCTGAATCCATCGAGTGTGCATTGAGCAGTGTACACCGCTGTTGCAGCTAGTAATGAAGGTGGAAACCGAAGCATCTCATACTCCACAAGGGCAAGCTCCATCAAGAACGACGCCAAAACCTCACACTGGTTTGAGATATAGTTTCACCGTTAGTTCTTTTCTAAATTCAAGTTAATAAAATGATTCATTGCAACTTACCTTCTTGTCTGCTTGAGCTGCCTTAAGGAATCTTGTCAAGAAAGGGTATTGTGTTGGCAACGAGACATTGAATTGCAAAGTGCTCAACATTGTTTTCTCCTGCAGAACCAATTTTAATCAGAGAAAATGTCTTAAAAGAGACAAGATTGAGCAGCAGTTTTACCATGTGCAGAACATCAGTCCTGGTATAAGCTCTGTCTGAAATGAGTACTAAATCTTCAACAAGAGGAACGGAAACCTCTTCGTACTTGCAAGCTAAGAGCAAAGCCACTAACCCTACAAGCTGAAGCTTCTTTCTCAACACAGCTTTCTTGGACAAGAATCTATCTATCAGATTCACTGTCAGAAAGAGCGTCTCGCTCATCAGATCAAACTTGTCATGCACCTCGATCAACCAGTCGATTAGTATAGCTCTCATCCTCTCGTTTAAGTCGATCTGTTGCATCATGTAATCTACTGGAACACAGCTAAACCTCTGCACATTAAAATCAAGAAATTCTTTTTAGGGCAAACGCAAGACTCTTGTTGCTTCAAAGACACGTAACAAGTAAAAAACCAATTCTCACCTCCATTTCTCGGTGAAATGCGTATAGATCCTGGACATACTCAACAGCTGCAAGTGAGTTCTTGGCATCTGAGACATCGATGTCCAGGATTGGTTCTTCTTCCACTATTACATCCTCCATCTCAACTTCCTCCTGTCAAATTCAGCATTATGTAAGTCTTTTATAATTCGATCTTTTTATCAAGATGGGATTTTGATTATGTTTTACCATTGGATCATCAGCTTCAGTGTAAGGCTTCTCCAGAGACATTGGAACTGGTTGGTCCAATGTAGCTTCTTCCTCGTTTGCAACGCTTGGAACTGTTGGCTTCAGCTTCTTCTTCTCCTCCTCATCTTGACACAATGGCTCTTCACCTCGAGATCTGCAAGAAGATCAAAAACATCTATTCTCTCAAACTGAATCAAGACAAAACACAAATAAGAATCGAAAGATTCAAGCTTTATACCTTGTAATTGATGACCGCAGAGGATCAGGCTTCTTCTTTTGACATCCTTCTTCTTGCCTACAGATTCATATTCATCCAAACAAAACCCATAAGCACAAATCAAACTAAAAGACACAAACTTGAGAGACAGAGAGGTTTTGTTGAAATTTTTACTTGGATAGGTATCCTCTCTTGTTGACAACACAAGGATAGCCTCTTGCACCAACCAGATTCTGATTAATCTCACCCAATACTCTTCTCTTCATCTCTTGTCCCACCTTTCTACTTCTCGTTTCATCTATAACACAACAACACGCACTACATGTCATAATCTCTCCATTGGTTAAGACCTCGATTGTTACTCTAGAAATATTCCTATTACCTTGAAGAATCATCGTTTTTGTTGGTTCAACGACGATGTTGTTGTTGTTCTCACAAGAATTAACCATTCTTCTTCCTTTTGATTCTTCCAAGCGAAAACCCACCAACGAAACTAGAAGAAGAAGAAGAGCATTAAACGAAGAGATCTTAGTCTGATATTACAGACGAATCTGAAGAAGGGAATGATATAGGCAGAGGAAGATAAAACAAATATAAAAAAAATAGCTATTTTTTTTTTAATTTTAAAGAAAGAAAGAACGGCTAGGATGAGAATATGACCGTTGGATTGTGTGAATAAAACGATTTGCTTCCAAGTCTGGCATGAGAAAAGACTTAACGGTAACTTTGTTGGTTCAAGGCATGTGCCGTCGTCTCTTCTTATTTCAAAACTTTTATTTATTATTCTTCTCTCTTTTTTTTTTTGGGTGGCCTTCTACTTTATTTTCAGATAAAAATGGTGCGCTCCATAGGCGCGGCTTAGCAAACTTTTTAATTTTTAATTATTTTAATAGTTTTGAAGCAAGTAATTAATAAACATAAGGTTATTACTAATATCCGTATTTACAGAGCTAATCATATGCTCTCTCAGACTAATTTCAGAGAATAATTCGTTTAGGAGACAAGGACCCGATTACGTACCGAGAATTATGCTGGCCCGTGACAGTTCTTTCCATTTCAAGTGTTGTGTTTCTGAATATATGAATATTCCATTTAATAGCCTAAAATATTTTTGGAAAAGTTAAATCAAATTACTTTGCTTCTCTCTATTTTTGGTCAAGATTCATGCCAAGTTAACTAATATAACCAAAACATATTCCTCCAAATCAACTATTCCTCAGTTTGATAATTGATTCAACTAAACGAATTTGGGTTTGAAAATAATAAGAAATGTGTCTATTTTATTGTTCTATAAAATTCAAAACACATGTTTAACTGGTATTGGATTGAAGAATTTGATTGATTCTAAAAGAATTCAATTGTAGATATAAATAATAGTTTTACAAACACAGACACTATCAAATTCATAGTATGGGTTTTAGTATCCAAAAATAAGACCTGGCTCATTTGCCTTCAGTGTGACAGCCGCTGGTGGAGCTTTGTATACTCGAAGTTGTCTGATGAGACGTTCAAGTATTCTTTGCATTGTCTTAGATTTTGATATCAATAAGTTGTGAGAATTTTTATGAACTTTTGTGTTTTAAGCCTGTATTCACATCACTTCTAAAGAGTAAAACATCCTTAATTTAGAATTCGATTTATCATCCTAACTTCTTCTATATTACCGTATGATTTAATTCCTTACAAATTATGCAACATCATCTAACGGAGACAAAATCAAAAACAAGATGAAAGACAAATTGGTTCAAGCTTACATGGTACACATGTAAAAATTGCTGAGTGAGACTGCCACTGGAACGTATACCTTCTGGAGAAGGTTCGCGACTTGGCTTTAAGCCCTCAACTTTTCGTATAGGGAACAGCTTCACCTGAAGAGACTTGATAGTTTTCTTGGTTTCTTTGTCTTCTCCGATGATGGTAACGAGTTGCTCTCCTCTTTGCTTGACGCTTGTTGACTTGGTTTCACAAGAACTTTTAGAAGATCGCTCATAGATTTGTCAGAGACGAAGCCGAGTTTTGCATCTTGAATCTCCCTCACAGGGATGTCGTTGTGTTTCACTTTCTGTGTCTCCTTCAAACGGCTCTTTTGCTTAGGAGGATCAGATACCAGTGGTTTAGTGCCACCTTTGTTATTCTTTTGATCTACAGTCTGATGCTGATTCTTTGCTGGACAAGCGAGACTCTCTTGTTCATCTGATTTTGACCTCTTTGAAGCCTTTTGTTTCGGAGCCTCTGGGACTAGTGCTTCTTTGTGAGGCCGAAGCCGCTTAGGTTTCTGGACTACAGACTGATCTTGATTCTTTGCTTGACCAGACAAGGTCGAGTCCGGACAAACCTCAGACTCTTGCTCATTCTTGTGCTCACTGTTTTCTCTCATCCTCTTCAAAATCTTTTGGTGAGCCTTAAAAACAGATGATGCCTTTGAGTCATGGATTTGGCCTAGACCTTTGTTATCCTCCTTAGAAATGACCAACTCAGCCTCCTTCTTCTCCTCCATACAAGCTGATGGAACAATCTGATCTATGGCGCTCTGTTTCTTCTCGACCGGAGTTGGCTGTTCGATGATGGTGTCCAGAATGATTTTGCCAAGAACAAACCCTACTTCGCATGTAACTCCCTTCCCAAGTGAGCAATAGTCAATAGAGAAACCATGTTTTTCGCTTTCATATGATTCCACGTCACTCATTCCCGTAAACAAATCCGCTAGTTGTTTCCCCTTGTTCTTCGATACAAACACCTGGAGAAACCGCATCAATCAATTATAACGTTATAACTATTTGATCAAGCAAAAACTGAAGCAGAGGACAATGATTAAAGACATTAGCTAGGTTACTTGGGGTACAAGAAACAAGAATGCACTGTGTACATACCAGACCAGAGCGTGTGAAAGATGGGAAATGGTATAAGGCTTCGTGTAGAGACTCCATATCAGTGAGAACATATTGAGTATCTCTTAACAGAGATGCGAATTCTGAAACTGCTTCCGCAAGATCTTCATCGGATCTCTTCCTCGAAGATTTTTTAGATACCTCAGGGACGTATCCAGCTACTGAGTTTTCATTTTCTCTAGCGAATCTGAGAGCTTCCCTCCAGTTTCTGTGGTAGAGAAGCGAGGCGAAAGCGTGCAGCACAATAGCCTCCTGAGGGTTACGCACTAGTGTGATGTGAAAAGCCAATAACGCAATCCTGTTCCAAAACAAACAAACATTAAAGTCAGAGCTTATCATCGAAGGTAAGAAATAAAGAAAGAAACAACTCACCATAGTCTGGAGTCGGCAGGTTGCTTGCAGGAAACCAATTTATCCATATTGGAGAATAACTTCTGCATCAAACGTCAAAAAAGGATCATTAGAAAAAAAACGCTCCTCAAATAACGAGAATCACGTACCATTAGCATTAAGGAACTTTGTTGAGATGTTTTAGTAGCTTGTTCCAGGTAAGCTGCCTGAAAAGGAAGCAAAACGTGAAGAAGCTTGTACTTCATGAGAAGAAGGATGGAAGGCGCAGCAGCTCCATATCCAAGCATGTAATTCATCTCCATGAATATTCTAACCTGAACAAAAGGAAAGAGGAAGGCTGTCATACGCTAAGACAATGGAAGATATTATCTTAAACTAAAGAGATGGATTCGAGCAGTCAAAATACCGGGCTCAAATTCGCAATGGACGATATAGATTCAGGTAGTGCAGTCTTAATATCCTTTGAAAGAGATAGACCCAATCGAGCTGAGAGTCTTAACCCCCTGAGAACTCTAGCTGATAGACATAATGGTTAGACACAAAACTTAAGTACCTTGTCCAGATACAAGGCCTTCTTGAAAAGAATAAATAAAGGCATACCACAATCTTCACTGAAAGATACATGTGCTGGGACGAGTGTACGTAGCTGCATTCGCATTAGAAAACAATGGTTAATACCATAAAAATGATTTACATAAAATAGGAGTAAGCAAAAAAAAAAGGTTAAGTAACCTTTAGATCCTTCAAGTCTTCCATTCCATTGTTGTAGTCATAAATTTTAAGCTCAAAAGGATCAAAGAACAAACTGCACACAGATTTAGAACAACAAGTAAGAAAACAATCCTCTTTGCTACGAGAAGCATATGTTTCAGAAACTAAACCTGTTAACTGTGAAATCCCTTTGCAAGCTGTTCCTCCAGAGATTGCAGTCTTTTGCATCCCAACCAGAATACATTTTGAATAGGTTGATTTTCTCTTTGGTATCCCGCGTATCATTTTCATGCTCAGTGTCATTTTGTGCCACGGTATTGAAACTGGACACCTATAAAACGAGAAGTGTCACCGAATAGAGAAAAATAAAAATGAAAAAGTACCAGAAAGCTTACCTCAATCACCGAGCCTTTCATCCACACGTGACAAATAGGAAACCGTCTCCCAACAACCTGAGCACGGTGAAACAACCGCCGGATCTATAACAAACAAAAAAAAGGAGATGAATACAGCAATAACTAAAACATAATGTACTAAACTAACAGAAGAATAACCTGTTTAAGATTAGCTGTAGTGATCACATCATAGTCTTTTGGCGGTCTATGGAGTATCAAATCCCTCACACATCCACCCACAAGATATGCATCGAAACCTAATAAAGGAAAACAAATAGTTCAGCTTTCTTCTCATTGCAGCAACCAAGAAACATAGAGAACACAAACCTTGACGTCTAAGGAGTCTCAAGACATTCAAAGAGGACTCAGGAACCATTGAATTTCTAATCCCACAGTCAATTGCTCGTACCTTCTTCCACTTTGATGTATCAACTGTTAAGAACAAACAAGTGACAACATGTTACAGTCTGAACCAGGTATAGTAGTATCAAGAAGAAAAACACAACAGAACCTGAACTTATGTCTTCATCAATAACTGAACACTTCTCCATGACTCCCTCAGCAAGCGTGCAGTTACTCCTTTGTAACTAGAGACCAGAAGAAGAAGCTCGCAGATGAAGTGTTCGACCAATTGCCGCAGAGAGATCAACAAACCAAACTAGAGAATCTGTTAGAGGAAGAAGATAGAGACCCACCTTGGAGTAAATGGCGGCTAGGGTTTGAGAACGAAAGAAGGCGCTTCCTCTACGCTTAATTAGACCCGACATAGCATAGGCGTCACATCATGGCTCTTTAAGCCGCAAGTAGAACACTATCGTTGCAGGTTCGGTGGCGGAGTTGCGATTTTTTTAGGTTTCAGAGTCTAATCCAGACCGTCTGTACTTTAACCTACCGAACCAGAGTTCAGTTCGGTTCCGTTCAATAACCAACCCTGATTGTTTTGTTTTATATCTCTTAACCGAAATTTTGTGTTTCCATCCCCGGGTTTCTGGGTTTTATATTGCTAAACCAAAATTATCTGTTTCAAATTTTAAGCCGCCATTAAAAATTCATTCATGTTTTGTCACTGATGTCCGGATTTCGAGTACCAAAAAGTGAAATTATATGGGACTTAATAGAAAAAGATGTACAAGAGACTCGCAGCATAGAAAAAAATACGGCTAAGCGTAAATTCTATAATCTTTTTACAATCAGACACATAAAGCATCTAAAATCATTGATCGTAGAATCGTCTTTTTCAATAATAATTTGTAATAGTATAACTATACAGAGATATAAAGTTTTAGTTACTAAATAGCTAAGGGCATCTCCGTCCCTACTCCATTTTTTTCTCTAAAATGGAATAAAAGTGAATATGGAGAATGTTCAAAAAAAAAAAAAAAAAAAAAAAAAGTGAATATGGAGCAAGGAATGCTCTAACTCAATTTCATATCTCACTCCATAATAAAATTTACTCCATAAATGGAGTAATTTTTTTTTTTGTTCATCACTCCATTATAGAGTGGGAAATGGAATAGGGTTGGAGCAATTTTACTCCATTCTCATTTTTATTCTATTTTGAAGAAAAAAATGGAGTTTTACATTGGAGATGCTCTAATAACTAAGCTAAGAAAAACATTAATACAACCACGTTTAGAAACATTGCAGATAGCAAAAGCATTCCGATAGGCTCTCTTTCCAGGATGGTTCTTTTCAGGGTTATTTTATGAGTTTATTTCTTCACTCGTTGAAACTTGTCTCTCATAAAGGCTGCCTTCCACGAAGGTTTCTTCTGGAATGCTTAGAAACAACATTCTTCTCCAATGGCAAGAGTCTCGACTCATCAGGCAGTGGAACAGAGGTGTCTATTCTGAGCTCCACTATAGCAAGCACAAGTTTCATTGAAGCTACAGCTTCATGAACACATCTGCCCGGAGATTTCGGCATTTCATATCCCAAAACAGATTTGCACAGGTGAGATAAAGAGGGCCTTGGAAGCTTTCCGATACCACCAGAGATGTCGATAACTCTTGCATGATCCATCTTTAAAGCTTTGAGATCCTTGTTCAAAAGGTGACCTACCATTATAGTTTCCGTAGGAAATAATCCCAGCAAAGGAGTAGCATTTGATAGATGAAGAACACGAGAATCGAGTCCGGTAAGTTAATAACTGGCTGATTTGGTTTGACAAGCACATCAAGAATCACCTCGAAATGGGTCAACCGCAGCAACCCTAACAGCAGCTTCAGTGTTATCTCCATAGAGACAATCATGCAAGACATTTTGAATTTAAAAAAAAAAACCGTGAGTTTCATCAGATACTGTATATAAGTTTTCAATGGGGTGACCAGAAGTTGTATTGTTAATCTATGTTATGTGACGAAACCATCATCTGGTGTGCTTGGAGCAGATGACTGCAACAGTGCAAGACCAGTCGCAATAATGATATGGCTACATCCCTGATCAATCAAAAGACATTCCAAACGAGCGTTTTCGTTGTGTGTAAAATACATTGCATGTTCTATGTTTATCCAAAGTTTCCGTTTTGATAGTATACCATCACATGACCAAAAAAAACAAAAGCCAAAAGAAAGATGAAGACAACTACAACTGTTTCTTCCTCTTCTCCAAGTATGAATGGCTTCTCTGGAAGTTCAATATAGCCCACACCAGATGCCTCAGTCCAATCTCAGGCCACAGAGCATCCAGAGAGAAGAGCTGAGAGTTACCTGTTTGCCACAAAAGAAAGTTGCTCAGCCTCGTCTCTCCCGAACTCCTGATCAGTATATCAGGCTCCGGCGCCACGCTCATCTGCATATTCTCCTCAATATCCACCAGCTGAATCCTCTCTGTATCCCTATCTGCCTTGTCCACACAAGATCTCTTGACAGCTTGAACGATCTCATCCGTCGAGTTATAAGCAACGCAGACAAGAAGCACCACTCTACTATTCTTAGCCGTGGCCTTCATGACTTCCTCCGCAGCAGCTCTCACTTGGTCGTTTAAAAGCCCCAAGTTACCGATAAAATAAACCCGTATCCCGTACTCGTGCACGATGCTCTCTTCATCAAGCAAAGACTTGATCTTTTCCAACATCAAATCCATCAGAGACTGAACCTCCTCAGGCTTCCTCCTGAAGTTATCTATGCTGAACGCGTATATGGTCACGTACTTGATACCCAGCTCGTAGCAGTACTGCAGCATCGACATAAGGGTGGAGAACCCGGCTTTGTGGCCTGACCCGTCTTCTAGACCGCGCTTCTTGGCGTACCTGCGGTTCCCATCCATGATAAATGCGAGGTGGGTGGGCAAAGGACCCATAGATAGGACTCTGAACAAACATCTCCTAGAAAACCTGTGTATCTGCTCGAGAAGTTGCCTAACTTCACCGCCCATAGCTTCTCCACTGCTTCATAACGAAAGATTAGTACACAAACCTTAACAGTATTTAACATGTAATGTCTTCAAAAAACCATCAAGTAAGTGTTTGGGCCTTTTGAACACGAATACAGAACTAAGATCCTCACTCACTCACGAGTAAACAACAAAAAAAATCTGTAAAGTTGCATGCTTCCGAAAGAAACCATCAGAAGATTTGAATCCAGATTTAGATAATACGAAACAAATCTCCAATACCCAGAAAAGCGAAAGAGAAATCAAGTAGAATTGGTGTTTGATACCTAGCTGAGATTTATGAAGTGAAGCACTCTGCCTGCCAGGTATGTTAGGATCAGAAACAGATGAAATCTCTTTTCTTAGCGAATAGTTGTTGACGGCAACAACCAAAATCCTCCGTCGACCAAACTTCTCAGTTGACTCTGTGAAAGAGAGGAGGAGGAGAGGGGAGTAATTTACTTAGAGGAAGATAAATAGGGAAAGAACCGGAACCGGTTATGAAGGAGATAAAACCTATTAAAACCCGGTTCAGATTTTTTCATTTATTTCCCTTAGGTATTCACTTTTTTCTGCTAAATCTTACTCTATTAAAAGGGGAATATAAACTCCATTAAACCTATCCATCTCAGCAAATTAAATCACCCAATAAAATATGATTTTTTTGTCATGTCACTATTTATTGAATCCAATAAAACATTTTATCTTCATTGTTCTTATTGAAGCCTCTGAAATTTTTTTTATCATACATTTAAGAATCTCTATTTTTTAAAATTTAATTCTCTTTGTTGATCCTTGCAAGATGAGAGACGATGATGTTTCAACTTCCGTTGTTTCTCTCTTTATAATTCTTTCGTTGAATCTTAGTCAAATGTATCACTTCTTATAATTTGGAATCCTGCTAAATTTTAGATGTAATATTTAGTTTACAAAACAAAATAAAATAACCATACACTACATTCTCATCTTTATTGTGTTAATCATGTTATTCTTTTTTGGTTTTGTATGATGGAAACCTATTTTACAACACATAATCCATAATACATTTGAGAAACTAAAAATAAAAACTTAAGCCTTTTTCAAAAATAAAAAATAAAAATAGAAAACTTTGCACTACAAAATATATGCAGAACATAGTAAAAACATTCGGTTTAAATGTGTCAGACAAGAATATATTCTAAATTTATACTAAATACAATCTAGAATGCAAAAATATACATACAAAAATGACAAGTTTTACCAATTTATACCATATCATTCGCGTGTAAATGCTTACGTAGTATATGGAATAATATGTTCAAATAATAGAAAAATTGTTAGATCACAATGATCCAAATAACAGACCACTATTTTAAAAGAATAGATAAATATGCAAAGTTATAAATTTTAAAATTACAAGTAACACGTAAAATTGTAGGACATAACAATTGAGTTCAATAAATAAAATTACATAAAGTTAACAAATTTTTAAAAATAAATGCAAAAAAGAATACAAAATATAAACCGCGCGTAGCACAGTTAAAGAATCTAGTTTGAGTAATCTTTTCATTTTGGTCAGGCTTGAGGTTAAAGAAAATTGATTAGTGTTGAGGTTAAAGAAAATCAATACTATTAAAAGGGAAGAGTTTTAATAAATCTATTTACAAAATTGTTTGGACCCTTTCTTTTCATTATTTTTTGGTCTTCTCCTATTAGCATGTGACCCTTTCCTTTTTATTATATTTGCGTTCTCTCCTATATTTTATTACAAAACTATAGCGATTATTGATTCCATGGGCGTATAACATAAATTATTTCCCCTGACAGCATTTGACACTTTGTCTTTCAAAACATCTCGCCTATCTAAACATCTAAGACACCACAACTATATCAATTATTTAAATTCACATTCTCTTTCAATCATGTCGCCTATCTATACATTTAATACACAACATTTTATAAGATATACGTGTATTTAACTTACAGCATAATTTGCCATAGTTTTAGATCTTCTAACATTGCCATAGTATTACTTCCATTTCAAGTAAATAAAGAAATCAACTTTAGACACCATAGATTATACGATACAAACTCGATCGATGCTTGACATGTCTTCTCTTCCTGAAACCAAAAAAAAGAAGTTATAACTAAGTACGTACCTAAATCACTTATTCAAAACCTAAAGCAACATTATATACACGATCGTACCAGCATTGATAATCATAAATATTGTTATAATATATATACAATTAACTTTATACATATAATTGTATGGATTTGTAATAATAAAACATTTGTCTCAAACTGATTTAAAAAACATTATAATAGTTACTATTAATAAAATTAAAAAATGAAAAAATTAATACTTGGTTCACTATTTTGGTAGATTGATAGTTAATGTACTTATAAATAAACTTAATAACATTTGTTAAAAAATATATTTATACAAGTCAAATATATATTGATATATCAAAAATTCTAAAACAAATAAAAAATTATATTCTTCTCATTGGGTTCATAACGGTCTTTTATTTATTTTAAGATATTCTTACCATATTTATTTTATTATATCCTACCCCACTGTATATGAGTAACTGGATCTCTCGGTTCGACCACAAGTCTGACTCAGATTTGAAATTCAATGAAAATATTGTACCGGACTGAAATAATAATAATAATAATAATATAACAACTTTAAAATATTATAGATATCTAATAATAGACATAAATTCATTTAATATTTGGCTTTACGGTCAACAAAAAAATGTCTGCGCTTCTTAAGCGCGGATCAAAGTCTAGTTGATTATTTAAAATCTTAACTATTATATTTTTTTTATAAATCTTAAACTCCACCTATTCAAATTTAAAATGTAAATCTAGATTAGTTAAAGTGTTTTTTACCTCTTTAATGAAACTTGTTTTGAACATTTTTGTGTACAATATTTGTGATAAAATAATTTCGGACTATCATAAGAAATTTCTCTTTATATTTTATTGTATTTAGTGCTATATTTTATGAGCTAGTATTAAATATGTCAATATTTAAATATATAAATTCTATTGAAATATATATATATATATATTTAGTTAAACTACGTTAAATTGGTCAAAATCAATTTTTTATATAATATCATGAACTGATAAATTTAAATAAAACTTTTATCGTTTGACTATCAAACAAAAATTGATTAGTGTTGCTCTAGTTTTGTATTTGTTGATTAACACTTACAAGTAATTTTGATTATATATATACCAAATATATAATATGATATATAAGTCAATGTAGAGATATAATTATAATTATACTTAGTTTATTTTTATTAATATGATAGAAGGGTGAATAGGGTGTTAAGAAAAATAATAGTAAATCAAGTGGGATAAGAAATTGTATATATACTTTATAGATTTACTATAATTAAATAAATATTGTTTGAAAAATATGAAATTTTAATTTTCAAAAAAAAATCTGAATTCCCTTTTTTAAATTGATATTTATTTTTTTTCAAACTTTTCCAAAGAAAATTCAAAAAAGTTATTTCGATAAAGATTCTTTTAAAAGGGGAGTTTAGGAAGACCTTCCCAAATCTGTATGATATTTTTTTTGAGTTTAAGTTAAATAAAATTTTCCTAAATGTTTATAATATATTTCTTAATTTAAGTTTAGTAAGACATCTTCCTAAAATTTAGGAAATTATTGATAAATATATATAATATCTTCATAAAATTTAGGAAAACATTCATAAATTTGTACTTCAGATATATTTAAAATGTGTATTTAAAAAATGTTTATTAATATATATTAATGAATATCTTACTGAATTTGAATTATATGTATATTTATAAGATAT
Organism: Brassica napus; assembly: GCF_020379485.1. Taxonomy (NCBI): domain Eukaryota; kingdom Viridiplantae; phylum Streptophyta; class Magnoliopsida; order Brassicales; family Brassicaceae; genus Brassica; species Brassica napus. The sequence continues at coordinate 20,778,205 of NC_063439.1, forward strand.
TTTTAAATATATAAGTATAACTTCTTCCCAATTTTTTTTGAAACACCTTCATGAATTTGATATCTAAATTATATAAGAATATCTATCTATCTATCTATATATCAATACTATTAAAAGGGAAAGAGTCTTAAAAAATCTACCTATGAAAGTTGTTTGGACCCTTTCATTTAACTCATTATTTTTTTGGTCTTACCTTAAACTTAAACTAACAATATGTTACCATATATTTCTCCAACAATAATTTATTCAATTTTTTTATTTATTCAAATATCACTCCTAAATCTTAATTATTAATATTACTATATTTACCATTTTGACTTTTAATCATAAAAGCATTGAAAGTAATGTTTTATACTATCACTTTTATCATATAATATATGATTTAAAGCAAGAGAAATTACACAATATATATGTTTACATTCTACCTTCCTCTTTCCTTTATAATAACGTAATCATATCATATATAAACTTTCCTACTAAAATCTCATATTATATACTAAACTTTCAACCGTCTATAGTTTGATAGATATTTTTATATTTAAAAATGAGTTTTCTAAAAATATTTCATCAATCATGTTTTTGTACAATAACATTAAAAATCTATATCAAAAGGTTGTTGGACCCGATATGGACGTAATGGGTCCACACCTGTTTGGATATTTAGGATCCTAAGAAAATTTGAAATATCTAAAAAATCTGAAAAAATCTGAAACACGAAAAGTACTTGAAACTCCAAACAAATACCAAAAAAAATTCAAATACCTAAAAATTCAAAATCTTATTCAAAATCTGTCACTGAACTGAAAACACCCAATTTTTTTTTTAATTTAAAAATTTACTTGAACTCAAAAACTATAATCGTAAACCAAAAACCTAAAAAAAATATCACATAATGCTGGAAACATATTCGAAATATCCAAATATACCTAATAAACATAACATATTTATGATCGGGTCTAGAGTAGGACCCGGACTCAAACAAAGACCTGCGGGTCCAATAAAAAACCCCAATAGGTTATCTTTTTTGGACCTGAACTAAACCTAAATTTTCGGGTCGGTCTGGTTTGTTTTTTGATCCGGATATAATTCTCATGGCTAAAAGAAATTTACGTAAATGTGTACATATAAAATATCAAATAAACTAATTCATAGATTATATAACTGTTAAAAATTATATTTTCGATATAATAAGACTTTGTATTATAATATAATTCAAAAAACCCGCGCTTTCCAAGCGCGGGTCAAAATCTAGTATACTATTGTTTGTGAAATAATTTTTCACAACGAATCTCTCACGTTAAAAATTAGACAGGTTAATGTCACTATTACAATAAAAGTAAAATTAGTCAAAAAAATAAAATAAAAACGTGTTTTAAGAAAAAAATTATAAAATTAGTATATATCTCCCAATTTTCCCGTTGATGTGATGATGTCTTAAACATATTCTAATGGTCTATTTTACAAACTTATATTTTTAATTTATAAAAAGCAGGATCACTATTTTTATTTTCCGTATATTCTCACAAACCACCTTTTTTATTTTTAGTAGAGTTTGACCCGCATGTCCGTGCGTATAGTTATTTTCACTTTTATATACGTAAATATTATTTAAATGTTTATTAGTTAATAGTTTAAATATTTTCATAGTTTGAAATGTTTATAAACACAATAATTAAATAGTATACATGCTGTAAAAAAATATTGACCTGTACACCATACTAAACCTTGGACAAACCCATTGATATGTTTGAGTAATATTTTTTTAGCACTAAATTGTTTCACAAATGTAATGATAATTTAAATCTTTTGAATAGATATTGGCCATATTGCGAGATTTAGATACATCATAAGAGAAATATCCAGTTATAAGCATTAAATATATATATATATATATATATATATATATATATATATTTGGTGAGATTTAGATAGAGTAAAATGAATATTCTGTTATAAAAAATCTATATTATTATTTGCGAAGTGATTTTTCGCAACGGAGTTGTCACGTTAAAAGTTTGATTGGTTAATGTCATTGTTACCCTTCATGAATATATATATATATATATATATATATTTTATATTAATTATATAATTAAAAACAAATTTATATTAATAATATCATATTTTTTATAAAACAAATAATTCTTATACATTGTGCTGTTATCGCAATAAATATGTATATATATATATTAATTATATAATTAAAAAGAATTCTTTATTAATAATATCATATTTTAAAATAAGATAATTCTTATATATTATGTTGTTATCTTGAAATAAGTTTTTTCTGTTATATTTTTTTTAAACTAAGATATACAACAATTTATAATCAAATAATAAAAAAGTAAGAACATTTGCATAAAGATGTTTTCTAAAATATTTTAAATACTTGAGTGTTTTAAATGAAAAACTTTATCAAATAATAGTATATATATTTGATTTTTGAGTTAAATTTTTTGAACACATAAACAATAATTTATCGTACTTGTTTAGTATAACTAATAAATATTCATAAAACAATTATGTCTGCATGTGCGGACAAAACACTTAGTTCACAATATATGCTAAAAGTTTGTATAGTTATAATTAAATTATGGTGGATATGTTATATATAAAATAGGTAATCATGTCCATTTCATAGACATTTAGGAAGTGGTATAAATATTGAAAATAATGTATTTTATTTTTCCATTCAAAACGGAACGAGATTAAGAATTTTCACGTTTTTGTTTTAACTGGTTATTTTACATGATGTTCAATTTAATTTCGAGAAAATTTATCCTACTAAAAAAGTTTTCAAGTTAAAGCGTTAGATTGAGGTTTTTGAAAAATATTATACTAAAATAACTAATTTAGATTGGTTTTAAATCAAGGGGACAAAAAATGTGTTTTTTGTTATATTTTGGAAAATGTCCCAAAAAATATTAAACATAGTGGAAATATCATTAAGTTAAATATATTGACTAAATCTGAAATTCTGAATGACGAAATACTTTAATTTTTATTAACCTTACATAATATTTCGCATGATGTATATAATTTATATTAAACAAAATTCGTGAAATAATTCATTCTACAATGCATTCCACGAATTATCGATCAAGATTATTAGTATATTTTTTCTTAATAATCGAACTCACAATGACCATAGCTTGGATCATTAAAAACGAATATACCGGTATTACTGAAATAACATGCTTTTCGGTTTTTCCATTATATTGGTAATACTGATTCATTACAAATAAGACATGGCTTCTAAGATTATCTGGCTCAAAGCAAGGACCATCTGGTTTGATTGGTATACAGTCAACATGTCCATGACCACACATCCAATCAATATTAGCTTGCATTAGTGCATGTGTCGCCGATGGAGATACCACACACCACTGACCTCTGGCACGTGCGAGAGGAAGGTGGTTGATCGAAACGATTGATAGAATGAGGAAGATGAGTATTGATGGCGGCCACATAATTCTAATGATATTTTTTTTTTAAAAAAACTTCTGGATTTTTATATAAAACAATTGTGCTTATCCTTATAGAGTATAACCTATTTAAATTAATACTTTATAAATTAATATACAATAAAAATCTTTATAAAATAATATAATTTTATAGTCCCAAATTGAGTTTTTAGTTCAATTAGTATATCGATAATTTAATATCTCTATATATTAAAAAAATTATAGTTTTGGTGTAGTCTCGACATTATTAATTTATAGAGGTTTCATTGTATATGTTTTTAAAATTAACATATTCTTCCTCAGACTTTAATTTTCCATATATATAAGGAAAATATATTTTCAATGTCAAAGTCAAGTGAGTCAATAATTTGTAATTAAATGTACTCCTTAAAATTAAATTAGTCAAATTTATTTTCTCACATAAAAGTGGAAATGATCTAAGAATTTAATAGTAATACATCATCATACACATATCATATCAAGCTTTAATTGTTTAATAATTTGAATTAATATAGATATATTTTAATAAATGAAATATATAAAGTCATTTTCATATCATATATCATACACATAAACTGATAAACTAATTAATTTAATGCAAATAATAGAATTTATAACTTTAGTCAGAACGAGATTAAGAATTTCATGTTTTTGTTGTAATTGGTTAATTTTACATGATGTCCATTTGGATAATCCATTTCGAGAAGATTTATCCTACTAAAAAAGTTTTCAAGTTAAAGGGTTAGATTGAGGTTTTTGGCAAATATTATACTAAAATAACTAATTTAGATTGTTTTAAATCAAGGGGACAAAGAATGTGTTTTATTTTTTGTTATATTTTTTTTGCAAATTTCCCAAAAAATATTGAACGTAGTGGAGATGTCATTAAGTTAAATATATTGACTAAATCTGAAATTCTGAATGACAAAATACTTTAATTTTTATTAACCTTACATAATATTTCGCATGATGTATATAATTTATATTAAAAAACATTTCGTGAAATCATTCATTTTACAATGCATTCCATGAATCAATCAAGATTATTAGTATGTTTTTTTCTTAATAATCGTTCTCACAATCACCATAGCTTGGATCTTTAAAAACGAATATACCAGTATTACTAAAATAACATGCTTTTTCAGTTTTTCCGTTATATTGGTAATACTGATTCATTACAAACGATACATGGCTTCTAAGATTATCTGGCTCAAAGCAGAGACCACCCGGTTTGATTGGTATACAGTCAACATGTCCATGACCACACAGTCAATCAATATTAGCTTGCATTTGTGCATCTGTCGCCGATGGAGATACCACACACCACTGACCTCTGACATGTGCGAGAGGAAGGTGGTTGATCGAAACGATCGACAGAATGAGGAAGATGAGTATTGACGGCGGCCACATAATTCTAATGATATTTTGTTTCTTGAAAAAAACTTCTTGATGTTTATGTAAATTTAAACAATTGTGCCGATCCTCCTTATTTATGATTTTAAAATTAATATATACTTCCTCAGACTTTAATTTTCCATATATATAAGGAAAATATATTTTCAATGTCAAAGTCAAGAGAGTCAATAATTTGTAACTAAATGTACTCCTTAAAATTAAATTAGTCAAATTGATTTTCTCACATAAAAGTGGAAATTATCTAAGAATTTAATAGTAATACATCATCATACACATATCATATCAAGCTTCATATTAATTTTTTAATAATTTGAATTAATATAGATTTATTTTAATATATGAAATATATAAAGTCATTTTCATATCATATAACAAACACATAAACTGATTAATTTAATGAAAATAATAGAATTTATAACTTTAGTCAGAACGAGATTAAGAATTTTCATGTTTTGTTGTAACTGGTTAATTTTACATGATGTCCAATTGAATAATGCATTTCGAAAAGATTTATCCTACTAAAAAAGTTTTCAAGTTAAAGGGTTAGATTGAGGTTTTTGGCAAATATTATACTAAAATAACTAATTTAGATTTGGTTTTAAATCAAGGGGACAAAGAATGTGATTTTTTTTATATATATTTTTGCAAATTTCCCAAAAAATGTTGAACGTAGTGGAGATGTCATTAAGTTAAATATATTGACTAAATCTGAAATGCTGAGTGACAAAATACTTTAATTTTCATTAACCTTACATAATATTTCGCATGAGGTATATAATTTATATTAAAAAACATTTCGTGAAATCATTCATTCTACAATGCATTCCACGAATTATCAATCAAGATTATTAGTATATTTTTTCTTAATAATCGTACTCACAATGACCATAGCTTGGATCTTTAAAAACGAATATACCGGTATTACTGAAATAACATGCCTTTTCGGTTTTTCCGTTATATTGGTAATACTGATTCATTACAAACGATACATGGCTTCTAAGATTATCTGGCTCAAAGCAGGGACCACCCGGTTTGATTGGTATACAGTCAACATGTCCATGACCACACAGCCAATCAATATTAGCTTGCATTTGTGCATCTGTCGCCGATGGAGATACCACACACCACTGACCTCTTGCACGTGCGAGAGGAAGGTGGTTGATCGAAACGATCGATAGAATTAGGAAGATGAGTATTAATGGCGGCCACATAATTCTAATGATATTTTTTTTTTGAAAAATCTTCTTGATATTTATGTAAATTTAAACAATTGTGCCTATCCTCCTTATATATGTTTTTAAAGTTAATATATTCTTCCTCAGACTTTAATTTTCCATGTATATAAGGAAAGTATATTTTCAATGTCAAAGTAAAGTGAGTCAATATTTTATAATTAAATGTACTTCTTAAAATAAAATTAGTCAAATTGATTTTTTCACATAAAAGTGGAAATTATCTAAGAATTTAATAGTAACACATCATCATACACATATCATATCAAGCTTCATATTAATTTTTTAATAATTTGAATTAATATTGATATATTTTAATAAATGAAATATATAAAGTCATTTTCATATCATATAACATACACATAAACTGATAAACTGATTAATTTAATGAAAATAATAGAATTTATAACTTTAGTTAGAACGAGATTAAGAATTTTCATGTTTTGTTGTAACTGGTTAATTTTACATGATGTCCAATTGAATAATGCATTTCGTGAAGATTTATCCTACTAAAAAAGTTTTCAAGTTAAAGGGTTAGATTGAGGTTTTTGGCAAATATTATACTAAAATAACTAATTTAGGTTGGTTTTAATTCAAGGGGACAAAGAATGTGATTTTTTTTTTTGCAAATTTCCCAAAAATATTGAACGTAGTGGTGATGTCATTAAGTTAAGTACATTGACTAAATCTGAAATTCTGAATGACGAAATACTTTATTTTTTATTAACCTTGCATAATATTTTGCATGATGTATATAACTTATATTAAAAAACATTTCGTGAAATCATTCATTCTATAATGCATTCCACGAATTATCAATCAAGATTATTAGTATATTTTTCTTAATAATTGTACTCACAATCACCATAGCTTGGAACTTTAAAAACGAATATACCAGTATTACTGAAATAACATGATTTTTCGGTTTTTCCATTATATTGGTAATACTGATTTATTACAAACGATACATGGCTTCTAAGATTATCTGGCTCAAAGCAGGGACCACCCGGTTTGATTGGTATACAGTCAACATGTCCATGACCACACTACCAATCAATATTAGCTTGCATTTGTGCAACTGTCACCGATGGAGATACCACACACCACTGACCTCTTGCACGTGCGAGAGGAAAGTGGTTGATCGAAACGATCGATAGAATGAGGAAGATGAGTATTAATGGCGGCCACATAAATCTAATGATAATTTTGTTTTGAAAACCGCTTCTCGATGTTTATGTAAATTTAAACAATTGTGCCTATCCTTATACATGTTTTTAAAATTAATATATTCTTCCTCAGACTTTAATTTTCCATATATATAAGGAAAATATATTTTCAATGTCAAAGTCAAGTAAGTCAATATATTGAAATTAAATGTACTCCTTAAAATAAAATTAGTCAAATTGAATTTCTCACATAAAAGTGGAAATGATCTAAGAATTTAATAGTAATACATCATCATACACATATCATATCAAGCTTTAATTTTTTAATAATTTGAAATAATATAGATATATTTTTAGAAATGAAATATATAAAGTCATTTTCATATCATATATCATACACATAAACTGATAAACTGATTAATTTAATGCAAATAATAGAATTTATAACTTTGGTCAGAACGAGATTAAGAATTTTCATGTTTTTGTTGTGACTGGTTAATTTTACATGATGTCCATTTGAATAATCCATTTCGAGAAGATTTATCCTACTAAAAAAGTATTCAAGTTAAAGGGTTAGATTGAGGTTTTTGGCAAATATTATACTAAATAACTAATTTAGATTGTTTTATATCAAGGGGCAAAGAATGTGTTTTATTTTTTGTTTTATTTTTTTGCAAATTTCCCAAAAAATATTGAACGTAGTAGAGATGTCATTAAGTTAAATATATTGACTAAATCTGAAATTCTGAATGACAAAATACTTTAATTTTTTAACCTTACATAATATTTCGCATGATGTATATAATTTATATTAAAAAACATTTCGTGAAATCATTCATTCTACAATGCATTCCACGAATTATCAATCAAGATTATTAGTATATTTTTTCTTAGTAATCGTACTCACAATCACCATAGCTTGGATCTTTAAAAACGAATATACCGGTATTACTGAAATAACATGCTTTTTCGGTTTTTCCGTTATATTGGTAATACTGATTCATTACAAACGATACATGACTTCTAAGATTATCTGGCTCAAAGCAGGGACCACCCGGTTTGATTGGTATACAGTCAACATGTCCATGACCACACAGCCAATCAATATTAGCTTGCATTTGTGCATCTGTCGCCGATGGAGATACCACACACCACTGACCTCTGGCACGTGCGAGGGGAAGGTGGTTGATCGAAACGATCGATAGAATGAGGAAGATGAGTATTGACGGCGGCCACATAATTCTAATGATATTTTGTTTCTTGAAAAAAACTTCTTGGTGTTTATGTAAATTTAAACAATTGTGCCTATCCTCCTTATATATGATTTTAAAATTAATATATTCTTCCTCAGACTTTAATTTTACATATATATAAGGTAAATATATTTTCAATGTCAAAGTCAAGTGAGTCAATAATTTGTAACTAAATGTACACCTTAAAATAAAATTAGTCAAATTGATTTTCTCACATAAAAGTGGAAATGATCTAAGAATTTAATTGTAATACATCATCATACACATATCATATCAAGCTTCATATTAGTTTTTTAATAATTTGAATTAATATAGATATATTTTAATAAATGAAATATATAATGTCATTTTCATATCATATAACATACACATAAACTGATAAACTGTTTAATTTAATGAAAATAATAGAATTTATAACTTTAGTCAGAACGAGATTAAGAATTTTCATGTTTTGTTGTAACTGGTTAATTTTACATGATGTTCAATTGAATAATGCATTTCGAGAAGATTTATCCTACTAAAAAAGTTTTCAAGTTAAAGGGTTAGATTGAGGTTTTTGGCAAATATTATACTAAAATAACTAATTTAGGTGGTTTTAAATCAAGGGGACAAAGAATGTTATTTTGTTTTTGCAAATTTCCCAAAACATATTGAAGGTAGTGGTGATGTCATTAAGTTAAGTACATTGACTAAATATAAAATTCTGAATGACGAAATACTTTAATTTTTATTAACCTTACATAATATTTTGCATGATGTATATAATTTATATTAAAAAAATATTTCATGAAATCATTCATTCTACAATGCATTCCACGAATTATCAATCAAGATTATTAGTATATTTTTTCTTAATAATCGTACTCACAATGACCATAGCTTGGATCTTTAAAAACGAATATACCAGTATTACTGAAATAACATGCTTTTTCGGTTTTTCCGTTATATTGGTAATACTGATTCATTACAAACGATACATGACTTCTAAGATTATCTGGCTCAAAGCAGGGACCACCCGGTTTGATTTGTATACAGTCAACATGTCCATGACCACACAGCCAATCAATATTAGCTTGCATTTGTGCATCTGTCGCCGATGGAGATACCACACACCACTGACCTCTGGCACGTGCGAGAGGAAGGTGGTTGATCGAAACGATCGATAGAATGAGGAAGATGAGTATTGACGGCTGCCACATAATTCTAATGATATTTTGTTTCTTGAAAAAAACTTCTTGATGTTTATGTAAATTTAAACAATTTTGCCTATCCTCCTTATATATGTTTTTAAAATTGATATATTCTTCCTCAGACTTTAATTTTCCACATATATAAGGAAAATATATTTTCAATGTCAAAGTCAAGTGAGTCAATAATTTGTAATTAAATGTACTCCTTAAAATAAAATTAGTTAAATTTATTTTCTCACATAAAAGTGGAAATGATCTAAGAATTTAATAGTAATACATCATCATACACATATCATATCAAGCTTCATATTAATTTTTTAATAATTTGAATTAATATAGATATGTTTTAATAAATAAAATATATAAAGTCATTTTCATATCATATAACATACACATAAACTGATAAACTGATTAATTTAATGAAAATTATAGAATTTATAACTTTAGTCAGAACGAGATTAAGAATTTTCATGTTTTTGTTGTAATTGGTTAATTTTACATGATGTCCAATTGAATAATGCATTTCGAGAAGATTTATCCTACTAAAAAAGTTTTCAAGTTAAAGGGTTAGATTCAGGTTTTTGGCAAATATTATACTAAAATAACTAATTTAGGTTGGTTTTAAATCAAGGGACAAAGAATGTGATTTTTTTTTGCAAATTTCCCAAAAAATATTGAAGATGTCATTAAGTTAAATATATTGACTAAATCTGAAATTCTGAATGACGAAATACTTTAATTTTTATTAACCTTACATAATATTTCGCATGATGTATATAATTTATATTAAAAAACATTTCGTGAAATCATTCATTCTACAATGCATTCCACGAATTATCAATCAACATTATTAGTATATTTTTTCTTAATAATCGTACTCACAATCACCATAGCTTGGATCTTTAAAAACGAATATATCGGTATTACTGAAATAACATGTTTTTTCGGTTTTTCTGTTATATTGGTAATACTGATTCATTACAAACGATACATGGCTTCTAAGATTATCTGGTTCAAAGCAGGGACCACCCGGTTTGATTGGTATACACAACATGTCCATGACCACACAGCCAGTCAATATTAGCTTGCATTTGTGCATCTGTCGCCGATGGAGATACCACACACCACTGACCTCTGGCACGTGCGAGAGGAAGGTGGTTGATTGAAACGATCGATAGAATGAGGAAGATGAGTATTGATGGCGGCCACATAAATCTAATGATATTTTTTTTTTTGTAAAAAACTTCTCGAGAATTATGTAAATTTAAACAGTTGTGCTTATCCATATATATGTTTTTAAATTAATATATTCTTCCTCAGACTTTAATTTTCCATATATATAAGGAAAATAAATTTTCAATGTTAAATTCAAGTGAGTAAATAATTTATAATTAAATGTACTCCTTAAAATAAAATCTAGTCAAATTTATTTTCTCACATAAAATAAAAGTGGAAATGATCTAAGAATTTAATAGTAACACATCATCATACACATATCAATATCAAGCTTCATATTTTTTTTTTAATAATTTGAATTAATATAGATATGTTTTAATAAATGAAATATATTTAGTCATTTTCATATCATATAACATACACGTAAACTCATAAACTGATTAATTTAATGAAAATAATTGAATTTATAACTTTAGTCAGAACGAGATTAAGAATTTTCATGTTTTTGTTGTAGGTTAATTTATAATAATAATAACAGTAAATTATTAAAATACTACAAATTACAAAAACTATAAGTTATATGTTTATATTTCAATATTAATTAAAAATTCATTATGGCATATAAATCATCATAGATAATTTAAAGTAGGGCCGGAAAAATAAACCAAACCTGAAAATCTGAATCGAATCCGATCTGATAAAAATGAATCCGAACCGATTCGAACCTGACATAAGAACAAAATGGATCTTGTTTTATGGTATTTCGGGTTATGGATATTATCCGAACCGAACTTGAACTTAAATTTTATATTTGGTAGAACCCGAAACATTCAAAATCCAAAAAAAACTTGTACCAAACATGATCTCAATTTATAATATGTACCCAAAATACACTAAGATATTATTGTTAATGTTTTCATTTCTTGAGAACTTGATTTTTCGTTTTATGCTTTCTATCAATAAATATGTTTATCTTTCGTTTTGATTTTGAATGATCACGTTTGATGTTTTTTTTTTCTTATTTTTGAATCGATTTTACTTATGTTTTGGTTGCAAAATAGGTATAAATCAAGTACTTTTAAAACCGAAGAACCGATTTTACTTATGTTTTGATTATAAAATAGGTATAAATTAAGTACTTTTAAACCGAAAGTACATCCGGTTGTACCAGTTCTTTGAAGATTTACTAACTCCGATAGAACTAGAACAGGTTCCGAACCAAATTTTCATATAAACTGAATGGAGCTAATTTTGATAAACCCAAAAAATAGAGATCTGATTGGACAAAATCGAAACCCGATTGGGAGCCGAACGCTCTCGCCTAATTTAAAGTGTTTAGAAAATATACAACTCGATTGAACGTGAGTCAAAGTTTTGGACAACGAAGAAACATGTGTTTAACACACGTCTTTTGTTCAAAAAAAAAAAAATAACACACGTCTAAATGAGATCGTGTTTATACATACTTGTTTAAGAAATCCAGCGCCAAATGCACGAGTGACCTTGAGATAACCTTTCACTCTATCATTCTTTATCGCAAATGGATCATCGGGATGTTCCTTGTTGATTCTTCTCACCTCCTGTTGCATCACAAAAAGAAATATAATCAGTTTCTCATTAATTACTGTCGGTCAGAAACAGAACAATTTGAATGCTTCACGTCTTCAACGTCTGTGCTGTGCTCCATATTCTCTGGACTCCAATGGACTCTCTTCTATGATTATATCAAGCTCCTTTTGCAACTTCGTCCTACCGAGATCAGGTCTTTAAGCCAAAACCGCTCGGCTATCTCCAACGCTCATCACGTAAACATCTTCTCCTTCCATCAACGTCACAAGAACGCACGATCTAGTTCTGGATTCTCATCCACCGTTAGATCAAACGCTTCCTCTGTTTTCTTCAACGCTTGTTTAAGAGCTCTTAGGACGTCTTTGTGGTTAATCATCTCCATGTAATTATTATGATTCTTATTGTTGCTTCTTGAGTTATGCTCCCACTCGCACCTCCATGGCAACTTGTTCACATTCTCGGCTCTGTTTCTTGGTTCACAAGCAACAGCGTCTCCTTTCATCATATTGCAGTTTCCTTTTCCCGGATAAAAATCATGCTCGAGTGTACTCTGAAACTCTTCATTAATTTCGCTATATGATCCAAGATCATCGGACTCGAGCTTATCGTTCCATAGCAAGCCTGTAACATCCCGAGTTGTGATATGTGAAAAGGCTTAAGAGAATTGATTTGGCTACCTATGTCACCAAAGTTGACTTACCTTTTCCGGAGCACATCCTGAAAGAACTCCAGAGTTAAGCGTGCTTGAGTTGGAGTAGTGGAAGGATGAGTGACCTATCGGGAAGTGATTCGCGATAGCGTGCGAGTGAGGCCAAAACACGGAAAAAGGTCGGGTGGTGATTGCAGGGTCAGTAAACAATGATTCTAAGCCTTGGAAAATTAACGGACCGACCGTCAGACGGGATGGAGCCCATGGGCCGAGAGAGCGGACGTGGGTGGCCCATTAGCCGTGGGCGGGTCGGGGCGTTATAAAGCCTTTGAGCTCTTTGAGCACGGCGGTGTAGAGATTGTTGAGAAGATAGTCCGGCGGATCTGGACCGCTGAATCCATCGTAAATTCCAACGAAAAGCCAACCGTTTTCCTCCGAGAGGATGATGTGCACTCGGTCATCCCCTGCTTTCCCCTGCGCCCATTGAATCTTTGGCTCCTCCTCCGAAGCAGACTCGATTTTGTCTGAATCGGAACCATCCATTGGCTCGATCCCCTTCCTCTTTGATCGAGATAGGTTGTTAGAAAACATATTGGTGAAAATGGTTTGGACTGCGTGAAATCCCTTATTCGACTTGAGTTTTGAAAACGTACGCCTCTTCTTCGCTTTATCTTTTTTCTTTTTCCCGACCGGACCTGAAACCAACCCGCTTTCGATCGGACCAGGTAAAAACAGACCCGACACATGGACAGGTTTCATAGTCGGACTACGAGGGAGGCGCTGGAGCGGCAGGGAAGCGAATCTATTGGTGCTCTCGAAACCGGAGGCCAATAACGACGCGTCTGTTAAGGGAGAGGCAGTGAGAGCCGTTGAAAAGTATTGGCGCTAACTGAAGCGCCCGGGATTGAACGGAAAGAAACTGATGTTCCGTTGTGAAGTGGCCGGACATAGCAGAAAGAGTGGCCGAGGTTGTCGTGAACGAGGCAGACTTCGACATTATATTGTCTGGAAAATTCTCGGCGGCGGGTCCCTCCCAACAGCCACTGGCTCCATTCACATGTCTACAAAAGGAAGGAAGAGGTGAAGTACTAAAATTTGTGTTGTGAGGAAACATTATGAATGGCTGTTTGGCTATTTATGTTGTGGAGACAGATGACTTTCGAGAGGTTTATTCTGCTCGGATTGGACATTAAACAAATTATCGCATAAAAATCTTATTTTTACACATAACACATTCTTAAAAAAAGTAAACAGTATTATTTCTACAGTTAAATTATTTTAACATTTATATTCTGTATGGTTTTGAAAGGTTTAAGATCAACCATTGAATTGATACATGTCATTTTAATTTTTTTAGTCGTTTACTTAAGGAAAACATACATTTGTGTAATTTAAAGTCGTTTTAAAAAATTCAAAATATAACATATAAGAAAAAATCTAACATATAAGAAAAATATAACATATAAGGTTTCCTCATTTTTGTAATTTAAAGTTGTTTAAGAAACTAAAATATAATATATAAACTTTCTTCATTTTTGTAATTTAAAGTCCTTTAAAAAAATCAAAATATAACATATAAGAAAAAAATAATTTTTTTATTATATGGTTAATGTGATTTTTTAATTTTTTTAATAATATAAAATTAACATAAATGAAGAATGATGCAAAAATTGTTATCAAATCTTTATTATTCATAGTCATTAATTGTCATATATATGTTAATCATATTAGATAATGTCGTAGCTTTTATTTAAGGAAATAATACACACTTCTTATATTTTGAGTTAATATAATGTTCCCTATTAATTTGATTTGGACCAACATTTTTTCAATTGATTCTTAAGCTAAATTAATTTTTAAGCTGCCACGTAAGCTAAATTGTCATCCTAGTTAAGTGACAACTACGCAAGATCTCTTTTTAATTAATACAAACTTAAGGTTACAAATTTTTAAATAATCTTCGATTAATATATAGGGGATAAAAGAATAAAATACTTATGAATGGAAAATATTACCTTCCCAACAAAAAAATTAGAGAAATATAGGACATGTGTAGAGATATAGTGAAACCTTTATAAATTAATAATGTTGGGACTACACCAAAACTATAATTTTTTTATTAATTTATAGAGATATTAATTTATCGATATACTAATTGAACCAAAAACCCAATTTGGGACTATAAAATTGTATTATTTTATAGAGATTTTTAGTGTACATTAATTTATAAAGTATTAATTTAAAGAGGTTATACTGTATTTTCATATTTTGGATCTTTCTATAATATTATTTGAGAAGTCAGTTTTTTATGTGTCGCACGTACATTAATTATCACAGTAATTTATTACATTATTACCTTCATGAATTGAGTTAATTATTGTAATTTTTATTTTAAATATTTTCCTTTTTATTAATTTTAAGGAAAATATATATATATATATACATATAAAATTAATAACTAGACCAATCCAAATTCTTACACCAAAAACTAACGATCTAATTAAAATAACAACATATTATTTATTTTAATATTTTATTTCTTTGTATACATAAAACCTCGAAATGATTCAAAGCATATTTATTAATGAAAATAAAACTTCCATCAATTATTACGTTTTACTTCTTTTGAAAACTTTATATATGAATGAGTTTTCAAAAAATTATCCTTATATTCATTTATATATCTTTGAACATAATTAACACATTATTTTAATTTTTCTTTTGATTCTCAAAACAACATATATTAAATTATACATAAATTTATTAAAATATATTTACAAATCTAAGACAATAACTAAACTAAATAGAAATAACATAATTAATCAAAATTTTAATTTATTAAGAACCAAAAATTATAGTTGAATTTAAAGAAGTATATGCAATCCAATATATATAAATAATAATCAAACTAACTAGACATTATATATTCAAAACCACATATCTTACTGAAATAGCATAATATTATTTTAACTGAAAACATCATATTTTTTATAACAAAGCATACATATACAAAATGATTTATAACAAAGAAAACATATACATTATATGTTCAAAACAACATATCTTACTAAAATAGCATAATATTATTTTAACTTAAAAATCATATTATTTATAACAAAGCATACATGTACAAAATGATTTAAAATTTAAAAGAAAATATTAATCTATTCTTATAAGTTATAATATATTTATTTTGGTAAAATTTATATCTGCGTATGAGCACATAAATATTACCTAGTATCCAATTATATATGTAAGAAGTAATGTTATATAATTATATAAAGAATCTGAATATTATCATATAAATTTTTGTTGTATCTTTCAACTGAGTAATTATCATAATTTGAAGTCAAAAAATTTCACTGGATATTTTGAGGAAATTGCTGTCTCGCACATGCAGTTGTTGTTTTCACAGTCAATCTTATCTGCAATTTATAATCGCGGACTTTGTAGTTCTTACTGCAATCTCGCGGCACGTTAAATTATATATTCAATAAAATTCCTCTCATGTAATTAGGCCAGCATGTAATCCGTCTCAAATTTTTTCAAGAATAGAATGATGCACACAACTTTGAATTGTAGTTTACAATAAATTAATTTTAATAATAAAAAAATTATATATGTATATATATTTTTTCTCATCAAGTAAAAGAAAATTCATTCCAATCTCTGTAACATTATTTGAGAAATCAGTTTCATATTATTTCACGTCAATTGAAAGAAAAGTTAATTACAACAATATTTTTAATGAATTATAAAAAAATTATAAAAATGTCATTATTAACATTTTTTTCCTTTTTGATAATATTTGTTATTTTGATTTTTTTTATTTTCCTTTTTTATATTGGTTTTCAAATCAGATATATAAAAAGAAATATTTATAAAATATAAAACGTGGTCATATTATATATATTGATTTCATAAAAAGGATATTTTAATATTCTAAAGAATAATTTTTTTAATTAACATAAACTAATAGCTTTAATGAAATAAAACTATTATACATAATTACATAATTAAGATGACATAAGTTGAGATATTTTGATATCTAAAAACAATATATTACTATGTCATTATTAAAAAATAAATTTAATTTTTTATTAACATAAACTAATAGCTTTAATGAAAAAAAACTATTATACATAATTACATAATTAAGATGACATAAGTTGAGATATTTTGATATCTAAAAACAATATATTACTATGTCATTATTAAAAAATAAATTTAATTTTTTATTATTTATCATTCATTAAGGGTATAATTTTCTTACGAATACTTATTAGTTTATATCTTATCATTTCGAAAACCCAGCATGATAAATTATTGTTTATGTTCTTGAAATTTTTAACTTAAACATAAATATTTATATATAAATTTTTTTTATCTATCAAATATATATGCTTATTATTGTGTTGAAATTTAAAAAAAAAAACTCACATATAGGAATAATTTAGAAAATATTTTTATACAAATGTCTTTTATTCATTAGTATTTAATTATAAATTTTTATATTTTAATTTTATATAAATGTTTTTGTTTGTTTAGTATTTAATTAAAAAAAATTATATTTTCAGATAAGAACACAATATATATATAAGAATTATTTTACCTTTTAAAAATATGTTTTCGACAGTTTATTATATTTATCCATAATCAATTATCTAATATAAAATATAAATCTAATATTATTAATATAAAATTCGTTTTCGTTATATAATAAATTATTATAAAAATTCATTAAGGGTAACTGCGGCATTATCATGTATATCTTTTAACGTGAGAGTTCAATGTGAAAACAATTATTTTGCAAATAATAGTATAGATAGATTTATAGAATAAAATTTTAGCATATGTCACTCTTTTATTTGTTTTTTGTTGCCTAATATTAGATTGAACAACCAAATTATGTATAGATGGTGTAGTTTTCAGGTTTCGAGTAATTAATATATTTAAAAATATTTTATACATTTTTGATATGTTTTTAGTTTTTTTTTGTAATTACAGATAGTTGGTAAAATCTAATCCGAGATAGGAATAAATTAAATTCCACCAGAATGGAACATTTTATTTACTTTCTTTTTGCTAAAAGAATAGTACATTTTAAGTATCGACAGGAACGAAACTTTTTTTTTGGTAAAAATGTAAGACAGGAACGAAACTTAAAAGTATGGTACCGAACATTCGAAAAACCTGACCAGAACAGATATAGTTGAATGCCAATTATGTAGCTCCGTTAGAAAATTTAGACGGCCGTTAATATAGTTGGTCGGAATGTAATAAAACGGGAAAGACGGGTTAAAAAATTTCTGTTGCACGTTTGTCTTGGAGACGGACAGAGAGAGAGAAAGAGAGAGAGAGAGAGAGAGAGAGAGAGAGAGAGAGAGAGAGAGAGAGAGAGAGAGAGGGGTAAATGTAAAATAAACAAATAAACGTAAGCCAAAGAAAAGAATTAAAAATCGATCGGTAGGGTTTACATATAAAAACGAAAATGGATCAGAGATTGGAAACAAACAATCTCCTTCCTCCTCCATCTATCTATATTCCCCCCCTCCATTCTCCTCTGAAAACCCTAATCTCCTTCTTTCTTCTCTCTGTTGCTTCCATTAACATAGATGATAAAGCAACTTCAAAAGCCGCGTGAATTCATCTTGTAGTAACGGGGAAATTAAAGAAGGTTTCAGGTACACAGAACCGCTTGTGCATCTGCCACTCTTTGTAATTGTTTCATATTTGATTCTTGTACTCTTGACTGTTACGAAATGATCTTTGATCGAGTGTCATATGATCGAGATTCTGCTTTTGGATTCGTTTTATTTTGTTGTTGTTGTTGTCTGTTTAATTTGGATCATTTGTTTTGAGGATTCCCTGGATAACAAGATGCTCTGGATTCGTTTTTGTTTGCTGAACTCTGATCTTGATTTTTATGACCTGTATTGTTCATCGGTTCTGGGTTTAAGCTGGTCGGTAGAGAGATTTGTCTGAAGAAAAAAAAATGGCGACAATGAATCAGCTTGATTCCGATTTGCTTCTACCTCCACGGAAGCGATTACTCGCCGGATTCAAGAAACAGAACTCCAACGGATCTTCTTCATCTTCTACTTCATACTCAAACGGCTCCTCCTCTGCTTCCACCGTTGTGCACACCCATCTCGACAATCTGTTGACTTCCCAACTCACCGACGGCCAGAGTCGGTCTCCGGAGGAGCTAAAAGCAACTGCTGCTTTAGCGGTAAAGATCGCAAAGGCGGCGAGAGCCGCAGCTGATGAGAAAGCCATCATTGCTTCAAAGGCCGTAGCTGCAGCCAAGAGCGCGTTGGAACTGTTCGCTTCTTTTCCGGCTGAGACGGTGAAGGAGAGGAAGAACAAGCAGAAGAAACATGTCCCCGTTCATGTTATGTATTCGAAAGATGAGGATTTAGCGCGTAGGTTGAACCGAGCTATAAACAACTCCCCTAGAGTATTGACCGGGCATAGAAACAAGAAGCTAAAGAGTGTAGCTACGTATGAGAATAGCGCAGTGACTAGTAGTAGTACTATGTACGATGGGAATGATGTTGCTGGTGTTGTGGATTCAGACACCTCCACGGATGATGAAGTAGACAGAACAAGAGTTAATGGGAAGGAGAAAACAGGGGAGGAGAGTAGAACATTGGGGAAAAGAAGAGGAAGAGTGAAGCTAAAGAAGTTACCTTTGAGCATGTGTGCCTCTAAGGATCAAGAAAACGGAATCATCACAAATTCCCTGGCTCGGACGGGAGGTTCTAATGGTGGTGTGGGTCAGGTGAGATCATAGCAGGACTACAATGGAAGTGTTACGATCTAAAAGTCACAGGAATGTGTGTGAAGCAGAAGACAAAGTTGTGTAGGTTCATATCAACTCTTTTACCTAAAAGAGGTAAAAATAGTGCAGATTCAGAAACATTGCTATTTTCAGTAGAATCCGAATGTTGTTTCTTATTTTCCTTGGTTCTGCTTTTTTGGGTAATGTGATTGGATGTATGCTGCTTGTATAGGAGTATTTGCTAGATACATAAGGAGTAGATTTTATATAGTATATGTGGTAGTTGAATCATCGTGAGTGTTTGTTGAACCTATGACTATTTATTGGGATTTGTAGCTGAGAGTCGAATTTAATAAAACTGATGGCTCTCTTTTGTTTTTAAACGTTTTCTTTTTATTCAAGACAAATTTTAGTGGGTTTGTTAACCGAAGAAACTAATTTAATAAAATGGGTTTTATGTTTCTTTTGTTTTAAGACATTTTCTTCTCCCAGTTCCATCTTTCTCATAGAAATCCATCCAAAATCTTATTCAAGACTTTTGGTGGGTTTGTTAACTACTCTAATGATTTGATGTTTAAGTTAATGCAGAGAATAAAAAATATCAACTTTTATAAAATTTGTCTTGGTTACATAAAAATATTATTACTCAGAATTAATTTCACCAATAAAAATGCAGTATTATGCAATTGGTTATAAATATCACATTGTTAAGTTTTTTTTATCTAAAATAGTAAAAACATCAGTTTTTTGCGACAAAATTTTTCCTTAAACATCAAATAAATTAAAATAGAGGAAGTATTTAGAACCGCTTTAACTGGTATTTTTAGTTTGAGTAATATATATTTGTGATACTAGCTATGGATAAAAAATGGTATTTATTAGACCCTGAATAAAAATAGGTCAAATCTTGTTTATGAAATTTAACATTGTACTGTACTGGAAAAAAACTTACTTCAGATCTCAAAGGAAAAAAAAATCACAATCACTCAAATTTTAATGAATTTAATTATTAAAGTTTTCAGGTGTTTCTCTCTTCGTAGATAATAAATTATTTTTTCTACTTCATATATTATCAATTTTAACTCTATTTCTGATTTTATATAAAATAAATCTGGGTTTTTTAATTAAATTATGTTTATTGAGAAATGTATATTTTCCAGAAAAAAATCTACAAATATTTTCTCTATTATATATTAATTTTTAATTTAAAATGTCAGTATTATTTGTTTTTAAATATAGTTGTAATGAAATTTTACCATTAATATTTTTTAATCTTTAATTACAAATAAAATAAAAGAATAAATCAGTTAGAGATAAAATATAAAAAATTGAATGGTCTTTTTAAGATTTGTGAAAATATTATGACACTTCTGGTGAAAACAAAAGAAGTTTTAAACAATCAATTTATTTGGCACTTTATGATATAAATGATTATATATTTATATGAAGTCGGAGCGGTAAATCTATATATAAGGAAAATAAATTTGTTATTTCTATTTTTGGATTTTAATGAGTGAAGACAACTTGGGCACATGCAGATCCACGTGCTCATACGTAACTTGAGATGCAAATGACAAAAGTAAATGCGATTTCTAAAGACAAAGGTAGCCACAAAAATGATCTGTCACGTTTAAATGTTTGTCCTAGCGTGGCGTAAATGTAAAAAACTCATTTTGTCATGTAGCCTGTTTAGCTAATTACTTTTTTTCTACCTCATGTTTTTAACGCTACTTATTTAATTTTTAATGTTGAAAAGCCTATTATTTTAGTGTTTTATCCAATTACCATAACTTTATGTACAAAAACTTAACTTAAACTTCTTTTTTTGTTCACAACTTAACTTAAACTTTATATCTATTTTCTGTTAAAGTTTTGAGTTTTTCTAATGTTTTTGAAGTTTCACTTGATTTTTCGTGCTTTTTTGTTCTTTTTAAAAATAATGATATTAAAATAAATTACAAAATAAATTACAAAATAAATTACAAAATAAAAGACAGAATAAAGTTTTACACACTACGAAATATACTATTTAATAACACTTTTGTTGACTAATACTGTTTAATAACTTATATATTTGGTTAAAATATACTCCTTCGGTTCCTAAAAGATTCATATTCTATATTTTTCACACATTTTAATAAAATACAGTAAATTTGTATAATTTTTTGTGTTTATTTTTTTTCAATAACTTTAAGCCAATAAAAAATCAATTAGTGCAATTAAGTTTTTTGAAGTTTGCAATTAGTTAATAAAACATGTATTAAAAAAATAAAAAAAAAAAGATCTTTTTGAAATAATTTTTTTTTCTAGAATATGTAATTTTAAAGAACGGAGAGAGTAATTCGTTAGCCAGTAAACTATACATAGGATTATATATAAATGATGAACTTTTAATCACGCGATCAAATGATCATATGTTATACTATGCCTATCGCATCTAGAGAACTATTTACTCTGAAATTTAGAGAAAAATATAATTGTGATGTTAGATTGTGGTTGAAACGGGTGGTTTTGTTTCTAATATCATTTAAATTTTGATTTTTAAGTTTTGCACTTAAATTATTCATTTAATTTTTGTACTTTAGTTTTCTAATTTTGCATTTAATTTTTTTTTAACATATACTCTTTAGCTTCTACCTTTAAATTCTGCATTCACGTTATTCCTTTAAATTATCATTATCATATTTTTATATTACTATATATAAATACAGCGATCATCTCAAATTTGACAGAACTCAAAAATATTACCATCGATATATGTGGAATACTTATATGATGGACAGTTTGTGCAAATATGCACCTAAGAAAAACCGGATTTTAGAAGCTATTGATAATTCAGAAATCTTGTTGAGAAAAATGTAAAAGTCATGATATTTGTATAACATCACATTTTGGTAGTTTAAAATATGAATATATTACAGAAATAATTTTGTAAATTTTTGACAATCATTGAAAAATGTTCGATTACCAGACATAAGTGATCTTACCAAAAAATAAACATGAGTGGATCAATATCTGATTCTATGATTACAAACTGTTAGTAACTATAGTTATGTAAGTAACTATGATATGTTAGAGAAAACGCTCTCAACATTTCAACCAGGAAATATAGTCTTGCAGCAATACTACCACACAAGTGAATGAACATGATATTCAGAATTGATGCAAGACCTCGTGAAACAGAATAATCAACTCCTGGCAATGAACCATCAATCTTTTTCTACTGAATATGCTTCATTTCCAAAAGTGGAAATTGCATAATCCAATTATAACAATTAGGAAGAACGTGGACATAGACGCATTAGAAACCACTATCGTGTCGAAAAGAGTTTCATCTTTATGATTACAAATGAAAGTTGAGAAAAGTTAAAAGAAACATGAAAGTGCTTACTACATATGATACATGAAAAGACATTGGATTTGAAAAATATTTAATCGATCTACACCGAAAATCATAAAAGGAAAAAAATGAAATCAACTTCATCTCTAATAAACCCAAATAATATTTCTATTGCTTGAACATTGAGATGAATATCATCATTCAAGCAATAAAAATGAAACCAACTTCATCCTTTCATAATGTAGCATGATAGTATAAATAGTTATTTTCATATAGAAGATAAAACTTAATGGTTTATATTATATATACTTTTTTGTTGCAAATAAGCTTTTTAAAATAAATAAACTGTTTTTTAAATTTTTGTTAATGTACTTAATTTTAAATTCACATAATGTCACATTTTGAAATTCGTGATGTAGATAACTATATGGCAAACAGTGTTTCAATGCACATAATTATTAAAGATAATTAAGAAATATTTTTTGTATGCCTAGAAAGAGTAAATATAATATTTGGTAATGTAAAAATTACAACAGACCTCGGATGAGACAATTTTTTAATGCCAAAAACGATGTTTGAATATTCCCTGAAATCTAATAGAAATATTTTGAGTCATAAAAATATCTGGAAAATTAATTTCAACTTCACAACTTAATTTTAACTATTAATAGTTGATTTTGGTTATTTTACAAAAATCTAGATAATTATAATGAGTTCTCATCTAAATTTTAACAAGATTTGGATAAAAGAACCGAAACAAATCGGATCCGACTTATATCCCAAAAATTCAGGTATTTATAGGTATAAGATATTTGTAACCAAACTGGTCCAGAACCAAAAGAAACAAATCTGGAACCAAATAAAAAATTAAAAATATTTAGATGGATACAAATATTTAAGACCGGAATGACTTAGACCCGATGAAAACCGATCTAAACCCAACTGAATATCTGTATGCCGATACTTAGTTACCCTTAGGCATGTGAAAATTTATCCGGAACCGAAGAACGGAACCGAAAATGAGGTTTGGTTCGGGTTTGGATCTTATCAATTATACTAGTGGATCTTATATCTCTAGAACCGAAACCAAACTGAGAATCGAAAGGGTACCCAAATTTCTATAATATGTTTATATATTTATAAATATTAACTATATATAATTTTCAAATAATCAAATAATTTAAAAATATTATTTATAAGTAAATATACCCAAAATATTGAATTACTAGAATATTGTTTATCCAAAATATTTAAAAGTATCTGAATTATCCAAAATTTATCGGAAAATGATATTTAATCTGAAATCCCGGTTTTATGACTTCTTAACCCAAATTTAACTAAAAAACGAAACCGAATGGAAACCAAAATTACCTTGATTATAAGTTGATTCTCAATTTTGTTATCCTAAACCTCTAAAACTGAAGAACCGAAAAGACCGAAACAGAACTGAAAAGCCCAGGGCTAGTTATACCCGTGAATGACATAAAATACATATTTATATGTTAGAGAACTTTTTTTTTTTTGAGAACCGAAAAAATAAATAGTTAGTCGTTGATCATATTCATATCTCCCCAAAATTTAGTAAAAAATTGAAGTAGAAACAAATAAAGAATAAAAATCACTCAAATTAAAACGAACCAAGGAATGAAAATAGGATATACAGTATATCATTTGTAAGCCAAAAATAGGATAAAAAATTTCCCACGTCGTCAACCTTTGATATTCAAGTTCCTCATCTGAGCTTCAATATGTTCTGTGTCCCGAGATTCAGCCACAGATGTTGCATCCATTGTTGAGCAGTAGGTCGTTTCTCAGGCGCAAAAGCAAGAATCGGGCAAAGAAAATCCGCAAACTAAAGTGTTACCTTCCTAGGCATTTTCCCTAAGAAACAATAATTAATGGAAACAAGAGCCAAAAAAAAGAGGATCCCTATTGTGAAAGAGCCAGAGCAGGTCCTGGGCAAAGCGAATGTTTCATTCCAAAATTTTCAGAGGAATTAGATTCCCAGATTTGTAAAAAAATAAGATTTTGTTGAAACTTTTACTAAATCGCCCATAGCCCTAAAATTTCATGGTCAGTCCTTGAACCCTTAAAGCAGCTGTAGAATTTAGTTTCAGTTCCAATTTTATTGCTCCAATTCTAATCTATAGACATGAACATACATTCCTCCATTCTAAGCAAAACATCAGAGAATGTAAGAGAATAAAAAGTGTTTTCCTGTTTTAGAGACGGTAAAGAACTCTCCTCTTCTCTGGTTTGACCTCAGAAGAGAGAGAGAAAACATGAGATGAGCATATAGTTGATGAAACACTCATAAAGTGGCATTTAATACGCATACGTGCACAACACGCAGAGCACTAGTTTCTTCCTTAAACAAACTGCAATGGTTGTTAAACTAGAGAGTAGAGTGACAAAATCCAGAACCATGATCCCCACAAACTCAGAACTATGTATTTTTTTCTGAAAGATTTAATTCATAAGAAGCCAAGATCTTGCACCAAAACAGATCACACTAATGGTTACAGGGAACCATAAGGAGAAAAAAAAACATATTTATGAATTCGAATACTGCATTTAAGATCTTGTTGGCAAAGTAAAACGAGAGATAGTATAAGAGCGGAGAGAAGCGTACAGAAGTGCGAGTATCGTAGGCAAGCCAAACGGTGGAGAACTGGCCCCAACCGAGTTTTCTCTGAGCGATGTAACGTCCGCCGGAAAACTGGTCTCCGATTCTAACGGCGTGATATCCACCTTTACGGTAAGCATCGAAGCCCTCATGTTCTTCATCTGATCCAGACGAGGATGAACACGACATTTCTCTTCTCTCTTTCCCTGTCTGAATTCCACAGCTTGATCCGAGGTTTGTGGATTATGTTTTCAAAGTTGTGGATTTTTGAATAAAAAAGAGAGAGGAAGCACTCAGAATGAGTTGTGACCTCAAAAAGTGGAGGAGACTCTCTCCACTCTTTGCTATGTCTTGTCTTTTTTTTCTTCTAATTGATGGATGGGTGCTTCAAACATTTTCCCATTTTAATGTTGTACATTTCTCCATTTTGCCCTTTTCTCATGGTGTTGTAATGTTTTTGGCTCTCCTTTTCTCCTTAAGCTCTCTGCTTTAAACAGATTTTCAGAACAACCATCTTTTGTTTAGACCGTTCTTTGTATTTGTTGCAGATGCAGTACCATGACCTCAAACAAGGTTGTCACTGCCTTCAGCTTTAAGTTTTTACTATGTCCTGCAATAAGCTGAGACAAATACATCAGTAAACTCCACCCAGAAGACTCAAGGACAATACCATTCGTAAGAAAAACAACCAAGCCATCTGAAAATCACCATTCAACAATTTTTCAAGCAACGGATTGTAGTTTTTTCAGCAATCAATAAACTGTACCTAGCGCATAGTACCTTTTTAGCAAGGTGTTACAAGCTACAACATCGACTTTACTTCCTTGGCATTCCACTCTCTCTAAAACCTCGAGTGCCTCAGACACACTGCATAGAACTTCCATTCACCTTAGTTACCGTCACAACATCGGGAACAAGACCCAAACTATGAAGCATTTTTCCAGAAGCACCATTGACTGAACCAACTTCTGCAAAGCCCTTCCATTAAAATCATCACCTTGGATCCCACTATCCATCATCTCTCTTTCGTACTGATCCTGCATATTAAAACAAAAATTCGCAAGTACTCTCTCTCTGCTAGATTCTACGAAAACAAACATTAAAATATACAAATCTTATTCTTTGTTGCATAATGTCATTTGAAACACAAGCCTTACATGAGATATATTATGTTTACATAGATTAGTAACGCACACAGCAATCAATTTAGATAGATAGCAGTTAATTTTATGTTATATGTAGCAACAACAAACATGGATTACAAACAAGGGCTGGAGAGCGGATTGGTTTATATTACATGTTGTTGCATTTGAAGTACTTTCTGAATACTTCTTCTTCCTTGCAATGCACAGAGATGACTCTGTAGACTTCAATCAGCAATTTCGGAAACCGAACAGAAAAGTACTGGTCGAATCCTTCTGGAACCGTTCCGACAAGTTCCTAAGACATTTAAAAAGTTTCAAAATAACCAGTTTAACCTCATGTGCCTTACAGTCTTTTGAGGGTTTTGCTTAAAAAGACAAACCTGGATCTCTGAAGGAAGTTCTCGGTGATGATTCAATTTGTTTCTGATGACACGTAACAAGTCACGGATACTGTCATACTTGTAACGCCTGTATCGTCCGATGTTAGTAATGAAGATAGGCTCTAGCTTTTCATCCCACTTCCCTCCTATAGCCACTGGAGCTGTACTCTCCATTGCTCTCAAGATCTCAGAATCAGCCTCTCTGTTTTCAAGCTCTACTCGGTCACTAGCATCCCGGAGAAAAGACAGTCTCATCTCTGAGTTCCAGAACATTGGATGGAGCAATACTTCTTTAGCACTAGGACTGCAAACATCAGGCACCACATTAAAAATTTTGGGATTTTGTTGAGTGATATTTTGAGTCGTTAGAGAAGAAAATAGCCATTACCGCAAATCAGGGTTTGGATTCAATAAACGAGAGATCAGGTCTGAAGCTTCGGGAACATGCTCTACTAGAAATAAGTCAACTTTGTTCTTCACGATGTTGACATCACGTTCAAGATCGTCTCCAAATGGATGCTTACAACCAGTTACGGAGTAGAAGAGGATGCATCCTAAACTAAACATGTCCACAGCTCGTGTTTGGCGGCCTTGAAGAAGCTGCTCTGGTGCTTGCCAACCAGAACTACCACAACCTGCAATTTTTTAACGGCAGATATATATATATATAAAGGTAGTTTCATAAGCATCGTAAAATGTTCAGCCAACAATCATCCACACGTCTAGACACTAGCAAATGTTTTCTTGTAATTATGTTCTTAACACACAAAAATTTACCTGTGGCAAAATGACCCAAGGATGACATATCCCCAGTTAGACGCTTGCTAATGCCCATATCAGAAAGCTTTGCACTCAAACTCATCCCTTTACTTATCAATACATTTTGTGGTTTCAAGTCCCTATGAACTATTCCCAACTCATGCAAGTGGGCAAGCCCAAAAACTATATCTCTGCATCACAACAGTACAAGCTAATCAGCAAACAAGTTTTTTAATAGCCTACACTTATCAAGGCCATCTCACTAAGGTTGCTACCATTTCTTAGTCCAGGAATATTATGACATATGCATAGAGCCTGAAGCCAAGACTAACCTCATTAGTTTTAGCATGAGAGGAGACGGGTGGCCTCCCACTTTCCACAAATTGTTTCCTTCCGCAACACCACCCTCCAAGGAAACCAGTTTGATCTCATTCGCAGCTTCTGTAGATCCGCTGCTTCCCAAAACTTTAGTCACAGAGACATTTAAATAGGTTTTGATCAAATCATCTAAACTGCACGCACAACGCTCCAGAGAGAGGTAAACAAAATCCCTGTCATACTCCACACCGTACCACCTAATGATATTCGAGTGTTGATCAGACGCAATGAGGTTCTGAATCTCCTTGAAAGCAACCTCGTGATGGGATCTAACAAGCCGTTTCACAGCTACTGGCCGGCCTTCGTAAACACCCTCAAACACCACAGTCCCGTTACTTCCCTTTGCGATTTCTTTATTCGATACAAACAGCTTACCAATCTTTCTCCCATCAGCTGCACCGTTTGGAGTGTTAGTGAAGCCTAGTAACATTTGACCTCCTTCAATGAGCTCAAATTCTGACTGCCTTGATTTACGGTTCTTCTTCTTTTTGGTAGGTCCAGATTTTGAATTCAAATCACCACCGCTCGACGAAGATCTTTTTATGAAAACAGTGATAACAACAGCACACAGAACAAACAAAGGGACCAATAACTTAACCGGCGACCATCCGAAACCTTTGGCAAACACATCATGTTCCCATAACTTCCTCGACTCTCTGGTTGCTGCAGAGGGCAGCATTTTCGCTTCATAGCCCACTCGCTGATCCTGAGGCACCCTGATGAAAACCCCTGATCTAACGAGCGCACGTATGTCAGTGTGATTCCCACCACACCGCAACGGCATATAGATACCAGTGAGAATCTCAGGACCGAGGTTCTTGTCTCTATTGAAAGCCAAATCGCAGCGCAAATCAGCTCGGAAGTGAGAAACCGTCACGTTCCACACAGGCTTCTGCGAGGTCTTATCAAAATGCTCTAGTTTGGAGTCTGTCCGCGTGATGAGAAGCTGTAGGTTGACCAGATTATCAGCGCTGGTGGGCTTCACCATAACGTTAGTGTTCTTGTTATCTCCTGAAGACTGTGTGGTTTTATAAACATGGAGCAGCCTCCCTGATAAGGCATCAACTAAATAAGTAGTAGATGTTTTGGACCCAAGAGTTAGACCATCGTCAGTCACACGCGGCATCTCCTTAAGCAAATCCTCCATCGTCTGCACTTATTAAAGAAATGTGTGAGATAGAAGTTAAACAGAGTATTTTGGAGGACGTAGACGATTTAGTAAAGATTTCAAGAGGTCAAAATTATTATTTTTTTAACGAATTTGGGGCCTATGTAATATAATTTTTTTCTAAAATTTTGGGGGCTTGTGACGAGTGTTTCATCCGGCATTGCTTTCATACCTTTCTAGTATAGCCATCATCAGTGGGAGTAACCTCAGAGTAGTTGTCTATATACTCAACAACGAAGGCTTTGCTTATCTCAGTAGCGTTCTCTGTGTTGTTGACAACACTAAGAGGAGCCTGATAGGAGGAATGAATGGGGGATCCTGATGAAAAAGACCAGATTGGTTTGTTCGATGGGTGCATGATTAAGGACACTTTCCCGGAGAGATCCACGACAAGCTCCGTGTTTGGTTCTTCACTGATTACAAAAGACAGAAGACACATCACAACCAATAACAGAAAGCAAAACATCATTATTATAAGATAAAACTCACGAAGACAAGAGCGATCTGCTAGCGGCTCGTCCGTATACGGAGATGAGACTGGAGGATTCAGCGGCGCAAGAAGGCGTCCATGGTGACAGTACTAGCAATAATAGGAGGAAGAGATGGCGGAGAAAGTGGCATCTTGGCATCGTCGGGAGCTTATGGATCAGAGAGGAGACGATGATTGATCTGTGAGAAAGAGAGAGAGAGAGGAAGAAGAAGAAGAAGAAGATAAGGATTTGAGAATCCTCGGGAGGGGGGAGAAGAAGCTAGGGTTTTGGAATTGACTTGTGGGTAAAGTCAACAGAGAGATGCGAAGCTTGGTCTGAGACTGCGGTTTTGGGATCTCTCTGCCGTCGAGTTTCGTTTCCCCCCTCCCAACTATTAAGCCGCGTTCGAGCCGAGCCGACGCGTTAATTTCTTTTACTTTGATAGAAAGGTACTGAAGAAATGAGAAATAATATTAAAACCTCAAACTAATTAGATTTTACAGAAATAAACCTCAGGAACTTTTTTACCTCAAAGAAGATTTTGAGAAACTTTGCCAATCGATGTAATTAAACAAGATTAAGAGCATTTCCAAAAGAAACTCTATAACTTCAAATATATAATTTTTTGCTCTCCATAAGTAAATTTCAAAATTTCAAATTTAGAGTTTTAAAGAGTGAAACTTCAAATATGAAGTTTCACTACTCAAAATTCCAAATTTGAAATTTCATCTTTTTGGTTCTTATAATTAATTACACATCATCATATTTATGATTTTGAAGTATTTTCTTATTTATCGTTTTAATCTTTAACACTTGCGTATATCACAAAAGTTCCAAATTAATTTTTATAAACTCAAATTTTACACATAAATTTAAATAAAAGTTATAAAATAATATTTATAATATTTTAAAACTAGAATTAGAGAACAAGAATATTACAAAAGAAAGTTAATAGAAAAACTTTTTTAAAAAGATACATTAAAACATAATTATTACACAAAGTTAAATATTACAACAACAGTAACACTCTAGTAAATTTGCTCCGGAACCTCTAAAATATTGTCGAAACAAATTTTATGTAACCGAAAATGAAACGTCACGGAAATAATTTTATGGAATAATGTGGTATTTTTCTTGTAGTTTAATATTTAATTATGTATTTCTATTTATAATTTTATATTTTATTGTAAAATTTTATCAAGTAATATTACTGTAATATTTTTATATATGTGCTAGTTATTAATAAAAATATTTAAAGATTTATAGTAATTATGACAAATATAAAGACTATAGCGTAAATTACAAATAATTTTCAAGTTAAATTTGAAGTTTTGCTTTTGGAGAAAAACACATTGAAACTTCAAATATAGAAAATCTTTTTGGAGATGCTCTAAGTGTTTGGTGTTTTTATATATGTGCTAGTTATTAATAAATATATTTTGTAGATTTATATTAATTATAAAAAATATAAGGACTATAGCGTAAATTACAAATAATTTTCAAGTTAAATTTGAAATTTTGCTTTTGGAAAAAAAAACACCTTGAAACTTCAAATATAGAGTTTTGCAAACTTTAAAATAGAAACTTTTTTTTGGAGATGCTCTAAGTGTTTTTTTTTTCATTTTTGTGTGATTAGCAGTTAGTGTTGCTCTTCTTAGAAAGCTTGTTGACAAATGGGTAGATCTCTCCACTACTTTGTTTCTCCTTTGAAGGTTACATAATTGGCAGTAAATTTTTGAAACTTTAATATTGTTTCTAGATACAACTTTTTTTAGGAGAATTTGTTAAATATGACTCAAAACTTGATTTTAACCCTAAAAGTATTCCAAACTTGAATCAAATGCAAAAGTAACCCAAAAGGTTAGTGAAATTACAACCAGTTCCTTATGACCAAACAAAAAACCATAATTCATTTTTATGATATAACTCCGTAAAGTCTTCTCAGATTTTGTAAGTCGTCTGAGGTTATGTAAGTCATCACATATATAAGATACTAAAAATAATTTATAAATTTTGTAAAAAATATTGAAATTATGTAATTATAAACAATTGTAAGTGATATAAATTAAAATAAAATAAAATTGAATTATTTTCAATATAGACGAGTAAAACTAGTGAGTCATGATATTCTTTGGTTTAGTGTTTGACAACATATGTTGTAGTATTGTATGTATTCTTAGGGTTAGATTTTGGAAACTTAACATTTTTTTGAAAATTTAGATTTTGACATATATATGTTTAGTTTTGTGTATATTAAACATTTTGTAAGTTTAATGAAGTGTTTGTTTCTATTTAATTAGTTTTTTGAGTTTAGGATTTATATTTAGGGTCTAGACGACTTCCGGGAAGTCTTCTGGTGATTAGTATTTTATGAGTTAGAAGACTTCCTTGAAACTCTTCTAACTCCCGCTAAAAATATTTTAGTTTTCCGGTTAAAATATTTTAGTTTCTAGAAGACTAGGAAGTCTTCTATTAGAAGACTTACTTGAAAGTCTTCTGAATAAAAACAAATTAACTTTATTTAAAAATTTGTCTCACTTTATAAAAAAAATTTACAAATTATCTATCTTCTTCTTAAATGGCTGCAACAAAAACGTAATGTTTCCAATTCTAAAACTCTCCAACCTCTCTCTAATGTCTTTGAATTTAAAAACACCAAACTTTATATCAATTTATAGTTTTTTCATGTCTTCTCACTGATTTATTTTGTTTTTACAGGTTTTTCATTACATGGTTCTCACCTTCCACTCCTTTAAAGGAAGATCTATAAATCATATTTTCTTATTTGGTAACCTATTGTTGCATAAAGCTCTTACCTTTTGAAAACTCTTTTGGTTGTTTTAAGTTCGTACCTTATTTTTGAAGTTTTTCTATGTTTTGCGGACATTTGAATGCTTTTGGATATACAGGTTTTTCAGATATGAAACAGATGTAGAAGACTTTTAGGGAAGTCTTCTCGGAAGTCTTCTAACATTTAATGCACTAGAAGACTTTGAAAGACTTATGACATAGTCTTCTCCCATGTCTCCTCTTTTATTTAAGATCTGAGTGTTTTGGTAAGTTTATATGTCTGATTTTTATTCATTTGGTAACCTCTTATTGATTAAAGCTCTTACTTTTTATAATTTATCATTTTTTGTAAACACCAAACTTTATATCAATTTATCATTTTTTGTCTCATGTCATTCTCACTAATTTATCTTGTTTTTTAGGTTTTTCATTACATGGTTCTCATCTCTCACTCTTTAAAAGGTAGATCTATAAATCATATTTTCTTATTTGGTAACTTCTTGTCGCTTAAAACTCTTATTTTTTGCAAGTTCTTTTGGTTGTTTTAAGATCTTACCTTATTTTTGAAGTTTTTCTATGTTTTGAAGCCATTTGAATACTTTCGGAAAAATTCTCAAGAAAAAATTAGTCAAATTTAGTCGAACTTCAATAGCAAAACACAATAATACAAAAAAATAGTCGAATTTACTACAACTAATGGAAAAAACTTTTCAAAAAAAACTTAGTCAAATTCACAAAAGATCAGACATTATATTAGTTCAAACCTATGACAGTTTCCCTAGAAATCTTCTGAGAAATCTACTTCTTAGAAGACTTTTCAGAAGACTTAAATTTCAAGCTAAAATTTTAAATATAAGGGACAAATTTAAGCGGAAAATTCAAATTTTAGGTGAAAATTAAAATTTCAAATTTTATGAAAGTTAAAAAGTATATTTTATGATCTAAGAAGACACACTAAACCATATGACTTGATATTCTTGAAGTTACTTCACACTTTTGAAAATTAAAAAATATATATCTTAAAGTTGAAAATATAAGTTTTACAAAAACTAACGTAGAAGACTTCTTTTCTCATTAGCTAGAAACATTAATAAGTATGAATATTGTTAACCTCATAATTATCACCAATTAATCTATAAATTTTTTCCAGGAGCTCCAATATTGATTAGTATACATGAATTAGCAAGAAAATGTTAAAAAGTATTTATAGTTATAGAGAAAATGAAATTTTATTAAACGTTGACGTATACGACTTTCACGGAAGTCGTCCAGGAGACTTACACAGAAGTCTTCTGGTCTTGGAAGTCTTCTGGTCAATGCATATGTTAGTTTTGCAATTGACTTTATGTGTCAGAACTTTTGACTTTTCCTAAACAACTTACAATGTAAGTCATCCAACAGAAAAATAAAATTTAAATATTTATTTTTAGACAACTTCCATGTAAGTCGTTTCAGATTACTTTTGCAATTGAAAAATAAAACTTTAATATTTTTTTATCCAGACGACTTCCATGTAAGTCTTTCGGTAGACGACTTACACAGAAGTCTTCTGTAATAACCAAGGTTTGACCAAAATATCGGAATAATATCCTGGAAGACTTTTGTGTAAGTCGTCTACTGGAAAACTTACATGGAAGTTGTCTGGATAAAATTCAATATTTAAAATTTATTTTTCAATTGCAAAAGTAACCTGCAACGATTTACTTGGAAGTCGTCTAATAAAAATTAAAATTTTTATTTTTATTTTTCTGGTGGACGGAAAAGTCAAATTTCTGACACAATCCAGTCAAATGTAAAATTAACATGTTTATCCTAGACGAATTACCGGGAAATCTTCTCTAATTTTTTTGAAAACAAAGAAAACTGGAAGACTTCCAGAGAAGTCATCTCTAAAAGACACAAATAAAATCAATTGCAAAACTAACATATGCATTAACCAAAAGACTTTCGTGTAAGTATTCTCGTTAGAGAAGAATTACACGCAAGTCTTCTAACGGACAGATCTAGATTTTTTTTTTGATTTCATAGCTTTAATCAGTGAGATAACTTTTTAGCTTCTCCAACCACACAATACTTCACCACCAAAGCAACCTACATGTTAATGACCACGAATCATAGCTTAAATGGTTCTATAAACCTTAAAAAGATTTAGAATAAAAATCTTGGGTTTTTGGATGAATATAAAGAAAGTGAAAGAGATGTTGTTTAAGAAATCAGATAGAAGGAGTCAAAATCGATTTTTAGGTGTATTAAGAACTTCAAATTGGTTGTTCATGGTGGTGGGTATATTGTTAGTATCAATATTGTAAATACTTGAAGAAGATGAAGGTGAGAGATTAAAAAATTTATTTTCGAAAAAAAATTGTGACATTTTCGTAAATAATCTGAACTTTTAGGATGAATAGAACAAATAAAAATTGGAAAAAAAAAATCATGGGTTAGTTTTATGTTTAACTTTGAGTTTTGAATCATATTTGAAAAAAAAAAAACCTTTTTTATACCACCTTTAACCCAAAAAAACCCACAAATTTTCTAGAATTACCAAATTATTCTAGATATAATTGCTATGCTTAGTGTGTGTGACTAGTTGGTTTAGGATTAGATTACGAGAAAACAGAAAAAAAAGGAACAAAATCATCCAAATCCTACTATATAAAAGGGACTAAATTCAAGGCTTTTGAGACTATCCACCTCAGCCAAAATATTCTCATCTAAAAAGAATTAAAAATAAATATCATTTAGAAAATAATTAACTAACATACAACTTTTGATATTTCTAGAAATTTCAAATTTGTAACTGCTAATTTATTAATAGAATCATATATCTATATTGAATTATGTTATATTTTAATAGTTAGACTTTAAGGGTAAATAAATTATTAATTTATAATATATATACTTTATAACATTATATTGTAGTTATAAATAAAGAGAAAATAACCGGGAAGGATGAAGAAGCTCATGTAAAATTATGTAATTAAAATGGTAAAATGGTGAGTATGATGAGGTGAATCTAAGAAAATTTGTTGTACAAATTATGGTGTTTTATTCGTCCACTATAATGATTTAATATAAAATATATATTCACATAAATAAGTCAATATTTGTTGTTTTTTTTGGTAAGATGTTAAGATTATTATTTTCTAAAAGGTTACACTGTTGTTTTTAAACAACTTATTACAGCAAGGAAACAAAAACAACCAACAACAACTCAAGGTAAAAAAAGCCTTAAGGAAGTCTTATACAAGAAATATAAAAAGAAGTAGAGAAGATGAGAAAGAAGAACTTACCGGGTAAGAGAGGAGACGGTCACGCATCATACGGTCGAAAGAGGCAAGGATGACTGATGAAGGTGAGGAGACATGACTGAAAGTAGAGCTTGATGACTGGAGTAGCATGTGCATCTACGTTGACGCGAAGTTGATTGATCTAGGCTGCAACAGAGTGTAGATCAGCCGGAGGAGAAATCCAAACTTCAGCAGCAAAAGGCTCCCATATCAAGCGAGAGAAAGAGCACTCAAAGAAGAGATGATGGTGAGTCTCTATTTCCAGATTACAAAGGGCGCACGTTCCTGAGACATTTAATCCCCAACGCCTCAAGCGATCCTTGGTTGGCAGTCTTCTCCGCAAAGCCAGCCATGATATAAACGGATTACGTGGAATATGTTCCTTGAACCAAATATTCTTGTGCCAATATGTATTGTTGATAGTGTTTATATTCTTTTCTGACATTAGTATCCATATTTTTTGATAAACTGATCCAAAGAGATTAGTTTGTGGAGCTAACCAAACGAGGATTATAGTGTTTACTTTGGAAAAAGTAATAGGTTGAATGATAGATGGCGTGCGTGCCTTTTCACATGGAAATCTGCACATATATTAAAATTATAAGTTTTGAATCATAGAGAAAATATAGTGTATATGACTGAAGTTGGTACATTCCGAAACTAAAGATGGCTGAAATTCTTCTTTGTCAAAATGCATAGATGTGAATCTTATATGAATAGAGTTCTACATTGCTTATAGCAGTGTAATAAACTCTGTGTGTAAAGGAGAAAAAATGTTATATAAGTGAAAACAAAAATTATGATTTTTTTCTTGTGCCTATAGGCTCTTCGCAATTTGAAGAAGAAAGAACATATTGTGTGAAAATCTTTGGCTCGGTCAAATTTTATCCAGTTGTTTACAAAACTGTTGTTATCTGATTCATGTAATTTTTCAGTGTTGATTTAAAAGCCCAAAAAACCTATCTATACTGACTTTTTTATATTTTTTCTGTGATTTGAATTTAAAAAGAGATAAAACTTTCGATAAGTTATGTAAACTCAGAACAAGTATTTAGCTTTAGAAAGCATTTACATGTTTCAAACTTATAATATATACATATATAATGTTTAAAATTATGCATATAAAACCTGTGTAAAATGTGTCTGAATATGTTTCTCTTCTTTAATGTGTTAATCGTACTATATATAATATTATTTTAAAATTTCAAAAAGTTTATGTCACTATCACATACAAAAAACCATCAATAAAAAATATAATTCTCTATCTACAACAAAAAAATGAAAAATTATTAACATATAAATTTAAATTAAGAAAAACTAACATTGGAAAAACAAGAAGTTAATATAAAAGAAAAAAATTAACAAATAATATTATAAATAAAATAAATTTATAAGACATAATCCGCGCGAAGCGCGGAAAAAATCTCTAGTTTACATAAAACTATTTGAAATATACAAATCAAAATATGGCCATTATTTATATCGGCATAATTTAATTTATCCGAATTACATGTATCATATAGGCTATTATTCGCATTACCTAATCAATTTATTTAAGGATCACTTTAGTGATTATTGATATCCTAATTACACTGTGCCACTTTACATTATCATACCTTTTACCCAAAATGAACAGGTATGAAATCATCATTGTTTCCAATATATGCTATCATTAACCCTTTAGCCGTGCTGTATGTACGTATAAAGAAGTCTAAAATAACATCAAAACTCAAAGAAAATTACCCATAGTTAACTTATTTATAATACATTCATCGCTTTTGTAAAAAGAAACAACATAACTCTTTATTGAATAAATGATTCGACCGTGATTAAAGATATGTAGATGTATATTAAACGTTAAAATCGAGTTCTGATGGGAAAAGCTACCAAAAAATTCGGTTTGCTTTATCCTATATATGTTTGGTAGTGACCATACACCATTACATAATGATGCAAATAATTGAGATAGGTGATGGATAAGCTATGTGCAGGTGGGGGAGCACATGGGATATGAAGTATCATATCATTTGATATCTTAAAGATGATAAAAGGTTTCCTTACAAAATCCCTGTGATTGGTACTTCACAGATAACTTAAAACTAAAAGGCATCCTTCGCTTTAGCAGAGCAAAAATAAAGATTGGAAATAAAAGGTTGAAGGGACAGTCAAGCGCATGTGCACCATTATTTGGTATGTCGTTTTTGTTACTTTGAGAATATAATCAGTGGTGGACAATAGTTGAGATCGAAATTTTGTAATGAAAATTAGAGTAGACTTCAAAACTCAGCTCGAATAGAGTAAATTTTCTTACGAAGTTATGATATTAGTTTTTCCATAAAAGGTCTACCAAATTAATGTGTATTTAAAAGCGTATATAAACGCTGAAATTTGTTTTATAAAAAAACTAACAAATCGACTAAACCAAATTGATTTTTGATGCAATGTTTAGATATTTATTTACAGCATTTTCAATAGATGAAATTATACCGAAAATGGTAATTAAGCGATTTGACCGGAAAGTATATAATCCACTAAAGCATGCAAGAAATATCAATTCACTTAAAATAAGTAGAAACGTTAAACACAGTTTTAGTGGTACTACAAATAAGAGCACTTTCGATTCATTGGTATTTTTTTCTATATAATACTCTTTCAGTTTCAAAAGATATATATTTTATAGATCTATGTTTTAGTAAAAAAAATTGTTTTTAAAAAATCCATATTTGTTATTCGTCTTTCATATGAATTGCAAAGTTACAAGTTTAGTTTGAAAAATTTCATAAATTTGTTTACAAATTTGTTTACGTTTATGACAGAAAAAAAATGTTTCCTTACCAAATTTTGGGACACCTAGATCTACTTTCAAAGCTTTGAGTTGGTAGTAAGTATAGGTGCCAGATCCCACCTAGGCTATACAAAAAAAATACAAGATCCAATTTTTATTAAAATCGAAGTGTGAATTTCAAGGTTATAGCGTCTAAATTAGCTCGTTTATCAATAAATGGTCGGTTAAATTCTAGGAGGTGGAGTATACTTTAGACTTTAGTGTCCTTGGATTTGTGCGTCTATCCTTCTGTGAAATAGGTAAATGCAATATTTATCTTATCTTTTACAGCATAATTTTGTAGCATAGAATATGATCGGGTTTTAGATATATAGCCATGTTCGTTTAATAGCTGCAGCTTTCTATACACCGGACGCAGCATCCAGACGCAGCTATTCACGTCAATCAATCGAATAAACTTTATGAAAAAAATTACCACTGACACAGCCGTAAAAATTTGTGTCAACCAAACGAACATCACTATTTTTCTAGTATTGTTCAGAAGATCTCTATGTGGTTCGATATGACCACATTACTAGAGTCTCCATCAGGCTCAGACATTACCTAAAGTACAGCAAATTATTATCAATCGTTCCTTTTACATGAGCTCTAAACAAAATTATTTCTTTCGATCCGAAGTTTCTTCATGCTGGTCGGCCATGATACATCTCTTGTTAGAAGATGATCTCTCAAGGTCTCTAATATTCTTTTCCAGGGGATGTTCACTCAATCAAGTTTTTTACAAAAAATAATTTACTACTTTTTCTGTTTCATTTAATTGTCCTTATAGAATAAAATTTTTGTTACAAAATAAGTATTTTTAAAATTATATTATCTAATTTATTTTTCTTTTGGTATGGTTAGATGTATAGGTAATAATGTTTTTATATAGAAAATGTACAAAATTAAATATTTTCTTAATCTATGTGCACAAATCTAAAATGATAACTAAAATGAAACTGATAGAATAATATTTTCCGTTTGATGGAATGCTTCAACTTTTATATAGGTTATTTTAGAGCCCGAATGGTAATGTGCAGAACAACTGCAGAACAATTGCGATGCGGTTATAATAGTAACAAATATATATATATATATATATGTATATATATATATTTTTGTTATTATTAACGGCGATACGACCTATCACCATTCGAAGCTTTTATCTTAGAGATCAAGTGTCATAATTTTTAATTAGGTTTTCGTTTCAGTGTAAATGTAATAATGAAAATAAGATAATAATCATAATTAGATTTTTATTGATTTATTTTCTTCAAAATAAATTTTATTATAACTTATATTTTATTTCGATATTTTAGTTATAATTTATTAAATTACATATAAAACACATTTGTATTCTATCGTAGGTATTCTACATATCTAAATTATATCTAGTAATCTTATGAAATAGATGAAAAGGAAATATTTTTTCACTTTTTAAAAATATATTTTTGGAGTATAAATCTAAAATGAATTTTCATTAAACTGATAATTCTACAAATTAATAAATTATCATAATCCTAACATTATTAATATATAGAGTTTTTAGTGTATATTGGTTAAGGTTTAAAGGTTTCTACACCCAGGTCTGGGGTTCGAATCCCAAACTATGCAATTTCTTGCAGATTATAGGATGCGAAGCTTTTGGAGGTTTCAGAGTACTGTAAGCAGAGCCGTTCGTTGTGGTCGCCTGTTGCGGTGAGAGCATATCCATCGAGATGTTGTACATGCATAACCATCCGTGGTTTAAAGTGTTTCGGGGAGAACTTTATCGTGGAATCATTATTCGTGAAGTTGTTCATCAATATTGCATATATTGCAGGTAGTTGATCATCATATCTAATTGATCTAATTGATTTAGAAATTATATGATGATGTAATGTGTTACCTAGCGTTAAAAAAAAGTTTTTACTGTATATATAACTAATTTGAAACAAGATTTGTTTACGCAGTATAAAGAATTGAGTATTTTTTATAAGCAAATATATTAAATATTTAAGCTCTTTTTCAAAAGAAAAAATATATATTAAAAGTAAGGGACTGAAGTGAAAAAGAATTCGAAAATGGGGGGGGGGGGGGGGGGGGGGGGGGGGGGGAGGGGGAGTTTATCCCTTATATACTAAAGCACAAGTCACATGACCAATCAAAATTTGCCACATGGCTTATGATTCAAAATTAATTAAAATTCTAATTAAAAACATCATTAATACAGTAATTATCAAATTAAATTGTATCATCAGTTTCTAATTTGTTTCGCTCAAGGCCACGATCTCAGCCTCTTTCATCTAAACTGTTTTTTTTTTAAATTAAGTCAAAAAATAAATGAACTTTAAATCAGTTCTTCAACCATTTTCTTCTTGAGATTCATTAAAACGTTTCTTTTACAATGTCCAGTTGTTCAATGAAGCAAAACAACTAATCCTTTTCTCTCCTGAGCTTTCAGTTTTGATCTTAACCAGGTTTCTTTCCAACTCTTTT
The DNA here is from genome assembly GCF_020379485.1 of Brassica napus. Lineage (NCBI taxonomy): Eukaryota > Viridiplantae > Streptophyta > Magnoliopsida > Brassicales > Brassicaceae > Brassica > Brassica napus. The sequence goes on from NC_063439.1 coordinate 20,819,749, forward strand.
ATGAATCAATTTGAAACTTTTATTCTTCATTGTCTAGATTAATAGTTAAATGTTCATTCTCAGCAATTTTTTGATTGATATGGCGCAATACATTCGTCTTTAAACCTATTTCAAAGCATCATGGATTGTGAAGGTCGAGTTTATAATCGTGTAGAGAAGAAATTGATATTGGTACAGTGATTTTGGAGAAATTAATTTAACCTTGATTTTGTTGCAGAGCTTCCAAAATTTACATGTATTAATGGAAGTGTGTAAGGAGTTCATATGAAATTTATGCTGCAAAATCAAAGTAAAAAATATAGCATAAATATTTCTATTGTATAATTTTCAAATTCTTTTAATTTGCTGCAGACATGTACGAGTTTCTGAAGAAGCATCAAAGCTGATACTGATTTTGAAGAAGCATAAACGAATGGATTAAGAAGGTAAATGCAAAAACGTTTTGACCATTTATGTGAAAATATTTTATCTATTTTACAGTCCTTAAAAAAATCAGGGGCTTAATATTTAAGAGAATATTACATCATGAAATACTTTTAAGTACTTTATTAGTTTATTACATCTTGGATCACTTTTGACACTTAATTACATTAATGGTGTAAATTATTGCTTGACCATTTAAGGTTGTAAAAGTTTCTTAGCCAATCCTGTGATAAATCAAAATATTGTTTAGATTTTTCTGTGATTAATTTTGGAACTTTTCATACTTTTTACTGATCAGGTTTAACAACTATCTAAGAACACTAAAAATATTTTTAGCTAAAATCAATAATTTTCTTGAAAGACTTAAAATAATTTAAGAAAGCACCTTTCTCTTTAATTAAAAGAAACTAAGTTTATGAAATTTAATCTTAAAAATCCAAACTAGCAAAATAAGTAATCTGGGCTAATTTTATTTAATTGTGTGCTTTTCAAGAAAAATGTTAGGCAATTAAACATGAAAAAATAAAATCATTATTTCAAACTGTAAATAATTAAAATTTTTAAAATAAAAGTATTAAATGCAAAATATTTTCAAATTCATAGTATGTTAAATTTAGTATTTTCTATTCTGAAATCATCAACAAAAAATGTAATGGATCAGATATAGTATTGCTAACTATTTTTAAAAAATCTATATTAGAATAATATATGTAAATATTTTAAACTATATTTTATAGTTTGGTATATATATATATACATATATATATATATATATATATATATATTATTTTAACATCAACAATAATGTATGTAAATTATAAATATTGCAAACATGTATCCATTTTAAAATAATTTCATAGTTATTGTTGTACAGCTTTCAACAGCTTTGTTTGAATACATGCACTTCTAATATTATGTGCCAGTGTTCATAGAATATTTGATAAAAGTAATAAATTAGTTTGATTGAAAACGATAACATATAATCAAACAAAGTTTAAAAACAATAGACGAACCGTGCATAGCACGGGCAGAAACACTAGTAATAGCAATAACTTTAGAGCTTGATGTAAACAAATTAAAAATTAGCAAAAAGAGTCAAAGTGTGTACGTAGAATTCTATATCGTATTTATTTCTTTTTTTATTTTAGTTAGGTTTAATAACGTTTATTCTATTTAATTTAAGTTCTTTTTTTTCTTTTGACAAAGAACAGTTAAGTACTTTAGAGTAAAGTTCACTATGGAACCGAAAATAAATATGATCGTATATATTTAACTATGTCATTCGTATATGGTTTTGAACTCACTGTTTTATTTTTATCAGTACTTTTCACTTCCGCGACATTTTTATTTAGTTTTTAATCCTTCAATTTGAATTTCTAAGTCGATATTTATACTTCAAACACAATATTCAACAACTTTAAACACCATTTCCCACCAGCTGATCCTTCATTTGTGATTGACTGATTTCCCTTCTGTTCATTTATTATGAAAAAGGATAAATTTGAGAAAAAAGGGCTCCAATCGAAGGTAGGTGTAGTTGTTTAGGTAAGAAAGAAGCTTGCTCGTACCTTCTGGTAATGTGTTCGTAAAAACTGAACCTATAAACCCAATCCACCTACCCATCTTTTCTTCCATTTTATTTTTACTCCAAGTTTCCTTCCAATTTTAGTATATATCTATCCCTGTTCGACCAAACAAAAAAATATTTTTTCTGCTCGAATTTAATAATGAAGTGTGTTTTAGTACACACGATTTTAACTGACATAATATTATTATTTTTGCGCAACATAACTTACATAAAACCCTACTTTTCTTTTTTCTACCAAAACATAAAAGCATACTTTATCTTCTTTAAATACGCGTATAATATCCGTGACAAAAAAATATACGTATAATAAATTGAAACAAGTCGTGATAATTTCAACATCGACTCATCAGTCACAGAAGTTTCTCATTAATCAAATTGAAAATACACAAAAGATACCATTTTAAATGGTTTCACCCATCAAAGTAGTTGGACATAGTTAGATGCATCTTGGTTAAGTGCAAACTATTTTATTTTTAGAGCAAACTATTTGTTTTCAAGCTGTAACCAGATTATGTGTCCACACCAAATAACAATACTCGAATTAAGCAGATGCACAATTGCATGTAAACGCTAGTTAAGCCATTAATTTTGAGAATAATTAGTATCTAATTGTATTTCACGTCCGTCCAATTTTTTTCGTTGATATTCTTATATGGTTTTTGTTTAATATAAAATATCTTATTTATGAATCTGTGCAGATATTATAAAAAAAAATTATATTAGATGTATCTATCACTGTGCGTCTCTATTATAACGTGGATCAAGATTCCTTTCTTATCTTCATCACTCTCACATTCCTCTGTCTTCAAACTCACACAAAGAAAAAGAAACTGGAAAATGACTCGACCGGCAAGATTCCTCGAGACGGCGGCGACGCCACCACAACCGTCGGAGCAGATGCTTGCGGCGGAATCCGACATGGTTGTGATCTTGTCGGCTCTTCTCTGCGCTCTCATATGCGTAGCTGGCCTTGCCGCCGTCGTACGCTGCGCTTGGCTCCGGCAGTTTACCACCGGAGAAAATTCTCCGTCGGCGAACAAAGGCCTGAAAAAGAAAGCTCTCCAGTCTCTCCCAAGATCCACTTTCACCGCGGCGGAATCAACCTCCGGCACCGCCGCCGAAGACGGTGGAGATTCGACGGAATGTGCGATTTGTCTCAGTGATTTCGCCGACGGCGAAGAGATCAGAGTGCTTCCTCTCTGTGGCCATTCCTTCCACGTGGAGTGTATTGACAAATGGCTTGTCTCTAGGTCTTCGTGTCCTTCTTGTCGCCGGATTCTTAGGCCGGTGAGATGTGACCGGTGCGGTCACGCTTCCACGGCGGGGAGTCAAATGAAAGATCATCAACATCACCAACACTCGTCGCAGCTCACTTCCTCTATTCCTACTTTTCTTCCTTAACACTTATTTTTTCTTAAGTATCTGAATAATTAATTCAGAAAGTATGTAAAGTGAGTTTCATTAGTAAAATTCTTAGGAAATAGAGATCTTTTGTGTGATTTTTCTTGTAATTTATCGTGTTTAAATCAATTAGATGGAGTTTATAGTTCTTTTTTTTTTTATCAAAGGAGTTTATAGTTCTTGATGTTTATTTACAAGTAAATTATATAATATAAATGAATTTATTACACAAATAAATTGATTATTGATTAGACAGCTTCTGCAGTGACAAAACAAAAAAAAAGATTAGACAGCTTCTGGAGACGGCCATGTGATACCTGAACACAAAGTCCATACCCCCTCGGTCCCTCCGGAAAACTACCAAATTTATTTCCAGGGAAATACAAATACTTCTCTTACATTTGGATAAAACTTGTTTTTCTCTTGTCTAGACTCTATAGTGAAAGCTGTTTTACAATCAAAATTCTGCAATATAAAAATATGTTTCATAAATGTTGACATATCCGGTTAATTTGAAGTATGAACAGTTACAAAGGGTTAACGAGATGTATACATTACTCCAATAAATATTTTTATTTACACTTTGGTCGAATCATTAGTAATTTCATAATTTATTAGCCACTTTTCTCTATGGGTTTCTAGAGCCTTGCAACAAACACAGCCCAACAGATATAACGGATCAGTTAACAATGGTGAACCAAAAGGAAAAGTTGATATTTTAGGCCTCGGCATTTGAGAATTCGAGTTCGGTCTATTTATTGGATCTTCGGATCATGTTCATAAATCTCATTTAAATTCTTTAATTTTCATGTCAACTGGACATGACGGAACCGAGAAGGTGTTCCAACTCTCGAGCCTTGTATATTGGCAACGACTAACGCCTCGTTGACATCCATCCCGCCTGCTGAGGAGATTAAGCGAGCTCTCTTTGCCATACATCCGACAAAGTCCAGGCCCATATGGTTTCACAGTCTGCTTCTCCTGTCTAACTGGTAAACAATGGGTCCAGTAAATATTGGTTGAAGTCCGAGGCTTCTTCTTATTGGCCATCTACATTATTAACAGCTATATTATTATTTTCAAAATGAATTTTACATTCAAACTTTCACATTAAAAATTTAAATCGGCTAAATACGTTGTTACTCTTAATGCATAACTAAATTTGTTAATATATAATATAAAATTAGCCATAAACTAAAAAAAAATTCATTAATTTGATAATTATTAGAATCTAAAAAATAGTTTAGTTATATTGTGTTATCCAAAAAATATTTTACATCGAAAAAATTTAGGATAGAAAGATAAATACATATATAGCTTTGTATATAGTTTTTTAATATAAATGAGTGTTTTCAAGTTTACTTTAGGCAATACAGATAATTTTATTATTATGAAAAACTTTGGAATATATAAATATTTATCTTTAATTTATTACTAAATATTTTTTCAAGCTTATTTTAGATGATAAAAAGTATTTAAATTGTGATGAAATACTTTGTTATATATAAGTAATTTATTATCAAATATTAAATGCATGAACAATGATTTATTATAATGGTTTTTAAATTGCTAATGTATCTATCTATAAATATATATAAAATTATTATGTTGTGGTAAATTTTATGTTTATTAATTCAAAGTAAATATATATATATCTATCTTTAAAAATTAGTAATACAAAGTTGTGGTAAATTTTATGTTTTTGATTAAAAGTTAATTAAACAGGTTAAGATTTGTGAGTTTTTTGTTAAAAGCAAATAGAACAAAGAATTAAAAGCAAATTCTAAGTTTTTTTTTTCCAGAAAGCGAAACAAAATTTTAATTCCGAGTAAGACCGAGGACCACCCCCTTCTCTTCCCTTTTTGGTGTCCAGCGTTCTACCTTAACGGTACACAAGACACACATTTGCTTGCTTTCTTCCCTCACTGCCTCAAAATCGAAGAGTGAACATCTAATCTCCTCCTGAATCATACCCTCTGTTTTCTTTCTACAGTCAGTACCGTCTCTCTGTTTCCTTCCCGTCTGACTTTGTTGTTCGGTTTTGTTCTTAGGGTTCGTGTTCGATTTTGTTGTTAGGGTCGTTTTGTCCAGAGTCATGTAGACCCATAAGATCACTCGTGCTTTAGTGCTTAAAGACTCGTGCTTTTCTCCTAAAAGAGACAATACTCCTTGCGAAAGTTGTGTTTTTTTCTTGCTTATAGTGATTCTGTTTTCTTGTTTCAGAGTGTCAAGAACATCATGGGCTCTCTTCTCTTTCTCTTAAAGGTAGCAATCTCCTCTGCTTCTTTTGTTCTTGTTTTCATCTTCTTTTTGCTTGATCTTAGGTTTCTCGTCGCAGGAGAAGAAGGGAGTATTGTGGAGAGGTTTGAAGGTATCAGCAATCTTTGGTCTTGGATTCTGCACGCGTATGTGGCACTAAAAGATCTTTGGGTCATTCAATTAGTTTTATGATTTTGTAGCAGTTGGTTTTGGGATTTTGATGTGTGTGTTTATTTTGTCTTTACTTCAGATAATGCTTTGACCATTTATCCAAATGAGTTGAGTAAAAAATCCCAAAAGGTAATCAAGAATTGGTGTTTTTGAAAGGCCACAGTTACAGTTGATTTCTTATGTCTCTTTTTCTCATGTTTCAGGCGTTGGCTAAAGCGAAGTATTTTGAAGAGGTAAGCAAGCAATGGTGTTATGCATTTGATTTTGAAAAGGCATAGTTATATCGGTTGACCTGTAATGTCTCAGGAGTATAGGGCTAGGCTGGCTAGGGTGAAAGAACGCAGAAAAGAGTTGGACGAGAATCTGCAGGTAAACACACAAGAAATGGTGTTAATGCATCCAAAATTTGTTGATTTTTTTTTAAAAAGGATTGTGCTTGATCTCTGTAATTAATCTCTTTCTCATGCTGCTTCAGATCTGCAGGGATGGACTGGCAAATGTGGAACAGCTTAAAAGAGAACTTGAAAAAGCTGAGAGGCCCGAACCTGTGGAAACGTGTTGTGAATCTCATGAAGAATCTGTGTGGAGTTTCATATGAGCTAAATGGATCACAAGAAACGATCTGATTTGGTGCAGAACAGGAACCAAACTAATTAATTACTAAGTAGCTGAAGGCTGTGATTGTCTCATTAATATTAAACATTGTATTCACAACTCCGGTCATGGTCTCAAAATGTATGCAAAGGGTTTTGGTACATCTAAAGGAAACAAGAATTGAATTACATCAAGAGGAACAAGAATACAATCACTTTGAGATTACGAAATTGAATGACATTTTTACCTCGGGACCCAGTCAGGTATATGAACGAATACAAGTTATACATTTTGGGTTCTTTGTTTGAGCTTTTCATATCGTTTGAAAGCGGTGAGAAAACAAATATACCTGATGATAAAAAGGTCAGAATTTGTCAAAGAGTATGGTTTAAAGTATCTTCCTCATGTGTTCTCTAGTTGGTGGACTTGCAGAGGAAGCAGATACTGTCGACCCAGCTCTTCTTCTGTTTTGTGCTTTGAGACTTGGTGTTTCTCGCCTCCACTAGTTCATTCATGTATTGAACCACAGCCTGAGAGGATAGTAAAAAGCAATCAGGTACAAGAACAGAGATGTCACACAAGGACAAAAAGAAACTGCGATGAGAGAAATAACCTGAGCGCCCTTTTGGATTACATCCCTTGGAAGCTCCTCAAGTGGATTTTGCTGTGTGTGAAGAACACGGAGCTGCGAAAGCGCTTTGAAAGAGAAAGGAAGGAAACGGATCTGGTTATTGCTCATATCAAGCTCTTCCAGCTTCTCAAGGTTGCCTATTAGCCCCGGAAGCGATCTCAGGTTGGCAAAGTTGTTCCCAACGTTAAGCTTAACAAGCGTTGTAGCATAACACAAGCTCTCTGGCACCGACTCAAGCTCGTTGAAACTCACGTCTAGCTCTTTGAGGTTAGCCATGGAGGACATTGTCGTGGGTAACTGGCGAATGTTATTGTAACGAACAGACAGAATCTCTAAGGTGGCTATCTTCCCAACAGCTCCCGGAAGAGCTTTAAGCCTGTTGTAATCCGCACGGAGCTCTTTTAAGGAAGAACAGCCTGAGATACTGTGCGGAATCTCTTCGATATTGTTTGTTTCAACATCGAGCTTCTTGAGACTCACTAAAGAACTGATGGATTCAGGGAGAACAGAGAGGCTGTTAGAGCTCAAATCAAGCTCCTCTAGATTGATCAACCTACTGAACGATGATGGAAGAGACGTTAACTGGTTTCCACTAAGATTCAGGTTGACCAAGTTCAGCAAATCTCCTATAGACTCAGGAAGCTGAGCAATTCTATTCGAATGCAAATCAAGAGTCGTCAATGACAATAGCCCTCCTATGGTTTCTGGTAGTGCCATAATGCAATTCTCAGACAGATCTAGCCTAACTAGACTCAATAGCTTGCCTACAGAATCTGGAAGCCATTCGAGATTATCCATCAGCTTGTGCTGCAGATTCAGCTCCTGAGTACCTTTCTTGGCAGACACTTCAATCAAAGTAGCAAGCTTTATGAGACTCATCTTCTCCCCATCATGGCCTACACATAACCATAACAATGATTAGTATGAGATTCTATCTCAAAGAACAGTTCAAGAGTTCGGTAAAATCGAAACTCACCGGTGAGTTTCTTAGCCTCAAGTGTAGAATCCAAAACCTGAGGCTTGCGAGGAGCTAACAAACCGTCGCTATAGAGCGAAGACTTGACCTTGGAAACAAACGTATCGTCGCGCGTGAACATCTCCTTGGACTTGACAGGAGCCTTATCGGGATAAAACAAACTCGCCGGAGAAACAACCGGAGCAGGTGCCGGTTCCTTGACATTGGAGGAAGGAGGGGAAGAAGCAATGCAATTAGAAGCTCTCTGAATCAATTCGTCGAACAAGACGTGTGCAGACTCGAGATCGAGGACTTTCGCGGCTTCTCTCTTCTGTTCTTTGCTCTGGAAACGAACGAGACCTCTCTTCATCTCCCGCAACACGTCGAAAAGCTCCCGAGGAACCTCGGAGCCTTTGACCTGTCTATCAATGGCGTCCAAGCGGTTCTGGTCGTCCTTCTCAACGTTCTGTATCAGAGAAGTCGCGGCTTCGACGTCGTCGATCTCTGGTCTTGACGGTAAGGATCTGTGGATTCTCATGATCTCTTCAGCCACCTGATTCATCGAATCCATACGTTTATCCATCGTCTTCTACGAGCAACAAATCTGGATTGAAATAAGAAGATGATGTTTAGCCTCAGACAATAACAGCTGTTTCCATTATTATCTCTCTGTCTTATGATCTTGTTTTCTCTTTCGTCTTCTCATTCTTCTTCTTCTTCTAGTCTCTCTCTCTCCCTCTCGAACTGCAAAATAATTAATTTAATAATTAGAAAAAGATATTTAGTATAATGACAACTTTTTCCCTGCTGTCCTTTTCCATTTTACCTTGACTTGATGATAATCTTGTTAATCTCGACGTAAACCTTAATTAAGTGTTAACATGATTGTTATTTTTTTTGTCGGCAACATAATCGATATATAATATGATGTACAAATTAAGAAAACATGAATTAGTTTAATACTCCATGAGTGAGTAAAAAATTTGAAGGAGAATGAAGAAGGTGAGTCACTCTCGATCACTTATCTATAAACTCGGCGTATGTCAGTGTGTCACGTTCTTTCCACTTTATCCGGGTTTTCTATGTATTTTTTTTTCTCATAAAAGAGTGTGTTTTTATATTTTATACGAGTGATCCACTACAATGAAATTAGCAAAACATCAACTACTGGTATTGGCAAAGCATATATATATTTTTTCCTTTCTTGCAACCAACTACCATTTTCTAATAATTAATTATTGAAATTAGCGACTTTAAAAGTATTTATTGGGATATTTTTCTTCAATAACTGTACTATTTTGTTAAAAGCAAAAATTTCGAGAAAGGAAAAAAAAACTTGTTTCCGGTAGTCAAATGTATAAAGTAGTGTATAGGCCTAGTAGTGTACACTAACCGGATCATTAATTAAGAAAATAACAAAATAATTGATTTACAAGCAGATAGATGGTATTAGTGGTTTCCCCCGCCCTCGGAGTGGTTGATGTGTAATATTGCATATGATTGGAACAAAGAGGGATCGATGATGGGAGCGGCCTGGGTACTGAGGAATGAAAGAGGGGTGGTTATTTGCCATAGTAGAAGGGCATTCTCAAATATCACTTCCAGGGATGGAGCAAAACTACAAGTTATCTTATGGGCAGTTGAGAGTATGCGAAGCATGAGATACAACAAAGTGATGTTTGCAGGAGAATTTGGAGATCTTTTTGGTGCAGTGAATAGGCCGGATGCATGGCCCTCGTTATTGTTTCAGGTGGGAGAAATAGAGAGGGAAGCAATTGGAATTAGAGAGGCACGCTGGATGGTGGTCTCTAGAGGACAAAATAGAGGTGCAACTTTCATAGCTCAAAGTGTTAACAAACTAGGATTGATGCAATCTTATGTTGCTAGAAGTCATCCGGAGTGGTTATTTGAGGTATTTGTCAATGAAAGTCGTGGCCTCTAATTTTTTTTGGTGGGTATAGGCTAGTTGTTTTTTTGGCGCTCCCTGCAATCTGTTGCAGGTGATGATAGGAGATAGCTGTGGTTTGTTTGCTATCAGGTTGTAATTCTGGAACGTTTAGTTCAATGAATCAATGAATTTTCAGGGAAAAAAAAAAGATGGTATTAGTGGTTACCTTCAAATTTTCTTTCAAAATGAGGTTAACACAAAATTGCATTTCTCTAATAATTACTTCCATTTCTATCTTCAAAAAGAGTATTTCAAATTATACTATATTATTACTGCTTATTATTAATTCTAATAATACTCTAATTATATTTTATTTTAGCCAACTCTTTATCTATACTATTATTTGAGAAGTGAATTTGCTTACTTGTCATCTTTTCCATGATTTTAGTTAGTTTGCTTACTTGTCATTTTTTCTATGATTTTAAGATAAATCATTAGTTTAATTAATATTATTATTTAAAAGTTTGCTTACTTATCATTTTTTCCATGATTTTAGTTAATTTGTTTACTTGTCATTTTTTCGATGATTTTAGAATAAATCATTAGTTTAATTAATATTATAATTTAAAATTTTATTTTTAAATCTATATATTTATTATGATATTAAAGAAAATTAATAAATATTGAATTATGCTACTGATATATATATACTATTATTTAAAAAATATATTTAATATATAATTATCATGATATTTAAGACATTTAATTAATAAATAGATATTAACAATTGATATTAACAACATATACTGATAATATAATCATTACTTTTATCTTATATTAATTTATGATTTTAATGATTAATATTATAGCCATTTCTTTGATTTTTATAGGAAATATTTATGAAATACAAAATTTATATATAAGTATTTTAATATATTTGAATTAACCGATTTCTTTAGTTTATTCGGTTTGATCGCTTAATATACTCAACCATATTCATATACTGCGGTTTCTAAAAAATAACATCCATTCAGTTTACTTGATACTACCAAATCAAGACCGTTTTCCCTATTTCGGTTTGGTTCGGTTTAAAATGGTTCGGTTTTGCCGGATTGAACACTCCTAAACTATTGTTATTTTATTAATGTTTTATAGTTGTGATTTTTTTATAATCCTTTCCAGTACCACATGATTTCTTTTAAGTCCAAATACTACATGTATTTAATTTCACATACAAATTTTCTAATTTAATTATTACTATAGAAAAGATTTTGATCCAATAAAACATAATTTAGTACATTGATTACCAATATGAATATTGAAGTTTTATAATTTATAATAATTTAAATTTTGTATCTAATTTAGTTATTATTATTTTATAAAAATAAATATTAGAATTAAAAATTGTTAGGTATATAGATATATTGCACAAGGTGCGGGACTTCAACTAGTTTATACATAAATTTAATTTTTTCAAAATAATAGAGATAAATTTTCTAATTTTTTATGTTTTTTTCCTTAAAATTAGAGACCATTGAAGATGGTCCTAACAACAAGCCACAAAAAAAAATATGAGGAAATATTAAAAGGTGTAAAAGTTTCACTTTTAATTTTGTTTTTTCGAGTAAAATTTCCAACCATATTTCATGTCCAACCTAAAAAGATAGAGTTATAGTTTTCGAATTTGAAATCATAATTTCTGAAAACAGGTTTCTCATAAAAGAAATTAAAGAATAGACAAAATTATAAATATTTTTAATTGGTGTTAGGCGTTATTAGCTTCAATAATTTTTTGCGGGTAACTTAAATATTTTTGAAAAAGCTAAAATTTATGTCATTTAAACAGGCCCACTGTTTAAATGGACCAGAGAAAAAATATCTTCATAACAAATGACGAAAATATTCTCAAGAAAATAATACTCGAAACCTAAATCTTCTTTCGCCGCAGTCTTGTACAAATCCCCGGCATTGTTAGCTCTGGTAATTAACATGGATCGTAGTGCTGCTCCGGTTAATCCTCCTTCTGTTGCTATGGTGAGTTTATAAATCATTCATTCATCTGTTTAATTTATTCTGAAACACTGACTCAGTTTTTTTGTCGTCAAATTACTATATGTTTAGATGTTAGATGAGGAAGATAAGATGTTTCGTGATGCCTTAATTGAAAGTCGGAAAGAATATGCCGCATTTTTGGACTCATGGCCTACTTTCTCTGATTACACTAAGGTTTTTCTTCCTTTTTTTTTTGGATAATTTCTTAAGATTTTTTTGATACCTGTTTGATTGTCTTATTTTTTTTTTTTTTTTTGGGTTTTGAAGCCTTCATATGAAGGTTTGGAAAACGCTATAAAACAGAAGGAAGCTGAAACTATATCTAAAATTGAAAGTTCTCGTGGCCGTAGCTCTACCGTGAACCGCAAGTAAACGTCGACACCTGCTTCATGAGATATTAACTAAATTATGTCAGTGCTTCTTTTGATTTTACTTAGTCGTATTTAACCGTTTAATCGTTTCTTTAATATGAAACACATTTAAGAGTTTTGAATTAGTGTTTTACTATAGAAAGAGTTTGAATAAGCGTTCTACTTATTACACAAGGCGGTGTGGATAAGATTAAGAAGCAATTGAGGGCAATCAAATTAAAAGCATCGGTCTCAACCTTGCACTAACAACAAGACTTCTTATTGACAAAATCTTCTTGGAAATTTTGTATACGTAGGACGAAAGAGATTCTCTTACGAACACAGTAGGTATTGATTTCCAAACAATGATTGGTTTGTGTTGTACAGCTGAGCTACCCTTGTGGGAGGGGGGTCATATGACCCATGGGGTTATGTTAATTTTTTTTTAATTTGTATTTCTTATAAAAAGAGCTAGGAAAATATTGCAATATTAGTTCATTGACCCTATAAAAATGTTAACCATAAGATTGACCCATGCAAGAGATTGGGCTGGCTCCGCCACTTGTACTTGCAATCTCATTGATAAGTACAAGAAGGCGTATGTGAGGAAGAGATTGAAGAATAAAATTGTGGAGGGTGATGTTTTGAATAAAGAAGAAGAGTAAAATAAAGACACTGAAGGATTCAGAATCTTTACTATGAAACAGAGTTGAAGGAAGTATAAATAAGAGTCATATTGTTTCTATTTTCCTTATGCTTGATATCATTCTAATTCTGTTGACGATATGAGTCGCAGGTCGATCGCTATGAGATCGTAGTACTTTGATATTGAAAATTTGTAATCAGTACTTGTATTGAGAGATTCGTATTGATTGAGTGAGAAATACAGAATTCGTATTATCATAAATCTATCACCCATCCTCGAGATCTTTTTATATATCTCTTGAAAGTGAATCTTCTTCCCAGGGATAATTCTAAATGAGCCTGAATCAGTTCAAGAATATCACACATCAGAGATTTAAGAACGTGAAAGAAGATATAAGGGAAAGATGGAAAGATTTTGAACCCGCAGAGATGAGACCATGCGGCGCAGAGGCAAGTAATCAGTTCTTCCCACGGATACAAAGAACTACTGCCTTAAGATTTAAGAAGCATCCATGTAACCAAACTTGTTTATAGAAATTGATTTGATAATTAACTAGATTCTTGTACCTTAAGTCTGCTAAGCATCATTGTATGAAATATGGCAAATAAGAGCACACAAGATATGAAATTTGGTGCAAGCCTTTCAAAGTTATGAGGTAGCTCAGATTCATTTTTGCAATTCACAGATACATCACCAGCTGCCACAAGATATCTACTAAGAGATGGAGAGAGAGTATTTGTGTATGTGTTTTTTAAATAGACATGGTAACATAGAGAGCAGTTTTTGAAGGAAAGCAGATCGTGAGTGTGTATGCTTCTCCAAAGGTGAGAAATAACAAGGAATAAATCAAAGAATCATCAGCTATGAAGGATCAATCACCATTTATATAGTTTCTTGAAAAAGTGGCCGTAGCTTACATACAGTTATTGACAGGAGTTCGTATTCTCTTTGTCTGTTCTAATGTCGTGTTATAATCCGGATTCAAGTCTAGAAAAACCCATTTCATAGTTTGTCAAGCCCTTAAGACTGCATCAATCCATTGATTCAATTGAAGCTATAAGAAAACATAATCAAATTAACTAAAAAGTCCTCACCTGAGGAATAAATCAAGAACAATGGGTCGAAGCTGTGACTACAAAAGTGTTACAACTTGGCACACAATCCAGACTCAACTCCAACTGCAAACGCACATAACAAGAGTCTACTCAAAATCCCTCAAATATTATTGTTTTTAAGACCATTTATTGGTGAAACAGCTTGGTCCTTGTCCTACATCTTCTCTAATCACTCTTACCCTCCTGAGATCCAATCTCTTGTAAGTAATGCTCTGCATCCAAAGCGGCCATGCACCCTGCAACATCCATTAGTTGTCATCAGAGTCACGTATGAATGTGAAAAACAAGAAAACATTTGAAGGTAATCACTGTCGAGAAAGGTCAAATTGGGTTTCATAGAACCAAGTAGCCACTAGAGAACAATCTGATTACATCTTAGTCAGAGTTCAAAGAACCACACACCATACCGTGTAAATAGCTAAATATATCTGATTTTTTTCTTTGTAACAAGAGAACATTAAGATAAAAAATCTAAACAGTTTAATTTAACTTGCAGGCTTCTAAAGAACAACTAATGACAACTATTAGTCTACTAAAGAGTGTGAGTATGAAAGAAGATACCCTTTAACCACACACCACATGACCACTATATAGCAAACACAAATCATGTCTCAAACTACTTACTTAAGTTAATCAAATGATATACAGACAAAGGCAGGCACTCTGAGAACATGAAAGGGTTCCACCATAAGAAGCTAATGACTTTAACCACATGAACACTCTATAGCAAACACAAATCATGTCTCAACCGAATGATATACAAAGCCACACACTTTGAGAACATGAAAGGGTTCTTTCCACCATAAAAAGCTAATGACTTTCAAAACTCATTTTGAACAGAGAAATCAAACAATTAAAAAAATTGTTCAGTTCAACAAAATACTTCCGAAAACCACTTAAAATGGTCTCACAAATCAAATGGTAAACAAAGCAATGAATGCACTTTGAAAGGGTTCCATCATAAAATGCTAATGACTTTCAAAAAGCTAAAAACTCTATGATATACTTGAGTCATGATTCCCAAAAAAGTAATCTCATTTTCTAGAAACGTAAAAATAGAGAAGTGAAAAAAAAAACAAACCAGTTCCTGCAGCTGTAATAGCCTGCCTATACTTCTTATCTTGCACATCTCCAGCAGCGAACACACCAACCACGCTCGTCTTGGTCGTACCAGGCTTAGTCACCACATAACCATCCTCATCAAGCTCAAGCTGCCCATCCAAAAACTTCGTCGCCGGCTCATGCCCAATAGCAAAGAACAATCCACACACTTTCAAATCAGACACATCACCAGTAACAACGTTCTTGACCTTCAAACCACCAAGAACCCCCTTCCCATCCTCATCCCCATACGCCTCCACCACCGAAGAGTTCCAAATCACTTCAATCTTAGGGTTCGACAACGCCCTCTGCTGCATAATCTTCGACGCCCTAAACGTATCCCTCCTATGGATTATATAAACCTTCGATCCATACTTGGTGAGGAAGTTAGCCTCCTCCATCGCCGAATCTCCGCCGCCGATAACCACCAGAGGCTTGTTCCTGAAGATCGGAGCCGCGCCGTCGCACACAGCGCACGCCGAGATCCCCCGGTTCCAGAAACCTCCAGCGCCTTCGCCGGATCCGGCGAAGTTCAACCGTTTGGCCACAGCTCCGGTGGAGATAATCACCGCGTCGGCGAGCACGGTCCTCGAGTCGGTGAAGAGCTTGAACGGCTTCGAGGAGAAATCGACCTTGGTCACCGTCTCCGTGAAGATCTTGGTGCCGAACCGCTCCGACTGCTTCCGGAACTTGTCGACGATGTCGATGCCGAGGATGCCTTCGGGGAAGCCGGGGAAGTTCTCGACGTCGGTGGTGGTGGTTAGCTGGCCGCCGGGAGCGATGTCGTTGGCCATCCATCCTTCGAAGAGGAGAGGCTTGAGCTCCGCCCTGGCCGCGTAGATCGCCGCCGTGTGCGCTGCGGGGCCGCTTCCGACGATGCAGACCTTGGTTTTGTGAGTTTCCATGGCGGCGGAGGAGGATAGAGACGGCGCGTTTAGAGCAGACGCGGAGAGAGCGGATCCGAGTAGAAGGGCTCCTGCTTTGCTTAATATAGACTTTAATTGGCTCATAGAGACGACACCAACACACATGTAATTCTATAATACGACGCACACTTTATTTGAATCTTCTTTTCTCCTCAAATGCTTTAATTATAAAATAAAACTAGGTGTTTTCTTATCAATATTTTAATACAAATTTTGATTTAATTGAACATAAAATTAAAATAAATAAAATAAATATATACTTATTTTAAATTATATTTAAGAATAGATATGTATATATTTAAAATTATCATTTAGATATATTTTTATCTATTTCTTTTGGATAAAATATATTAATTCAAATTTTATAAAATTGATAAAAAAGTAATATAAAATTTGTATTATTATCAAAAACTACAATTAGATATAGAAAAAGCTAATAATTTTACGATTAAAAATTTATAATTTTTTCAAAAGTTGTAAGAATTTGAAAATCATTTTTAATATAATAATTGTGTAATTATAAGAAATAGAGATAAATAATATTTCAAAATTTGTAAAATATAATTTATATTATTATATTATTTAATATCATATTTGAATATATTTACTTTAATAATGATGTATAATTTACTATCATATTCTAAAAAAATTATCAAAAATATAAATAATCATTAAATATAATTGTTTATGTCACATTTAGCCATAATCTATGTCATCATTTTTAGAAGAAAATACGTTTTCGTCGTAGAGTTTTTATTTTTATTTTAGACAAAAGGCAACAAATACATTAAAAATGATCTAAAAACTTTATGGGGAGTAATTTGCTTTATAGTATAAGCCCATATCTCATAATATTTAAAGTTGTAATATTGAAAGTTTGAAGGGAAATTGCCACAAATACCACATTCATAGTACCACTTTTCATGTTTACACTAACCACTTTTACCCTCACTTTTAATGAAGGGTAAAATACAATTATACCCTTATGATTAACTAATCTAGACTTAGGGTTTAGAGTTGAGGGGTGAGGTAGGGTTTTTGGAATGTGAAATTTATGATTCTAATAAATATATAAATACTTAAAAAATATAAAAAAAATTAAAAAAAAATAGTTTCAAACATAATTTTCGTTTTTCAAAAAGAAATTTGAAAAAAATTAAAAAAAAATTCGAAAAAAAAAATTTGAAAAAAAAGTTTTATAAAAAAATTCGAATTTGAAAAAGTATATTTCGAAAAATAAAAAAAAAAAAAAATTTATTTTTTATTTTTATATATATATATATATATATATATATATATATATATTTTTTTATTTAAATAATACTTTATTATATATATAAATAATAAGGACATAAGAGTCTTTTGTCACTTAATGAAGAAGGTATTTTTGAAAATGTCTCATTAGTGATGGTAAAAATGAAAAGTGGTAGCATGAAAGTGGTAAAGATGTAATTTCCCCAAGTTTGAAACAATGGCATCTATTCCCCCTCCCTGGGATGACTCCTGCAAATTACTGACATATATCATAGTTTATAGAGAAATTCTGTAGACTATAACCCTACTTCAATTCCATAACCCTACTTGTTAGTCACTCTTTGTCACTCACTCTTTTTCGTTTTCAGCATTTTGGGCTTTGTCTTTATTTTTCGTTTGGTTCATGTGGACTTATCTATATGGGTCTGGTTTGGATTGGGTTTATCGAACTCGTTCTAGAGCTTATCCACTATATATTAATTGAGAATCATTTAAAAGGTTAAAGATTGTAACCTTAAATTTGTACTAACTAAAAAGTGATTCTGTTTAGATGTCACTTAATTAAGATGTCAATTAAGCTTACGTGGCAACTTAAGAATCAATTGAAAAAAATGTTGGTCCAAATCTAATTACTAAGGAACATTATATTAACTTAAAATATAAGAAGTGTGTATTCTTTCCTTAAATAAAACACGAAATTACATAATATGATTAACATATATACGACAATTAATAATTATGAATAATAAATATTTGATAATTATTTTTGCATCATTCTTCATTTTTGTTTAATTATATATTATTAAAAAAATTAAACAATCACATTAACCATATAGTAAAAAATTAGATTTGTTCTTATATGTCATATTTTGAATTTTTTTAAATGACTTTAAATTACAAAAATGAGGAAACCTTATATGTTATATTTTAAATTTTTTTTTTTAAAACTTTAAAATACAAAAATGAGGAAACCTTATATGTTATATTTTTCTTATATGTTATATTTTGAATTTCTTAAAACGACTATAAATTATCAAAAATGTAAGTATTCCTTAAGTATACGACTAAAAGCATTAAAATGACATGTATCAATTCGATGGTTGATCTGAAACCTTTCAAAATCATATGGAAGATAAATGTCAAAATAATTAAACTGTGGAAACAATATGTCACTTTTTCCAAGAATGTGTTCAATGGAAAAATAAGGTTTTTGTTTCATATCGAATCCGATCAACCCATGATATATTAATTATGGTTTTGTTTCATAATTTTTAATAAAACTTAATCTGATCCATCGGAAAGAAATTATATAATAACAACAAAAAATATTGTATATGTATAAATAAAATGATCAAATATAAAAAAAAAATATATAATATATAAAAATAAACTCACCATGCGCAAGGCGCATGTCTTATCCTAGTTGTATAAATTATAACCTTGAATTAGAAGTCTTGCTTAACACATTTACGTAAATTGCCAAATGTCTACATAGGGTGATTTGTTTTTTCAAAAATACTCATGTAATAATCATGAGGTAAGATGTGACATTTTACTACAAAATTAATTATTTTCTTCTTGATAGCTAGAATTTTTTTAAAAAAAAATTGAATAAAAAAGATAATATATAAGGATTTTCATTTTATTAAAAACGGCATAAGATAGTATATATACAAAGTTATCTAAAACCAAACTATATATTCTATACTATATGAATATTAGATGTAATAAATTTGGGATAGTTTTTTTATTTTAAAATGATCATTTGAGAAATATATATTTGTTTAGTTGAAAGAGTAAGTTCATAACATATGTGAAAAATATAGATATATTTGTCCAGCATAATCATTTGTAAACAAAAATTTTGTTGGAGAGAATGAAAACAAATAATTTGAGATAGGTGAAACAATTTTAAGGATGTTAATGTTAAGGAATAAAACAAAAAAAAAGGAGAGAGGAAGAGACCAGAGAATTAGAAGGTTGTCGCTTTGAGACTAAATTTTAGAAGGTATTATCATCCAAAAATCTTATAATTATTATATACTAGTGGTATTCCGGCGCTACGCGCCGGGTTCGTATGTTTTATTCTCTAATGAATTCAAAATTATTAGTTTTTTATCCATTTGATAGTAGCGCCGGGTTTATATATTTTATTTGAGTTCAATTTTTTTAATTTATCAATTTGATAGTGATTAGTGATAGTAGTGTATTATTTTATTTTGAAGTTGCTTTGGTCAAAGAGGAATTGCATAAATGGTTTCGCTTATCGATTTAATACAAATAGAATAAATAACTGATGGCTTCACCAAAGTAAATATATTTGAACTTAAAACATAAAGTAAACTTAATGTTCCAAATGGATAACATGTAAATGTATGTGTTTTTTTTGTGATCATCTTGCGGCTAGAAGTTGTAGTTGCTTGGTTTTAGTTGGGAAAGCTTTGTTGTTATATTTGTTTTTCTAGACATTTTAGTTCATGGGTAGTGGACGATAGTAAGATAGAGTTGTAGTTGTTTAGGAGGTTGTGTGTTGATATGAATTTCAGGGTTTAGTAAATCTTAATGTAACATTGCCACTTGGGAGCTTGGTTTTAATCATGAAAGGCAAATGCCGGATGGTTGCCTTGGAGTTTTAAATGCACGTCGTCCTTTTTTTACAGGGTGCATATGTAGGTTGTGAATCTTGAAGAATCATAGTCCTGATTAGATTCAAAATTTTGAGGAAGCGAAATCAGTAACATGCGTTAGTGGCAAAAAAATTTTGTATTCCCATTTGACATGCTGCAAAGAACAGTTGAATTATTTCTCTACAATTTAAAAAAACATCACGTTGACTTGCTTATCCTAAAACAACGGGTGCATTAAAAGAGAGCAACAAAAAGAACATTCACTACTCAAAGAAACCCAATATTTAAGAAAATGATGACAATCAAACCCAATATTTTCAAAATGTATCAATGTTTGTATAACTATTGATTCTCAAAGAAGGCTAATTACATGCCCCGACAACAAAAACCAAAACCGTAATCTTTCTAATCTGCTATTGCTTCTGCACTAAGGCAAAGAGACTGATGTACAAACAACACAACATCTACTTAGACTCTTTTTCCCCTTCTTATTTTCTTTAAAAGCCGTTTTAATTGCGGTTTTAGCCAGGGATGATGGATTTAGTGCACTCTTTGGGATATTAGATTGTCTGATCTTGAAAACTGTTCAAGCCGTTCCAAGGGCACACTCTCATGCTCGAAGCCCTGCGTTTGTCACCTCTGATGTCTTTGCTCCATACCTACAAAATCATATTAATTACGCTAATCATCCGATCAATATAACACTGAACACACCAATGGATTTTGTATTATATTTAAAAAAACTACTTACATGTGATCACAAATTTCAGTAGTCATGATAGGTTGAAGATGTTTTCATAACGTTCCTTCCTGCTACTTCAACAACATCAAAAACCTAGCCTGTCACACAAAACAGAGTTCAGGTTCAAGATGGATATAATATTAGTAGGATAATATTACGAATCCATCAAGTGTTGCAAGAATCATTTCTCCAAGAAGAAGATGAAAGAGTTTCTCACCGACCGTGCTATTAACCATTGAGCTCGAGAAGAAACCATATACTTTTATAACCTATAACCCCAGAGAGCAGCACTCCATTCGCCACTTCCTTTGTCATCTTCGTCATCTTCCTCGCTCTGTTAT
The DNA here is from genome assembly GCF_020379485.1 of Brassica napus. Classification (NCBI taxonomy): domain Eukaryota; kingdom Viridiplantae; phylum Streptophyta; class Magnoliopsida; order Brassicales; family Brassicaceae; genus Brassica; species Brassica napus. Next base: position 20,840,813 of record NC_063439.1, read on the forward strand.
AACTTATAACCCAATCAGCTAGATACAAAATATAATTTTACAAACATATTTATAAAGAGAAAAAGACACAAGATTGTACCTTATGAGATATTTCAGAATTGCATGGCTAATTTCTCTCTCCTCTGATTCAGACAAATTTCGTTTGTTTCTCCACTTGATTTTGAGAAAGAAGACACAAGATTGCACCTTTCGTATTCCTATTTGACATGCTAAACTTACAGGGAGATGCCAAAACTGTGAGTTTCCTTTGCAGCATGAAGATGTTATATATACGACATCGACGGTTTACAGAAAAGGTGGAGGGAGATGGAGTGAGTGGGAGGGGAGGTGGAGTGTAGTTTAGCGACTGGATTGATGGTGGAGCTAAAGAGAGGGGAAAAGGTTACAGATTTTTCTTTCGGAAACCATGAACACCTGAATGTTTACGGCGCCGACTATTTAGCTTGACCATGAAGACGCTAAGACAGCCCTAGAAGACATGCCGGGCCGAGATTCTTGTATAATGATGGGCCCACACAATGAATCCAAATGGAACTTAAAGCCTTTGAAACACAATTCAATTCATCTAAGAAATAAAGAGCGAGGAACAACACACGAAAACCGGCTGGAAAAAAAAAACGCAAATGCTCTGGTGTGCGACACGTGGGGCCAAACGCCCATCTCTCCAGAGTGACGTGGCAGCAGGAGGTGAGAGAAAACCCTGTTTTATTATATAAGATTGTACCCTCTTAAGTTGTCTTGTGTGTATAGAATTAAATTAACTAATTTTTTTTTTGGTTATTGAATGCAGTTACCCAACATATTTTTAGAGACCATATTTTAGAGAGCATTTTCATCCAAAAGTCCTATATAATATACTCCCTCTGTTTCAAAATAATACATGTTTAAATTTTTTTACATTTTTTAGTAAAACAGATTAAAAATTAGTTATAACTGCATGGTTTTTTATAATTTTATATTTCCTATATTTTAAATCAATAAAAAAATAAAAAATGCAATTAATGTTCTTGAACTTCACAATTTCTCATTACTAGTTGACAAAAATTGCATTGAATATATAAAATATAAATTTTTTTGAAACAATTTTTTTTAGAATATGCATCTTTTTGAAACGGATGGAATATAACATATCATAACTCTTAAATTGTTATAGAGAATTAACTAAAGCTTGTGTAGTTATTGAATGCAGTTACCCAACATATTTTTGGTATTTAAAAGTATCTCATGTGTTTGGGTATTCAAGACTCCTAAATTTCAGGGGCCCTAGTTTAGACTCGACTCTCAATCTCTTGTTTATATTTTTTTACTAAAATATATATATATATATATATATATATATATATATATATATATATATATATATTTTTTTTTAAAGGGGTGCAACATGAGGATCTCTTGTTTATATTTGTATCACTAAAACAATTCATCTCTTGTAACACAAGAAAGGTGATGACTCTTTACGTGGATGTCAGACAAAGCAAAATGTTCCTCCCTTCTGTATATATTATACTAGGGTCGGCCCGCCCTACGGGCGGAATATACTTTACTTGTGATCTAGAATATTATTTTTTGTATGATTTTGTGGTTTGTGTTTTTGGTTTGCATTTGAAAAAATGTGTGCTAATGATTTTTGTCTTTTAGAAAGTATTAGGCGAGGAGGGATTATATGTGATAATGTTTGCAATAGTTGTTTCTGTTAACCATGTTTTTTTAAAAAAAAATTCTTATAACCGTGGTTGTGGACCTTACAATCTGTGCTGTTTCAGAGATGAGTTCTCTATTGTTTAACCATACTAGGGGCATAGCCCCCGCGCAAGCGCGGGGCCGAGAATGTTGGTGATGTATTGGATAATTTTGTGTACAGAATGTTGTGTTTTCACTTACACAGGCTTCCATGTCTATAATGCAATTTCTGTTTTGTGGTATTTCATTCAAATTTAAACTTAAGACATTTTTTCTAGCCTATATATGTATGTTATGACAATAAATCACTAAAAAATCGCAACATTCCATTATATTGGTACCATGTTCAGATGCTGGTCACAGATTCAACAGAGTCAACCGTTTTCGTTGCATGTAACGGGAATAACACAGCTAGCAAAAAAAATTGGTGTAATCATTTCCTTTTTGCACTCTTGTCGCATCTATAAATGTTATAATCCTCAAATCAAATCCGTAGTTTAGAAAACAGAAAGAAACTGTAAGTTTTGGACTTTGAGTTTTTTCATGCTCTTTAAATAACAGATTAGCTTAATCATCAGGCTCAAAATATCTAAGAATGTCAACTGGTAATTAACGATAAAAATACTTATCTAGATTTACTCAAGTCTGATTCTAAAACAATTCATAAATCCCTTGAAAACCTCAGAACTTTAAACCTAAATTTAGAAAATCAAAAGCATTACAATATATAAGATTTAGTCTATTAGAGTCTAATCTAGACTCATATTTTTGTTTGTTTTATAAGAGGAAAGGAAAACTTTATACAGCTTAGCCCAGTATTTATGAGAAAAGTTGGACGGTATGCAGCCAACAACACATCATTGAACAATTTAGAACATTGGTTATTCGTATTTTCTTTTTAAGAGTATAAGATTTTAAGAATTTAGAATTAGGCTGTGCCCTTTCCACTCAGACTCCAGTGTTCGGAACAGCTTGGTACCAGTTTTGAACCATACGTTCATAAAAAGCGAGGTAATAATAATTACCTTTTAAAATATTAATAAAAGAAGTTTCAAGAAGAAAAATTAATATAACCTTGTATTTTCAAAATTAAATACAATTAGCACATGCACTAACGGTGGATTTAGACGACATACAAAATGACTTAGAGATCAAAAATATCATACGACTGTAGATGCAACCAATTACTTACATAACTATGACAACTTATGTATGATGTGTATCTCTTTATTTCTTTTTTAAAGTAAATCCTGAAAAAAGAATTGAAAAGAATAATATTTACATTTGCAAATGACTTGTTATACACATACATAAAATGATAAAACTATGTTTGCAGAGACAAAGTCCAAGAGAAGAGAATATAAAGATTACTAACTACTCTTTGAAAAAAAAAAAAAATTCTTCCAAATGTCAATCTTTATTGACTTGTGAACACGCTCTTGCTCTTTTGTCTCTTTTCACAATTTTGTTTTTCCCCCTCATTCTAGAAACTAAACATGAATGTAATAACAAAAAAAGAAGAAGTAAAACCTGAATACCACAGTTCAACTGCAAACCTTACCATTGACTGAGACAGAACCTTAAGCAAAGGAAATTAACGGTTTGGATCGCACCATATGTTCTTTTACTTGGTCTATGTGTTGGTGCTTGAGTAGAAGACATGGAAGATCGGTCCCATGAGACTTCATTGGCAAAGGCATTGTTGATCTCTTCAGTTCTTGAGTAGCTTTGTCCAGTTCCACTCACCTGTTAACAAAGACTATATTCAGTACATTACGTATAAATTGGCTCCTATGGATTTATAAACTACACTAAAGACCAACAGTGAGGTTTCATGAATGTATACTTATAGAATCCATTATATTAAAGATGAGACTGGTAATGAAAAAGAGAAGTGCTGGAAAAAACGTAACTTCATGGGGGATTCATGCTTTTGGCGGAAGAGTTCCAGCAAGCCATCCCCAGACGCTACCAGAGCTTTGTCTTTTTCCATTCATATTGGCGGCGGCTTGGTCAGACGCAACGGCTCTCTGACGGTGGAGGAGTTCCAGTTTATTTTCAAGTGTGTCTTAATCTTTTGTCTTACCTCTGCAACCTCTAATTTGAAACACCTCGACTGTTCCGCTGCAAGTTGACTCCGCAGACTGAAGTTCCTATTACAAAAAATGGTTGCTATGACAAAACAATCTCTGAAAAAATTCTCTCAAACTCATGTCATGTCTCTTGCTTTCTAGTCGCTTACATGGTAAAACGGTAGTCTGAATTAGAACCAATTTGAAAGGCAATACTATTATTTATTCACCTTGTATAACTCAGGGTTTCTCGTATCAGTCTCTGTTAACTCTTCCTTCAGAGTTTATAAATTCTCCTTGCTGAGTCATGCCTCCAGATCTTCCTTCGCGGATTTGAGGGATGTGATTACACACACTCCCTTTTTCCTTCAACCTATGGATTTATATACAACACATAAAGGAGAAAAAAAATACATATATGAATTTTATGTTATTACTTTGTTAATTATTCACACGGTTGAAGGAGAGAAAATTCAGCTAGAAGATACCTTAGTAGTATGTGATGCACCCAGTTATCTCAAAACGCAGTTCCACACATTGATGAACTGAACCTTGATGATATCTACGACCAGCGGGGATGAAGCCGTGGATCTCTGAATTCTGCAGATTCAATCAGATGAGATATTTAAAAGAAGAGTTAGATAGGCGATTATAAACAGATCTGGAAGAGATGTTGCAATTGATCGAAGAAGTCTTTACCCTGTCATCAAGGAAGAGAAGCTGATTCCCATGAACTTGCCATTTTTTTAACGTTGAGTGGCAGACGACGGCTTTGGCAACTGGAGCAGCGGATGAAATCATTTTCGAGAAGGTGAAATACAGTTTTATTGGAGGAAGAATTGTTGAGAGAATGAGGGCCGTTGGGTTCCTCTCGTAAGATAACGTATATATAAGGCGGAATGGAGGAGGTGTAGCGAACGTGAACTGGCATTGATTGACGGAGTAAATATGGGAGACGTAGAGGAAAAGAGTTATAAAACGATTCATGGAATCAGAAACAAACAATCTGCGCTTCTCTCTATGAATCAGTCAAACCTAGATGGCTAGATTCGATCGACCAACATGTTTCGAGAAGATGATGTATATTAGACCAAAAAACAAATTAGGTGTCAAAGGCCCATTCAAGACAGTATTTGGATTTTCGTTAACGAATGTCATCCTAATAAGATTTCCGTCAACGTAAAAAAAATTAAAAAGGAAGCCAGGGGACTTCGAACCCGTACACTCAAGCTTTATTATGAGCGGGTTATATCACTGGGCCAAGTAGATTTTAGTTGTTAAAGCCAGGGCGACGTAAATCTTATACGAAAACAAATTCGGCCCCTTTAAAAAGTGCTGACGTGTCACCTCAGGAGGAGAGAAACTCCCTCATTATATTATAGATTATGCTTTGTATAATGGGTTGGCTTTGTTGGGTTGTCCGATTGGGTAGTGAGTGGTTCGTATCGGGAACAAAAACGTCATCATGATTGTAAAGTACGTTTAGTTATGAGATTTCTTGAAATTTTAAGGTTCCTATAATATGGTTAGGGTGCCTTTGAAGTTTTGGCAGAATATATTGGTGGACACCTTGTTTTCTATAGTAAGAATATAACAATTAGTGGGTTTATATTTATCTAATAGGTATTGTTTAGGTATTGTTGATTTGTGACTTTCTACTTCGGTACTACTCAATTTGGGTTGGGGATTGAGAGTCCACTCTTATAACCATTAACTTTATTTCGACATGATCGATTATCAGAAACATACAGAAAAAAAATCTCTTAAAGTAAGGTAAGCCTGAAGTATATTCTCAATGAACCTTCAAAATGGCTCGGAGTAAGCTTTTCTCTGAATAGCATATACTTTGCCTAAACCAAGTCTTTTTCTTTTATCATTCCTTGGGCAGTTTCACCTTTAACCAAGAGCTCAAATAATATCTGAAAAAAAAATAATAGCAATGATCCAAAACGAAAAAGATGATATCAATCATTAGAAGCAAGGTTAACACCATCGACTGAAGGGTTCTCATTGTTAAAGAAAGCAACAATATCACTCATTAGCAAATTTGTCGGGAACTTTAATTCAATAACTGCAGAAAAATAGATGTAAGCCACTGATTCCAAAAACATTTTTCACGTCTTGATATAAATCATAATTATATATATCCACACAACCCTTATTTAAAGTTACATTTCTTTTGCTCTCACTGGTAGTTTCCTAACCAAACTCTTGAGCATATGAGACTTACATTGGCATCATTTGCGAGGAAGAACACATGTTAAGTGCTTACACCCATAGTTGATTGGTTAATTATCAGTTAGTATATTTTGGGCTCTCAAGAATATGTTGGTGGTTTTCATGATTATCATTTGTATGAATGGATTGGACATTACATAATTGCATTGCATTTCATTATTATGTTAGGTTGAATATGATACTGAAAAGCCGAATAAAATATTGAAAATTAAATTAATTGTTTATATTATAAATTAACACTTGAATGTATATGTATAATATTCCATTTCGAATATTTCAATTCGTCTAAGATTGCTGCCTAGTTGAAAGAAGGTACCTTTGATGCATAAGTAATTTACGACTTATGAAGCTAAGGTATATTTGTTTACTATTACATAAATAGTTTGGTTCTATTTTTTTTATTTTTATTAGTTTCTTAATTTTTACAGTTTTAATTTAATATTTTGTAGTTTTTTTTTTGTAAATGAATACTATCATTTTAATGTGTTTTGTAGTTCCAATGTGGGTAATTTTTAATATTTAAAATAAGGTTATATTTTACTGAACCATATATAGCAAGTAAAAATAAAGATGATGAACATAAATATAATTTTTTTTTTCATGTCTTCGAGCTCTGCTTATTTTTAATTTGGGATGATGGATTTTTTCGTTTATTCTAATACTTTCTGTAATTTATTTTTAGACTTTTAATAATATTTATAAATTTAGTTTTTTGTATGTAAATATGATGTCATGATAATATTAAAAGTTACGATAAATTTATGTTTTGTATTTTGATACATGAATTTTGATTTTTTTTGTTAACATATTGATGTCAATAAATTAATTGAATTGGAAATGAATCAATTTTAAAAATTATTTATGAAGTATTTAACATTCTTTAAAAGATTTGGTGAATATAAGATAGTTTATTACAATAGTACATAGTACATTTAAGTTTTTGAAAGAAAATATTATTTCCTATCAAAAGTATAATATTGTTACCATAAACTGTTATTATTGTTGTTGTTACTAACCAAACAGAAACAATCCATATAATAAAAGAAATATTACTTGATTCCAACAACTTCCAAACACTATGTTACAAAGGTTCTTCTCCTTCACCTTCTTTTTAAGATATGGCAGAAGAAGAGTATTGAGCATGGTTAACTTGAGAGATTGCATAAGGGATAGTTGAGTACATTCCTGCAACGGTGACAGTATCTTCAGGCTTGTTTCTTTCGATGTGGAAGACATGAGCTGCGGTTAGTTCGTTTGCATTCTGAATGTTGAATACACACACGCTTAAAGGGAAATGTAATGTTTTTTTATTAGAATGAAAACTATTACAACGATATGGTAATATATTAGACTTTAAAAAACAAAAGCAATAAGAGATGTCTACTAAACACTCACACAAAGTATACATTATTGGTAGGAGAATGTTGGTTTCAAGCACCCATGTTGATGATGCAATGGATGCTTTCTCTCTTCAACATGTAAGCAAAGGCTTTGTTGATCTCAGAAAATGGTACTGTGCGAGTGAGAACTTCTGAAGCTCCAACTCCATCGGGAAGGGGGGGGGGTTGCTAATATTAGGGTAAACCGTGAGAAAACAGGTAAAGGCAGACCTTTTGAGTCACTACGGTTAGTTCGTTTGCATTCTGAATGTTGAATACACACACGCTTAAAGGGAAATGTAATGTTTTTTTATTAGAATGAAAACTATTACAACGATATGGTAATATATTAGACTTTAAAAAACAAAAGCAATAAGAGATGTCTACTAAACACTCACACAAAGTATACATTATTGGTAGGAGAATGTTGGTTTCAAGCACCCATGTTGATGATGCAATGGATGCTTTCTCTCTTCAACATGTAAGCAAAGGCCCGGTTGATCTCAGCAAAATGGTACTGTGCGAGTGAGAACTTCTCAAGCTCCAACTCCTTGTTCATGTATTTTTTGACAACCCCTGGAATGTCAGTTTTGGGTTTGTAGTTGCCAAAGAAAGTACCCTTGAGATTCCTCTCGTTCAGCAATTTCATCGGATGAGTCCTGAAGGCATCGTCTTTGCTTGGCACACCAACAGGAACCGCAACACCAGTCCTGAAACCTGGGTTTAAAATAGAGCGAGGTTCTCCCCTTTGAGCTTCGTATCTTTAACTTCGAAGTCTTAAACTCAATGCTAACTGAGTCTTCTTTTTGGTCTCAGCAGGATCAGAATGGCTCAGGCTGGTGGTCGAAGAAGAAGACGGAGAGACTTCAGCAGCAACGGTTCAGAGCCACCACTTGTGTTGTGGTTTTGAGTTTACTTGGAGCTCGGAGAGTGAAGCCCTGTGCGTTTTCATCTGAGGATGATGATGATAGAGCTAATGTGCTGAGCAATGAGTACTCAAGAGGGTAAGGCGTGAGGGGCATATCAGTGACTGAAGAAACCATCGGGATGTAGCTTAGTGAAGAAGAAGAAGAGCTCATGGAGTGATCAAATTTGCAGGTATGCCCAAATCTGTAGACCCAAAAAATAATGGAGGATAGAAAAACAGAGCTTCATAACCAAATAAAGAAATTTTAACTTTTTTTGTCAGCACAAATTCTAACTTACCTTCAATTATTTACCAAAACATTATAGTTGACTCATGGGAGTTTCAAGACAGTAAGGTTTAAGATAATATATCAGATGCTTGGGTAATGATACTCACAGGACACAGTGGGAGGCCAATGTCAGTTGAGCATGAGACCGTACGGAGAGGAAGAACCATTTTTGGCTGTAATCGTAGGTGCTTTGAACATATGAGCTTGGTAAAAACTCAGGTCTTGGTATAACTACTCTGAATTCCTGCAATGAATGAACGGATTGAGACTAAAACCAAATGAAAATAGTTAGACCAGTTGATAGCATGGAGCTTGTACACCATGAAAGAGCATACTGGTGAAGTCAACAGGTGAAACCAAATTTACACTAACATGTTCTCATCTAATAACAACATTCTTTTCCATACGTGAAGTCAATTAATACATATATTTTTTGAAAGATCATACAATACAATACAGCTACGGCACATATATGCTAGCTAGATCACATAGAGAGAGCGCGATTGAAACCAGACGTAATGGAAATCCCATGTACTACAACGATAAATAAAATACGTTGTTTAGAGTGATACTCTTCACAAGTTTTAAGTGAAGATAGATTTTAGGAATTCAAGTTTTGTAATCACAGAAAAAAGTATGTTTGCCACTTAAGACCATCATTAGACTAAACATTGTAGAAGTATATACAGACACATATGTTCAGAAGATTCTTCAAAAATGCACCAAGAAAATTAGTGAATCTCCTATATATAGAATCGTCTATCTTACCTAAAAGTTTTGGGACAATTAGAAATATAGAGAAAGAGAGTCAGAGAAAGACCTGAGAAGCAATGTGATAGCTGAGAGCCTGAGATGATGGTTCATACTTTTCATCATTATCTTCCTCAGCTTTTGCAACCGAAGACTGAGCTTCAGACATTCATCTTTGCATTATCTTAATGTGCATATTAACTATAATAGAAAAACAAAGTAATATACAATTTGAGAATCTTATTTAAATCGTAATCAATCCGCTGTCTGAATCAATCAATAGAATAAATACCTGACTCAAGGGTTGTCCAACTCTTTAGGGAAGCGCTCCAGTATCTGCTTATGTCATTCCGATCTACAATCACGTTACCTCCATGGAAGCCTACACTCCCAAGTTTGAGAAGCTCTGTTTCTGACTCACAATAATTGGAATTGATAAGATTTATAAGAAACAACTCAAGTACCACTCTGGATCTTTTGTTGCTGGAGTCAACGAAAATAGGTACATAAACTACATAAAAGGATACAAAGATTCAACCTTTTTGGATTTCTAGAGTTGTCGAACCCGAAGCAAACGCAGGAGGAGCGATCTCCACCATGTCAAAATCCTTTGACGATCTTCCTGAAGATTGATTGCAAAAGTGATTCAAAGATGTAGAAGATGATTTGGAGTGAAGGAAATCATACCTTTTTATACCCGATGGATCTGGAAGAATTTCGTTTCGATCGTTTCGATTGATGGAAGAAGGTGTAAGGACATGATCAAAACCCTCAACGAACCGAATCGTCACGCCGATTTAAGAAGATCCGTCTCCTTTAGATCGAAGAATCGGAAAACCTAGAAAATTATAGCATCGCTCAGAGAACGGTGACTCTGCAGCCATTAGAACTGAAGAACGGGCAACGTGAGATGCCAAAGCCCATACAATTTCCCGTTTAATGAAACGATGTGTTTCGAAACAAAGTGCCACGTGTCGTGCTTTGAGGCAACGACTTATCTAGCTGGCATCCCATGTGGCATGCCTAAGAAGAGAGGAAACTGTATTTTATATATAAAGATATTACAGTATATTTTTGAGGTATAAATATCACTGGCTAATCAATGAGATATACAAATCGTCTCTCGATGGACTACAGGAGGTTGGTGTCCAAGCTAATGCCAAGTTGGAAGCGTGAGGCAGAAGTAAAAAAGATCGGTAAGAGATATATAGGTCCTACTTCAGATGTTAATTCTGTTTTTGGTAATTTTGATTGACTTCAAGTAATAATAATATAAGATGATGCATGATTTCTCATTTCTGAATTTCGTTTCTTCGATTATTCTATAACTTTAACACTAATTAATGTGAGAAGGTTACAAGGTTCATGGCCATCCTTTCTCCACCAACACAAGGCGTGTTCTAGCTGTCCTCCTTGAGAAAGGGCTCTTATATGAGCCCATTACTGTTGACTTGAAATCTGGTGAACACAAAAGTGAATCTTTCCTCTCTCTCAACGTAAGTATTCTTATCGCCAAGAAAACAAAAGATTCTTAGTAGCTTCAGAGTGGGATTTACACACCAAGGTCAAATTCTCGTCTGTGTTAACTTGATGTACTACACTCTCATGTTCCACAATTTCATCTAGTTATTAATGGTCCTCCTATTTGACCATGTTTACAGAAAGACTTCGTGGTGAACAACCTACATACATTTATTAAATTGACGATATTTCCTATATATTATCTGAGAATCTTTAAAAAAGATATAACCTCAATTTTATATTAATTACGAAATAAATTTACCGATGTGTCATCTCTAAACTTTTTCTCAGTGCTTACTTAGCATCTTTATAAAGAACTAGAGATTTTGCCCGGGCTACGCCCGGGGTCAGACAAATATCAATATATTTAATATATATAATGCGTAAATATTACATCCCTTGAAAAAAATATAAACCATATATATAATTAAAAATGAGTAAAACTGATAATTTATCATTTGTACTATCTAAAAATACATAGGGAAAGATGAGCAAATGTGAAATGAACAAAGAATAGTTAATTCTAAATTATGATCCAAATATATTTTTTGAGCAAAATGATCCAAATATATTTTATTTTATGTATTGGGTTATCATGAAAACAAATTATTAATCATAAGTAAAATCCATCTGGTTGCTAAAGAAATAAACCATGTATTACACATGCCAATCTAAGAACACACCACATCACTATTCTAATCACAATTCTAACATAGTAGATATTTATAGATTTATATTTTTGCTTGAAATCAGTGTGCTTTCACTTTTTATTTACAATTGAGTTCTAAATTATGGTATTAGAAATTCTTTGTGGTATTTAGAATCTATATGAGATGAATAGATGATGACACTTACAATGATGTTTGATGACTGCTGCCCACTTTGGAGCAATACTAAAAATGTCACCAAAAAATCCTTAAAAGTTGACATCAACATTTGTTTAATGCTAATCTTGAAGTGTTTATAAACTTTTATTAATAAGTAATAACTGTAAAACAGTCTCTAAGTTTTTCTGAAAAAAAAAACAGTTTATATAATTTAAATTCACAATTAATTTGGTTCATTACCAGTGATTATTAATTCGATTATCTTCTTTAGGAGTCTGTTTCATAATGTTATGCATAAGTATCTTAATTTTTATTGTGTATCACTTGAATAAATTTTGGAGAATTATATATTTAATTAAATATATATATATATTATTTGTTGTTTTAGTGTGTACCTATTCAGAACTAAATCAATAACAACCTCCGTTTTTCTATGGATTTTGAAGATATATACCCTGCATTATGTATATTTGACCTATAACATATACTTGTAGGTTTATGATAAAATTTGTATTTTAAATTTAAATAAGCTAAACCAAATATATAGGTATGTTGTTAGCAGCTAATTAAATTTAGGAAATAACCATAAGTTCGAACCCTAAATTTCTCTAGAAGGTATTTCTGCTACATTTTCCTTAATTGGAAATATTTATATCATTCAATTGATCTGAATGAAATAAGGATGACGTGTTAGTCGGTATTTCTTGTCATTTGGAAGAACTATAAAATTTGATACTTCATAAACTGCTCATTCCTTCAACATTTATGTATGTTGGTCTTTTTTTGAGTCTTGCAATTTCCTCAATCCTTTGCATTTTTTTTTTAATATTCACCAATTAGTGGTGGAAAAATTGAATCAAATGATAAATATATTATGATTTTTTCAAAATGTTCGTTCTTGTTTTTTTTTTTTTGCAATTAATGTCCACATACAGTTAAAACATGCAAATACTATAAATCTTAAAATAAGTACTATACTATGTAATTGTTGATTTGATAAACATTGTTATTGGTTTGGTTTGCTACTCCTACATTGTTAATTATGATAAGGGTTTGTTAGGTTTATGAATTAGGAGTTAACTGATGATCTTATTGACAATAACTGTAAAGTGACGAATCTATTGGCTATGTATTTGGTGAAAATATTATTCATTTTATTTGGTGTGTGTTTACCCTTTTGTTTGTTCTTCCCATTGCTTTATCAGAAGAACTTGGATGTTATGATTGACCCATGTTCAAAACTTTCCTATTCATGTGTTTCGTTGTCACCAATTTTTTTAATCTTTCTTTTTTTCATTCTCTTATAGTCCTTAAGGCTATAAACAAACTGATTTCTTTTGTTGTGTCTTATTTTTAATAGGTTTATTATGTGATGTTTTGAAGTTTGTGTGATTTATTGATCTAGATGGAGGTGATGATGTAATTTTTAATATGTGCATATATCAGATTGGGTCTGATGAATTTTATTTTTCGGGTAATTATATTATATTTTAGATGAGCAGTTAGAGAAGAAAATAATTGCTTAGAAGCTAATTGTGGATATATATATATTTTTTTCTTTTTGTTTTTTTCTAGTGTTTATGTGTTATTATGTTTTTAATATTTCATCTTAAAATTGTAGTTCTATATTTTGTGCTACGCAGTTGTGTTCTCGGTTTGGTTGTGTCCCACAATTTTATTTGGTTATGAATTCTACAAACACTATTTAACTTGACTTTGAACATAGGAGATGTTGTCCAAGATAGAGGGTCCTTCGTCTATAGAATATACTTAGCAATATGAATGCTTGGCTTCTTTACAAAATGTTGTAGTGTTAGATTTGAGAATAAATAAAAACATTTTTAGTTGCAATATCAGATGCCATTTGACAATAGAAATCTTTCACATAATTCAAAAATATATAGAAACAATTATTCACCTAAAACTTGCTTGCTTTCCCTCGTCTCTCATAGTCACTGCTTAACGATATTTATAGAGTAAATCTGGTTACATTGGTTTTGTTACATTGGTTTACAAAAAAAGAGGTGTATTTTTTTCCTTTTGCTTCCTTAAAACAAATACGTGAACATGTTCTCTGCTTTGGTTTTGTCTCTTTGCTCCCCTGGTGATTAGTTGATCAATTCTTTTCTCTTTTATGTGTTCTTTGTAGTGAATAAGATCTGGAATCTCATCATTGTTTGTTTTTTAAAGTGTAACATATTGGTAATTCATGAAATGAATATTCTTTACCCTAACACAATACAATATTTGATATAAAGTTCTTTTGGTGATTGAGTGTGTTATAAAGAACAAAAATATTACTTCAACTACACTCTACAAACGAAAGACACACCAACCAATATTTTGAGAGATTTATTCCAAATTTTAAATAGTTAAACAAAGATGAAGGAATCTCATTCTTGATCCTATCCCTGAAATATTCTCGTTATGTAATTTAACGTGTGCATATACATATCAATCTTAAAGTAGTTTGGTCCTGTCCAAATGATCAACATACACATCAACAACAACATTAGCACAGAGCTTTGAAAATTAAATGTGCGATTAGCTACTGAAAACTAAATGAAAAATTTGTAAAGCGAAAAGAATCATCTAATTCGGGTAAACGTTATTGCTCTGAAGTTGCCTTGAACTATATTCCTCTCCACACACATCAACAAACATCGTAAGCTCGTTCTCGGCCAGGTGTTTTGCTCTTGGGTCGCCACACTTAGTTTGGTAAACAGCCTCTGTTGTTCCTCCAGCCACCTCATTTGTTCACAAATTTTCAGTTTTCGGAATCTACGGTTTTTTCAGTCATATAAATGAAACTGTTACGTACCAGAGCTGATGTTGCCGGGACAAATGGGTAGTCCACCTTACTGTTGATCTCCTCCTCTAAGAGACATCCCAATCAACCTTGCTGTTGATCTCATCCTATATAACCCTCCAATGAATACGCCCAAACTATATAACCATCAGTAATCAAAATAGTTACTTTAAGACATTTGGTGAAATAAATAATTATATAGGTACATACTTATACGAAAAGACAGGTAGACTTTTTACTTGTATTCTGGCCCATTGAATCTCTTGTTCTAGTTGGGTCAGCATGATCGTAAAATAAGATAAGATTTGTCTCACCAACTGATCTAAGACTTTTATTTGCTACACCATTTATGGATCGTTAAGATAAAATATGCTTGTTGAAGTAAACTTTCAAGAGCTAAGAAAGAACACATACCCAGGTCTAGCGACAACCATTTCTCTGTTGTTGGTGCGAAGAGAATCTGTATATGAAATGGTTTTCAATAGAATCAGAGTAGAGTTGAAGCAAGTAAGAAAATTACAACACTGTCAGATTCACTACTTAATTTTAAAAGGTGACAGCTTTGCAAAACTTATCTCGAACTCTTCTATGGACCACAACGTCAAAATGTGACAGAATCCTGTAGAAATGGAACCTCGAACCAGTTAAGACGGTCGACAGAAGATAAATCAATTTACCATCAGGATTGAAAATTCTATAACAAAAAATTATAAGGCTACAGGAGACTTGCCGGAGGTATGAATCGATTCCATGGCCCATAGCTTGATATTATTGTATAGAGGTTCTACGATGTGGTTTGATGTAAGTATCAATAAAGGGCTGTACCGGTTTCCATCTCAAATCCCCGGGAAATTGGATTGTTTCTCTGTCGGGAGAATCATCATCCTCTCCGCCTCTCGTAAACGTCGCTATCTTCACCGCCACCGATCTCATTTCTCCTTCCTTCCAATCGAACCCCCATGCGATGCGGTGATCTAACTATTGGAGTCGGCCAGCCTTATGTGTTAGGGCTTTTCCACGCATCTTGTTGTGGGACACTGTCTTCCGGATCAAATGGCGGCGCCGAGGCCGACGGGGAGCCAGGATCTGTTCGATACGTATTTCAGGAGAGCAGATTTGGATGGAGATGGTCGTATCAGTGGTGCTGAGGCTGTCGCTTTCTTCCAAGCCTCCAGTTTGCCTAAGAACGTCCTTGCGCAGGTTTGATGTAAGTATCAATAAAGGGGTTATATAAGATGGAAAACAAAGGGAGGTGAAGGAGAAGATCTCATGAAGATAAGGTATAAGAAGTGAATTGAATGTGTTATCAAAACTCTGAAACGGAGATTCATAGAAATCTGAAACGATAGAGAACAAACAAAGAAGATGAAGAGCTAGAGAAGAGAGGCGTAGATCCTGGTGTTCACCGGCTAGGTTGTTTTTTTTTTTAAATTATACCGATAGATTGTAGCTATATGATATCAAAGCCCACTGTTAAAGAACAAAAGCCCAGCGGAACCACATCGAAACCCATACGAAATCAATAGCGTAGTGTAGGAGATCCAACGTGTATTAATTAAATGTTTTGATTGGTCACAGCCCATCTGACGTGGCTAAACGCTTCAACGTGATTGGTCGATTTAATTGTCCTACGTGGACATGCTGTATGGAGCTCATATACCCCTTTTAATATAGTATAGATTTGGATAAACCTTAGTCTAAGTTTTTTCTCTAGAGAAATTAAATAACATTACATTAAATTATAAACCGTCGACAACGTTTGTAAACATTTATCTTACAGTTTGATTTAAAACATTATCTTATAAAAATGATTATCCTTTATATGTTAAAGTTAGTGTATTTCATAATATTATGTTTGGTCAATCTCAACCATATAATTCGTACTCAAGTTCCACCACTGTAGCACAATATCAGTGAGTTTATAGTCGCCATGTAGCACTAACGAACGAAACTAATCATGTAGCATAATATTGGTCATTATTCACGTGCACAATTTCAATACAGTTCTTTCTACACAAGGAGATTTTACAAACTTAAAATAAAATTAGTTACGTATGTTCAGGCAAATAGGAAAAATGCTTTAGATAAACATATGAGTTGTACAAGAATCAGTTTAATGATTTGTTTTTCACTATGTGCCTATAAAGTTCACAAACTATTATGTTCAGTGCAGTTCTTTAAAGTTCTTTGAAATTCACAAACCATTATGTTAAACTGGTCCGGTTTTATATTTGAGTAACATATTAAACTATAAAACTCATTCATAAACCAGATCATATTTGACCACTTTAGTTTTTAGATCCACAATACAAGTGAGTTACAAATTTTGTGGAATTGGTTTATGGCAACTCATTATTTACTAGTATTAAATATACCGTATATTCAATACATACTTTGTCAAAGTATAAAATTTTGGGAAATAAGAATAATTACTCATAAATCAATCCTTAAATTTATGATTTGTCTATATCCTTTTGGCTTGATATGCAAATTTATATGTGATTTAGTAGTATTCGTTTCCAAAAACAAAATATAAATATTTGGGCATTAATGTGACCACGCTAACATGTTAGTTTTGTTTTAAGAGTTATTCTTAGGTTCACCAACCAATAGAATTTTGTTATTTCATATTTGATATTTTTTTGAAAAGAAAACACAATATTGTCAAATTATATTATGTTTTAAAAATAAAAGATAAAATAAATAAATAAAAAATAATAGTAGTTATAAAAAAAAAAAATTTCAAAAATATTTTTAACGTTGTCAGAAAAATCATTAAACCCTAAAACTTTTGGATAAACCCTAAACATTTGGGTAAATCCTAAATTCTTAGATAAATCTTAAACTCTAAATCAAAAACACTAAACACTAAAACACTAAATCTAAAAACCCTTGAGTGTTTTTGATTTAGATTTCATAATTTATCCAAGGGTTTAGGGTTTACCCAAAGGTTTAAGGTTTGGATTTAGGGTTTAGTGTTCTGCTGACGATGTTAAAAATATATTTTTTTTAAATTCTTTTTTTTTGTAATTATTATTGTTTTTTATTTATTTTTTTACCTTTTTATTTAAAAATATAATATAATTTTACAATTTTTTGTTTTTTTTTAAAAGATATCGAATATGAAATAACAAAATTTTATTGGTTGGTGAACTTAAATGTTCACCCTAGGGAGTGAACCCAAGAACATGTCTTGTTTTAATATTTTTCAGACAATAACGAAGCCAATTTTAATATGTTAGTTTGGCCATAATAGTCTTCGACGAGATTGGTCCAACTTTAATATGTTAGTTTTGCCATTATATTTTTCTGTCAGTGAGAGGGGAACAAAATTCTAAATGAATAGAATGGCATCATCTTGACTCGGATAGGGAAAAAAATTAATCTGAGCCAATACTATCTATATTCAATTTCGTTTGTCCGGTACATCAATTTCTTAATTTTATGATCTATATCTAAGTAGTAAATTCTGGTCCATTACCAAGTATTGCAAAGTTTTTGAATCAATCATAAGTATAAGCAATCAAATTTTTGTATGTTATATACATTGCATTATATATTTTTTTCATCCTGTGCAAAGTCCATGTCTTAGTAGCTTCTGAATCCTGGACACTCACCGAGAGATTGATTACTTGTAACAGGATTCAAGTTTTAACAATGCTGTTATTGATGCAGCCATTTGGTCAAGTTCCAGTTTTTGAAGATGAAAACGTTAAGCTGTTTGGTAATTAAATTTAAATTACGTACTAAACTAAGCAACATCCTGATAATCGTTTGCTATATTATTATTTAGTCTATTTTTAGGCTAACTTCAATTTCAACTTTCTCCTTGCAGAGTCTCGAGCCATCACACAATACATCGATCGCATATCTTCATAGCGCAAGAGGCACGCAGCTTCTGAGTTTAGAAAGCGAGGAGACACTGGCAACACTAACAATGTGGATGGAAATCGAAGCTCACCAGTTCGATCCATTTGCATCAAGACTCACTTGGGAGCAAGTCATTAAACCTCTCGACGGTCTAGAGACTGACCACACGGTAGTCAAAGAAAACGAGGCTGGACTAGAGCAGGTTCTAAATGTCTATGAAAAACGACTCGGAGAATCTAGATTCTTGGCTTGTAATACCTTTACTTTGGTTGATCTTCACCACTTACCCAATATACAATACCTTTTGGAAACTCCAACAAAAGGATTGTTGGAAAATCGACCTAGAGTACGTATGTGGGTGGATGAGATTACTGGTAGAGAGGCTTGGAAGATGGCTTGTGATCAAGAAAAGTCCTGGTTTGGTAAGCAAAGGAAAGATGATATTACGGGAAAGGCTATCAAGATGCCTTGTGAACAAACAAAGTCTTGGTTTGGTAAGCAAAGGAAATAAATGAAAGCAAAAGAAAACTGTGTGTTGTGTTTGTGTCGTTGTTTGTAAGCGCGTGCTGTTTCTAAAGTAAGCTTCTGTTGTTTGTTGACTGCTGTGGAATGCATGATATGCATCTTATAAGATTCGTTGTGTGCTGGCTCATGTATGTCTGATGTATATGAATAAAGGAATACAAAATCTACTTGTTTTTAAAGTTATATTTTTATCCTCAAATTAAAGTTTCATATTGTATTCTTCGATTTCAGTTAAGTATGGATAATAAAACTAGGAACTGATTATATTATCCAAAAAATCTGGTTCCGATTGGGTCTGATTCAGTTTATTTTTCTAGGTTTATATATATAAAATATAGGAAGACTGTGGTTTATTTTTCTAGGTTTATATAAAAATATAGGATGACTGAGATTTAATACATTTATATGAGTTTTTAATTTGAAAACTATATCATTATTTATTTTTATTTTTGAAAACTACATTTTCTAATATGTGAATTGACTAAATTATCCATCATAAATACTGAAAATTATTGTAATACATTTTTGTCATCGAAATTATTTAAATATTTAAAGTAACAAATCTAACAAGATTCAGATCTTCGTTTATTTTCTTTTTAAATAATACTATTAATATCTACATAATAATTTATTAAGGGCTTATTTGTGAATTAGCCATGTTTTGAATACAAATTAGGTGAATGTCATTGATTTTGAAATAATGTAATTTCTGACATTTATGCCATAAAATGTCCGGTTATGTCTTTTTTCTTTGTAGGTATCAGGTAATTGTGTTGGAGTAAATAACGTGGCCAATAGAATATAAGGTCAAGAGCACTTCAAAACTCTTCCAAATAAAAAAAGGAGATAATATGTGTTTCTAATCATTTTGGACCCCCTTATTAAACATCTACCATATCTCATAAACAAGATTTTTCCTTTCTATAATTGCCCCTACTCCTCTATGCACAGGTCTACAGGGAGATGTATCAGAGTCACTGCCACTTGCTGAAAAAAACCTTCCCTAGACTTGACAATGCAGTTACCAAGAGATGTCTTTTGATTTATATATTTTTTTTAATGATTTTTCAGTTTTCTACTTTTCTCTTCTCTTCTCCTTCACTCTAGCTTTCTGTTTCCTCTCGTAAACTCAACTTTCTCCAACTCTCTATCTTTTCTTCCATTGATTTTCTGTATTTTATAATCAATTTGTTTTTTTTATAAATCATGATAATTGCTTTTTCAATCTTAATAATTTTCTTTTCTTTTTCTTGTGAATGTTCTAAAATAAAATTGTTCGTGTTTAAGAAGATGACTTGGTAATAATTTAATATCAAAAGAAAAACTGAAGAATTTCAAACTCATGACTATGTTTCTATAACGGTCATGAATACTATTCTATAACGGCTAAACAAAACATGTAATTGTTACATCGTTTGGTAGATGTTACATGATTTGGATACATGACTTGTTAGATGATACATTGTTTTGGGTAAATGATTTGTTAGTTGTTACATTATTTATTACCAGGTACACAATTTGTTACCTGCTAAGAAGTGTCTTGTTAGATGATACATTCTTTTGGGTAATTGATTTGTTAGTTGTTACAATATTTATTACCAGGCACACGATTTGTTAGATTCTTACATTATTTGTTATTAACGGCTAACTAACGATGTAGCATTGCATATATTTTGTACCATATGTGTTATTGACGTCTAACAAAGTATGTAGCGATACATATATTTTAATATTATATAGCATATTGTTTTGATCATAACTCTATATACAAATACATTTTCACATTTATATATAATTGTATAAAGTATAATAATCAAAATAAGTCATACATTAATATATTAATAAATACTAAAGTATTGAATAAGAAAAAAAGTTGAGTGTTCAAAAAAATGTGATCACCTTTAAAAAAGTTGTAAAGAAAAAGCTGTCAAAACAACTGTTGATTCTGTTGTGTGTGTCAGTGGACCCAGCTGCGTGTGTCAGTGGACCCAGCTGCGTGTATCAGTGGACCCAGCTGCGTATGTCAGTGGACTTAGCTCAGTCAGTGGGTGGGTCTGAGAAAAAAGGTAATTTCGTCTCTTCATTTCGTTTGAGGTAAGCTTTGAGCCTCCATTGTCACTTCTTTCCCACTATTCTATAATGGGTCTGCGTTTTGTATATCCACCTCATTGTCCCTAAAAAAGAGGAACCATTCACGTATACTTTTATTGACCACATACATATGCATGAGTATTTTATTCCTTATCAACGAAGTAGTATAGGATTATAACTCCACCTACAACTCATAAATACTAAACATATCCAAATCTCAATCTTACCACAACCCAAATCTCAATCCTTACCTTCAAAATACTAAACCTTAAATTCTAATCACTAAACCATAAACCCAAACCTAAAACCCAAATAGAATGGAGCAAATTACATAATATAATACATATTGGTGAACAAAATAGAACTCTTTATTAATCGTCAAATGGAAAGATACACGATAGGGTCACTATCAAACCTCAACCATATCTTACAGATACTAAACCCTAAATCTTAATCGCTAAACCTTAAACTCAAATAAAAACCCTAAACCAAAATAAAATAGAACAAAATACATAGTATAGTATATATTGGTGAACAAAATAACATTTTTTTTAATCATCCAATGGAACGATACATGATAAATAAGTATAGTAACATACTATTTCACATTACATAACATGAATAAAACATTCATAATACATATTGTTTTACATTTTTATTCAATACACATAAAATAGTATAGAATACAATGTTACAAAAATTGTTTATCTTCTCCGATCAACTTAAGAACATTCACAACAAGAAAGATATGTATAACTGACATCATCCGTGGGAATAGTACATGTAACAGTCTCATAAACCGAAGAGATCAAGACGATTGAAGGAAGAGTTGACAAACCTCGCGGTGGTGCCGTTTACGTTGTCGGCAACTCCATAAATTTCAGATGCGCAAAGCTTCCCCTCAGTAGCCAAGCGAGCCGTTGCAGATAGGCATCTCGTAGGCAAAGCTATTCCATAAATGGTTTTTGAGGTTACACTGTGGATCAAAAATAGGGAAGAACCAACTCAGTATGTGATTCTCCAAAGGCAACGATGTAGGTATGTTAGGTAAGTATTATTAATTTAGGTTTTTTGTTTACATGTTTTACCAGTTGTGTAAGAGGGCATAGTAGTATTATTATATAAAAGATGCATGGTGTATTGGTGTATTATGGTATTTAGTCGTAGAATGAATTATAATTTGTTTGATGGCTATACAGCCCAATTTCTCTTATTAATATTTGAATCCATAATGAGTTCACTGTTTTTTTGTTATACACTTGCAATAAATTTAAAATTTGCAAGAATATAAAGATATAGCGATTCCAACCAATTGCCTATATTTTCGTATGATTTTCGCATAACAAGCTTCAAATTGAACATTGATAAAAAAAAGATTTTTTTAACTTTTACCGACACAGAACTTAAACAAAACAAAGAGTTAAAGACAACTTTTTTCGTTACACTTCCCGGAAAAAAACGGTTACAACATGGGCTTTCATAATATGACCTTTAACATATCATTTAATAATTATCTTGACACAAAACAAAGACTATAAATAATTTATTATTAATAAAATTATGAAATTATTTACAATTTGATGAATAATTCATCGCCCTTTTTTATATGTTAAATTTTTCATAGAAGTTTAAAAATCATTGTATTTTCTTTAAACATGTATAACTAATTTATAATATTTTATGCCGTATTAAGTCATAATATAATATTTCTTCATATTTTACATTAATAACCATTGTTTTTATATATCGTCTACAATTCTAATATTATGTCTATTTGTTCAATTTTTTATATGATATCGAATATTCGTCATAAATAGATAGTTTAAGACGCCAAAGAAATTATTTATTTGATAAATATAATACATCAAATATTACAAATACATCATTTAGTTAAAAAATAACCAAAAATCAAAAATTCATATCCGCTCTGGCGCGTGGGTCAGGTTCTAGTCTATATTATTAAAACTGAAGTACATTTTGGTACTGTTTGAAAACTTAGATAGTAGATTAAATGAAAGTTGTCTGGAAACAATGATAGCAGATTAAATATTTTTTTATTTACATATTTTGTCATTGTATTTCTTTTCTCATTTACAGATTTTGTCGTTTGGAAACTTGGATAGCATATTAAATGAAAATTGTTTGAAAACACGGATAGCAGATTAAATATTTTTTTTTACACATTTAGCCATTGTATTTCTTTCTTATTTACAAATTTGCCACTTCACTTAAAATAAAAAATATTAAATTAATTACAATGAATTGTTATTTCTTTTTGCTGAAAATAAAAACACAAACTGTAATATATAGTATATATTAATCTACTTCAATACAATTTTCAAGAAAATCAAATATCATAAAATTAATAATAATTCATAAAAACCTACTGTAAAAATTAAATCATTTTTAAATAAATAAACAAAAAAAATCAATAGGTTAATATATGAATATTATAATTATATCAAATTGCATCAAGTTATAAAATTATAAATATAATATTATGTAAAGATTAAAAATTATTATCAAACATCTATATTATAATATAATATATTCTACTCTAAATATATTTTACAAAACATAAAAATATAAATGGACATTTTATAAAATCAATGGTTTATATATTTACATTGAACGCAAGTTAAATCCAACACCCGCACGGAGGTGCGGATCAAGATCTAGTTAACTTTAAAAACTAAGGGGTATTTTTTAATGGAAACTTCTTTTTTAATAATAGATATATGTTATAAACCACTTCTAAAATAATGTCTAGAATTAGTTATTTCTTGTTATAAAATCCAACCGTTGATAGTTCCTCTAAGTTGTGATCGCATGACTCAAGTAGTCAAGTGTACTCAACAAGCGGACTTGGTTTTAAGAACTAACAAGCAAAGATATTTAATTTAAGGCACAATAAAAGAAACCTTCTTAATATGAATATAATGTCGTCAGGGCCAAGGTTGAAGATTGATGGACCTCAAACCTAAAATATTTAAGGCCAATAATTAATATGTTAAAAACATTATAAATATGGGTAGGATGAAAGTTCGAACCTATGACGTTATGAAGGAGAAATCAGGTAAAAACAGCTAGACTACAGTAAAATATTACAGTCTTTTTGGCCCGAAACTATTTAATATAACAGTAAACCCTTCAACTTCTCTGAATGTAATATAAGATGTACTAGATTTTAACACGCACGTTTATAAATATAAATTTTTTTATTATTTTGTATATAATAATTTATAATTATATATTGCTGTCATTTAAAAAAGAACTAAAAAGATAACATATAGTTCTAAATATTAAAATTTAACATATGTTAACAATTTTATTTTTGTAAAAATTATTACATAATTTATGAATATTAATTATTTTAAAAGGTGAATGATATTTTAATCACTTTAAACGGTGAATGATATTTTATTTATTTATCTTAATGAAAGTATATTTTCAAAATATATTGGTTTACCAATTCAACATAATTTTAATATGTTTGAAAAAAACATAATTTTAATATGTAATTCATTAATTACTTCTATTTTAGTATAATGTAGAAGATACTTATAAAATTTATAAAATTAGCAAAAAAAATCATTATTTTGTTTATGATAAAAATTTAATTAGAATTAATTTATAATAATATTATACTACTAATTGCAAAATTAATCAGTGCATTAATTAAAAGAATATTTAAAATTTTAAGAAGATTTTGTTAGATTTTTTCTCAACAGATTCTGTTATTCCTAAAACTAAAATTTAAATTTATAGTTAAAATAGATTTGTTATTAACATCCTTATAATTATTTAGAAATGTTATACACTAAATAAACTAATGCAAACAACAACAAAATTATTTGAATATATGGACCTAGACTTCTAGTATGACTATTTTGTAGTAGATAAAAATGATACTTCTCTTTTAATAGAGAAGACTAGATTTCTACCCGCACAACCGTGCGGGTATATATTTTCACATTTATATATATAGATATTTGTTTTACATAATTATAATATATTTTTAATGTTACTCACATATTTAAATGTTTGTATAATTATGTCAAATATAATAATTTTATAGTTTTCATGCTGTTAATTAAAATCATCACATATATATGTTGCTTATTATATATTTGTCTTATTGAATTTGCGTTTGATTACTAAACTAATTTTTTTAATGCATGAAACAACATATATGAAAACAATTTTGTATTTAATTTGTTATAATCATGATCCGTAATTCAAATCGCAATATTTTTAAGTAATGTTTATTAATTTTATATAATAAATTACTGTATATTAAAAAGTTTAAGATAAGTTAAATTTTTATACATGTATTATATTGTTTACTAATATTAACCCGTTCTACCAACATATTATATTTTTAGCATAAATATTTTATATTAATGAAAATAAAATATGTTAACTTATCAATTTAAAATAATTTTATCATATTTTGTTCAATATAACATTTTTATTTTAAAATGATAGATATTATTATAAAATTGATAAAATAAGATAAAATCTTATTCTTTTAGTAACATTTCATTACTAATTGCAAAATTAGTTGAAAATATTTATATTCAATTTATGACAATTAAGATCTTACTAGATTTTGACCCGCGCTTGAAAGCGCGGGTTCTTTTGTTATAATAAATTTTGATATGAATTAGTATTGTGTGATTGTGTTATATTACTATGTTACAAAGTCGAATTTATATAAAAGAAATAATTTTTAAAAATATTATATAATTCATGAATTACTTTATTTGGAATTCATTATAAATCTTATGTAATTCTCTCTTACGCATGGGTATTTTACATGGACCCCGAAAAACCAAACCAAAATCAACTCGAAAATTCTGGTTCGGTTTGCGTCGGATCCAGAGAAAAATACGTATTTTTTTTGGAAATATAGGTCTCTGTTCGCGTCTGAGACTTACCCGAAACCCGTTTGGGAGCCAAAGTACCCAAAATATTTGTGTAAATTATATATATTTGTGTATTTTGGATATTTTTTTGGTATACATATATTTTTGAGTTTTGGTTTGAATTTCCGGTTATAGTTTTGGATTTTGAGTATAATTTAAAAAATATATTTGGGTATTCAGATAAAATTTTGGGTATTTTTTGGTTCCTCGGGTCAGATTTCAAGTACAATTTTAGGTTTTTTGAGTATTTTCTGATTTTCAGGTATTTGTTTAGATTTTGGATATTTTTTTGTGTTTCGAGTATATTTATGTTTATCGAGTTTTATTTGAGTCCTAAATATCTGAACGGATCCATACCTGTTACATACAAAAAATAACATATATTTAATAGGTATTTGAATTATGGAGTCGAAACCATTCATATCCAAACGAAACCGATCTGAACCCAAATAATGTTTTTCTAAATACCTACTTAGGTCCAAAAACCCCAGACCTAGCAAATTCATTGATTCGTTTTATAAAATTTTGGGTGAAAAATACTCTCCAGGTTTGATCAATAATGTTTAATAGGACATGTCTCATTTATATTTCAAAAGTTGATCTCGTAAGAAAATTTTGATCTAATGGAGGATGATGGTATATATGACAATGACCCCTACGTATTGAAATTTTGGTGCCGTTTATATCAAATATATATATATATATATATATATATATATATATGTTAAATTGATAGTCGTGATCTTGGGTGAGATTTATTTAAATGTTAGAAGATATTATTTGGTTGCTATATAATAGGGGATAGTTAATAATATTTAGTTGTATATAATAGATTGGACTAAAAAATAAATAGGTGCAACAACCTTGTATAAGTAGATTTTTAGGACTCCTTCCCTTTTAATAGTATTGATTATAATCTTTTTCAAGAGATTTGTTAGAATTTTATTTTTATTTTTTTTAAATTAAAAGATATAAAAGATATTATGATTAAAGTAGTTAAAAATATTATGTATATTAGCATTAGTGATACACATTTAATATAAAATTTAAATGATGGTCCAAATAAAAATATCATTCATCAAAAAGTCATGATTTTTATTTTATTAGAAAACAAATTTGAAAAAAAATAAAATTAAAATAAATATTTATTTCTAACAAAATATTTAAAAATTATTAGTAAATGTATTTGTGAAATTAATTAATTTCATTTTATTTAAATTATCGTTTATAAACCAAAACTATATTCAATTTTAATTTCTTATTATATTTTATGATAATTTAAATTAAAACTAACTAATTTTTGAAAGTAAATTTAAAAAGATTCTAAGAAGATTTTAAAAAGATTTTGTTAGAATATTTTAAATATATTCATTTGTATTTCAAATAAAAAGATAAAGATATTAAAAGATATAATAATGAACTTATGTTAAATATGATATTTTCTAGGAATGGTCCAAACTAAAAAAATCACACATGAAAAGAAGTCATGACTTCTGTTTTAATATATAAGATTATTGTAACAAGTTTATCTAGCTATAAAAATACTCCAATTATATATTCTTAAGCTTTTCATCACCCAAACATTTTTGCTACTCAATTTAATATTCAAACTAATTATTTTTTTCTCATTTTAATACACTTACTTTTAAAACTATGCCTATTTTAATATCCAAACTACACTAATTTTAATAAACCAAATATTAATAAGTTTCAGACAAAGCTTAAACAATATCTAAAATTAAAATTTAAATCTTAAAATTTTCAAAATTTATTTAAATTTTAAGAATAAAATTAACTAAGTTTTGGATAGTATTTTAAAATTTAGAAAAAAACATTTTGAATAAAATAAATAAATTATTTTTAAACTTTAAAAAACAAAAATAAATTTGAAATTAAAACTAAAACTAATATTAAAAAAACAATTCAAGATTATCCAAATATAGTTACTTTTATTCTTAAAAGTTAAAATAAAATTTAATAATTTTAAGATTTTTTGAAATTTTAGAGATTTCTAAGTTTTGTTTGAAAGTTATTATTAACATGAGCATACTTTAGGTATTAAAATGAGCATATTTTAAAAGTAAATGTATTAAAATGAGAAAAATAATTAGTTTAGGGAATAAAAAAAGTTTGGGTATTAAAAAGTTTAACAAAATTTAGTTGCGTTATTTTTATGGAATTTTCCCTTTTAAGAATTAACCTTTGTTTCTAAATATAATTTTTTTGTAATAATCATACTTTATAGATCGAATGGTCATAGTCAATGGTCAATCATATCTGGTTTAGTAATGTTCCTAATTTTTTCTTTGACTTGTGGAATCTTATACACCACTTATTTAGACAAAGAAGAAAGAAAAAAGTAACACATTAACAATATTGTGCTTTTTGTCATCAAGGATATTTTGTTTAAAAGTGGTATTTAATGTTTTTGCACATGGATTAATATTTTTTTTATTTTTTATATAATTTATCTTGGTTACATATGAATATCATTAAATAAAGTTAATTCAACCAATAAAAAAGTAGTCACGAAATTCAAATGATATTAAATTCTATTTAGAATAGTGAATAATCGCTGCAAAAATATTTTCTTTAAACACCACTTAAATTGATATGGTAGAATTATACAGCAAGATTTTCTAAATAATCTATAAGAAGAAAATATATGTGCATATATGTTAGGTAAAGAAAAAAAAGACTAGTCAAAATGATAATTAATGGATAAATATATTGCCTCTTTAAAATTATTTGGTGACATAACATACTTTATATTTATCTTAAATATTTTATTTTGTATAAATAATACCAAGAATATAAAATCACAGTTTTCAGGAGAAGCACATCACAAGATTGCTTAAAACGTCAAAACCATGAAAATACAGGCATCCTTGATATTCATGTTCATCCTCTCTTTCTTTGCTTTACATCAGTGTATGTATATATTTTATCATTTATATTTCTTTGTTTTTTCTTTAATTTTTTCTCAAAATGTTTTTTATTTTTTTCGTCGTTAATGTTTGTTTGGTTGATGTATGATGATTTATATGTGAAGGTGCAAAGACGAATGTTAAAGGAATAGAGGATTCAAACATAGTCATAACATCAAATTGTGTTCAGGCTGGGTGTTTTCATATATTTAAAAAAGATTGTTGGTGTTGTCCAGGACCAGGACGCAAATGTTGGAAAGACAAAGCTTCGTGTGATGCTATATGTCCTCGTCCTCCAAAATAATGTAATAAATCTTAATTTATTAGAGATTGTTGTTCAGTGACGCATATTAAAGTATTCAATAATAAAAAATAAATTAGTTTTACCTACATTAGTCTTCTTATTTATAACTTGCATTTTTATTTAAATACTTAGGAAAAAAAATTAAGAATCATTTTGTCATTGGATTTCATCACATTCGTTACATACATTTATGCAATTCGATTATGTTCCAGTTATGAAGCAAATCACATTTTAATTTAACAAAACCTATTAACAAGCAATGTTAATGTTATTCATATAAAATGAATCATTTTAAATCGCCATAATTTTTTTGTATTTTTAAATATAAATTCTCTGTTCTCAAATTAGATAAAAACTTATAGTTCACCATTAGTTTATATTATTTTTGAAAATGTTAACTCCATTGAACAAGAGTGGATTTATTATTAAAAATAATTATTTTTTTGTTTAAACAGTTTTAATAAATTTGTACAGTGACAAGAATCCCCATAGTTGAATTGAAACTAACATTGGAAAACGACACTAAATGGCAAAAATCATATTAGCAATGTTATTCAAAATATGCATAAAAATGTCAAAGTGTTTTTATACGGTAAAATTGAAAATTTGATATTTTAATCAATGTTATAATTAAATAGTTGTTAGGATCAATTGATATTTCTTGCATGTATGATTTTTATAATAGTCGAATGAATGATGCATCTTAATTTAAAGGAATAGTGGTTAAGTTTAGGTAGGATTTTTGTTCGCTACAAAAACTGCATTGGGACTCCAGATATTACTTGACAACTTAGCATACACAAGAAGACTGGCCTTAAAAGCCCTGCGTACAAAAATAAAGAATTTTCTTTTTGAATGCTATAAGATGCTTAAATCAGTAAAGTGTTTGGGGCTAATGATCAATCGCACCTATCGGATGTGAGTGTTTGGTATAACAATACTAATGCACTCTATAGAAGTGGGGTTATAACTTTAGGCCAAGTCCAATCGAACATTATAGCTGTAAAATAGTGCAACATTTGCGGTTTCCTCTCTCCAACCACACGGTAAAAGGAACTGTATTTTATTTTTTCAAAACTGTTTTTTTATATGTTATTTATATATTTTATATATCTTATTATTTTTTATCACTGGATATGATATCTCAATAAAGTAAATATGTCATATTTGTTTTGTTATCTTTTAAATTTATTTAATGTAAAATATTAATTTATATGAAAACAAATAAAAACTAGTTGAAAATACATAAAAAAAATTAATTTACACACTGAAAATTTAAATTACAAAATTAAAACTAAAAAAAACAACATAAAAGATAACATTGCGTACAATCAGATAACGTAATCTAGCTTTTGTAAACTGTTTTTAATTCTTAAATTTTGTATAATCTAGCTTTTGTTATGTGTTTTTAATTGTTAAATGTAAGAGTTTGTTTTGATAATAATATTTTAATATAAGGTTTTTCATATAATATATTTATATTTAAATTATAAATATTTTTTAAAAAGGTGAAATAGAAATATCATTTAAATTAATATTGGTTAATATCTTTTAGTTATAATATTATAAATATTTTACTAAACAATTAAAAACTAAGAGAATCTTGTTTAATAATATAATAGTGAATAATATTTTTTGTGTATTATTTGGTGATATGGTTGGAGAGTCAAAAATATTTACTGCTAAAACGACATTAAAATAGGAGATAATATGTGATTGTATCCCTTTTAGACCACCATATTAAACTCCTACCTCAACCGAAGAAGAGAATTATATATTCCCGTTTTGACCCTACAAACCTACGAGTCTACTTCCCCTGCAACCCTATCAACCCACTCACAGACGGTTGTATCAGTGTGTCAGTCAGTGTGTCAGTGTATCAGTCTACTAGATTCTAGCTATCTTTCTTCTCTCTTATAATAAGCTCTAGCTCTCTTTCTCTCTCTCTTTAATATTGTATCTCATAAGAACAAAAAAGAGAACATTGTTGTTAATCATATTTCTCTTTACTGACTTTGATTTATAAATTAGAAGAGAACGTCATCATGGTTTGTTTGATTTTTTTCTTGTTCCTCCGGCGGACGAACCCGTCCCAAAATAAGTCGTAAGTAGCGAATACATGTTTTGTTAGATGATACATTGTTTATTAGCTTATACGTATTTTAATAACAATTATGTTAACCAAGTTTTTACTTAGTTATCTGATACCATTTTATGTTTAGTTTTATCAATTTTTTCATTTTCTACTCTTTGAAAAACATATTTCGTAAGTTATTATTATAATAAAACATTGTTACTTAATAAAATAAATAATTGAGAATATACAAATAAACTTTTCATTAACTGATATATGGTTTGTTAATTAATAAATGATTTGATAAATTGTTTATCAGTTTATACATTGTATTGATACATGATTTGTTAACTGATAAAAGAGTGGATACATGATTTGTAAGTTAATATATTTTTTTATAAATGAATTACTAACTGATAAATGATTTTTTAATTGATATATGCAGTGTTAACTGATGAGTTCCAGATGAGTGAATCATTGTCTCAGATGAGTTCCTGGAACACAACAAAGGCTTTCAAATTCTCCATCCTGGTGGTTATGGTTAGGAAATTGCTGATCGAGATATATTTCTAGTTAGCTGCTACGAAAGTGTTATTAAATGATACAAGTTTGTTAACTGCAACAAAATATTACAAAATGTTATTAAATAAGTGATGTTAACCGATACATTGTTTGTTAACCGATACATGGTTTGTTAACTGATATATGGTTTGGTTTGTTAACTGGTACATGATTTGTTAACGAATATATGGTTTGTTAGTTGCTACAAACTTGGCTACAAAGTAGTGGTCACTCATTTGGTATAAAGCAATGTATCATATAACAAACTACGTAATAGCTAACAAATTATGTATCGAATATTTTATTTGTTAACAATCATGTACTGGTTAACAATTCATGTATCAGCTAATGACAACTATTTTGTAATCTTGAAAACCATTTATCAATTAGCCACAACCTCTTTGTAACAACTAACATATTTTTTCTTCCATAGAATTACTACTTTAAATCTACGATCTTCGGTTTATTTTTTATGGTTTTTTACAAAAACAATGAATCTTTTGGAATCTTCGTAAAAAAATCATCAATGTTTTTTTGATCTTTATATAAAACATTGTAAAATTAGTCTGATTTTTTTTTCTATAAGCTTGAATGATAAATGAAAGAGATGAGAAAGAAAACTAGATTTCTATTAATATGATAAAAAACCATAAAATTAACTCACAAATAAAAGAAAAAATGTAGAGAAAAGGACTAACTACAAACCTATCTTAATTACATCTCTATAGCTCTGACACTATTTTGTTTCACCTGTCGCGCGTCAGAAACTTTTGTCAGAAGACAAAAACTGCAAGTCGCAGAGTTTTGTGTCAAATGAGAGAGAAAGTCGCAAGTAGCATCGAGGGCATTTTCGTCTATTTCAAACCAAAGAGATACAACTTGAACCTTTTATGTCACTCAATAGATAGAAATCATTTTAGGACCTCATTTTAGGATATCTAGCTAATTGTCTCTTAAAATAGTATCATAGGTTGGAAATACCCTTGTGATGTATTATGCACTGATAGTTTTGTGGTTCTGGATAGTTCAAATGATTACATCATCATTGTTTACTTGTGGATGTATTATGCACTGATAGTTTTGTGGTTCTGGATAGTTCAAATGATTACATCATCATTGTTTACTCGTGAAATGACTATACATGAGCCTTCTCCCCTCCTCCCTTGCTTTTTTCGTCTTGTCACATTATTAAAAGTTAAAATGACGATCGGCAGCTGCATGAAGTACTAAAATCCTGCAGTTAAACAAAATCCAAGTTTAATTTTTGTTCGCAAATCTCATGGTCAGTCCCGTGCGAGCCCTTTTAGGGGTCTGATGCAATTTTCAAATATACTATATATTAATAATTATTATAACATATTTAAAATGATAAAAAAACAATAAAAATGGTAATAACAGAAAAAGCTAATAACAAAGATAATGTTTATAGGATAATAATTTTTAAGTTTTTAGTCATCAATATTATAAACAGATTCTATCTAGATTTTACTAAGCAAACATTGGACTCTGCATTCATAAAGACAAAGTAGGAGGCTGAATATTGTATGCCCTTGTATTTTAAATCTGAGAGACATGGATGGTCTCAGCTGTGGAGAACGTTTCTCTAAATCGTTGAATTGCTCCCAAATATGTTGTAAACTCGGATTATTTTTCTGGTTCGGAAACGATTTTCACCAGTTAAGAACAAATTGTTGCAAATGTCACTTGAAACTTTCGAAGATTGGAGTCTACTGCCCAGATAAAAGCTATCAATTCCACATGTAAAGGAGAAATGATACACCTTGTATTTCTTGCCCCCACCAGACCATCAAATGTTTTGAGTTTCTCTGTGAATCATATTTATGAATGAAGTCATTTTCAACATTTAACCAATTCAAAAATTAATATCTATATATATATAATAAAACTAAACAAAAATTGTTTTCATATATATTACATATTAAAATATATAGCATATTAACCATGAACACTTGTACCACAAAAATATGACAAAACTAATTATATAATGCAAGTGCAATAAATTTTGTGGAAACACATTTCAGAAATTACAAATAATTAGAATCTCTAAACTTGAATAAATAAAACAAAGAAAATTCATATTTTCTTGTCGATCTGTGGTTTTGAGATTAAACAAGAATTGAATGAAATATTATGCAGAATCGATATATTATGCAGAAGTGACCTTGAGAACAACACTCTGGCCAAGTGAGCTAATGAGCCATTTATTATAATCTCAACGTAATATTCAATAACCAAATCTTGACCTAATGTGTGACCTTGAGAATGATATATTATGCAGAAGTGTGAGGCTGCCTTTTTTCTCTGAAGATATATATATTGATTCATACTGAAAGAACCAAACTGAAATACAAAGGGTAGCGAAAAATGAAAAATATACTGAGAAACATAAATCTATAAATTGGACAACTAGAACCCAAATATGGACACTTTGAACTAATTAAAACAACTTAATAATACAAGACTTGAGAGAGAGAATTTAGCTAAATAGCTAAATCCAAAAACAGAAAAACATATTTTCAAATTTTTTTCGGAAATATACTTTATCAATTAGTATGAAATTCTGTTATAATATATAT
Organism: Brassica napus; assembly: GCF_020379485.1. Lineage (NCBI taxonomy): Eukaryota > Viridiplantae > Streptophyta > Magnoliopsida > Brassicales > Brassicaceae > Brassica > Brassica napus. The sequence goes on from NC_063439.1 coordinate 20,875,165, forward strand.
TTATCAAATTCAATAAATCATGTTAAATTTCATTTATTTTATTTGTCATATATTCATTCGTTCTTGAAAGTAAAATAAAACAAAATAAAATAAATCATCTAATTTAAAAAAAAAGGAAACAAATAAATCAATGATATTTAGAAAAAGGTGGAAAAAAGGAAATACACAATTATTTACGGTTGTATAATCTCCAAAGAAGAGACCATCCCAATTTTAACTTTACTATTTTATTGTTTTACGATGAGTTAACTTCCTTTTTTGAAGACGTGATAGTTTGTTAGTGTATTGCTTATTTCCTTCTTCGTTTTCTAAAATCCAACCGTTGATAACTAGTTCCTCTATGTTGGTTTTAAGAACTAACAAGTGAAGATAGCTTTCATAAAAACAGAACTAACAAGTAAAGACATCACAACAAAAGAAACCTTCAATATGTATCCAAATAATCAGTTCGAAATTAATGAGACCCAGTGAGGCTTAGAAAGATTCTATAATATCCGGGTTTGTGATATATAAAAAGACTTAAGAAAATTGATTTGGCCTCACGAATTTCATTAGTTTCACCAAACTGGGATATTATAGAATCTTTTTAGGCCTCAGGGGTCTCATTAATTCCGAACTGATTATTTGGATACATATTGAACGTTTCTTTTGTTGTGATGTCTTCACTTGTTAGTTCTGTTTTTATAAAAGATATCTTCACTTGTTAGTTCTTCTTAAAACCAACATAGAGGAACCAGTTATCAACGGTTGGATTTTAGAAAACAAAGAAGGAAATAAGCAATACACTGACAAAATATCACATCTTCAAAAAAAGAAATTAACTCATTGTAAAACAATAAAATAGTAAAGTTCTTCAAGTTGGGATGGTCTATAGTAAGTGATTCGCGATACCATGTGAGGCCAACACACGAAAAAATATCATGAGGTGATTACAAAAGCAGTAAACAATGATTTGAACCTTTGAAACATGGATGGTTATGGCGTTACAGATTCAATCAAATCTTGAAAAAGTTTGGCCCAAAAACCACAAAAGTATTGAAAGCATGCATCTAGAATTTGGGCATAAACTGGGACTTTGGTTAACGGTGAGGCAATATTAAACAATATTCTGAGCAATTATGTAACTTATGGAACTAGCCTCCGCCTTGGCAGACACCGCCAATTGATCCTTCAATAATCATTACACAAGTATCATCAATACAACCCTTAAGGAAGCGACCTTTTCTCAGGATCCAAGGGAATGTACTCTGATGGCGATTACGCTGAGAGAAATTAGATATTCTGCTATTTGAAAACAAGACTAGCCTTTGCACAATGAAGCTTCCATTCCATGGGCCACAACCTGCGACTATCACTGAAAGAAACAACCATACTACCAGAGGTTACCATATGAATCTTCTTAAACTGTTAGAAATTCATCCTGACACAAAACAGAAGTATATACAATTATGTTGATACCTCTGCTGTTTGTAGGTCGATGGAAAGCCTAGCCTTGGATCTTCTACTTTTACAAGACCAATCAGCTATAAGAAAACATTAAGCGTAATGCCTTGTTACAGTCAAATCAAGTTGATGTTATCTAGTCAATCAAATTGGATAAATCCCAAAGAGAATTAGTTTGTAAAATAACTGTTTGTCATGATTTATGGAGACGATGCGTCACTTAATCAACTTACATGTTCCAAGTGATTTGTCATGCATAATGAAGCCAATAACACTAAGAAAATAATGGGTTTAACGAGTTTGAAAGCAAGTAAAAAAGAAGACAAGACAAGTAAAACTCAAGACTTTTATAACACAAAAGACCAATAAGCTATCAAACAATTCTACACGATTTTATAAAGAACATGTTTCCTACATCATAAACAGAGAAAAAAAAATAGACTGTCCGAATACTAGACTCCAAAATACTTCAAGATCATCAAGAAGATCATCATTAATTATGAGGATACTACTTGTACTCTAAAAGATTTCACCTTCCTCAAGATCATAAAGACGATCATCATCAATATGATCAATTTTTAAAACCAACCCAAACTTTTTAAGCAAAGATCGATCTCTTTCTTGCCTTGCGGGAACCACCAATGAGTTTTAACAGTTCTTTTTCGGCTATTTGGGCAAACAAGGGATGATCTTGTTCGAACTTACAGTTTGATGATCTTGCTTCTTCTTCTTCTTCCCTCTTGATTATCGCAAGTCTTTCCTCTTGTCTGACTTTCATCCTTTCCTCGATCATGGCTTTTTCTTCAAGCTGCCTTTCCTGAAGAAGTCTCTTCTCTCTTCTGATCGTCATCATAGCCTCAGACTTGTTACTACTCGACTTGACAATTATATCTGCAAACCTAATCTTTATCGCTGCCGCACGATCAGATTTTGACAAGGAAGAGGACAAGAACAACGGGTCACGACCCAGACTTGTTGCTGTCGTCATTGCAAAACCCTAGGCTTTGGATTTGAAACAGAGAGTGAGAGAGTAAAGATAAAGAAGAAGAATGAAGAAAAATCAATGCCGAAAAAGAAACCCTAAATCGCGGATTTGTAGAGAAGAGAGTGTCTATGTGAAAATCTATTTCTGTAGGAGACTCGGTGTGTTTATATATAGGTTGTTAAATGGGACCCTCTCTATTTCCTTTTTCGTTTTCAAAATTCGATTATTGTTTTGCAATGGATATTATTTCCTTTTTTGAATACATGATCATCTTATTGGTTATTTCCTTTTAGTCAAATATCCAGCCGTTAATATAGTTGTTTCCTTTTTGCTTTTCTCATGACCTAATCATAAACGTACTAGTTATTTCCTTTTTTCTAAAATTTATTAAAATCTAACCGTTACTAATTTCTCCTTTCTTCCTTTTTTTTTAACAAAACTCCTTTTAAATTTTTACGGTTCACTTATGATAACCATAAATGCTCACACGACTTTTTTAAAAAGAAAAATCGATGGCGACAAAAAAGGCGATTTCGAAACGATATCAATTTCTACGGTTTCTCGCCACGATTTGGGTGGTTGATGATGATTATGAAGACAACTGGGTGGTTTCTCCTTGGAAATCGGTCACGATGTTGTATATCTCCACGTTGTTTGAAAGAGGCAATCGTGATGAAGCAGTTTGGCGACAGTTTTCGGGTTTGACTGTATATATACAGATGAAAGTAATTAACAGATTTTCTTCCTACTTCTCTGTTTTATACTCAAATCTCTTACATTGTCTCTGGAGATTCTTCATTTTTCTAAACCTTATGGCTAACAATATTCGGAGAGCATTACAAGATATCAATCTTGGTGCTGATGATGCTCCATTCGTATTACCGTCAGCGGTGGTGCGTCGAGCAGAAGAGGAAAACAGGTTCATCCTGATTGGACGCCCGGTGATGCCTCGCAAACAGAACTTACGAGCAATTGTAGCGACTATGCCGCGAAATTGGGGTTTTGATGGTGTGGTTCGTGGCAGAATCATTGAGGGGCGTCGTTTCCAGTTCGTGTTTCCCACCGAAGAAGCGATGGATACGGTATCTAGGAGAGGACCATGGGCTTTTGCTGATCGTATGTTGGTACTTCAGAGGTGGACTCCTCTCATGGATATGGAAATGCTAAACTATATTCCATTCTGGATCCAAATAAGGGGGATTCCACTTCAATTCATGAACCGTGATGTCATTGTTCACATTGCTCGTACGCTGGGAGATTACATACAGATGGATTACAGTGAGGAGAATGGTGGCCTTATGGAGTATGTGCGAGTGAGAATCAATTGGAATGTAAATCAACCACTGAAGTTTATGAGGAATTTCCAATTCTCACCGGGAGTCAACACTCTACTGCGGCTTCAGTATGAGAGATTACGCGGTTTCTGTGAGGAGTGTGGTCTGATCACACACGACTCTGGGGCCTGTCTGATTCAGAATGGTGGCGCTGGTAATGCTGAAGAAGACGATGATAGTGGAGATGAGGCTGCTGACCCAGTGATGGTTCCAAATCAGGGGGTTATCATTGAAGAGATCAACGAGAACGCAAATGTTGAGCAAGATGAGAATGATATGGTTGAGGATCAAAACGTGGAGGCAAATGGTCAACTTGAACCTGTGGAGGCAGATGGGCATCATGGAGATGTAGAAGAGGAGCCAGAGGATACAACGCACGAGGAATATCAAAGGAACATCAGAACAATGGAGGAGGAAGCGGATGATGAGTACCTCTGGGGTGGTAATGGGAAACACACTTTGTTTCCCTCCGGTGTGGATACTGATGAGATGTATGATCCTCTCTACCCGAGTGGACAGAGGCTCTTAATGTCAAATGAAGAGGAGTCAAGTTTGAAGAGAAAGGCCTGGATAACAAGCGCAACTGATAATGTAAGAATGTTCTCAAAGACAAAAAGGGGAGAAACAAGCGGTGAGCAGACTTCTAAGCGTAAGAAAATGATGACAGGGGAAAGCACAGAAGTGTGTGAGGGCGATGGATCAGAGCTGAGTGTGTCTGACAAAGAGAGAGGCGCGGTGGGCCCAGAACCACCTCTGCCACCATGAGGACAGCCTGCTGGAACTGTCGAGGACTGGGCATAGACTCGACGGTTCGACGCCTTAAGGAGATAAACAGAAAGTATCTCCCGGACATTCTCTGCCTTTCAGAAACAAAGCAACAAGATGACTACGTGAGAGATGTTGGATTCAGTTATTGTAACACCTCAGGGTATAGGAGGTGGTTTAGTTCTATTTTCGAAGCAATCTGTTCAGCTTTCAGTTTTATCTGCTTCTGCAAATCTCATTGATTGTAATGTTCTCTTTAATGGAATTCAGTTCTACTATACGTTTGTTTATGGTCATCCTAACCCAGCATTTAGACATCATATTTGGGAAAGACTAACTCGTATTGGAACAACTAGGCGCAATCAGCCTTGGTTCTTACTTGGAGACTTTAACGAGATTCTTGGGAATCACGAAAAGGCTGGTGGAAGACTACGACCTGAATCATCATTTCACCAGTTTAGACAGTTGATGAGAACGTGCGACTATACTGATCTGCCTACGATAGGGAATCGCTTCTCTTGGGTTGGACAAAGAGGCACTCATCAAGTGGAATGCTGCCTAGACCGCACTATGGCAACTGCAGAGTGGTTTGATATATTCCCTGCATCTCAAACTGAATTCCTAGAAATCATCTGATCATCGACCCTTATTCACATACATCAGTGCAGATAGAGAGGTACCAAGACGACAGTTCCGGTTTGATAGTCGAATGCTCGACAAAGAAGGCTTCAAAGCTTCGGTGTTTAAAGGTTGGACAGGAACTGGACAGGCTCAGTTAGTGAAAATTCCGTTGGTACAACGATTGAGCAGATGTAGACAGCACATATCATTGTGGAAAAAACATAATCGCAACAACACAGAGGAAAAGATAAGTTCTCTACGAAGCAAACTAGACAAAGCTATGGTCGATCAAGCAGTCACAGCACAGGAACGGAGAGGCATCAAAGAAGATTTGAATCAAGCCTACCTAGAAGAAGAAATTTATTGGAAGCAGAAGAGTAGAGTCATGTGGTTACGTGCTGGTGACCGTAATACTAGTTACTTCCATGCTGTCACAAAGGCTACACGTTCAAGAAACAATATTGGAGCTATACAAGATGACAACGGAGTGATTCACAGAGGACATAAAAATATTGCACGAGTGGCTGAGAATTACTTTCAAAGCCTCTATGCTTCAGAGGAGACTGATCAGAATAGCTATAATACAGTCTTCAATGGGTTTCAAAGTAGAGTATCTGAAGGCATGAATCGTGATCTAACTAGAGCGATAACAGAGGAAGAGGTACTGGAAGCGATACTTGACATTGGTCCTCACAAAGCTCCTGGACCAGATGGGTTTACGGCAGTCTTCTATCACAAGTTATGGGAAGATTTGAAGCCAGAAATAATGAAGGAGATAAAGGACTTCTTTGACAGAGATTATTTGGACCCTCAGATCAATCATACAAACCTATGCCTTATCCCAAAGATCCATCCTCCAACGGGAATGAAAGAATTTCGTCCGATTGCTCTCTGTAATGTCTCATACAAGATAATATCAAAGATATTGGTCAACAGGCTCAAAAAACATCTGGACTCTATCATATCAGAGAATCAAAACGCCTTCATACCCGGAAGAATGATATCAGATAACATTGTGGTTGCCCATGAAATTTTCCACAGTCTGAAAGCAAGGAAGCGTCAAGCTACTTCTTATATGGCGATTAAGACTGATATAACAAAAGCTTATGACCGCTTAGAGTGGGTTTTTCTCAAGAGAACAATGGAGGAAATGGGTTTTGATGAGAAATGGGTTGGTTGGATAATGGCATGCATAACTACAGTGAGATATTCAGTATTGATTAATGGAGCTCCAGAAGGTTACATCACTCCAGAGAGGGGACTAAGGCAGGGCGATCCATTGTCATCATATCTATTTATATTATGTGCTAAAGTGCTCTCCCATATGATGAATAGAGCAAAACTCGATAGATCTTTGCTGGGAGTGAAGATTTCGAATCAAGCTCCTCCTGTGAATCATTTACTCTTTGCGGATGATTCCTTGTTCTTCTCCCTATCAAATGTAAAGGCTGCAAGGAAGCTAAAAGATATTTTCCACAAATATGAGGTAGCTTCGGGACAAGCCATTAATCTCAGTAAGTCATCAATCACCTTTGGGAATAAAGTATTACCAGGAGTAAGAACCAGGATGAGAAACATACTTGGAATTCATAATGAAGGTGGGTTTGGTAAGTATTTGGGGTTGCCAGAGCAATTTGGATCAAAAAATGGAGAGATGTTCGCTTATATAGTGGAGAAGGTTAAGGCAGTAACTCAATCTTGGAAACAGAAGTATTTGTCTCAGGGAGGCAAAGAAGTTTTGTTAAAAGCTATCGCTATGGCCATGCCAATATTCTCCATGAATATTTTTCGACTTCCAAAGGAAATCTGTGAAGATATAAATAGGATTCTAGCTCAATTTTGGTGGGGAGCAGGTGATAGAAAAGGACTTCACTGGTATGGTTGGAAAAGAATAAGCGTACCTAAAAGAGAAGGTGGGTTGGGATTTAGAGATTTGGAAATCTTTAATCAAGCTCTACTGAGTAAACAGGTATGGAGGATTATGCAGAAGCCAAACTGTTTAATGTCAAGGGTCCTTAAAGCTAGATACTTCCCTGATGGTGATATTCTCAAAGCTACACTGAAAAAGAAAGCTTCATATGGATGGAAGTCAATCCTACACGGCAGGGACTTAATCACAAAGGGATTGCGATATATTATTGGTGATGGATCGCATGTAAACATGTGGGAAGATCCATGGATACCCGATCATCCTCCTCGAGCTCCAAGACCTCGTCAACAGATAACTCAAGACGCCAAAGTAAGTCAGTTTTTCTTGCGGGATAGGAACCAGTGGGACATTGAGAAACTTCGACAGGAAGTTATAGAGGAAGATGTTGACAAAATACTAGCTCTCAAAATCAGTCCAACGGCGAAACAGGATTTGTTAGGTTGGCATTATAATGATAATGGAATTTACTCAGTGAAGTCAGGTTATTGGCTTGGTTCTCATTTACCGGGAGACAACCAACCGATACCAACATATGGGAATGTAGAACTTAAAGCAAAGATTTGGAAGACCAAAGCTCCCACCAAACTGAAACATTTTCTTTGGAGATTATTGACCCGATCGCTTGCTACAGGAAGCAATTTGAAGAGAAGGCATGTGATAAGAGATGCCATATGCCGACGTTGTTGTAATGCGGAAGAGACAGAAGATCATATATTCTTTGAATGCGATTATGCGAAGCAGATATGGAGAGCCTCAGGGCTATCAAACTTAACGATCCTCAATCCTTCGGCCTCTTTAGAAGATAAGATTGGAGCCTGTTTACAGATCTGCACATCAGCAAGACTACGTCATTTTCAAGACTTACCAATGTGGATATTATGGAGATTATGGAAAGGAAGGAATGTATTGGTTTTTCAACAAAAACAAACACAGTGGATTAACATCTTGCGCTATGCTAAAAGTGATGCAAAGGAGTGGATGCAGATTGAGGATAAAGATACAATGGAGGGGACTCGGAGGAATAATACAACAACGGATCACCCACAAGGACACTGGATAAGACCTCCTCAAGGATGGTTTAAATGCAATACAGATGGAAGTTTTATTAATGAGGAAACGCGAACAACTGCAGGGTGGGTTGTGAGAGATTCAAATGGAACTTATAGAGGGGCGGTACAAGCTACAGGCCAACGAGTAAAAAGAGCACTGGAAAGTGAACTTCAAGCAATTCTTATGGCGCTTCAGCATTGTTGGAGTTTGGGATATCGTAAAATAATTATGGAAACAGATTGCAGAACAGCAAAAGAAATTCTTCAAGATAATAAGCTCAACTTTCAAGTTTACAACTGGACAAGGGATATACGCGAATGGAGTAAGAAGGTTGAAGCAGTTGAATACAGATGGATCAACAGGAGATCAAACAAGGTTGCAGATAAGTTGGCAACTTCAAATCCAACTCGAACTTCATTCTTGTTTCATTATTATGTACCAAACAACATAACAACACTTCTTCAAGAAGATTATGTTCTGTCTCATTCAAATTAATAAAATAAGTTGATATATAAAAAAAAAAAAAAAAACAAAACTCCTTTTTTTGGTAAAATCTTTTTCTATTTTTCTAACAATCGACGGTTATTTTTTTTCTTCTTAAAATCAATCAAATAAAAGACGATAAATCATGCTATTAGCATCAAAGGAAAATCTTAAAAGAGATAAATCTTAAACATGCAAACCACCTGTCTATTGTGGTTTCAGGCCAAACGTTTCCAAGATCTGATCGAGATGATGTGTGATTTGCATGTTTAAGATTTATCTCTTTTAAGATTATAAGACCAAGACATTTAAGTTACAGTATGTTCTTCGTCATCTTCTGGAAACCGTAAGTGAAGACATTTAAGTCAAACAAACGGGTTTGTTTTAAAAGAACTAACAAGTGAAGACATTTAAGTCAAACCAAAAGAAGCCTTCTAATAATCAATTCAAGTTGATGAGACATCAGGTATAGAAAGACTCGATCAGATCTTGGAAACGTTTGGCCTGAAACCACAATAGACAGGTGGGTGTAGACAGCATGCAGCGCTTACATTCTTTATGTTGATACCTCTGATCTTTGTAGGTGTGTGTGGAAAGCCTAGCGTTGGATCTTCTACTTGACTAAGATCAATCAGCTATAAGCAAACATGAAGCGTAATGCCTTGTTACTGTCGTTGGAAACATAGCCTTGTTTCTGTGCGTTTGCTGTGAAGAGAATGAAGCTTGGCTCCTCCAAGGCCTGACCAGTCCTAAATCACAAAGAATGCGTGATAAAAAAAAGGACACAAAAATGGAGTGGCCTATACAGGTTTCGAACCTGTGACCTTCGCGTTATTAGCACAACGCTCTAACCAACTGAGCTAATAGGCCATTTGTTCAATACCCCGACTTAACATTATATAACAAAAGTTTAGTAAATGTTGTATCTTTGAGTATGGTATTATTATTCAAAAATGTGATACTTACAACATTCTATGTTTTCAGTAATGCTGAAGATCGTCCTACCAAAAATGATTCATGAACGGGGTAAAACAGAACCAGTTTGAAAGAAAATTATGTGTTACCTGAGCACTGGTAATAGCCTAATATGTACAGCAACAGGGTGGTCAATGAAGAAATGTTCGTCATCCCGAAGATCTGCCACATTTGATGAACACAAAGCATGCATAAATAGTTAGACGGAAGATCAAGGTGGATTCTAAGTAAGAAACAGAGTTCGGTTACACCATTGTTGACAGAAGATAGTGTAATCAGCCTTTCCTCATAATTGCTATATTTAGACATTGAGTGCCTCTTACATGCAGATGGTTAAGTATCACGAGAAAATGTGGGATAAGATAAGCCATGACCTCACAAAATTCATTGAAACAGAAAGAAAAAAAGATCAAAGAGAGATCCAAAGGATAAAAGGACCAAATAAAAACAGAACCAACGAATGTAAGGCAATGTCCAATGAAGCTTAAGCAAAGACATGAGCAGTCAAATCAAGTTGATGTTATCTAATAAATCAGTTATACACCTTCAGAGATGAATGGTCAAAAAATTGGTTGACGTAGATGATGAGTAACATAATTAAGTTACATGTTCGAAGTCATTGGTCATGTAATAATGAAGCCAGTAAGACTAAGCAACTCTGAATAGGTTTAACGATTTTGAAAGCAGTCAAAAAAAGAAGACAAGTAAAACTCAAGACTTTCTATAGAAAAACGAAGAACCTTTAGCCATCAAACAATTCTACATGATCATAAACAGAGAAAGAAAGAAATAGATAGTCAGAATACTAGACACTCTAACGATTTCACCTTCTTCAAGATCATCAAGCAGATCATCATCATCACTTGTTAAAACCAACCCAAACACTGTTTATATGCAAACTCTACTATGATACGATACTAGTACTAGTACGCTAAAAGATTTCACCTTCCTCAAGATCATCAAGAAGATCATCATCAATATGATCAGTTTTTAAAACCAACCCAAACTTTTTGAATAAAGATCGATCTCTTGCCTTACGGGAGCCGCCAATGAGTTTTAACAGTTCTTTTTCGGCTTTTTCGGCAGACAAGGGATCTTGTTCGAACTTACCGTTTGATCTTGCTTCTTCTTTACCTTCCATCTTCAGCACCGCAAGCCTTTCCTCTTGTCTGAAAATAACGAATATTTTGAAGTCTCATGCATATATATAAAACTATATTGCAACAATTAGTTAATTTTTTTTATTTTTATTTATTAATATGTTTCGAGTCAACATGTAATTTATATGTATAAAAATAAATAGATTCTTATAATAAAATTATATTTATTGTAGTTAGATCTTTGATTTTGGATATAAGTTAGATTAGTCGAGTCATTAATGTTGTGGAGTATATTGAATTACATATATATTCTTTCAAATTCAAACTCAAGTATAATTAAATCAAATCAAATTAGTTTTATTTCTCGCATAAATATGCATGTATTTTCATAATATTTATCAAAATTATATGTTAATTTTTAAAAGATATTAGAAAATAAAGAGATGATCAATAGAAAACCTAAGTATAGCTGATATATTTTTGTAAGCTCATGAACGAATATCAGTATTTACAATAATTAAGTTTTTTTCTAACTTCTAAATAATTGTATGCCTTAGATTTATTGAAAAGTAAACTGAAATTATTTTAAATAATCTTAAAATGAGAATTCAGATTTGTTTGGATATTTTGATTATGGGTATATTAAGTTCCACAAAAATAAAGAAAACATAAAATTAAAAGAAACAAAATATAGGGTAAATTTCATGTTTAACATTTTCATGTTACCACTTTTCATCTTTACCACCACTAAAGAGACATTTTCAAATATAACTTCTTCATCAAGAGACATTTTCAAATATAACATTTTCAAATACCCTTGTTCTATATATATATAATAAATCATTATTTAAATAAAAAAATGTGTTTTCGATTATACTTATTCAAATTCGAACTTTTATATATATATATATATATATATATATATATATTTTGAATTTTTTCGATTTTTTATTTATTTGTTTTTTTCAAATTTTCTTTTTGAAAAATCAAAAATTATGTTTGAAACTATTTTTAAAATTTTTTTAATTTTTTTAAGCATTTATTTATATATATATTAGAATCCTAAAGTTCATATTCCAAAAACCCTATTTCACCCCTCAACTATAAACCCTAGGGGGTATAAGTGTTTTTTACCTTTCATTAAAAGTGAAGGTAAAAGTGATTAGTGTAGACATGAAAAATGGTACTATGAATGTGGTATTTGTGGCAATTTCCCACAAAATATTAAGAAAAAGTATTTATAATAATAATAAAGTATAATAGATATACCTCACTAAAAGTATATTCTATTTAAAAATATTTTTTAATTATTTGATCAAAATATGTTTATCATAAAAAATATTTTAGGTTCCATTTTCAACATCTCTTAAAAATCAGCAGTAAAATTGTGATTGTTTTTGTGAAATCATACTATATAAGTAAAATATAATTTATATGTTTTTTCTGTAATTGTAAGATATTATAGTCATGTAAAGATTATGTAAAACATATTTCAATAATAATAATTATAAAATATTTTTAGTCAATTAAACATATGATCGTTTATGTTATTAAGTATTTTATGTATTCATCTAAGAAAATATATAGATATAAATAAAATATTTATATTACTTTGGAAATATATTTATTTTATATTGTATAAAGTATGTTTTTAAAGATATAATATTTATTTTTTTAATATCAAGATTATCTTGGTGAAATTTTTTTTCATTAAATCAAATTATATAAAAATATTTTTTTTGTTTTCATCTAAAAAATATAGATATAAAGAAAGTATTTTTATTACTTTGAAAGTATATTTTTTACTGTAAAAATATGTTTTAAACGGAATATTACTATTTTGTGAACTTTCATTTTTTTTATAAAATCATATTATATAAACATATATTTTATCTTTTTTAAAAACAAAATTCGTTTAGAAACCTTATAATTTTTTCTTCTTTTATTATATATTTTATTTGGAAAAACTAAAATGGAAACTAAATTTTTTTAATAATAGTATTTAAGGATACCTATATAAATAACTGTCGTAAGAATTAACGTTAGCGCGACACATAGAAAACTGATTTCTCAAATAATATTATTGAGATTGGTGCAAACATATAAATCAATTTTATTAATCCAGACAATAATTTATTTTCTAATTGATAGGATATATAATTAATTTTAAATGATATTAAGATATATACAAAGTATATTATTAATATTAATTTCTATTAAATGATGCTTTCTACTAATATGGTTTTTTTTATCATTTGTATCATTTATAGCAAAAAATTTATTTTATTGATAACAAAAAAGTTATTGTGGGATTAATATTTTTAGTAATTTATATATTTTTTAAAATAAGTTGTCAATATTTGTTCAAAGCTTTTATCAAAAAAAAATTGTTCAAAGTTTCAAAATTAAAAAATTTATATATTTTATATGGTATATAGTTTAGTTTAAAACAATATATATATATATATATACATATTTTAATCTTTAATAGTTAACTAAATTATACTTTTTACTTATATGATTTTGTCATAACAAAAAATTTAAACCACGGATCAAAAAAATTGAATGTGATACTTTTAACAGTTTTAGTAATTTATTGTTGTTTTTAAAAATTAAAAAAAATAACATGTACATAAAAATCTAAAATTTATTATATGGTTGATGTAATTGTTTAATTTATTTTAATAATTTAAAATTAAACAAATATGACATAAGATATACTAATTTTTATCAAATCTTTATTATTTAAAATCATTAATTATCATATATACTTTAGCAATATTAGGCAATTCCGTAACTTTTATTTAAGAAAATAATAATGAATATTAATAAATGAATTTATGGTGAGTTTAAAGAAACTTATTGTATAATTATATGAACCAACATATTTCTTTAATGATTCTAAGAATCATCTTAGTAATGACATGTGACTACAAAAAGAAGTTGTAATGTTTCTCAACTAAAATATAAGAGATTTACGAGGAATTGCCCCATATATACATTAAAAAGACACCCTTTCTCTTTTCATTTTTTTCCTCTCTCTCTCTAAAATCTAAGGTTTTGATTGGAGACCACCATATAAATGAAAAAATGAATAAAATGAAAAAAAATTCATTTTAGGAATTGGAAAAATAGAAAACTTTATTCGATTTGTTCTTGATCAGAATTGCTGAGGAAAACTTTTCTTTATAAATTCATTCATTCATAGGAATTTAGAAGAAAAGAGCGGGACTTACCTTTCAATAATTTAACTAAAAATTCAACCTAACTAGTATAAATTTTGAGGAACCAAAAATTCAACATAACTAGTATAATTACCCATTTTTAGTTAATTGACAAATAAAGCCTTCATTTATTGGTAATTTTTTTTTCTGATAAATCTAACAGTTAATACTTGTAATCTTTTATATTTTTCTAATATTTGAAAGTTGTTTTTTTTCTTTCAGCGTGGTTCTTCTGTTTTTTTTTCTCCTTTCTAAAACCCAATCAAATAAACGACCACAAATCATGCTATTAGCATCTAAAAGAATATCAATTTTTAGTTGTGTTTTCATTATTTTATTTTTAATTAATTTTCTATGTTTGAGTTTGTGACTAAAAAAGGAAAACAAATTTCATAAGATTCACATGAAAACAAAATTTTAAATGATCTTTTTTCTTAGAAATTTTTCTATATGTTCTTTTTTTTAGCAACTTTCTACTTGTTCTTAAAAGTTTGTATTTATATTTTAAACTTTTTTAAGTCACTATTTGTTGAATAAAGTTTTCACTAAACTCAAGTTATATTATTTCATTTTACTAATTGGTTATTTTGTATTTTTGTTTTCCAAATTAATATTTTTAAATCTTTATTTTGATTACGTGTTTATTATTGGTTTTTGGTTTTATCTTTCTTTTTAGTTTAAACATAAATTTGCTGGTCAGAGGAATTGATTTTTTGTGAAATTCATTTTTTTTGTTGGTTTGAGTTTTGATATTTCGTGAAGAAACAAGAACGTAAATCTGTTTTTATTTTTCTATTTTTATGAATATTCTCTTTCTGTTTTTTTATTTAAAAAATTGTATGTTTTAAATTTAATTATGTGAAAAATAATTAAATTATGCGTTTTCGCTAAATTATTATCTATTAATAAAAAATAATGTCAAAGTTTTGTTTGGCTTGAAAAAAAAGTTACTAAAAATTTATGCCCTGTTAAATGTTTTGCTAGTAATTTTAGTTTAAATAATAAAAATCATTTTTAGAATATTTCATGAGAAATTTTCTAGGATAGTTTTTTTGAGTTTTTGTCACAAAAATAGCGTTCAATGAGAAAAATGACTAAAATTTTTTTTATTAAAGAATAAAAGTACATTTTTACCTTAGGGTTAACTAATCTAGACTTATGGTTTAGAGTTAAGGTGTGAAGTTTTGAGGATAGAGTTTTAAATTTTAAAAAATAAATATTAAAATTTTCAAAATAAAGAAAAAAACTATTTTGGTCATTTTCGTTTTTGTAGGCTGTTTTTGTGACAAAAACTTAAAAAAAAAAATTATTTGAGAGAATTGCCTGTAATTTATTAAATTTTAAATTTTTACTCTTAGATGTCTATATTTTATACAAACTCTTGATGAGGTGACATCATGATAAAGAGAAAAATCATTCTTTATGTGTATAGATATATAATACTTTCATCTTATATTTACTGGATTCTGTAATTTCTATGTGAAATAGGGGTGTTCAATCCGGATATCGGTTCGGTTTCGGTTCGGTTTTTTCGGTTTTCGGTATTTTGGTTAGTAAAATATAACTACCATTCTAAATCCATATTTACTTCGGTTCGGTTCGGTTTATATACCGTCGGTTTTCGGTTTATTCGGTTTTATACCAAAAAACATAATTATTTTGTTTGAGATCATATGATATGAATTTTAGAGTCATATTGTCAACACAGTCATATATTAAAAATATATTGCATGTTCAAATAAATGAACAAAAAAGTAAAAATGTTTCTACCATCAAATAAAATAATCAAATCTATAACTAAAATCAAAGCTTGAAATTTTGAAAATAAAAATATGAAACAAAACAGAAACATGAAAGAAAAGTTTTTCTACTCTTCCATATTTAGTGTTCATTAAAGTCATGCTTTTTAAATTGAAATTTTTCCATTAATTATTGTCCATCAAAATTATAATCTTTATATTAATTTAGTGAAGACTAAAATAAAGCAAAAATATCAAAAAAAACTTAGAAAACAAGATGTCTGAATTGCGATGTATTGTTATTTAGTTATATTTCAAGTGTTTTGCAAATTAAGGTTTTTTACTTATTAACACAAATTTAACTTAGGTAACAAATAGATTTTCATGTATTGTTATAAAATAGATACATATTTACATGTTTCTACTTTTAATCGGTTTTGTTCGGTTTATTCGGTTTAATCGGTTATATACCAAACCATATCCAAATCCTACGGTTTTTATAAAATTATATCCATTCGGTTTATATGGTATATACCAAAACCAAACCATATTGTCTATTTCGGTTCGGTTCGGTTCGGTACGTTTCGGTTTTACCATATTGAACAGCCCTAATGTGAAATAAAAACGGATTTTGTAATAAAATTGTTTGCCAGAAAAATAATAATTCAGAAAATCTTCTTGCCACAAGTGCGAGAAGTTATGCAGGCCGCTAATAAGGTGAGCCCAAATACATTCCACAAATCGTGAATGGTCTCTGTCCTCCATAAGTCGCACGCAGAGAAAGGATCCGAATCCACCATACTCTCGCCGCCGTAATCAGAAAACTGAAAATCGTTAGACTGATGCAAGCGGTTAGGGTGAGGAAGTTTTGTGAAGGATAATTAAAAATAATGTCTCTGAGGATAAAAGTGGTGGTGGATAAGTTTGTGGAGGAGCTAAAGCAAGCTCTGGACGCCGATATACAAGATCGGATCATGAAGGAGAGGGAGATGCAGAGCTACATCGAGGAGCGAGAGCGCGAAGTCGCTGAGCGAGAAGCCGCCTGGAAAGCTGAGCTCTCTCGCCGCGAGGTTATTTATACCTGAAATGTTAGGGTTTTGAGAAATGTGCTGATTTTATGATTGATTGATTGCAGACGGAGATCGCTAGACAGGAAGCGAGGTTGAAGATGGAGAGAGAGAATCTGGAGAAGGAGAAGAGCGTTCTCATGGGGACTGCGTCGAACCAGGATAATCAAGACGGCGCTCTGGAGATTACTGTCAGCGGTGAGAAGTATCGGTGTCTTAGATTCTCCAAGGCCAAGAAATGAGCGCACAAAGTCACTTTACAGTGCTGTTTCATGCTTAGGGTTTGTTTGATTGATGTGCCTGCTATATCTTACACTGTGTTGTGGTACCTATGAAGAACATTCTAGGGCTCAGTGTTGGTTTGGAGATCTTATGTTCTTGGAAGATTAATTCTCACTCAAGGAAAGGAAGTATCTGTCTGCCTTCCTTTAGTTTTATCTTTTTTTGCTATGAATCTAAACTTACTGGTCTATTCAAGGATTGGATGTTGTGGTTTGGATTGAATTTTGATCAACTGACTACTTTAACCAACTCTTTTTTACTTGTCAAGGTGTGTACTAGTCATAAGTTTCCAGCTGATTTTTCAGTTGTCAACTCCTGTATACTGGAACTTGTATATGCTTGCTTGATTACCGAAGAGGTTTCTCCCGAGTCCAAGATGGCATCAGTATATTTTGTTCAGTAGATAGCTGCAGGGAACAGGAGCTCCAGCTTATTTAAGCGAATATTGAACAACACTTGCCAGTTTCCAAAAAGCTTGGTTAAGCGAATATCTTGTCTGAAATCAACAACATAAGGGACACATGTGAATCTTCTTCCACACCAACTTAAGCACTGGCTTTGATTTATGTACGTCTACCCTCAAAACAAGTTCACTTGGATTGGCCAGAAAGACAACTCAGTGTCATGTTTTCCATGTCTTTGAAGCCCAAAAACCCCCTAACTCCTTTTACTTCCTGATCTTCTCTGTCTGATCTCGTTGTGGAAACTATAAACACCACAAAGTTTGGAACTTGGCTACACTATCTGGATTTAAATACAAACAACTGACATAAAGACATCTAATCGTGTGGTGGTGAAGATAGCAGGCTAGCGTCGTCAGAGATAAATGACATTTAATAGGGTGCAGAAGATCACAGACTCGTAGAAATGGAGATGGTACCGTTTCCACTAATACCGAAGCCAATAGAAGTAAACTACAGGGCTTGCACCATTCCTTACAGATTCCCTTCGGATAATCCCAAGATTGCCACTCCCACTGAGATCTCCTGGATCAACGTCTTCGCCAACTCCATCCCTTCTTTCAAGTTCCTTCTCTCTCTCTTTAATCTTGAGTTTTTTTTTTGTTAACCAGTGATTATTCATGTTGATCGGGTGCTTTGATTTTGTAATCAAGAATTAACAGGAAACTCTCGTTGGTAGTTGTAGCGTTGACTTATCTGGATTTTTCATGAGCTTTGTTACTTAAGTAAAATGAGGAGGAAACGATAGGGTTGCTTCTGAAAGCTTATAGAAAACATATTAACTAGAAAATCTCAATCTTCGAAATCTGTTTCATTCGCAGGAAACGTGCAGAAAGTGATACAACTGTTTCAGATGCTCCTGCAAGAGCTCAACAATTTGCAGAAAGGTACATTTTTGTGTGTGTATGTATTTGGTATTTTACTACTCAAGGTTTTGTATCCTAAGAAATCTCTTGCTAGTGTCACCTTCATAAGGTAGACGAGTTTTGTGTCCTGCTTGTTTGTGTGTGTGTGTTTATCATAATTTCTGAAGTACTCTTGAAGTGTATGCAATTCAGAGATTGTGTTTAAGCCTCTTCGATTTGCGTTTAATATCTTACTTTGAATATGGGAAGATATGGGGGAATTCTAGAAGACTGGAAGAAAGATCCAGAGAGCCATGGCGGTCCACCAGATGGCGTTGTAAGTCAGAAGAATGGCCCCTTGAATTGTAGTGATGAGCTTTGTTTTACATGGAGCTTTATGGTTTGTTTACAGAGTCTCGGCAGAGCTCGTGAGCATTTACTCAGAGAGTTAGGATTCATGGACATATTCAAGAAAGTGAAGGTATGAATTCTCTATCTTGAGGTTTTAAGATAGCACCAGTTCTCTGATACTCTCTATCTCTCTGATTATAATGAGTTCATATTCAATAGGATGAAGAGAATGCAAAGGCTATATCTCTCTTTCCTGAAGTTGTCAGCCTGAGTGATGCTATTGAAGATGAAGGAGAGCGTTTGGAAAATTTGGTGAGAGGGATGTTTGCTGGTAACATCTTCGATCTTGGTTCTGCTCAGGTAAATCTCTCTTTTTCTTGTACATTCCTACGGGAAGCGTGTTATTGTTTACAGGCTCTTGTCTTTTTTTCTAAAGCTTGCTGAGGTGTTTTCAAGAGATGGTTTATCTTTCTTGGCTACCTCTCAAAACTTGGTTCCGAGACCTTGGGTCATTGATGACTTGGACAGCTTCCAATCCAACTGGTTCAAGAACCGCTGGAAGAAGGTCACTCTCACTCCTTTGTTTTGCTGCTTTGTTCATACTTCAGAGATAGAGACCGCTTGACAAACTCCATTTGTTTCGTTTCTGTTTTTGATGACAGGCAGTGATTTTTGTTGACAACTCTGGTGCAGACATCATTTTGGGTATACTGCCGTTTGCAAGAGAGATGCTTCGTCGAGGAATGCAGGTTTCATTCTTTTGACTATTGATGCCAGAGTATATTCTAAAACTCTGCTACATATCTTCATCTTTCTTCCCTTTGAAGGTGGTGCTGGCTGCTAACGATCTGCCAGCCATCAACGATGTAACATATACCGAGCTTACAGAGATCTTGTCACAGGTAAACTGAATGAAATGATTCTTGATACTTTCAGCCTTTTTTTTAAATGGTGATTCTTATTTAGTAGTCATGATTTACTAGTTGAATGATGAGGATGGCCAACTGATAGGCGTTGATACTTCGAAGCTTCTGGTAGCAAATTCAGGGAACGACTTAGCGGTAAGAGAAATGGGTTTTTTGTTCATTAGATTCTTGAGTTTTTGTTTACCTTCTTCTCCCTCTTTAAAACATGTTTCAGGTTATAGATCTGTCAAGAGTGTCACAGGAGCTTGCTGACATTTCAGCTGATGCAGACTTGGTCATCATAGAAGGCATGGTGAGTCTCAGTTTATAGTGTGAAAGTGAAGAGCATTTGAACAAGTATTTTAACTAGTCTTGGCTTTGTTAACTGTGGCTGTTCTCATGATCAGGGTCGTGGTATTGAGACTAACCTTTATGCTCAGTTCAAGTGTGATTCTCTCAAGATCGGAATGGTAGGTAATTTTACTAGCGAAAAGAAATGTTTTAGTGTTTTCTTGCTTCTTTCTCCTTAGCCATGTGCCATCCTTTTGTTATGAAGGTGAAGCATATTGAAGTAGCAGAGTTTCTTGGAGGGAGGCTCTATGACTGTGTTTTCAAATACAATGAAGTTCAGAGTTAATTTTATCTCAGTGATCTTCTCTCTGTTTGACTTCTCCCCAACAGTGTGATTATTTTTTACAAAAATTGAGAATTGAGATTTGTGCTTGCTTAAATTGAGTATCTCAGGTTTTATATTTTTTTTTAATAAAACATTTAACCAATAGAGTCGTGGTGTGCAGGGGTAGATCTAGAAAAATATTTTATATGGGACACAATATATTTAAGTGAAATTGCAAAAAATGACTTAAACTTAATTTTGAATATAAAAATGTACTTTCAAATTCAATTAAATGCAAAAAATAATCCAAAAAACTAGAGAAATTACAACAATCTTCTTATGACCAAATAAAAACATGTATTGAGTTTTACCATTATAACCCTCCGTGTGAAAAGACTTGCAAAGAAGTTGTATTTGTAAGTTTTTTCGTTCAGTAGATTTTTAAAATAATTTAAAATTTTTTATAAAATATTTTGATTGGAAAAAAATTGAAATCATGTGATAATAAACATTTCTAAATGATGTAAATTTTGTTTTACTAAAACTGAATTATTTTCAACATAGATGAGTGAATGTAGATTAATTCATGATAATCTTTGGTTTAGGGTTTGGTAACATATGTTATAGTATTTTTGGTATTTTTAGGTTAGATTTTGATTTTTTTTTAATTTGACCTATATGTGTTTATTGAATATCTAATAACTTGATTTAAACACTTTCTAAGTATTTTACAAATTTAAGAAAATGTTTTTTGCTTAATTATTTGATTATAGGATCTGGAAGATTCACATAAGAATTCTGACAAAATTTAGGACTTCCGTCTAAATTTTAGAAGAATTTAGGTTTTCTGCCAAAATCGAACTCTTCCAGAAATCTTTTAGAGGAAGTCTTCTGAGAATTAGATCTTAAAAATAATTAATAAATTTTATGTCAGGCATGATCATGACCTATTGGTACATGAAGGAAAAGAAGACCATGTATGTCAGGCATGCATTCTTCCAATTGAATTTGGTCGTTTCTTGTCTTGCAGGCAATGTGATTTCGCTCTCCACGAGGCATGTGGGAGTCTTCCCCGGAAGATGGAAAGTTCTTTGCATCGTCATCCATTAATCTTACGAATCGACATGATGAATATCGAAGAGGGATTCTTCACTTGCTCTATATGTCACCGAGAATCTTATGGATTCATGTATCAGTGTAGTCAAAAGGATTGTGGGTTCCAAATCGATGTAAATTGTGCTTCCTTTACGGATCCATTGGATATAGCCCACCCTCCACACCCTCTCTTTAATTCAACTTCAAATTTTGAATATTTGTGCAAGGGTTGTGATCAATATTCAACGAATGTGGTGTACTGTGTCATGTGCTACATCCGGTTGGAGTTCAAATGTGTGACTTTACCAAGATTGGTAAAATACAAGCACGACGTTCATCCACTCACTCTATATTGTGATAAAAGTTACCAGAGATTTAAGCAGTTTTCATGGGGTGAGATATGCGAAGAAGAAATAAATGTAGAGATGTTGTACTACATCTACCACGATTGCATCACCACTCTACATATTGGATGCATGATAGGGAAATATCCTTATCTGAAACCTAGTCATAGGATCAAAGTGGATGGTCTCACTAAAGAGATTACTACAACAGTAGTGTTTCTCGGTCGATTTGTCATACATGTCACCGTATCTGCCAAGACAAACTGGTTTTTATGATCAGCGGGAAAGATGTATGTTTCTGTTCTTTAGATTGTGTTCATTCTTCTAGTTGAAGAACTCACTTCCATGTAAATGATTTATTAATAAGGTTATGTTGTTCTAATGTGAATTAACTAAATAATAATTTCGAGAAAATTCAGTAACCCTTGTCGGAATGCTCCAAGTGTAACTCCATCACCCACCATGATGCTTGTCAATACATTTATAGAAAAGAAGTATAATTGTTATTTGACTTTTAATGAAACCTAATTTGATCACTTTAACTATGTTTTGTATCCTCTATATATAATTGGTATTTGCCAATGATATTTTAATTTAGTAAAAATAGTTTTTTAGTTTAGAGATGTGAGAGAGCATATTATCCTGACACTTTAGCATAATGATAATTCTGTTAATAATTTATGTTTGTAAGGCTAGTTGGTAATAATGTTCCTCTTGTAATATACTGTACAAGGATGAATTCAGTTTGACCATTTTATGGAATATATAATAATGAAAAGTAACAAAAAATAATTCAATGCATATATTGTGAAACGTGAAGAGTATAATATGCTCCGGTAGATTATTAACCAGTGGGAGCACATGGGTTTCCGGTTTCCCTATCACGTTCCAATCTACCATATTGGGACCAACGTATGATTGACCTGTTTGGAACAACCTGAACTTTGGTTCCAAGACATCACTGTGATGACATTATTGAGACTTATTAGCTCATCATAATCCACATTCCACATCATTAAATTATTGCTCTTTTCATATATTCATATACATGTAATATGTTTGTGTGTTCATAGGCAGATGTTTTGTGTATTCGGCTGTAACAAAAGAAGAGATAGACCTCGGCTTGAAGCACAGTGTTTATACTTTATATTACTCTCGTTGCCGTGTCATTACATAAATTAAATTAGAAATATGCATTAGAAATCACACAACTTATATAGCAATTACATTTGTTATCAAATGGAAGATGATTGATCTCTCAAAAACCCAAAAAAGGTCAAAGCTTTAAACAATGGAGATAAAACAATGTTCACCAAACTTTTAACAATCGTTACAAACAAACAAAACAGAGAGACAACAGAAACAGTCCTCACATCTACTGATGAAACAGTGGGTTTTCTTATACATTTTAAACTCAAACCTTCAAGGGATTCACCTGCGTTCTTGCATCTATGAATCCAGTTATCTCTTCAGCCTTCTCTGGGATTGAAGATTGCAAATATTGATTCTGTGGAAACATTTGCAGCCTCACCGAGAAAATGTTCCAAAGACTCTGATATGTATTGTGTATGTGGCTACACATCTCTCATGCTGATGTTTAGGCTATTTTTCATTGTTCGTCTCCCAACACCAGCATTTCCCTTTTGCATCATCGCAACAAATTCGCCATAGTCAATCCGTCCATCCTATATCAAGAAACACCATATCAGCTTAAAAAGACACAAACATCGGTCTAAAACATGTCGAGAAGCAAAGCGTTACATTGTCTTGATCGACTTCTTTGATTACATCTTCAAGAAAAACATCGGTCATCCCATGTTCAACGCACGATTGTTGCAGCTCATCAATGGTAATATAACCACTTCCATCTTTATCAAAGTACTGAAACGCAGAGACGAGATGCTCTTCTCTGTCTAGTTTATTCAGATGGATTGTCGCTGCAATAAACTCGCTGTAGTCTATTGTACCACTGTTGTCAACATCAGCCTAAGATACAACAACAAGACTATTGTCATTGTCTGTCTTATATAGCGACATGAAGTAGTGTATTATAAAAGGATGCATTGTTACCGCTTCCATAAGATCTCTGATCTCAGTGTCTTTCAAAGTTGAGCCATATCTTCTCAATCCAGCTTTAAGTTCATCAAAAGTGATTGCACCGCTGTTATCAGTATCCATTGCCTCAAACATTGCTCTTAAACCTGCAATCTCTTCTTCCGAGAGGCTCTCAGCTATCACCTGATTAACCATAATTAAGTTAAATCTCAAATAAATGTGGAAAATAAAGTTCCAAAATACAAAGCTCACTCACCTTTAAAGCCATCTTCTTTAATTTATTCATTGCAGAAAACTGTTTGAGACGAGACAGAACAGCCGGATCAAGTGCTCTATCTGGTGCAACTCCGTTCTCACAGATCCATGGATGTCCTGAACAAAAGATACATAGTCTTATTATGTTGTGTGGTTGCTAAACAAATGTAAACCACTTATTGAAGATAAAGTGAATACGCACGCAAGACTTCATGAGCGGTTAAGCGTTCAGAAGGTCTAGAGCATAACATCTTGCTGATCAGATCTTTAGCACTGTCTGATATAACAGGCCACGGGTCTGACTCAAAGTCGACATCCCCTTTCAAGACAGCATCAAATATTCCTTGTTGTGTTTCTGATTCCATTAACACAAAACCAAACTTCAGGAAATCTAGTTTATGGTAATCTTATTGGTCATCTAAGTTTGTAAGGAAAGATATAGATAGTAATCTTCTCGGACTAAAGTTGTCAAAACAGTTTTTTTAAAGCAATTTAACATTACTTCAAAAAAAAGAGAAAAATCTAGTTTATGGCATTAAGAGAAGCACATTTTAAGCGTAACGCATACCTGCCCAAAAGGGAGGGACACCACTTAGTAAAATATAGAGAATAACACCAGCAGTCCACACATCAGCTTCTGGACCATAATGTTTTAAAAGAACCTCTGGAGCAACGTAATATGGACTTCCAACAACATCCTTGAATATTTGGCCTGAAATTATAATAAATAAAACACATTTAGGCAAAGCAAAATGAACACTCTATAATAGATCAAGCTCTACAGGTTACCTAAGATGCTCTGACACTAAAGAAGATACCACATTACCTGGTTTGAAGAAAACAGAGAGACCAAAATCAATGGCCTTGAGAGAGAAATCATCATCCTTATTAACCAACAAGAAATTCTCAGGCTTCAAGTCTCTATGCATGACACCAAGAGAATGGCACGCCTCAACAACACCGACAACAATCTTGGTCAGCTCGGCAGCTTTCCTCTCGCTGTAATGCCCTCTCTGAATAATCCTATCAAACAACTCACCACCAGCACAAACCTCCATCACAATGTGAACATACAAAGGGTCCTCATAAGCTCCTTTGATCGTAACAATGTTCTTGTGACCCGCCAAATGGTGCATTATCTGAATCTCCCTCCTGACATCCTCGACATCTTCCTTGGATATCAGTTTCCTCTTGGATATAGATTTACAAGCGTAGTCAACCCCTGTGGCGACCTCGGTGCAAAGATACGTCGTCCCGAATTGTCCTTGTCCTAACTTGCGGCTCAAGGTGTATAGATCGCGGATGTTGGGAGTCTTGTGACCAAGAACGTAGTAAGCTTGATTGTCCATGTTACGCCGTATAAAAGGTTCTTTTACAGGAACGGGATTGTTGTTCGAATCTTCTTTGGGGAAGTCTTGTTCTGCTGTCGGAGAATGATCGTTGGTGGTGGTTCTTGAATTTTCCTCGGGACGACTATTATTACCCTCGTAGACTTTGTCCTTGAAAGAACCACGACATGAATTGCCCATGAAACTTTATATTTACAATTTTCAGCTTCTTCTTCTTCTCTTCATCCAACAAACACTATTAATGGAGAGAAAAAAAAAATAGATAAGAAACCCAAATCAAAAAGAGAGAAGCAATTTTTTTTCAGAAGTTTCGAACTTGGAATGAGATCAGATCCCCCACATCAGATCAAGCATCATAAATCATAAAATTTTGTTCATCGACCATTTGACCAAAAATAATCAAAAGAAATAATAAATGAGGAATCTATAATAAAAAGAAACATAACAAAAACAGAGGATCTTGTACCTGAATAGCAGAACAGAGGATCTTGTACCAAAATAGCAGAACAGAGGATTAGGATTAAGATTAAGAATTCTGATTACTATTGTTGAGAGAATGTGCTAGTGGATGCGCTGAATCAACAATCAGAGTGTAAAGATTTATTCTTTTGTGGATTTGTTATGATGATGAAGGAGAGAGGATGGTGCAAACGAGGAAAGGGGGTCTTAGTGCTCATCACCTAAACGTTGTTTCGTCTCACCTTCTTCATTCGTTTCCCATTTAATTATTATTTAATCATCTGGTCTAATGATAGTTGCAACTTGCAAAGTAGCGAATTTAAAATTGTTAATCTTGTAAACAAGAAATGTTATTTTTGTGAGAATGATTATAAGCCAAACGTTGTAGCTTTATTAGAGTTGGGATGTGCTTACAATGCCCAACTTAGCTCGTTACAAGAATACCTATTGTTAGATGCATATAGTTAAGAGTTAGTTTACCAACTAACAGTTGACGACTAATTGATTTTAAGAGCAATTAAGACTTATTATGTTGACTTTTCAGATTGGTTGATGAAGATTGTACATTTTTTGCCTTTTTTGCATCATCATCTCTTTTCTTACAATGACAGAGACGTGAGACATGTCACTGTCGGCTAGTGATTATAGGATCGCATGTCTCCGCACGTGACCACGAATTTAGTTTCG
The DNA here is from genome assembly GCF_020379485.1 of Brassica napus. NCBI lineage: Eukaryota > Viridiplantae > Streptophyta > Magnoliopsida > Brassicales > Brassicaceae > Brassica > Brassica napus. The sequence continues at coordinate 20,901,585 of NC_063439.1, forward strand.
GACTACAGTTGTTTCCTATAGATAATTATTGTCCATTCCTTTTTTTTTTAATATAGAAAGTCAAATTATACATACTTATTATACAAAATATAGAAATAATACCATCGCCTAATTGTGATAGATTCACGTTATCACAAATATAAATATATGCACAGTATTAACATTGTTATTACGGATCTAGATCGTAGAAGATAACTCATAAATCCAACCAAAATTTTATTCATTTAATCATTTCTAACACAAACATCTATTTAGCACTATAATATTAATGAATGAAGAGGAGTTTAGTATTCTCTCAAATCATTTTTTTGATAGCCGAGATGGTCCGTAACATAACCAATATAAGAACTCTCCTTTTAAAAAAATATAATTATTGGCACTTTACTTACAATCCAAATCCAGCGGTTGAACAAATGCATTTGCAGTGGAAAAAAAAACATATCAAAACGGTCATTTGAACCGCTACACGACACACTCACAAGATGGTATCTACTTGCATAACAATCATACATAATAATATGTTTTGAGTTTCTGGTTCTGATGTTGACATGATAAATCTACTCTTCTAAGCCTCACACTGCTAATTTAGTTGCATCCACCGGTTTCTCAACTCCTCCACTTGTAGGGCTACGTTTTCAACAATCGTATAATCACTGGTTAGATGACAATCAGAGCTTCTGATATGGAAATTTGGAGAGAAGACTACTTACAATCCACTCAAGACTTTGATGGCGTCATAAAAAAACCATTGTAAGGTTATGACAGGCCCCACTATGGTGATTCGAACAGGAAGACTTCTGGTGAAAAGACCAACTAACCCAATGTTCCTCACAGCCTGAAGCTCATCAAGCAGTAAGCAAAATGTCACGCAAGAATACTTTCTCGGTGGAATGGATTTTCAAGATTGATTTATTAATGATGGTTAAGTGACTACCTGCAACACATTCTTGGCTTTGTTGTTGTAAAGAGACGAAACAACCACATCAGCGGGGTTAGAGATGATTGTACCTACGGCTCCAGCAGTGTAGCCAGCTAGACATGTGACACCGAGTTGTTGCGACTTAGAGCAATCTTGCTTCCTTTTCTGGATAATGTTCTTATATATAAACTCCACTGACTGCTCAAACGTTGAGAACATCACCATAGAAACTGAAACCACATAGGAGACATAATCAATAAGAATATCACCATAGGCCTGCAGATTTTGTCCAAACCGAACCAAAATTTGCAGTTTTTCGGCTTGGTTACGGTTTTGAGCTCGGTTTAGATTGAAAATTCGGTTTTCAGTTTGGTTTACGATTTCAAAAAAAAAAAAAAAGAAAAGAAAAACCGAAAAACTCAAAGATAACAGAAATCAACCAAAATAACCGAACAGAACTAACCAAAAATAACAGAAAATAACCGAAGTTAGCTATATAACTTATCCAGATTTTTAAAATAATTTTACTGAAATCCCAAAAAGTATAAAACTAAAAATAATCAAAAACCGAACCGAAAAATATTTTCGGCTCATTGATTGTGGCAGAACCAAATTAACCAAAAACGAAAATTACCCAAACCCAAAAAAAACCCCAAAAAAAAGAATAAACAAAAATAACCCCTAAAGATACTGTTTTGGTAGAGAACAGAACCAATTTCACAAAAAAAAAAAAAGCTAATGGGCAATCCACAGCTCAAATATTTGTTTCATATCTTCAAGCTAATGTCTAAACTAGAATAAGATCAAACTGATACAGAGGGATGATAATGTTCAGAATGATTTAGTGAAGCAATGCATGAAGAGAGTAAAACAGAATATGTATTACATGGGAGATTGCGACACCAGAGCGGGAAAAGCCCCCTGTGAAAGCTGCATTTGGAGAGAGAGATAAAGACTCAAAAAAAACAAACGCGAAGTGACAGATAATCAAAATGATTCTGAGAACAAGGGCTTACCCAGCAAGACCTTCGTTTCTATATACTCTTGGAAACCCATCAAGCAACCCTTTGGCAAACAAGGGCTGCGTCTGAACTCTAACTTTAATAGCTTCAAAAGGACACAAGGCCATATCTGCGAATATCTGAGCAGAAGCGCTACTGAGAAAATATATGGAAGTTCTGTTGTTGTTAGGCAAGACATTGCTGTAGAGTGTCTTGAAATACTCATAGAGTCCGAATCTGCATCCGCCTTGAACGCCATAGCCTAAGAGCTTCCCTGACCAACCTCTCCAGAGATAGGAACGGCCATGTTCTCTTAAGAGAGTGGAGAAACCTGAGGGAATGCTATTGTACTTCACAGGATTCACCTGCAAAGTGAGAGTGTGTGATCTGTCATTGATGTTCTGAACCAATGAAGCTAGCCAAAATTAGCAGTTTTAAACATCATTACATAACACAAAGAGCAAACAGGTTAAGTCATTAGGAGAAATAAACAAGATTATAGATTTTTAGCATCAAAATTAAATTGACTTATTATCAAATTACCAATTTGAAGAAACAAAGAGTGACTGTTCAATCATGAAGATCCAATTTGAGAACACAAGACTGAATCTTTAGCATCAAAATCCAATTAGGCCAAGACCCATTTCAAGAAATCAAGAAGCAGAGAAACAAATCAAGAACCTGCATGTTGACTTTCAGAACATCAAGAGGGGTTATAGCGAGATGTGTTGTTCCGGCGCTGAGCATTCCTCCCATGGTACAAACGGTGTAGAACCAAGGAGACGACAGTTCATCGTCTAGTTTCCTCTTGACACTTGTCATCTTCTATAATGATCGTTTCGAATCGTTAGCCCTCAGAAAAAAAAAGAGTTGCTCATTGGCGTTTTCTAGGGGAAACCCAAAACCCAGAAATGAAGAAACACGTCACGAGGAGAGGGGAAAGAGCTTACGTGGAGGGTTCTCGTGTCTGATGGCGATCCTTTGTCCACGTCTCACGGACGCTAAAGACAAGGCCCAGAAGGAAACAGAACGCTCTGTTTTAATTCTGGAAAAGAAAGTTCCATGCTTTCGGCAACGGGTTTAGGCGGAAAAATCGAATCTTTTTTTTTTTTTTTGTGTGTTAAAAAGTTGATTTCTATTTAGGTTTCCATGCCGGCGCTTACAGATGATTCGTTGCTTACTGTTGCCGGAATTTTTTAACGACTCCTCTCTCCAGTTGGGCTTTCCATGGGCCTTTTAGGTCTGCACTGTTTACGAAAATAACAAAGATAAAATAATGAGATACCAATATATAATATCAGCTTTGAATATAGTGGGTGATTAGTGGAATCATTTTTAGACGTTTATAGTGATTTCTCTCTCCTTTTGCTCTGTCTTCTCTCTAAAACCAGTCACAGAGGAAGGATCGAGATGAAATCTCTTCCGGAGGTTCAATCAATTTATCTTCGGTTAGCGAGCTTGATTCTGGGAAGCGGTGATACCTTTTACACCGCTGTCGCCAACTTTAGTTTCCGGGAAACGGTGGCTCTAACAGCACCGGATTTCGCCGGCTATCGTCTCCGGGAAAGCGGTGGCTCTGATAGCACCGTCCTTTCTCCGGCTTCTTCTCCGATTTGATCTGGAATCAGTTCTCGATCTACGCTTTTGCTTTTCCTTTGTCCAATCGACTCTCGTTCTGAATATCCTTGTTGATTTTTGGTTCGATCGTAGACGTTTGATGTATTTTAAAGCGTAGATCGATGTTTCGAGATCAATAGCTTCGACGGTTTTGGGCTCCAGGGTGAAGATTTGGTCGCGCTTTCTCTTTGATCCTGGCGGAAGCGGTTGTCGACTTCCGGTGGATTTCCGAGGATTGTGGCGACGGTGGTTTGCATACCGGTGAAGTCGTGGGGTTTCGATCTTTCGACGCGTGCCTCTCTGATGGTGGTTCGGTCAACACGTGGCGGCCGGGTGATGCGTGGTCCCTCGCAGTGAGGATCTTGACACGCGTCCCGTTCACGAACCTTGAGTGAATGAAGCGGCGCCTTTGGGTTTAGGATGATGGGCTTGCGGCCCAAAAATGGTTTACGGTTTGGTTCGCCCATGTGTTTCTGGGCTTTATCTTTGTAACCTTGTGGTTTCGTTTTTATGGGCTTTGCCTTTTAATAAACTTTAGACGGAAAAAAAAAGGGTGATTAGTGGAATCACACAATTGGATTTTAGAGTTTTTTTAGATACTGTTTAAGAAGTAAAAGTGTAAAACTAATCGCAAAATCTAGATATTTTTCTTTATAAAATTGCTCAACTAATCAACTATGTAGAAAGTAACAATAAGATTGAACATGAAATGTGGCAGATTTTTTTGCTATTCACTACACAAGATACAAAGATATTGAAAAGAACACACATTGGTGCCTTTTTTGCTGTTCACTTTTTTACATAAATGACCAAGTTATACAAGTGAAGTTGTTCACAGTTAGTTCATTTCTGCCTACGTGATGCATAATAATCCTATCTTTATTACATCAATACATCATGTCTCTGTTGCTGCCTCATTTTGTTAGTGTTATATACACATCAATACTTTTCTATCTTCATCTTAGTTCAGTATAGCTTGACTGATTCCCTCTCTTATTTGATTTTTCCTGATGCTTCGCTGACCGGTAATCAGTTGCAAAACAAACTTCCTTCAGGTCGTCTAGCTCTCTAGTCTTGTATTGATCAGGCCTGATTGTGACAATGTCACTTATTGATCGCATTCCAAAGCTGTGATCCGTGACTTAGAGCAGACCAGAAGTGCTACCATCGGTCTGCTTTTGCATATTTTACAGAATAGATTCAAGTTCAAAACTTTTTCTAGATAAGACGCAGAAGAGAAACTGAACCGAAAACCAAAACTTAAACTCCTGAACCAGTTCATTCCAAATACAAATCACAAACGTGTAAATCATTGAACATCCAATCACTCAAAACGTCCCATGAATCCCCACATTTTTACAACGCCCTCTCTAAAATTAAAGTCTCAGAAGAAACCAAAGGCATGTCACAAGAAACTGAACACTGTCCTTGTACTCAAAGAACAATCTCATCTCTATACTTTCTCTCTCTCTCTCTATCTCTCGAGTGGGTACAAGTTTAAAGTTAGAATCTTTATTACCATATGAATATCTCAAACATCACCTGGAGATGCTACTGACAAGCCTCGCACCAATCTTATCAAGCTTCTTCACAGAAGCAACAGACTTCAAGTTCCCCACTTTCATAAAAGCTTCCACCATCTTCACTCCAATCTCCTCTCCTTTCTCCTCCACACCAACCACCGCAACCGCCGTCGGTCCAGCTCCACTAATCGTGCATCCAAACGCTCCAGCTTCCAAAGCCGCCTTTTTCACAGCTTCCATCCCCGGGATCAACGGAGCCCTCGTCGGCTCCACAACTCTATCCCCCGACAGAGCCTTCCCGAGCATCACCGCGTCTCCCTCCAGCACCGCCGCGACCAAAGCAGCCGCTTGGCTACTGTTCCAGACATGGTGAGCCATCGGAATCTCTGCAGGCAAGGCAGCTCTCATCTTCTTGGTCGGAGCTTCGAACTCAGGGCTCACTAGGACAAAGAAGAGATCTTTGTCCGAAGGGAACCTCAACGGCTTCAGATCAAGCGGTTCGTAGCTTCTAACCAAAACGAACCCTCCCATGATCGCCGGCGCGATGTTATCCGCGTGATAACCGGAGACTTTAGCTTCCGATTCCAAACCGGCTAAAACCAATTCCTCCTTCCTTAACTTCCGGCCGAAGATCTCGTTAACCGCCACGGCGGCTGCGGCGGCGCTAGCTGCGCTCGAGCCTAGACCGCTTCCTAAAGGAAGGCCCTTGTGCAAATCCAACGACAACCCGACTGATCGGATCCCTAGCATCTTCATCGTCGCGATCGCCGCGATTCCGGCGCAGTTACGGAGAGGATTTGTGCTGAGTTTCGTCGCGGTTCCGGTGATCTCCGAGATAAGGATCTCGCCGGCGCGGACGGAGGGGTCTACGCGGAGAGTCACGTGGTCGCCGAGGCCGTCGACGGCGCAGCCTAGGAAATCGAAGCCCGGGCCTAGGTTAGCGACGGTCGCCGGCGCGAAAGTCTTGACGGAGGTGAAAACGGGCTCCGGCTCGACGGCGACGAGGGTTTGGACGGAGGCTCTGCATCGAAAGAAGGAGACTTTCGCGAAAAGCGGCGGCGATGGTTTGGGTTTGAGCTGGAAATGGAAATGGGAAGTTGGTTTGGATGGAGAGTGGAAGGAGAGAGTGGTGGCCATTGATGAAGGAACACAAAAGTAAGTGAGACAACAAAAAGCTAGAGAGAGAGAGGAGAGATGAAGAAGAAACGTGACCACAGACCACCTAACCCAGTGGTATAAATTTAGTTGATTTTGGAGAGTTTTGGTTATTTTTCATTTCAAAATATTTTGGTATAAATAGTATTGATTTTTTAAAAAAACTGAACTAATAAATTTCCTAACAGCGCCTAGGGCTGGGACTTCGGATATTCAGTTTGGGTTCGGATAGAAACTAATTGGATCCAGGTTTTTCGGATAAATGAATTCTATACCCAATGAATACTTAGTAGATTTTAGTTCGGGTTTCGGATCGGGTACTACCGGTTTCGGATCGGTTCCGGATACCCGTTTCTTATGTGAATTATATAAATATTTGCAAAATAAAATAATTATATACTAATTTTTATTTATTTATTTTATTTTTTAAAGGAAAAGTAAATAGAAATCGTATATATATTAGTAACATATATTAAATACAATAAAGTTGAATTAGTATAGTGGTATTATAGGTGTTGCTTTGCCTATCCAACCCGGATTCGACCCTCAGAAGATAAAAATCTATATATTTTTAAGCATAGAATTCGGATTAAACGGGTACCCATTCGGTTTCGGGTAAAAACCGGAACCGAACCGATACCCATAGATAATTAAAACTAATATCCATCGGATAAATTGTCTAGGACCGAAACCGAACCGAACCGGTCTATTTCGGATCGGTTTCGGTTCGGGTATTCGGTCATGGATAATATATATTATAGACATTAATTGTTATTTTTGACATTTATATCAATTTTATTATATTATTTGGTGTATATAATATATATTACATAGAACTTAAATGTGGTTTAAGATATAATATTACTAAATCTCATCAAAAATATATTAAGTGTTAAGAAAATATAAAGATAATTCCATTGTGAATAAAACAAATAACATAAAAATAGGTTCTTACTTATATAAAATATGTATACATATAAATTATGAATTTATAATTTTAATGGGACCATATATTTACATAGATTTTTTTTTAAAAAAATATTATCTTATTATTTTATCGATTTGTGTCAATTTAAACCAGTCCAAATTGGGACCGAAGATATTTATTATTTTAAAGAGATTATTAATTTATCGATTATTAATTTATAGAGGTTCTACTGTATGTGATATCCTTTGATAAATTTTCTTTTTTGTTACCTAGTTTAATCCAAATAATTAATTAGTTAGCTTAATACATGAACTTTAAAATTGTACCGAATATTTGACTTATTGAAACAATAATGTCAGTTATTTTTTATTTATAATAAAAATTAAAAAAATTCCAAAAACTCATAGCAAAGTTAAAAAATGTTAAATAGAAAATAATAATTATTATCTTCTTTCCAAAGCATCCAAATATATAATTTAAATAGTTAAGTTACACAAATTAATTAATGTTTTAATCATCACAAATATTATTATAAATAGTATTTTTAAAATATATATTAATATTTCAGATATTTTTAGATGGTCAAATGATGATTCTTTGTTCAGGTCAAGTTTGATTACATTTCTTTTGGTATAGTCTAGGATCCCTTTGAACACTTACGTTGAATCCAGTCCTGTTTGGTAGCTCTTAATTCGGATTGGTTTCTCGTCCGGATACCTTTTCTAGGCACGAAGTTACAAACAAGTTCGAAGCACTAGCGTAAATGATGGAGACAAGACTGACATTATTACACGAAATATAGTACATGAGTATGAGATTTAAAACTAGCAACTAAATATGAGAACAATGAATTTTTTTTTTCCACCTCCAAAAACACTACAAAAATCAGAAACAGAAAGTCTCTTTAGATCTCGACGTTCCAACCCTTTTTTTTTTTCGCAAACTATAAAAATCTACTGCTGCTTCTCAGGTTGGTCCTCTTCTTCTTGGTCAGGGTTTTCTTCTTCCTCTTCTTTCTTCTCTTCCTCTTCTTCTTCGTCTTCTGCTGGAGGATCATAAGGCATCGGTGGTGGCAACGGTGTCTTCATTGGGCTAAACTTGGGGAAAATATCAGGTCTCCTCCCAGGTTTAGGCCTCTCCCACTCCTAACAGTAGATCACAATCAAATTGAAAATGTAAAAAAGATAACAAAGGAGCATGCATTTCTAGTCAAGTGTCCACTTCGATTATGAGAATGGCAAGCACAAATCCTCGAATCAATAAGAACATGCTCTTAACGTACATGTAGATTCTCAAGTATTATTCATAACCAAAACTACAGAAAAAAAGAATCAGACTGATCCTTTAGTTATAACTAAGAATAATACAATTGGAGCAGTGCAAAGAAATGATGAATATTAACAATCACTTATAGAAACATGAATAGGGAGCATACACAGACACAGAACAAATGAGTTTAACACTTGATAGATAGACAAAGAAATAACCAAACAGTAAGCTAATTTATGATACAAACTGGTTCAAATAGAAACACAACCTGAAAACCTATGAACATGAAACTGATTCTACCTGTGTCTAAGACCCCCAATCTATAGTTTTCAGATATTCATCACATACAAAAAGTAATAGGGTCAGTTTCGTCAGCAATACACCATCATAGCTAAGCCATAGAATGTAACACAAAATGGTTACGTTACGGACTGTGGGAAAGATCCGAAATATAATTGAAGGGAACCTCACAATAGGGAAATCGAGAGGATTGCGACGAGTGAGCTTCTCTTCCTCGGGTGCCATAGCCACAACTTGCAGCTGACTATTATTCCCTCTTCTATTGCTAAGTGAAGGTCGGCGGACGGACGAGAAACCGTGGACACGTGGCGAAGAGCAACCAAGCGAACGCGAGTCGTGGTGCATCGAAGAAGAGGAGGACATCTTCTTCAGAACATCAGGCGACAAAGAAGGAAGCAACCTCGCAGAGCAGAGCGACGCCATGGCTCCGGTAATCGATTCTCCTCACCAACCAAGAATATTATCTGGATAGCTTCTTGAAGCTGATGCTTCCTGTTATGTTAATGGGCCTAATAAGTTTAAGGCTTTGACTCTGGCTAGCCAATAAATCGAAAGTTCTGTCGGCCCACAAAAGCAAAACATCTTCGATATATTAATAGAGAAACATTAAAAAAATTATAACTTGTAGTTTATACAAATTAAAAAAGTATCAAAGTTAGTCACGTAATTTGAATGCTAATTTGGCTTACATAGTAACTTAAGAATCACTTAAAAATTTTATTAGTCCAAAATTAAATTGTTAAAGAATGTTATATTATATAGTACGTTCATTATGTACCATTCATTTATCAAATTGAAATTATTATATATTTTTTCCTTAAAAAAAATCTACGGAATTACCTAATATGAGTATTAATTTTAAATAATAAATATTTGCTAACAATCTGTATACTTTCTATCATTTTTGTTTAATTGTTTAATTACATTAGTCATATAATAAAAAGTTAGATTTTTTTTGTATATGTTGTATTTTGAATTTTTCAAAACGAGTATAAATTACTAAAATTATTAAAAGTCTCACATAAGCTTTTGTGATCAAAGTTTAAATTATTTTCTATAATAAGATACAATGATTATAAAATAATATGAATTAATAATTTTATTTTAATAAGTGTTTATGTTAATATATATCATATCATATCATATCGTTTAAATTAAACTATACATTATATGAAAATACATATTTATATTTTGATATCTGGGTTGAACATATATTAAAAAGTTAATACCTTAATTTTGAAATCTTCATTGTTTTGTTTAAAAATATTATAAATTATTGAAACCACTAAACATTCCACATTAAAGAAAATCGTAGGTGTAAAATTTTGCTATACAAATATGCAAATAATCATAAAATCATATGAGTATACTATATATATATATAAATATTTCTCCCAAATCATTCCACTTATTATTGCACTCTCTCGTACAAATGCCACTAAAGTTATGAATACATTTAAATGACTGTTTAGACATTATGCAATCCGGTTTAGTTGTAACCTCAGTAGCATGGAAGAATATTTGTTATAAGAAACTAATTTGGATTGGGTTTCCACTAAAATAATGGATCCCATAATTATATATGCATATATAATATATACATATATATATATAAAAATTTAGAACTCCAAAAAGTAGAACCTTCCACTGAAAGTGCTCTTGTTACTGTAAAAATTTGGTAAGTTAACAAACGATGAAGAAAAGGAGGGCATCTCAATCTCCACTCCATAATTTACTCCAAATATGGAGTGAAAAATGGAGTATGAACAAACAATAAAAAATCACTCTATTTATAGAGTAATCACTTTTTTTGTTTCTTCATTACTCTATTTCTTAGTTCATTTTGCAGTAAATTATGGAGGGGTGATGGAAATGGTCTAACTCTAGCAAATAACCCATTCTGTTAAAGAAATTAAATGAAGTGGTCAGTTTAAATGATCTTACGTACACACGTATTAATTGATATCACGAGTATGTATGGTTAATTGATATTGGTTAGATTTAAAAAGCATTGTATGTTAATAATTAGTAAGATCTATTTTAGTTGGACTGTTATAATTTTTTTAATAGTCCAAAAAAACAATAGATAAAATATCACTCTATTTTAATAGATTAGATTAGATCTTGACCTGCACATTTGTGTGAGTTTTTTCTTCTTATAATAAAAAATTTTAGTTTATATAACAAAATTTATCACTAAATTAATGTGATTTATATGTATTATATAACTCTATAATGTCTATATCAAAGTGGCTTGTTGTTACTATAAATTTTTGTAAAAATATTTATTTTGAGAACATTATTATATAACAATACTATTTTACATCATTTTAATATTTTTCTATGTTTGAAATGTGTATGGAAATCAAATTAAATTAGACCTACATAATAGGGAATAAATATTGTGAGATCTTGTTAAAAAAACAAAAAAATATTTTTTTTTTTAAGAAACTATAATATATTGTACATGCAAAACAATTTTGTAGTAAAAAACTTATTTGAAAAATTGCTTGAAATACACAAAGTTGAATAAGTTTTTTTGTTATTTTATTTTATTTAAAATAAAAATAGATATTTCTTTCTAACAAAATCTTTTTAAGATCTTTATAAAATGTATTTCCGAAAATTCATTTAAATATTTATTATCATTAAAATATAGTTAAAAAATTATACGATTTTAATTTTCGTTCATTAAACAAAAATAAATTTAATTTGAAATTCTAGTTATATTTTATGATAGTGGAAATTTAAATTAATTGATTTTCGAAAATAAAATTTAAAATGATTCTCAATTTTTTTTTTTAATTTTTCTTAAACAATATTTATTTGTATTTTAAATAAAAGATAAAGCTATTAAAAGATATGATGATTAAATTATGTAAAATTTGATAAACATTATAGAGGATGATCCATTTTTAAATATCACACATGAAAGATGTCATGACTTCTGTTTTAATAATATAGATAGGAAAATTCCATAAAAATACCTCAACTAAATTTTTTTAAACATTTTAATACTCAATTTTTTTCGTTACCCATTTTAATACCCCTACTAATTATTTTTCTCATTTTAATATATAAACGTTAAAACTATGCCCATGTTTATATCCAGATTTAGTTCATTTTAATTACAAATACTAATATATTTCAAAATAACATTAAAAACTCTCCAAAATTTACAAACAAGTCCCATAAAATTCTAATTTTATTTTCTGTTTGAGAAATAAAAGTAATTAAATTTTGTATAATCTTAAATTTTTGTAACAAAAGTTTTAAGTTTTAAATATTGAATTAATTCGTTTTTTGAAATTTATTTATTTTTCTTCAAAATTAATTTTTAGCATTTTCCCACTAATTTATTTACTTTCTTTCCTAAATCTTTAAATAAATTATAAAATTTCTTATTTTTCTTAGATTTTGGAGATTTTTAAAATTTTGGTTGAAACTTATTAGTATTTTCATTTAAAATAAATAAAGTTTGGATATTAAAAGTGGTACATCTTTAGAAGTTTGTGTATTAAAATGAACGAAATAATTAGTTGTGGTATTAAATTAGATACCAAAAAAAATTTCGGTAATAAAAAATTTAACTAAATTTAGTAGAGGTACTTTTTTTTAATGAAATTTTCACGAATAGATATTCTAATATTTGGTTCTATATATACCTGGATCCGATCTGTTTTTTAGCCAAAGCTGATCCGAATACCCGGCCAGATCAGAAGTTGCTGAATGTTGAATCCGACCCGGCCGGAGCGGTTCTAGTGGAAACGTTCTCTGAAACCAAAGTCATTTGATTGGTCGTTGAGAGCCAACAATACGTCACTCTCTTCAATTCTCCATACTCTCTCTCTCATTTCTAATTCGACCAAAGAAAAATTTATATCCCTTTCCTCAAGAAATCTACCCAAACCGACTTTAAGAGCTTCCTCGACTCTTCTCCTCCTCTTCGTTGATTTCTTCTTTATTCGCGGACGATCTAAAACATAGAAATGGGTGGAGAAGGAGATTCGAGTAAGCCGCAGACTGCTGGTGAAGGAGGAGATGTTGTTGCCGTGAACGTCAGGTGCTCGAACGGATCCAAATTTAGCGTGAGCACGAGTCTCGATTCCACGGTGGAGGCCTTCAAAGCGTTGGTGGCGCAGAACAGCGAAGTGCCAGCGAATCAGCAGCGTCTGATTTACAAGGGTCGCATCCTCAAAGACGATCAGACGCTCCTCAGCTATGGTTGGGTTTCTCACCTTCTTGAGGATTTAATTGATTGGAATCGCATAAAGTTTCAATCTTGGAATGACCCAATTACATTTTGATGGATGTTTAGCTAAGATACAATGTTCCATTTATGTTCTGTCTGAAAATGATAGTCTCTTGAGCCTTACCGTATCTATTCTCTGTATGTTTTGTGGATTTAATTGATTGAAATTGCATAAAGTTTCAATCTTGGAATGACCCAATTACATTTTGATGGATGTTTAGCTAAGATACAATGTTCCATTTATGTTCTGTCTGAAAATGATTGTCTCATGAGCCTTACCGTATCTATTCTCTGTATGTTTTGTGGATTTAATTGGATTGAAATCGCATAAAGTTTCAATCTTGGAGTGACCCAATTACATTTTGATGGATGTTTAGGTTTAATTGATTTATCTATTCTATGTATATCTAGGTTTGCAGGCTGATCACACCGTTCATATGGTTCGAGGCTCGGCGCCTGCATCATCACCACCACCTTCTGCTCCAGCTACAACCCAAGCCACTGCCCCTGGTGTCACTCGAGGTGTTGGTTCAAACGACAGCTCAATTCCCGGGCTTGGATTCAATCCTTTAGGTGGTGGGAACGCTATGTCTGGACTATTCGGAGCTGGTCTTCCTGATCTTGAGCAGGCACAGCAACAGCTAGCTCAGAACCCTAACATGATTAGAGATATGATGAACCAACCAGCCATTCAGAGTCTAATGAACAACCCTGAGTTTATGAGGAGTATGATCATGAGCAACCCTCAGATGCGTGAGCTTGTGGATCGCAACCCTGAGCTTGGCCATGTCCTCAATGACCCGAGCATCCTTAGGCAGACTTTGGAAGCGGCGAGGAACCCGGAGCTGATGCGTGAGATGATGAGGAATACCGATAGGGCTATGAGTAATATTGAGTCTATGCCTGAGGGGTTTAACCATCTTAGGCGTATGTATGAGAATGTCCAGGAACCGCTCATGAATGCTACGACTATGCCTGGGAACGGTGGAAACAATGCGGCTTCTAATCCTTTTGCTGCTCTCCTTGGAAACCAGGGTGTTACTACCGATGCTGCTTCTAATAATTCTACGACACCGAATGCTGAGACGGGGACAGGAAATGGTATTCCGAATGCAAATCCACTTCCTAATCCTTGGGGTGCTACAGCTGGTAAGGAACTTCATTCTCACCCTTTTAGTCGCCTGTGTTACTTGGCTACTTGTTTCTAATTTAGGTTCTACTCCTAATGCAATAAATATTATTGAACATATTGTGGGGCTACTTGACAGGCCAGACGAATGCCCCTGGAAGTACAAATTCTGGTGGGGATGCGAGAAGCACTGGTCTTGGTGGTCTTGGAGGGCTTGGTGGACTGGGTATGCTTGGAGCGGATTCACCTCTTGGTGTCACTCCAGATGCTTCTCAGTTGAGCCAGATATTGCAAAATCCAGCCATGTCCCAGATGATGCAAAGCGTCCTTTCCAATCCACAATACATGAACCAGGTAAGAAGACCTAGAAACTTTTAAGACATTGCTGCTGTTGGGAACATGTATTTTAATGGCGTCCCTTTATTTTCAGCTGATGAATCTCAACCCACAACTGCGAACCATGCTAGATTCGAATCCTCAGTTGAGGGAAATGATGCAGAACCCAGATTTCCTTCGTCAGTTTAGCTCCCCGGAGATGATGCAGGTCAGTTGGGCCACCTTTGCTGTCCCTCCAGAGCTCCAGAGAAACATTTCTGTGTCTCTAATCTATTATCAAATGATGAAGTTTCTTCAGCCTAACGTTATTGATTGTGTTTTTTTTGGTCTTTAGCAAATGATGACTCTACAGCAATCATTGTTCTCTCAGAATAGGAATACGACCACCCAGTAAGTGTTAAACCCCCTTAGCTTGTTAGACAATAGTGTGAATATCAAGCATGATATGGATAAAATTATGAGTGATGCATCAAAGCATCTCAATCGTTGAAATAAACTTGAATAGAAACATAAACATTGTTCTTTCTTTTTGGCCCTGCCTTTCGACAGAAGCTGTTGAGCTCTCTTTGTTTTCCATCAATCTGTATTTATGTTCCCAATACATCTTCTCTGTAGGGATCCGGGGCAAACTGGTGCTGCTGCAGCAGGTACTCTTATAGATATTATATGCATCTGAAGTATAAAGGCTTTAGTTATTTCACTTAGTATTGTCATTTTTTGTACTTTGCTTCTATTTTAATGTTGTAGCTTATTGAGTAAATAATTACGTTGGCAATGTTTATAGGGGCAGGCAATAACGCAGGGCTGGATTTATTGATGAATATGTTTGGCAGTCTTGGTGCTGGTGGCCTGGGTAGCACGAACCAACCTAATGGTTAGACTCACTGGAGTGATACCATTTTCTTTTTTTGGTTTTATCATGTATCCATTGAGATGGTTCCCACTATTGAAGCATGTTTTTTGTTTGGTTCCAGTTCCTCCTGAAGAACGCTTTGCGACTCAGTTGCAACAGCTGCAAGAAATGGGATTCTATGACAGAGCAGAGAACATAAGGGCTTTGCTTGCAACCAATGGAAACGTTAACGCTGCTGTAGAACGACTCTTGGGGAGTATTGGCCAGTAGCAGAAGGTTCGTGAACTGATTTGTCTCGTTTCATCCATGTCTGTGGTATTCTCTCAGTTATAGAATAAACAGCCTTTGAAAATGTGTTTCAGTAATGATGATATTTATGGAATTCTTATAAATTTATATTTATGATAGGATCGTGAAACTTGTGGATAGATATTTTGGGTCTTCGTTGTTTCATCTTTCAGTTCTATTTGAGTTGTGTTGCAACATGTTTCGGAACTTGGAATGACTACATTTACGTCCATCTTATAGAGATCATTGTGATGTGTTTTTAATCGTTAGAGATTCCAATGAGGTTTTGTTGCACTTTAGGATAAATATCGTGGGTAATCAAAATGAAACCGTATCAAACAACAAAAAGTTTAGTTTTGACTTTTGATTCGACTTGATTACTTCCATTATAATTTTAGTTTATTCCACAAAGTTTATTTCCACTGTTTACAAGAAATTCAAACCATTTACGAGACCTCTTTTATGAATGAGGGAATGAAAGTAATTACCGAAAATCAAGAAAAATTGATGAAAATCAAAAGATTGGAAGCATATTTAATACTCACTTTGAATAGTAAGGGTGGACAGATAAATAGAATCTGAAAATCTATATTGAATTCTGACCGATAAAAATGAATCTAAATCGAATCCAATCATTTTTCATGGATTTTTTCTGAATCAAATCCGAATCCGAATGAATATCTGAAAAATACAAAAATTCATAATTTCAGAAAATACTAATACTAAGCCCATATTTAATCTTGAATAAGTATTTAAAATACTTTAAAATTTCATTTAATACCTAAAATAAATATCTATTACACTTGAGTGTTGTTCTCTAATTTCATTGTTTTTACTTTCTACATAAAAATCTCGGATATGATATACTTCCACATAGTTTTGAGTTCTGTTCTCTAATTTCACTGATTTTAATTACTCTCTAGTTCTCTAGTTTCACTTATCAAAAATTACATTAGAATCAAAAAGAACCGTGAAAACCCATTTCTTATTTCTTATTTCTTATTTCTTATTTCTCATTCCATTTTTTTTTATTTTTGATCTTTTGTTTCACTAGATCTTTATTTGGTTTCCTGGTTTAACTAAGTACATAACAATATTTTAGAATTGAAAACCTGATTAAGATCTGAAAACCCAAAATTATATTGGGATTATCTGGATTTTGGAAATGTTACTAAAATTGAATTGAACCCAACTAAATCCGAATCAAACTTTTACAATATACGAATGTGGTTGAAATTCATAAATCCAAACATCTGAAACCCAACTGACCCCGAACCGATTAGTCTCCCAAATTGCCAACCCTAATGTAAATTCTTACATGAGTTTTAATAGGACAAAGTAGTGCGTAAAAACTTGAATTATTCTAATTACCACCATTTAGTTTTAAGTTGGAAGTCAATAAAATTTAACAATTGTCAAAAGTCCTAAACCTAACTAATAAAAATGTTTAATAATTGATCTACATACTCTTATAATTCGGTTCAAAAGTGGCTTGCGCTCTAGGATGTGACGATGTGGTATGCACTCTGCAATATTAATGACTAGAAGAACCATTATTTCGATGAAGGGTATATAATTATGTAGCAATGAATGGATCATAACCTTTTAATTTATAAAGAGTGTGTCAACATAAATTCCACATCAAAAATTTTGAAAGAACAAGTAATTTGATCCATTCCATTTACCATCAACTGGTTCTAAGTTGGAAGTTCAGAAAATTTAACACATATCTAATTAACAAATAGACACGAGAGAGGCAATGAAGAGCGCATGATCCAGTGGTTAGCTTCGAATGAGTATAAGTTTGGTTATATGTGGGTCAAGAATAAGGATTAAGGATCGATCGAGGTTACTGTTTATGAACATCGTTTGTCTTTTTTCTTGCCGCTATAGATATCGGAAAATGCCAACACTATCCGACTTTGTCCATGTCTCGGGATTAATCCAGGTTTTGATTCGAAAGCTATCCTTATTGTAAAAGGAAAAAGAAAAAAAACAGAAAGAGAAAGAGAGAGATACATCATACATCGTGCGATAAGGATGTGTATATAATGTTAAATATATGATGTACACGAGGATTCAACTAACAATATTTACACATGTAAATTAAGTCTTATAAAGGAAGTGAAGATTATTTAAAAAGTTCAGTGGCCTTTGGTTTGGTCATGTCCTGGACGCGACTAACAGAGAATAATCGTACGATAAAGAAGGACGACGGCTTCCCAGATCATTGAGAGTCATTTAATTAAGCGTGACCCTTTAGAGATTTTGTAATGTGTCCAATTACATATTCATCAGATATAGACAAATGTAGCATTAACACTTTTGATATGAAATTACTTAAGAATGTTATGTGTTAGTGTCCAATCGATTGGAGACTAGAGCATGTCTACTACCTTTACTTACATCGTTGCTCAATTTTGTTTTAAGCTTCACTTTGCATGATATGGTTCACATTTAATTCATACACTAGAATATTATTAAAGATATCAAATAAAAAAAATAGAGCAGAACATAAAACCTAATGGATTGTATTAGTATTGTTGTCGTGTATATAAGTGATAAAATGTTTCTTTTTTTATGATTGAGACAACTTCTGAAGTGTTTTCCAAGTTTTTGTTGTTGAACTTTAAAAGGAAGATTTGAACTGCTATCAAATTTGTTCCATACATGCAAAGAATACTAGCTAAGAAGAATAACTTGGCATGCCATTTTTAACATTAATGGTTCATGTTGATTCACTACTCATGGAATTTGGTTAACTAATCAGTTCTAAACAACTTTTTTTTTTTTCTGTGGAGAATACTAAGACGGACAACCCGGCACGAAGTCTTCTAACATCAATGATTCACATTGATTCAGTATTATTTGACGGTTTTGTTAGTTAGCCCTACTTAAACAACCTAAAGGAGGAACCGTTCTAAATCATTTTTTATAATTTCGTGTGCAAAAAAAATACTTAAACAAACGGCCTGGCACAAAATCGTCATACATTAATGGTTTATGTTGATTCATTATATAATAGTTTGATTAGGTAAACTATTTTAAATAATTTTCTTAAATTTCCATTCATTGTAAAATAATAGGGCTTAAACTTGACTTTGAGGGGTCAATAGAAGAGATTCTTACCAACTGAGCTATTAACATTTACATCATTCATCAATCACATTGTACTTTAAAAGTACAATTTCAGGAACATTTGACGATGATATTTTCTAAGTTTACTTAATCCAGTGTACCCAACCATAAATGGCAAATCCAGGATGTTAAATGAACTTTTAGTTTTAAAGATTTATGAGAATGGGAAACGAAATGCATAATCAAGAATTATTCTGCCATTGTGAAATTATATACCGATCACATGCAGCCTCCATTTTATACAGAGTTTCAAGCTTTCAAACTAGGATGCAGGGATGTTAAAATGGGCTTGTCCTACCCATTTACGTCCAAACCCGTTTAATTTTTGTGTCCATATAAAGTCCATTTACTTAACAATATTAAACGGGCTTCGTCGGGTTTGTCCACATGTGTCCATTTAATAAATGGGTTTTGATAAAAATAACTGGACAGCCCATTAAATTCATTTAATTTTTTTTTCTCTTTTTCAACCTAATCTATCGTCGTTGTTCTTCCTCCTTCTTCACCTCCTTGGCTCTTTGCCTCCTTACGAAAGATCAAACTGCTCCAAATGAGTTTCTGATTCGAATCACGAAGCTTCTAGGGTTTTGATTTGTCTTCTAGAGTCGTTGTTCTTCACCTCCGTGTCTCCTTGCCTCCTTTCATCTCGTCACGAGATTCTCGTGTCTGCTACTTCTTCTTCTTCACTCTCTCCAGCTCGTGTCTTCCTCGTATCATACAATCAAGGTTCGTTTCAAACTGATTTCATAAGTGTTCTTTCAATTAATTTGTGGGTTTGTTTAAAAATGGTTTGATTTGTGAACAGGTTTCACGAACATATGCAAAGGAGTCTCAAAAATTGCAACCAAAGCTGAGATTAAAAGTGGTATGTGATTCTTTTTTTCACTGAGTGATCATTTGACTACAATATGTATATGGAAACAAGAACAGAACCGATAACCAACATGATTAACTATGTTTTGTATGAACATCTTCTTCGCTGTGACCGTGTGAGTTAGCTTCTACTAGTTTTGTCAAGTTTTTCGTTAGCTAAAGAGTCATTGTGTAGACAAATTTTGATAGTCCCTTGCAGCCACTAATAATTAAATATGTTTCTTTAATAATTAAATATGTTTTTTTTTTTTTGCAGAGATGGACTATGATACTGTGCACACAATGGCGCTTCTTGAAGCTCAACGTGAATACATGGACATGAATGATGAAGATGTTGAATTTGATATAGATGAAGAAATGGCAGAAACAGAAACAGAAGCAGAAGCAGAAGTTCAGTGTGAACCACAAGCCACTGCATCAACACAAGCAGCGAAACCTCAACGTAAGCGTCGAAAAACTTCACTTGTTTGGAAAGATTTTGTACTAGTGGGGGTAGAAGAGGATGGAAAAGAAAGGGCTAAGTGCATTCATTGTGATTCAAAATTAGTGGTTGGTAAGACTCATGGTACAAATCAGTTGAAACGGCATTTAGAGTTTTGTTCTAAGATGCCTAAGAAGGTAGATAAGCATGTGTATGATCATATGGTAGATCGTGAGATGGTTACTGAGTCTATCATTTACCATGATCTACCATTTCGATACGTGGAATATGAGAAAGTTAGAGAAAGAGATAGGTATTTAAATCCTGACGTTCAACATATCTGTAGACAGACTGCTGCTCTTGATGTTTATAGGAGATATGAAATAGAGAAAGAGAAGTTGAAAGGGCTGTTTGTGAAGCACCGTGGTAGGGTTTGTCTCACCGCTGATTTATGGGTAGCTCGTCCTCAAAACATGGGTTATATCTGCTTAACTGGACATTATATTGATGATGGCTGGAGATTACACAGCAAGATCTTAGAATTTTGTGAGATGAAGTCTCCACATACTGGTGAGGAAATAGCTAATAAGGTTTTTGAGTCATTGAAGGGATGGGGTTTGGAGAAGAAGGTTTTCTCGATGACGTTGGACAATGCCACCAACAACAACAGTATGCTGAGAATCCTCAAGGGTAAGCTTCAGATGATTGGTGGAAGCGATGGAGGTTTGTTGTCTGATGGTAAACACATACATGTGAGATGCTGTGCTCATATTCTAAACCTCATAGTGAAAAGTGGCTTAGCATTAGCGAACAGTCTTCTGCATAATATCCGAGAAAGTGTTAGATATGTGAAAGCATCGCCACAAAGACAAGAAGCATTTGCGGCATGTGTAGAGAGAGTAAGAATTACAAGTGGATTGGGGTTGTCACTTGATGTTCCTACTCGCTGGAACTCTACATATGAGATGCTTTTCAGAGCTCTCAAGTTTAAGGCTGCATTTGCTAGCATGGAGTTGTATGATCCAAAGTATAAGACGTTGCCTACAGAGGATGAGTGGAAACGTGGGGCAAAAATCTGTGACCTTTTGAAGCCATTCAGTGCTATCACGACTTCTTTTTCGGGTTCAAAGTATCCTACTTCGAATGTCTACTTCACACAAGTATGGAGGATACAATTGTTATTGAAGAGATATGCAGAATGTGATGATGATGGAGTGAGAGAAATGGCCAGAGAGATGCAAGTTAAGTTTGATAAATACTGGAAAAGTTACAGTGTAATCTTGGCTATGGGAGCAGCTTTAGATCCAAGAATAAAGATTGAGATGCTTGAAGCTGCTTATAAGAAATTGGATCCCTCTACTTCAAGTTTAAAGATAAAAGAACTCAAGGATAGTTTGTCTGCACTCTACAAAGACTATCAGAAACGGTCTCAAACAAGTTCTTCAGGTGTTTCACTCACACCAACTCCACAAGAGATTGTCACAGAATCTCCACTTGAAGATTAAACGGGTTTGGACGTAAATGGACATCTATTAAACGGGTTTGGACGTAAACGGGCTTGGACGTAAATGGGCGGGTAAGCCCGTTTTAACATCCCTGCTAGGATGTAAGTCAGGAATAATGAATATATCATAAACTGAAAAATAACTCTTGAAAGTCGATAGTATTCGCGACACCTGCCGAATGTAAGAAGACATGAGAATTGAGAAGACATGTCTTCTGTAAGAATCCTTCACCTGCACAATACGAGAAGACATGTCTTCCATACGAATCTTTCTCCTACGGATCCTTTGATAGAACCAAATATTAGAAGTACCGACTAGAAAAGAATACGTAATTACGTATACATAATCAACACAAACGATTAAAAATCTTTTATATAATTAGTTTAAATATTATTATTATTATACGTATCAATATATTCTAAAAATAATTCTATAGGGGAAAATAATTTGAACAAAGAGGGCAGGAGCCGCAGGACAAGAACAAGATCATTTATCAACTCAGCTCCAAACAAAATCTTTTTTTTTTCCGTCTCTCTCTCTTATGATCAGAAATAGAGAGAACTGAAGAAAACAGCATTCAACAAAAGAGCAGATTTTTTAGCAAAAACAAAAAAAAACAAAAGAGCAGATCAAGTTTGATTTGTCTCTGATAAACCAATAAGCTGCGTCTTTCTTTTAGTTCAGATATAGACAAAGCTGTATACGTGTGACTAGAGTAGTGGATGCTCTTGTCACGGGTCCACTTCTCGGTAAAGAATCTTCAAGCCCATATCAATCAATTTTGTCCAGAAGAAGAAGAAGAACAGTAGAAAAAAAACATTCAACAAAAGGCAGAAGCTTTGTGATAAAGTTGGTAACTTTTGCTGCCTGAAACTTTTACCCAGATCTCTTTGATTAACCTTCTTTTATGGGTTTTCAATTAGAATTGGGTCTACTGTTTTCCTCAGCAGATTTTCTTTCTTTCTTTGATTTACTGATAAAGAGCTTCAATGATTGTCCTCTTGGAGAGTTTCCATGTGCATAGGGGATATAATCTTGTGCTTGGAAGTTTATTTTGATTGATACCATCATTTAAGTCAACTCTCCATTGAAAGCGAAGCTGCTTATACATAATCTTTGAAAGTTTACAAAACACCATTTTGATTTTTCTCTTCTCTTGTTCTTGGATGAGTTTTTTTGATGATGTTTCTGCATCTTTTTTCAGATAGCATTCCAAGTAAAGGAGCGTTAGTTCCTCTGGACTTTGCACCTTGTATCTGAGCAGTTTTTGAGAGCTTGAGGATCTGGTAGGAATAGGATCTGTTGGATGCTATATTAGAAAGAATTAAAAAGGAAATCTTCAGAAATGGAAGATGATGGTGGCAGTGATGGAGGAGAAGGAAATGGTGGGTTTTCACCTAATTCTAGCTTTGGGGCATTCCCTGAGATGCCTATGGATTTGGATTTGGATGAGCTCTTTTTTGATGGATGTTGGCTAGAGACAACCGATTTAAAACAGTCAGAAGAAACCGCTTCAGCTTCTAACGCCATGAATGACAACACCCCTTTCCTCTACTTTGCTGAGAACCCATTTCAAGAAAACGTTTCCAACGAAGAAACAGAGAGAAGGGCGAATCAAGAACCTCTAAACCAGGTTGCAACAAGTTCTGAGCAAGCAGAAAAGTTTCTACTAGAGGAAGCTGAGGTGGCAAGGCGTTGGTGGATTGCTCCAAGAGGAAGTGAAGGCCCTTCTTCATCTGTGAAGGAGAGACTCTTACGAGCTATAAGCGGTCTCGACGAGGCCGTGCCGGATAAGGACTTCCTTGTGCAGATATGGGTGCCATTTCAGCAGGAAGGGAAGAACTTCTTGACCACTTTGGCTCAGCCACATTTATTCAACCAAAAATACTCGAGCCTTGCGAAATACAGACATGTTTCAGAGACTTATAACTTCCCTGCTGATGAGGGCTCGAAAGATGTTGGTCTCCCCGGCCGTGTTTTCCTGCAGAAACTGCCTGAATGGACTCCTGATGTACGTTTCTTTAGGAGTGAAGAGTATCCGCGCATCAAAGAAGCACAAAAGTGTGATGTCCGTGGGTCGCTTGCTGTCCCTGTGTTTGAAAGAGGTAGTGGGACTTGTTTGGGTGTTGTTGAGATCATCACAACAACTCAGAAGATGAATTACCGGCCAGAACTTGAGAATATCTGTAAAGCTCTTGAGGTTTTTCTCTTTCTCTTACCACACATGTTTAGACAAATTCCACCACTAAGACCTTAGAATGAATGTCTGTTTCAGTGGAGGGCCTCCTGTTTGTGCTCTTTAGAAAGAATTAAAAAAAAAAGGATCTTCTTGTAACACCCCGACCTGGGATTTGCTGTTAAGGGGACTCGATTTTTAAACGGTTTTAAGTGATTTTCATAGTATTTCTGGTTTTGGATACGACTTTGAGTATTAATAAATGGAGATTTCAGAGATTGAGTTATCGAGATTAAATACGAAAATACGGGTATTACATTTTGGTATCAGAGTGGGTTCCGTTACGGCCCTGACCCTGGATGGCTGTTAAAGGGACTCGGTTTAAACGGTTTTAAATGATTTTTTTAAAGTATTTCTGGTTTGGAGACGACTTTTGAGTATTAATAAGATTTCAGAGTTATTGAGTTTAAGGAAATACTAGTGTTACACATCTGTTCTCTTCTGCATATGTTTGGACTGAGATTGCTTTCATCTATCTTTCTGTATCCATATTCCTTATCAATTTGTATGTGACAAGAGTGAGAAGTTTTGTTAGTGTATCACAATATCTTAAAGATGCTTCTATTTTTGCAGGCTGTGGATCTAAGGAGTTCAAGTAACTTGAAAACTCCAAGCACTGAGGTGCATTAACTTTACTCTTTACTTCATTCACAGGTCCTAGAAACAATGACATGCATTACTTACTAAGGTCATACCCCATGTTTTTTTTTCCAGTTTCTGCAGGTGTATAATGATTTCTACTATGCTGCTTTACCTGAGATATCAGATTTCTTGGCCTCAGTCTGCAGATCATATGATCTCCCTCTAGCTTTGTCATGGGCCCCGTGTGATCGGCAGGGGAAAGGTGGATCTCGACATTCTGATGAGAACTTTTCTCAGTGCGTTTCGACAATCGATTCTGCTTGCTTTGTCCTGGATGAACAGAGCAAATGCTTTCTGGAAGCATGTTCTGAATACCATCTTCTCCAAGGGGAAGGCATGGTTGGGAAAGCATTCAAGGAGACCAAACTGTTTTTTGTGCCTGAAGTGACCATATTTAGTAAGACCAACTACGCGCTTTCGCACCATGCTAAAGTGTCTGGACTACACGCTGCTTTAGCAGTCCCGTTGAAGGGCAAAAGCAATGGTTTGGTCGAGTTTGTGTTGGAGTTCTTCTTTCCAAAGTCCTGTATTGACACTGAAGCGAAAGAGAAGATGCTTAAGTCACTGTCTGTGACTCTGCAGCAGGATTTCAGGAGTTCAAATCTTGTCATTGACAAAGATTTAGAGTTGGAAGTCGTATTGCCTGATGGAGAGGACATGGTACTCTCAGAGAGCCCAGTAAATGGAGCAGAAACCGAAGGATCTTTGAGAGAAGTTCATATGCAAGACTCCTCCCAAATGATAAAGGCTAACGAGAAGGGTAAAGATAAAAAAGATGAATCCAAGCTCTCATCTGGCATGGATAACAGTCAGCTTGATTCAGTCCCCAATAATGTTCCTTCAGGAGCTGAGCCAGGAGGACTCAGAGTCGACGCAGGTCCAAGTACCGAACCAGCTTCGACTGGTGGTGGGAGTATGTTAGGGAGTAGAAGACCAGGGGACAAGAGAAGATCCAAAAATGAAAAGATCATTGGCTTGGAGGTTCTTCAACAATACTTTGCAGGAAGCCTCAAGGATGCAGCCAAGAGCATTGGTGGTAAGAAATTGCTGCACACTTTTAAACATAGTTATTGCTTCTTCTTCCTTTTTCCAAATACCAGGAGGTTCGGGGCCAAAGCCCGTAATCCTTCAGGCCCGAAACCACATCATGTAATATTAATTTCGTTCCAGAGGTCACTTGAACAGTGATGTGACAAAGTTTAGTTCTTATGTTGCAGTTTGTCCAACTACCTTGAAAAGGATATGCAGGCACCACGGAATAACAAGATGGCCTTCCCGGAAAATCAAGAAGGTTGGGCATTCGTTGAAGAAACTGCAAGTCGTTATGGACTCAGTTCAAGGTGCGCAGGGATCTCTCCCACTCGATTCATTCTATTCAAGCTTCCCAGCGTTGAGCTCCCCAAATATGTCCAGTAATGGCGCTTCCTTGAAAAGTAAGGAACAGATACAGCATTTGGCAGAGGATAAACAACCAGCACCAAGGTCACCATCATCTTCTTGCTCTGGTTCAAGCACCAATACTGCAAACACTCTGCAGGTTGCTGAGGAGGCTGATGCTGTATTAAAGAAAGCTCACAGCGAGGCCGAACTTCATAAAACATTCAAGGAGCCTCCTCTTCTTGAAAATTTAGCAGGTAGTAGTAGCAACAAGAGCTTAAGAGCTGGAGGGGGCATTAAAGTGAAAGCAACGTTTGGTGAGGCCATAATACGGTTTACTTTGCCTCCGAGCTGGGGCTACAGAGAGCTGGAGCAAGAGATTGCTAGGCGTTTCAGCATAGATGACGTTTCCTGGTTTGATCTCAAGTACTTGGATGATGATAAGGAATGGGTTCTTCTGAAATGTGAAGGGGATCTCGAGGAATGTATCGACATACATAGATCATCACAGAGCCAAACAATTAAGATAAGTCTGCACGACGCTTTTCAAGTCAAACTGGGAGGTTCTTTTGGTAGCACTGGTGCATCCTGATAAACCCACTCAAAGCACCAGAAATATTCTGCTGAATTAGAGATTGGCACTTTCTATTTTAGCCTCTAATTGTGGGTAAAATATACCTTGAAGACCATTTTTGCAAGTGGCAATAGTAACTGGTCTTCTGCATGGTCTGGACAGATTTTTTTGTATATAGGCAAGTATTTTTGGTATCTTTGCAACTACATAAACTGAATTACAGTATTATATATGTGTGTGTTCACTTGTTTATGTTTTAAAAAATGTCTGATTTCAGGGAATGTGCCAGGAGTGTAGAATATCCATTTCACTATATGGAATATGATCTACACACTTTAACTGATCTTTGTTAAACATGAAGAACAATATGTATGTCTATGTATCAACAAACATTGCCGCTTTGTACCCACTCAAACTCCTATTGTTAGAAACTGTGCGGACAAAAAGCACAATAATAGTAGTAGTTTACATATTTTTCCAATTATGTAGGTTGTGTTCAAACTCGGTAATGAAAGGGTGCGGCTCTTTTCTCCACCAGGTTGGTCTTGCCACTTGTGTTCACCAATTGATGTCAATTTATCTATTTATCTTACTCAGTGCACACACCGAACGTCTTTTACTACCCTTGCAAACGTCTCTCTCACAGCATATCTGTGTCCAAACATATCTTCTTGTCTGCTTCTACTGGCTCAGCTGTAAAGAAAAAATATGAAGGTCCAACTATGAAATACAGTTCCACCAAACATGAAGGTTTCTGTAAATAGATTGGAATTCCTGAACATTATCAGTGTCAGATACTTTTGTTATAGGGATATATTAACCTCCGTAAGAGATTTTAGTTACTTTATAGCAACTATAGTAAGGCTAAACTCATATACTACTGCTTAGAGCATGGAGACAGTGATTGATACACTAAAAATGAATTCTTGCTACTGTCAAGTTAACAGTGGTAATTGTAATATTTGAGATTCAATCCAGAGGACCAGTTTACTCTTTACTCTTATGAGTTCAATGTCAAGCTGAGAAACAAGTGGGTTTTGAGAATTAATTGTGACAAAAGTAACAAGAATGCCTAGGTAATTTGAATTCAATTTAAATGAAGCTGGCTTAGGATCAATGATCGGATGTTAATTGCAGAACTGAACAACTATTCAAGTGCGATGAAATGCGGTCTAGAACTCAGATCACTCAGCTGGAACAACTCACTATCGTGATCTTATTCCCTATGCGTGTCGGTCTTGAATCCTAAGCTCTCGCTTGGAACAAGACGCGAAAGCAAGCTTTAGATGCGAGATCTGATTAGTTCACTTAATACCCTAATATCTACTCTCGCTGATTAGGGATACTAAGCTCATTCAATATAGGTCGACTTATCTCCTAACGGTTAGCTAGAGGATTAAATCATAGATCCAACATTAAGTGATCAGTTCAATGCAGGCAGTAAGATCAATATGAATGAAGATAGTTGAGATCACTTATTTGTGCTCAGTTCATGCGGCTAACACCCTACAACCCTAAGCAAGCTTAACCTACTACTCAATCATAAAGCAGGATGACACAGGCAAGATTTCTGAATAATACTGCATATAAAATAAGTAAAAAGACAAAGGGTTCAGGGTAATCTTCTCGTGAGAATGAGAGATGGAGCCTTCTCCCTTACAAGTTGCGTAAAAATCCAAAAGAGCAATCTAGGTTTCTTGTAAAACTAGTGTGTCCAAAAGAAAACGATAGCCTCTGCCTTTTATAGGGAGGCGCTAGTGATAGGAGAATAAGAGAAAGAGAAAGTCGAAACTAGGGCAAACTCCTAGAATAGGAAGTTTCCTTAATGATCGGGAGCAGTCTAATGCTTGATCTCTTCGGGAGCAACCCTTGGGTTGTTCTAAATGACTGTTCCACGTTGAATCCTTCAAAACGGCATTTGACTTCCTGAAACTCTCTCCTTTACTCTTTCACCTGTTCCCAACCTGGAATGATGTAAATTAAACACGAATTAGGACTGAAAATGAGCTCACTGTGCACATGTATTGGTATTAAAAACACCACATATCAGTGATCAAAAAGTATGCCACTCAATGAGCACAGGACTAAGTATCTGACTGTAAACTTACAAACACTACTGCTTAGAGCAGGAGTACAGTGGGGAAAGTTACTGCTGCTAGTCCATTCCTACTCTATGTTACTGTAAATTAATTATTGTTGAAGTATTTATATATCAGAAGGCTATCACTAGGAGAATTGAACTCACAACAACAGTTTTCTTTCTTGTTTCATCGTCCTTAGTTTCGGGTTTTGCTAGGTTCTTTCCAGTTTCTTCTGACCTGTACCTGTCATTAGTAGACATGTTCATGTTTTGTTGTCTGAATTCTCAACTGTGACTAGAATTTTGTAATATGGTTTATGGGTTTAATTATTTGATATTTCTCGTGTAAGATGATGAGTTGATGCAATGTTTTTTTTTTGAGCAAGAGTTGATGCAATGTTAAGTTGTCTTTTCAGCTGAGGAATTTTCAAACTATTTTCTTGTTGATGATATATTTGTATGCCTTCTCTAGTTACTGTTTTTCTAGGTTTGGTACCATTGTCAAAAGTTGAAATTATTTTGAATATAATACATAGATACAAACACAAAAAGCCATGCTTCTTGTGGAACAATGTTTTTATTTCAATCACGAACTGTACTTTAAATTCACACTCACAAACACAAAATTATTACATAACTAGAGAAGGCATGCACAGAACAGAGCACACTGAATAAACAACACCACGAAACTGAAGCTTGGGCTGAACGTTGAAGCATAGTTACCTGAAGGTGTAGAACCATCAGAACCTGGTCATCAGAATGTACCCATATATTAACTCAATAATCACCACTTCACAATAAAAAATGTGTAAGAACCTTAATCAAACAAACCTGAACAAGGATCCGGGGAAAGGGTTGTGAGGATTGTCTGGTTCGAGTAACCAGCATAGGCGCAAGAACGAGGTCCGCAAGAGGTACTAGTCGTGTTACCTAGAAGCAAATTCTCTCCTCCTGGGCATCGTGTAGGCGGGCAAGTTTGCCAGGTCGTAGGCCTAAGCTGAGAAGCTTCACAGCTTAGACTGATCACAAACACACAAAACCCAAAAACCATCATAATCTATCAAAAAAACCAATCTTGTGTCATGTTAAAACAAACAAAAATCCAAGATTATGAATCACTTACGTCCAATTTTTTGACGCATCACAAGAGCACCTGATGCAATTGTTTGCAGTGATGGAGTATGATCCGTTAGGCAAAAGCATAGAAGAAGCATCCAACGAGTTGTTCCTTACATAAGAGCTACAGGCTGCAATAAAAAGTTAAAAAGTTCATGACTTTATCTCAAAAAATCAGAAACCCAATCATCAACTAGTACTAAAACGTCGAACCCAACTAGATTTGTCCAATGAAACAGGTAAAGTCATAGACTTTTCAAGTTCAAACAACAATAGATTTGTCTATTTGGATAGTCAAATGAAACTGCCAGTCACAGACTTTTCAACTTTTTGTTGTAACTGGACGTTGAGTTAAAAAGTAAAAAAGAAATTAACTTTCTTACCAAACTCAGAAACCCAATAATCAATTAGTACTAAAACATCGAACCCAACTAGATTCGTCCAATGAAACAGCTTAAAGTAACAGACTTTTCGAATTCAAACCCAACTAGATTTATCCATCTAGATAGTCAAATGAAACTGGTCTTGTACCTCTGAGAGGGACGTCGAGAGGGTTATCAGCGAGGAGCTGAGCATCGCCGGAGATCCCATTGAGCGTAGCCAGCGTCCCGTTGTCAGTTCCAAACTGAGCAGCGATCGCGCCGAGGGAGCTTCCGGATTTAACCACGTGTGCATAGTGGACAACATCTCGACCGTTCACCTTATCGCAGCTACACGGCAAAGGGATCCACACCCTTTGACCGATCACGATCTCGTTCGCGTTGGGGATCTTGTTCATCTCGCTGATCCTCGGGAAACGAACCAACCCTCCGAACAGCTCGGACGCGATGGCGGAGAGCGTGTCCCCTTGCTTGACGGTGTAAACCGGAACATCGGTGGAGACGCCGGTTCCGTTTGAGCAAGTGCAAGGGATCGGTACGCGCACGACCTGGTTTGGGTTCACGCGCTGAGCGCCTGTGGTGGAGAGCGGGAGGTTGTTGGCTTCGAGGATGGAGCGGAGGTTCTCCACGGCGAAGAGGGTTTTGATGCTGGCGTACGTTGTGGCGTTCTTGGTCGAGTAGCCGACGAGAGAGCGACACGTGCTGTTTGAGTCGCCGGGAGAGCCGCATTTGAAGTTGCCGGTCATTTGGGCGGAGAGGGGGAGGAGGAAGGAGGTGGCGAGGAGAAGAAGGGGGAGGGTAAAACGGGAAGTTTCCATTTTTGTTTGTTAGTTGCCGGAGAGTTGTCAGGTGTGTGTCTCTCTCAGACGGATTTGTGTGGTTTAAAAGGACGAGGAAGAGAGTTTGGCCAGAGGAGACTTTTGGAGTTTGACCGTTGACTTTTGAGAGAAGATAAATGAGAACACAAGACTTCCAACAGACTTGCGTTTAGTAGTTTACATTAACACGCCGTGACTTGTCGATAATTTCATAATAATATGATGATTATTGTAATGATATTTTTTTTTGTTTCGGCTAATAATGTCATGATAAAGACTATTAGTATACCAAAAGTCTACTAAACACTTCAATGAAAGATTCGAATAGAAGAGGATAGAAAAATGATTTGTGTAAGGTAACGATGGTTTATACTTTGTTGGAATAAATTATGATAACTAATAATTAAATCCTTTAACAAAAAAATGATAACTAATAATTGGCCACGAGGAAGAAGATGGACTCGAAAACAGCTATACTAAAAACGGAACATCACGAATTCATTTAGGGCCATTTTCATTAAACTAAAAGGTGGAGTTATTACATGGTGAAGGTGACTGAAGACGAATGGTCAAGTTAATACGGAAAACACCTAAAGAGGAATTAAGGAGCTGCTGCATTTACATTTTTTTTAATTATAAAACATGGAATAATTGATGACTTGCAGTTAAAATGCTTCAGCATGCACCTAACTCGTCTACCTTGAAGGTCTGTAAACTGTCTCTCTGATTCTAAGTCCTATGGTTAATGGAGATGTTTAGCAAAATTGTTTGAGTTTGAATTCTGGTTGTCGACACGTGTGCCATAGTATCAAATATATTTCGGTCCACTGACAGGTATACGAAACCAAGACATCCGTATATCATTGTCTCAAAGCTAGGGATGACTTGATTTTTTTTTTTTTTGGAACACGGATGATTTGATTAAGCTTCTATTTTTAAGTGTTTCCTGCTCTTCAAGGGTATTTGTTGTGCCACACTTAAAGAGTTTACTTAGAATCAAAATCACGTCTCTCTTTTGAACTGAATATTACGAAAGAAGATTTGTTAAAAGAAGGCAGCGGCTTGTGCCTCCTGATACTTCTACCTTGTAGCTGTATACAATGTCTGATTAGTGCTATATATGATCAATTAGTGGAGATAGTCTAACTGATAGTTCTAGTGTAATGCTGCTTTAATTTCAGAGGTTGTGCGAAAGCTAGTGTAATGCGGATTTTCCTTGGGGTTAGCTTGAATCTAACAGGGAGGTACTGTCGCCTCAACAGGTTTCTTCTTTTAAAAGGCATAAAACAAATCAGAAGGATTATGGAGTAAATTGCATCATGTATAGCATATTACGGTGTATGAAATATTTCTATGTTATTATAAAAATATAATTGTTTAAGTGCATAACACGTAATTCAGATGGCAAGTAATTCTCATATTAATCATTAAATTTTAATGAAACTCTATCCTAAGTGTGAAACCCTAAACTCTGACTTATTTAACCATAAAAAGTAAACGACAACCAAAAAATAAATAAATAGAAAGACAGTAAACTTCGAAATTCTTATGCTATTATTGATTCAGTTACTTCATCTCCGCCAATGAAAATGTATTGTTCTCTTTCATATGCCTCGAAAAAGCAAAATCATCATAGATTATGAGCACCTGCTTATAAGACCTTTCAACATATAGAGGCTTGGAGCAACACGGAGGCAAGCTACAATCAACCTCCTCAGCGCTATTGGTCTCGGCCTCATCATCAATCATGCCAAACAAGTAATCGAGACGTGCCTTATCAGCTTTCTCAATCTCATCAAGTTTCAAAAGATTGTTTTGCTTTCCGTGAACAAGATCTTGACCTTCTATAAATCGGAGCCGTGCAGAAGAAAAAAGAGCTAAGTGATTAGTGAAGAGCAAGAGGACCATGATGCAGATAAAGCTGATTTTACAAGTATTCGCCATTGTGGAAGAGAAACTCGATCAGGGCTTTAGGGCTTTCTTGTTGTTGATGTTCGAAAAAGCTTGTTGTAGATTTAGGTTATGATTGGTGAGAGTCGATTTATCTAAGTTGTTTATATATATACAACCTAATTACTCGTTTCCTAGTTTACTTTGGTATTAAAAAGACGGTCGTATATACATACCGGAATAGGATTTTATCTTCTTTTGTTGGATTATTTACATGCACTCTCAAAGACTTATCTAATTTAACTAACTATAGATTTGGTTATGGTTTCTTTCCTTTTCTAATTTGCTAAAGACATAAAAACATATAACAGTTGTAAGATCGGTGAGAAAAAAAATTGTTTCTTTTAATTAAAATAGAAAATGTTCATAAACAAATTATCATAGTTACATAAAAATTTGTTTCTTTTGATTCATAGACTTGGTTTTCAATATTTCCCAAAATATCAGGATTACACTTGGAGAATCTCTCTTAAGAGTGAAAGTTGTAAATGTTTTTATATAGTTTCATCTCATCATGATGAGATTCAATCGGTTAACCGGAGTAAACCGGTTTAAGAAGAGAAAATTGCATTAGTTCTGCTATACTCTGTTTAGGTCTATTCATGGCGTCTCACCTTTCTTTCTTCTTTCTCTTGTTACTCATACATCTCTTCACCTATTTTTTCTTTTGTTTCTGCCTATTAATTTCAGTGGAATTGATTGATTGACACACATATATACCCTTTAAAGCGACTTGTGATACTTAAAAACAGTGTAAATTACACACACGCAAAAAAAAAAAGACATGATGGTCGTGCAAATGATCACATGATGGTGCAAGCGTTGGGATTGTCATCACTGAAGGCAGAGGTGTATTTGACCTCGAAGGAGCTGGCACGAGCAAGCGGGGCCACAAGAGGATCGGCGAGTGCATTGCGAACATAGCCAGGAGGGGCCTTCTTGTCGTAGGCACCAGGTGCGTAAGGGTGGGGCACCACCTCGTAAGGCACGTATGGCCACAGCTCCGCCTTCTTCCCCGTCCGATGCATCACCCGTCGCACCACTTTGTTGGGTTGGACGAATCCCTCGACCGTTAGTTTGCTCTGTTTAGGATCGACCGTGACATTGGTAACTCCTTTCATGCCTTGCACCGACTTCCTCACCCGTCTCTCGCACCCTTCGCAGTCCATCTTCACTTTTATCTCCACCCTCTTTTTTTGTTGTTATTGTCGACATGGTACACAACACACACTCTTAATTTACTACATCAAAATAAATTGCAAGAGAAAAAGAAGTATGTTATAGAATGAGAAGAGTGCCTGGAACTGCTTGAGCTTTCTGTGGCGGCGTTCCCGGTAACAGAGGTCCACGAAGCCCATCAACGCCGATTAGTTTACCCTTTTTTTCCTTCTCTTTTCAGACCGTCGACTGATCAAGCTAAATCTAGAGTACATATGCATAAGCAGCGAGACAAGGTCGCCACTTTACACGTGGACGAGTGAGGGAATGGGTACGTCACTGCCAGCTGTTTTGTTGTAGAGCTTTCTAGTTGATTTGAGAAAGGTGTGTGAGGAGCAAGCAAACCCAAGCATTTTATCCGCCTATTTGGAGGTGGAACCCTCCTTATCGCCGAGCAGGTTTTGACTTTTGTAATAGTTTTGTGCGGAATTTATTAGGTGGACGAAGCTCGTCTTGTATTAGTTTGATTTCGACATTTTATTTAAAACAAGCTTGTAACCGTATCTGATTTTTCATTCATCAGTAGATTTTATATATTTTATTTAAAAAAAAAAGTTTTGACTTTTGTACACAATGACAACATGGAATTATCAACCAAACATAATAAAAGAAACTAGCGGCGGGTAAAATATCATGATTAGGGCCGGTCTAACTTTATTTAAAAAAATTATGATGCCCTACATTCAAATACAAATTTATACCCACATTCTTCGCATAATTGTTTTTAGTATCCTATATGTACTTATAATACAACTAAAATTGTTGTATAAAATCGAGATGCCTAAACAATCGATTCATTTGCCTATGCCTCGGACTGGGCCTTGCAGGTATCAAGATCCATAGTAGATGTGTATCAGAGTTCAACATGAAACCATTGAACGCAAAGTACAGACTGTGGGAGCCAGTTGAAAAGATGCATGGAACCCTAGATAACAATGCATAATCTCCAACGAGTCGACCAGTTTCTGATATTTGCATCAGACGGACTATGGGAGAAGCTGAGCAACCAGGAGGCATTCAGAACCATCAGAGATGAGAAACACAATCCGAATTTCAATTACAGTCACATTAATTTCATAAAGATGATCAAAGTGAGAATGTTGATGCAGGGGAAAGCAAGAAAGAGACTTGTGAAAGCGGCAAAGAAAAGAGAGATGAGATACTCTGATCTCAACCTTGGTTTAAAAAAAAGGCGAAATGTGATTGCACCTCTTCGCATGTTGAGAGAGGCGTGAGAAGGCATTTCGACGACGACATCACTGTGGTTCTTCTCTTCCTGAACACCAATCTTCTCAGCAGAGCCTCTTCTCTCAAAAACCCCTGTGTATTCTACCCGTGGTGGTGGGCATTGCTGCTTTACCCTAGAAACTCTAAAACTAGGTTCCTACCAACTTGTAGTTATTAATATATACCAACCAAAAATATGTTTTGCATCCTCTGTTTTTATATATCTTTTTGGTTCACTCCTATAGTAAAATGTTAAACATAAGCTACTAACTTGTTGGATACCATTAATCTTTTTCTTTTCTTTTTAATGCTCGGACTTGTCAATTTAAAATGTGGTATCTCTCTTCTTAAGTTTCCAAGAGTAGCCTATGGAAACCTATTCCCAAAAATTTCTTCTATAAATGGAATATCAAGCCAAAGCCAAGAATGAATATTACATAAAAAAAGAAAATCAGGATCTCTAAGAGATGAGTCAAGTGACAATGGTTGATGTGTAACCTAAATAATTAAGTAACACCAACTAGTAGTGTGTGTATGGGTTTTATATACCTCATTTACAAAGAAGATGAGAGGGGTTTGAATTCAAAGATGTCTTCTGCACAAGGGACAAGAAGCGTGCCCGCGAAGCCACTTGTCGATGCAAGGTAGATGGAACATATGATGGCAATGCGGCAAACTTCTAACAGTCTCTCCCACCTGAAAGTCCTGTATCGTCACCACCAGTCAAATATTTAATTTAGATCTTTCCAACCACTTATCATCATCATATTGTACGCTGAAAATTATCATTTACTATTTTAGTTGGGAAAGTGAGGAGAAACCTGAAGGCATACAGAGCAAGAGACCATATCCTCCCCTGAGGTGTTGTCTGTAATTAGAACCTTTGGGATCATGTCGAGAGAATCCCCTGTGAGACCCTTTGAAACGGCAGTGCCGAAGATATCATCTTGGTCTTGGAATTGTGACTCCATAGCTCCCATCTGTTATTATTATTATTATTAAAAAAATAGGATGATGAGAAATAGAGTGAATGATGCATCAAACAAAGGTATAGTTACCTGACTCTGGACAGCACTAAGCATTGCAGGACCAATACGCTCGCGAACAAGCCTCCCGCTCAAAAGGCTAGCAATGACGTCAATCTATATTGGTGGTGATGGAAAATAGGTTGAGAAAAGGAGAAAATCAGAATATTAATGAAAAGAAGGAGATCAAGAAGAAGAGGAGGTTTTTACCAAGTAGAGAAGGCAAGCAATACCAGATTCATCGGATTGCCAGAGGAGGAGGGAAGACTCAAGGACATCGATGGAGAAGACAGCACCAGAAATAGCACCAACGACTGCTCCTCTCATGAAACCGGTTTCTGTTTCTTGGCCGATCAAAGCCCCTGTCAAGGCTCCTAGCAAACTCCCCACTGCAATATCAACCAAAATAAAATAATAAAAAACAATGAATGTATAACGTGTTCTTCCTCCTCCTCCTCCTTACATTGTTTGATAAATTTCTCTTTGGAAAATGAATAAAACAATATATATATATATATTAGAAGAAAAGGAAGGGGACGGAACCTAGAGCGAAGAAGAAGGTGAAGAGGGCGGAGAAGAGGTTGGCGAGGATGGCGGAAACGGCTGAATGGAAGGAATCTTTGATCCGATGGAGGAGTGAGAGAGGAGAGAGATGATGATAAGAATCCATTTTCTTTGCCAAAGAAGGCCCCGAGAGAGGAATGAAGGAGAGGAGGGAATGACTTTTTTGGATTTCTTTCTTTTTAATTTGTTGGCCTTTTGTTAATGGACAAGAGGTGGAGATTAACCAATGAGCAAGGAACCTTCTTCTCTCTCTCCGCTGACTATAAATTTCTTTTTATCGTTGCACAATCACGCGTTGCGTTAAGCAAGTTACAAGAATAATACTAATCTTCAACAAGAGTGGATTGAATTTTATAAAGGGTGGTTAAGACTTGACTTTTTTTACAATTAAAGGAATGAGGCGAGCACAAGGGCCCACTTCTTCTTCTGACCTTTTTTTCTTTCTTGGAAACCCTTTTTTCCTCCTCCTCCGCCACTCTTTGCTCCCTCTCCTCATTATTGAACATGCTCATTGTCCCCTTTACTCGTCTTTCCAATTACCAAACACTACAACCACGCTTTATTATACTTCTTGTAAGATATGTGAAACACGAACTCCAACCATGTTTCATCAACAAAATGCTCTCAATCCCATATAAAATAATTTATATTTCAACAAACGTATCTCAAGCCGTACAATGCCAACAACCTTCTTCTTCTTGGATGGACCACTTGTTCCCTTTGATTACAGCACACTCACCTTCCCAAAGTGGACCAAATAACTGATTATCTCAGAATCAACCATACACAAACACAGTATGCCTTCCTCCCATCCCCATTTCAAACATCAATTTACAAACTCATCTACTCACCATGAAGACTAGACGAGTCTAGAGTCGCATCAGGTGTCGTGCTCCAGAAAAGCAATGCACCCCCCATCTTTGGTTCCACCTAGGCACTGCGCTATAGTTTCCCTTGGCTGCAGGAAAACCACCTTCCTCAACATCTGATCTGCCTGATTTCAACTTGAAGACCTTCCCCCATGCTCTTCATATTGTAGTAATTAAGAAAAGGTCAACTAACTGGTATGAATGTAAAATACTACATTCTTTTCTCGATTTCACGGATGGTTTTGTCGCGTCCTCTTGGAAGAAATGTCCCTGAGCTCGTTCGGACCCTATTGAGGAGAAGGACGGGGTAGGTCAGTAAAAGAGAAGAAGTAGGAAGCTTATGAGAATTAACTTGATACAGTACGAGTACTAGACCTGCTATCTGTGCTCTTTCCAGACTTCTGATCGATAACAGTTGACTTCTCCATATGCAATTTAGCTAGGTAGGCTCTATGCATTCTTCCTTGGGCTATCCTGAAACCGAAAATAATAAATACATGAAAATTAAGCACCCCAAAGAACTAATGGAATCATCACTAATCACTCACCTACTTAGAGAATTCACAACCATAATTTTATTACTTCATGCTTCATATTAAGTTTCGTTTTGATATTTTTCATAAAGATTAAAAAAAAGTGTGTAATAGACTAATATATCCTTATTTAATGTATAAAATATTGAAAATGGTTTAAATAAAAGTTTATTAGTTTTCAAAAGGGTAAACAATGAATTTAATATACAAAGTTATATTAGAATTGTAAAATGACATTTATTTTGAAACAAAAAAATAAACCTAAATATATTGTTCATTTTCATTAAAATAAACCTTTTAAATATTTAATTAATTTCATATTTATTTAGATAAATGTATATTTCATTTTTCACTTAATATTTATATAAAATATTTGTTAATTTCGTGTTTATTTAAAACTTAAATGTATATTTCATTTTAAATAAAAAAACTTTTTAAATATCTAATTAATTTTGTAATTATAACTAAAATCATGTAGAATTTTATATTAAATTTGTATTTAATATAACACTTTTCAATTAAAATTTTGATCCTTAACCAATAATATATTTCAATTCAGAATTTTGTATCACATAATATAAAATATGCTATCACTACACTACAAGAAAACAGCGGTATTCTGACGGACGTTCCGACGGAAAATGAATTCCTCGGAATATACTGAGGAATTTCCGAGGCAATTCCGAGGAAACACAAAATTTGGCTTCCTCGGAATTTCCTCGGAATATACCGACGGAATTCCGAGGAAAATTCATTTCGTCGGAATATTCCGACGGAATACCGAGGAAAATAGTATTCCTCGGAAAAAACCGATGAATTCCGAGGAAATATTATAGACGTTAGAGAGCCGTTGGGGGATTTTAAAAATTCCGAGGAAATTCCGAGGGCAGAAAGGTTTTCCTCGGAATTGCCTCGGAATAGATCTTGTCGATTTAGGGATTTGATTATACATTCCTTTTCCTCAGAATTTCCTCGGAATTTTCTGAGGAAATTCCGACGAAGATAGAGTTTTCCTCGGAATTCCCTCGGAAAATTCCGAGGAAAATCCGAGGAACTTGGGGTTTAAACCGAAAACAACGTTTTACGGATTGAATAACACGTATATAACCTTCATTAAGTGTCTTAACCATATTATGAAGTCAAACTTTGGTGTTTTACCCAATAACAAACACTTTTACGATTGCATGAACGAAAACCACACAACATAAGAGAAACACTTATACACTTTAACAAACGGTAAAGGGAATACTTACAATTATTTTTGAAATTTTGTTATTTCATGGTTTATGATCATCTATACAAAGAATCCTCAATGGTATGCATTATAATTGTATAAGAAATGAAATACGGCGAAAATAATCGATGTTTTGAAACCCCAAACCCTGGTTCCTCAGAATTTCCTCGGATTTTCCGAGGAAATTCCGAGGAAACCTGGTTCCTCGGAATTTTTCATTTAACCGGGTAAACCAAGCCGCCAAATATTTCGCGAAAATTGAATTAATGATTTCCGAGGAAATTCCGACGGATATAGTAAATATTTCCGAGGAAATTCCGACGGATAATTTCCGTCGGACCCCTCATTTTATTAGGTCGAGCCCGACCTTCTTCCTCATTTCTCTCCGCCGCACTCTCTCTTTCCCTGCGATTTCGTCGACTCCTCTCTTCTCCCTTGCGATTTCCGGCGCTTCTCTCTTCTCCCTCGCGATTTCCACCCTAATCCTCATGTATGAACCCTATCCCACTCTTTTAGGTTAGATTTGTATGGTTTAAGTAGATTTGATGATTTTGGAATGAGATTTATAGATTTTGTTAGGGTGAATGTTAGATTTGTGTAAAATCGAGTTTGATTATGTATTTCACTTGATTTGAATTTTTTTTTTAGTTTTATTAATTTTGTGGTTATAAAAATCGAATTTGTAATTATATATATATATTGAAAACGTTTTTTGTATATAAAATCTATTTTTTGCATTTTAAATTCATTTATATATTATTAAACATTTTTAAAATCTATAAAACTTTTTTAAGTAAAAATCATATATATATTTAAAATCATTTTTTGTGGTTATAAAACGTTTTTTGTATTTTTATATAAAATATAAATTTCTATATTTATTAAACATTTTTAAATTATGAAAACTATTTTTTGTAATTATTTAACATTTTAAATATTTTAAAACTATTTTTTGTAATTATTAACTGTTTTGGGATTTATTTAAACTTTTTTTTTAATTTTTATACTATTTTATTATATTAAAACTAATTTTGTATTTATAAAACATTTTTTTTATTTATAAACAGTATTTTATTATTTTTTGTATTTATAAAAACTATTTTGTATTTATAAAAAGATGATTTCATATTTATAAAAATATTTATATTTATTAAAACTAATTTTGTATTTATAAAACATTTTTTGATTTAAAAACACTATTTTATTATTTTTGTATTTATAA
This sequence comes from Brassica napus, assembly GCF_020379485.1. Lineage (NCBI taxonomy): Eukaryota > Viridiplantae > Streptophyta > Magnoliopsida > Brassicales > Brassicaceae > Brassica > Brassica napus. Next base: position 20,942,157 of record NC_063439.1, read on the forward strand.
AAACTATTTTGTATTTATAAAAGATGATTTCATATTTATAAAAATGTTTATATTTATTAAAACTATTTGTATTTATAAAACATTTTTTGATTTATAAACACTATTTTATTATTTTTGTATTTATAAAAACTATTTTGTATTTATAAAAGATGATTTCATATTTATAAAAAATTTATATTTATTATAACTAATTTTGTATTTATAAAACATTTTTTTTTATTTATAAAAACTATTTTATATTTTTTTGTATTTTAAATATGTTTTCTTTTCAATTTTATTTTATATTTTCGAATTTCAATTTAAAAAAATAAATTTATATTTTTTTTTTTTAATTTTGGAAATATTCCGAGGAAGTGTATCCCTCGGGATATTCCGACGACATCTTCCTCGGAATATTCCGAGGAAATTCCGACGAACTTGTGGTCCTCGGAATTTCCTCGGAAATTCATTTCCTCGGAATTCCGTCGGAAATTTCCGAGGAATTTCCGAGGAAAAATGAAATTCCGAGGAGTTATTTCCGAGGACTTTTTTCGTCGGTATGTCGTCGGAATAGCGTTATTCCGACGACATACCGACGATTTTTTCCTTCAGTATGTCGCTGTTTTCTTGTAGTGCTAAAATTTAATTATTGTATGTGAACTACAAAATTGTTGTATTTTAAAATATTATATCAAACAATTAGTAATATTGTAAATATTACAATTAGTCACATAAAGCAAATAATTATGTGTGTACAAATAAAAATAATCATCCGCACGGTTGTGCGGGTCAAGATCTAGCTACATTTTACAATTGTAAAACAAATCTTTAAAAACATATGTATTATGGATACTAGACTCACCAAGAAATTGTGGTAAATATAATCAACTGAAACATGTTGCTCTTAATATAAAAGTGTGCATATGAAACTAACAGAAAATAGATAAAGTTCATTTCGGTTTCTATAATAACAGCACCTAGGAAAAAAAAGATCATATGCAAATAACAAAGAACCATAAGACTTTTTACCAACAAAAAAAAAAGAACCATTACCTGAGAAAGTTGTGTCCATAAAATATCGCGGAACCACCCATTAATAATAGTGGAAACTTTGTGCAAAGTTTCCTCTAGTAATATGAAACTAGGCTGGAGAGGCTTGATAGGGGATACACCAAGCACGAAGTTAATGTTGTTGATGTTGGCAGATGGTTCACACATGAACAAAATGAGTAAATGGCAAATGATTGTGAAGCAGAAGAAAGGCAAATGTAGAAAGCTACCAACAGAGACCCTTGGTGGTTTTAGCAGTGTCAGCACCTCTGGAGCCACTCTATTCCGCTTCAAAACCACTAGTCACTCGACAGCTTCATACATGAGTAATTATGAAGACCAAAACATGTCTAGTCTTTAAAGCTGAGCCATTATCTACAGCACCTATAGAGGTCGCAGGGGTTGGAGATCTGTCCACAAAGATAGAACATGCTGGAGATATTAGCCCTGGAAACGAACTCTCATTCTTTCAGTTTGTGTAAACTTGGAAAAAAAAAACAGTTTTGAAAGTAAGTTTATCTCTCAAGGTGGTGATACTTTGATTATATGATCGTTCTTTATGTTAGATTTTTAGCTCCTATCTTAGATACTGAAAAAGGATCTTGTAAACTGGAACTGGAAAGCAAACTCCAATGATATGCGATAATATTGTAATTACAATATCAAGCTTTACAACAAATCGGACGTAAGCATGTTCAATATTTTTGCAGTATGTTGTGTTGAAGGCCATTGGTTACATCATCATTTCACCCTTCCGCAACAAGAAATTTGTTGTATTTTATGAAGTGTGGTGTGTGATTCATGCATAACTTATTATAGTTACAACCATTGTCTACGTTACCATTTAATAATTAAAGATCTTACATCGTTTAACGACTAAATCAAAATATGAATCGATTAGAAAATCACCGAGTAGAAGAAAGACGACCATGATCAAAATCTAAATCTAATATTAGTATAATAAATAATAATAAAATTCAATGATTTTGGTCTGATTCAAACTTAAGCCAAAGTAGAATTAGTCTTTTCTTTTTGTCATCTAAATTTTTATTAATCAAACCACATTACAAATCCAAACATGGATGGATACAAGTCTGAAACAACCGATCTAAAGACCAAACGAAGAGATAAACTGTCGGCGATTTAGATGAAACATAAAACCCGAAGCGACCAAAGTATCGAACGTTTTTCTTTTAATACGTAAAAGAAGTTCTTTCGGTTTCCTCCTCTCTAACTTTCCCTTTTCTTCTTTATTTTCTCATCAACATTTGTAACCTCACTTTAAAAAGGGACATCACCTCCAATGCCCAATCTCCTCCTCAATCAATCTCCTATGCACCATAAAATATACTATACCCATCAAGCATTAATGAATATGTCAAAAGACCAAAAGGACATATTTTAATTGGAACCAAGAATGTCCCAAACCAATCGGCATCCAACATAACTCGGGTTTGGTCGGATCTGAATTGGATGGGATGGATTGGTCTGTAAAAAAAATTAAAAGTGGTTCTTATGTTTGTTGGTTTGGTCTAAAAAAAAAGAAAAAAGTGAATCCCGATTCTCCCCGAGCTCCCCTCCCCCCCAGACCACCCAACCTACAGCTCCTCCTGCAGCTCCTCCTCCACTCCCCCTCTCCACCCCTCCTCCACTCCTCCTCCACTCCTCCTCCACTCCTCTCTCTCTCAGCTTCTCGAACGCTGCCGGTAAGTTATGCTCTGTTCGAGCATTATTTCGGAAGTAGGTTTTGGGGGTTTTAATAGATTTGTAATTGTGACAAGTTTTGTTTAGTTTCGGGGTAAATTTCGGTATAATGAATTTCGGTAGGTGAATTGGAGTTGAGGGATAGGGATAAACCCTAGATTATTCAATTGTTCTTGATAAATTGTAGTAAAACTGAATAACTGGGTACAACTGGTAGAATTAGGAAAACAAGGAAAAATTCGAATAACTGGTAAAACTGTAGCAGGATAATAGTAGGGGAAATTGTAGTGAGTTTCTTTTGTTGGTTCCTTTTGGCAGGACACAATGAGCAATCACGTCAGAGATATACCTGGTAGTCCGAAAGAGAGCTACAAGATGTTGTATAGCTATTTGTACATGTTAGAGCAAGTGAATCCGGGGACAAAAACCTGTTTGAAATTGGATGATAGAAGTAAATTTGAGTACCTTTTCATAGCTTTGGGAGCTTGCATTGAAGGGTTTGCAGTTATGAGGAAGGTGATAGCTGTGGAGGGGATACGTCTGAAGAACGGTGGTGTTTTAGTTTCGCGAAAGCTCAGGATCCTAATGGTCAGAGTTATCCACTTGCGTTTGCAGTAGTAGATGGTGAGAATCTTGCTAGTTGGACTTGGTTTTTCGAGATGCTTAAAAGTGTTATACCAGACTCTTCTGAACTGGTTTCATTAGTACTCTTCATCAGAGCTTGATCTTCGCCATAGGAAACGTATTTCCACAGGCTCACCATGGTCATTGTTTATGGCATTTGAAGGAAAGGTGAAATTGCATGCTTGTAACGTCAACAAGAATATAGTCGGGCAAAAACTTATGGAGTTGGGCAGATATTACACGGTTGATGACTTCAATTCTGCTTACGACTCATTTAAGATAAGATGTCCAGCTGCGTACAAGTATGTGGAGGAATGTGGTATTGAAAAGGACAAATGGGCAAGGGTTTTTTTCCCACGTGATAGGTACAACTTGGATACAAGCAACACTCTGGGATCAATGAAGAACGTGTTTAAAGAGGCAACAAGGTGGGCCTTAATACCAATGCTGGATTGTATCATTAGGAAATTCTCTGATTGGTTCACTCAACGGAAGGATGTTGTTTCTAGATCAATGAATACAAGACTAGTGCCTCGGGTTGAGAACTACTTGCACGATCTATGGGCTGTTGCACATAAGTTACCTGTGCGGGAAATTGATCGTTACGAGCTTAAGTACGAGATCACTGACACTGCAGGAAAGGTGTTTTGGGCGACCTTGGTTGGAAAAACTTGTACTTGCAAGGTGTGGGACTATGAAAAGTTCCCTTGTCTGCATGGACTGGCAGCTTATATCTATTTCGCTAGGAATGTTGATGGCAGGCGCCTTGATATCCATGAGTTGTGCTCAAAATACTACTGGACGGAAATGTGGCATTTGGCGTATTCCAGAACACTTAATGTTGTGCCCGACATGGCTTCTTGGAATGTACCAGATCAGATCAAGGAGGTGAAGATCATACCTCCATATCGCATCAAGCGGCAAGGAAGGAAAAGAGTTTAAATTTGGATGAATTTGGAGTAATGCATATTTCGAGTAATGCATTTGGGTACTTGATTTGTGGTGTAAGCTCTTGAACTTTGTTTCATTTCGTGTTGTATCGTGTTGTATGACTTGGAAAACTGCGTAAAACTTGAAATCTACTTTGTTTTGTAATGACATTAGTATTATCTATATCAAAACTCGAATCTCATAGTTTTTTCTCTATCAAAACCTGAATATCATAGTTTTATATTTGTTTTCGCAACTCTAACATATATTTATAATAAAACTCGGTTATCAATTTCTGAAATTTAGGAAAAAAACTCTCATGTATCCCTTACGAGACCTTGCAATTCCAATAACACTTTGTTGGCCAAAGACATCTTACAAACGAAACTTTCGAGTTATATCTATTCGCTAAATATAATTGCACGGAACTATATATATAACAATTTAAACTAGTAATATTGAAGGTAAAACTAGATAACCAATTTTAATAGATTAGTAACACTAAATAAATTAGAAACCGACAAAAATATAACTATGACCAAAGTTGGGAATACTAGTATTGGGTATAACTATGAACAAATTTTTTTTGGGCAATTATCTCAACCACACAAATTTACTCCCCTCCCAAAGCTTTTCAAGTACTTTCAGTTTGACTTTTTATCCCTTTTTCATCTCTCCCTCTCTCTCTCTCTATTTCTCCCCCCATTTCCTCTCCCTCTCTCTCGTGTCTCTCTCCCTCTCGTCTCTCTTCTCTATTTGAGAATCGAATTCTCTCCCCCCTCGCCGAGCAAGTGAGATGGAAAAAGTGAAGATGGAAGTGGGTTCGGGTTCGGGTTCGTCTTTATCGCAAAGGAGCCGCTGCCGATTTTCTTGTCTGAGGTTGTGTCACTGTGGCTTGCCGGCGAAAATAAGGCAAGCTTGGACTGAGAAAAATCCTGGTCGACACTTTTATGGCTGTCCGCGTTTTAAGGTATGAATATATGATGGAATCTGGATATAATGGCATCTGAATTTGAATTGGGTTTGAATTTTGACCTTATTGCAGCTTGGAAATGAATGCAATTACTTCTCTTGGTTCGATGAAGAGGTTGGTACAGAATGGCAAAGGAGAGCATTGCTTCAAGCCCGTGATGAAATCCAGGAGAAGGATAAAGTGATTGAGCAATTACAGAAGACCATTTCTGAAATGAAAAGCCACTTGGAGAAGAAGAAGACAGGGAAGGGCGGGGGCGGGAATGACGAAAATGAAGAAGATGACATTGTTAGGAAGTTTGAAGAATTGTATGCTTAGTTTAAGTGTGGTGTTGAAGAATTAGTTTTCCTAGTATTTCTAGTTTTCCTAGTTTTCCTAGTTTTCATTAAGTTTTCCAAGTTCTCCTAGTTGTCCTAGTTTTCATTAAGTTATCCTACTTTTTCTAGTTTTCCTTAAGAGGCACATTCAAAATATAACAAGAACAAGTTCCATCCAACATACCTAATAAGTCAATAGGTTTTCAACATCCACACAACAACAAAATAATGGGTCCAACTTCCCACAAAATACATAACCGAGTTTACAAAATACATAACCGAGTTCTTCACTCCCTGCTTCCTTGCCCTTCATCCATAGCTTTCTTCATAAACGCCTCAAACGGAACCACCATCCTTTCCTCAAACTTGTCCATTGTCTTCTTAACTCTCTTTAGCTGAGTGCCAAACATTTTCACTTGTTTGATCAACTCCTCCATCATCTTCTTCTGGCTTGCGCCTCCTTCCTCTCCACCTTCTTCGTCATCCTGATCTTCGTCGACAGCCTCTTGTGCATTTGGATCACGCGCAGCAACGTCTACATCATACATCTCTTCAAAAAAGACTGAATGTCCTTCTGCAAGACGCTTTACCCAACTGTCAACAGAAATATCATCGACATCAACGTCGTCCTCCTCTTCAGTCATCTCTTCCAAAAGAGCTACTTCTTCTTCTGTCTTGGTAGGAAGGATGCTGTGGATATCCCGTGACTGATACCAAAAAATTTAAACCAAAAAATAATCTTATGTTAGTATAATGCTACAACATTTTCAAAGTTTGTAGGGGAAGAAACATACCGTTATTTTGTCCAGTTTGTCCAGTTCCCGATTCAATTTTGAAAGTGAAAACCCTTTCATCCCTGTTGATTTAAAGACTGATCTGCACATCCTAGGACAGTCTACATCGACGTCTTCAACCTCTTTTCTGAACTTCAATCCCAACTTGGGAATTGCCTCAAAAGCAAGCAACTACATACCAATCATGTACAAACACTTAACACAATAAAATTAACAAATGATAAGGTTATTATCTTCAATTGCTTACCTCCAGTGGCAGACAGAAACCTGGAAGTGGCCATAAAGTCTTTTCTCTAACCCGACCTCCAAAATGATCTATGGTGTGCGATATCTCCTTAACCATGTAATCAAACGAGTACCTCCCCCATGGAAAGTTTTTGCAGAACTCGAGATCGTCCACAGCTCTTTGGAAGAATTCCAAAACATCTCTGGCGCCTTTTCCTACTTTCGTTTGCGCACAGATAACACTTCCTAAAAAGAACAAAACCATCATCTTCAGCCGGTCTCTGTGTTCTCCCATAGCCAACAGCTTCGCTTTGACATCCTCAAGCCTTATTGATTCTCCCTTCTTGAAATGGCGCTTCACGAACTTTCTATCACCAAACTCCTTATACCCAAGTGGATAGTTGCGGCAGCTAAGACCTGAGATCAAAGCGTGTTCTCTCAGGCCATAGCGGATGGGAACACCATTCACAATGAACCACACTTCCTTCCTCTTCGAGCTATCCACTGTCCGCAATAGCAACATCCACATTCCTTGGACCATGTGGTTTGAGTCCTTCTCCAGGTGGAACACGTGACAGAATTGTGGATGCTTCTCAAACCACTTCCTCTCAGTATCACTCATCGGCGGTTCCAGATTGTCAAATGTAACCATAACGTCTTTGACGAAACATTTGGTCGCTAGCTTTATTTGTTTCTTGTACTCCGACTCATAGAAGTACATCCTCAACGGTTTGATTGCCTCGGTTGCCTCTAATTCCTGCAAGTAACATTGTGTTCTACATCAGTTATGCAAGTACTAAAACATAGTTCTCCTAAGTTATCCGAGCCTTTCCTAGTATATCTAGTTAAACCCTATTCAAGTTCTACACTTATTACCTCTTCTCCTTGCCCGAGAACCCCTTCACCATCACCATCAACATTTCCTAATTCCGCTTCCAATGGGGGTTCTCCTTGTTCTTGATTTTCATTTTCATTTTGACCTCTGTTCTCTTCGGGAGTCCCGTTCTCTTCTTCTCCGGTGTCTTCCTCCTCTTGGATTTTTTCTTCATCTTTGTTCTCTACTTCTTCATCGCTATTTCCTTCTTCCTCTTCATCTTTGTCTCCATTTTCGTCTTTCTCTTCTTGAGATTCATCGCTATTTCCTTCTTCCTCTTCATCTTTGTCTCCATTTTCGTCTTTCTCTTCTTGAGATTCATCGCTATTTTCTTCTTCCTCTTCATCTTCGTCTCCATTTTCTTCTTCCCTTTCTTTCTCCTTCTCCGATTCTTCTTTCTCTTTCTCCCGATCTTCTACATCCTTAGCCGGTTCTTCTACTTCATTCTCCTCCGCAACTCCCATGGTTCCAACAAAATCAACCGCCGGTGATTCCTCATCCGTCGTTTTTCTCTTCTTGGAACTCTTCTTCGGTTTGTTCTTCTTCGAGTTCTTCGAGGTCCCGCTCTTTTGCGGAGGAGGATCCGTTGGAGGAGGCCTATCCTTTCTCTTACCCAGCCTAGTTTCAACCATGATTCACACGTTTTCGGTGAATAATCGAAGGGAAATCGAAGGAATCGAAGGGGAGTGGGATGTTCTTATCTAGGGTTACGTTTTCGAATTTGGGGAAAACCGTTGAGAGAGAGGGGATTCCGATAGAGAGGGGAAATGGAAATAAAGGGGAGACTTGGTTTAAATCGAAATTGAGTGGTTATTTGGATTCGGGTTCGAGATGGTTAAAATCGAGATTGGATCGGAGGGTTTAAGTTGGATTGGAAACGGTTAAGTCTAATTTATGATCTTTGGTTCGTATTTCAATTCGATTCGGTTTTCCCTCCGGTTAAACTTGGTAAAACCCGTAAATAGTTTACCTTCCTTAGGGTTAACTGTAAATTCCAGCAATTTGCCATTTTATATTTTTTCTTTTTTGTTTCATGTCCTTCAAAGATTGACCGATAAGGAGGGTGGGCATTGGAGGTGATGTCCCCTTTAAAAAGTTGATAACTTTCTCGAGAAAATAATACTTTTTCTACTTTCTTACTATCCCCATCTTTTTACCTCATATAGACTTTACTTATCTCACCTAACTTTTAAAAGTCCCTCTCTCTCTCTCTCATTTTCTAATAAATAAAAAAACCTTAAAACTCTTGATTATTGTAACTAGAAAACTCTTGTAACTATCTGATTCTCGAATCACTGGAGAATATACTTTACGATGGGTTGTACGACCTCCAAGCTCGACGACCTTCCTGCGGTTGCGCTTTGTCTCGACCGTTGCGGTTTCCTCCAAACCGCGATTCAGCAGCGTTACGCTCTCGCCGACTCCCACCTCTCCTACACGCAGTCCCTCCAAGTAGTCGCCCAGTCTCTTCACACCTTCATCGATCACCACCACCGCTTCGCCGGAGAAGACTCTCACCACCCGCCGGAAGAAGATGACGACGATTCACCCAAGAGAGCGGACTCCGGGTCGGGTCATATCGAATTCGATTCGGACTCCGACGAGATTGACTCCTTGCATCACTCATCTCCTCTCCACGAGGATCCGAGTTTTACCCGTTACTCGAATCCGGATCCTCCGTCGTCTTCGTATTTGCATATGAACTACATGAAGAACAGCTCGATGCCTCCTTCCGTCGTCTACGAGCAGAGACCTTCGAGCCCTCAGAGAGTTTACTTGGGCGAATCGTCAGCCTCTAACTATGATAATCCATACCCGAGCTACGGACCTTCGAAACCGCCTCCTCCGCCGCCACCGAGGACGGAGGGTTGGGACTTCTTGAACCTTTTCGATTACGCTCCGTACACTCTTACTCAGGATGATTCGAGAGAGGTGAGGGAGGAAGAGGGTATTCCCGATTTGGAAGACGATTTCCATCGCGAGGTTGTGAAGGAAGTTCATGGGAAGCAGAAACTCGTCGCCGGAAAAGCTCCGGTTCCGGCCGTGGACGACAAGGAAGAGCCGCCGGGTGGTGGTGGTGGTCAGGCTTCTCGGTTTCAGACTAGGCCGAGCCTGGCGGTTGAGAAAGAAGACAAGGAGGAGTACGAGGTTCACGTCGTGGAGAAGAAAGTTGTTAAGAGTGGTGGAGAGGAAGCGCCACGTGGCGGTGGTGTCAGGAGAGGGGTGCCTGAGGTTGCGAAAGAGATAGAAGCTCAGTTCTTTAGAGCTGCAGAGTCAGCAAGTGAGATTGCTGTGCTGCTTGAAGTGGGGAAACAACATCCTAATGCTCGCAAACATGGTTATGGTTAGCTTTCATCATCATCATCATCTTTCTTCTTTATTTGGATTTTGATGATTCAGTTGCAGAAAGGTTGATTCTTTGTCGAAATCTAGTGAATTTATTTATGGTTTTGTGTCAACATATGATTGTGTTGCAGAAAGTTTGAATCTAGTGAATTTTTTTCTTTTTGTAACACATCTAGTGAAATATATGATTCTGTTCTAGCTTTAGTGTGTTGTGAAATAATTTTTTTCAGCTTTACTGTGTTGGAACCATTCTTATTAGTTTATTACAAAACTTGTCTGTGCACGTATAGGAGCAGCAGCTTCGTCAAAGATGATACAAGAAGTAACTCCATCGCCTTCTGTGGTCTCGTCGTCTCAACCATCAACCTCTAAGAAAGCTAAAGCCTCTTCTTCCGCGGCAGCAGCTGCACCTACATACGCAGATATTGAGGCAGAGCTTGCATTAAGGTCTCGTAATCTGTCTTCCACATTGCACAAGCTACACCTATGGGAGAAGAAGCTCTACGAAGAAGTCAAGGTATGTTCGTTCGTTCCTCACTGAGCTAGTTCATACTTCTCTTCTTATTTTTGTGGTGGTTTGATCTTCAGTTTTTGTGAGCAGGCTGAGGAAAAACTGCGTTTATTACACGAGAGGAAGTTAAGGAAGCTGAAGCGTATGGATGAAAGAGGTACCGATGCTCCCAAGGTAGATTCAACAAGAAGATTCGTGAGAAGTTTGTCCACCAAGATAAGGATCGCCATCCAAGTCGTTGACAAAATATCCGTTACAATCAACAAGATAAGAGACGAAGAGCTATGGCTGCAACTGAATCAATTGATCCAAGGGTAAAGCTGGAACAAGTTTAAGATTCAATCTGTGTTTCACTTTCTTTATTTCATTCATTTCTCTCTTCCAGGCTGAGCAGAATGTGGAAATCCATGCTTGACTGCCATCGAAGCCAGTGTAAAGCTATTAAGGAAGCCAGAGGTTTAGGCTCCATTAGAGCGAGCAAAAAGCTCCCTGATGATCATCTCGAGGCTACAAGGGTGCTTGGGCATGATCTTATAAACTGGATTCTGAGATTCTCAGGCTGGGTTAGCGTGCAAAAGGGTTTTGTAAGAGGACTCAATAGTTGGCTTATGAAGTGTTTAATCTACGAACCTGAGGAAACTCCTGATGGAATCGTTCCTTTTTCTCCTGGTCGTCTCGGGGCTCCGATGATTTTCGTGATCTGTAACCAGTGGGAGCAAGCTTTAGATAGAATATCTGAGAAGGAAGTTGTGGAGGCCATGCGCAGATTCACAGCCAGTGTGCTTCATCTTTGGGAGCAAGATAGGTTAGAAACGATGGAGAGGATGATAGGGCATGGTGGTGAGGAACAGAGAATACAGAAAGAGATTCAAGAAATGGAAAGCAAAATGGTTCTGGTTGGTTCAGGCGGAGACCGAAGCGACACTAGTAACGAAAGTTTACAGGGTAGTCTTCGGCGTATTTTTGAAGCTATGGAGAGGTTCTCAGCGGAATCTGTGAGGGCTTATGATGATCTCTTGGAGCGTGCTGCTGAAAAAGAAAACAGCTCTCAAGAATCAGAGGAAGACTAATTAGAAGATGATTATACACTTGTGGAGATGATCATTCTCATGCCTGCCCATGGTTGCAATGATCGCCTTGACTTGGCTCCGTGGAGGTCTGTAGACCGGAGCCCAGACTTGAATCGAATCACCGGGAAGGTAACATATCGTCTTTCCAAGACTCAGGCCAGAACCGGTTGCTAAGACATGGGATAAGAGATGGGTCGATGCTCGAGTGCTTGTGCTAGTTGAGAACTGGATGGTTGGCTATATACCATGCTTGATAACTTGCAACAGATGATTTTAGTTACAGATGTGAAGGAGGGATGTATAGAATTCTTCTTCTGTGTTCATATTTCCTAACGGTTTCTTGATATGATTAGTTTGCACATATAGTAAGTTAGTAACATAAAATGCTTTGAAAATGTTATGAGGGTTCTTTAAATCTGTACAAAAGTTCGCAAAATACTAACATTGATTCATGAAACCCGCTTGTCAACTCAAGCAAGATCTTATTGTCACTTTCATGACTGTAGGCTGAGAAGAGCATTTTGACCAGCTTCTTCTCTTTGTATTTTTTAACAAGCACATAGTACATACGCTTCATTGGTAATGGCGTTCAGCTTTGCAATAAAACTCATAAATAACTCATCTTCTACCATCCATAAGGTTTCAAAACATGATACCAAATAATCCAAGTAAGTCCTTTTAATACTTGACCAAGGTGTTCCATGCTGCTTTGGCAGATTCACATTTTTTGATGAGTTTGAACTGCAGAGAAGATTTTTAAGATTGCATGAGAATTAAAATTTTAGGCCTTTTTCTCAATATCAGTCCAGTGATTTAGAGGTTTAAGCAAAGCTGAGAGATATAACAAGAAAACTAGGTTAATACCCGCACAACTTTATATATAAAAATTATTCTATGTATTATATGTTTTAATATATTATGAAATAATAAATATATATTGAATAATTAAAAATTCAATAATTATTATGTATAAAATTAAATTGGTGTGAACATATAAATAAATTTTATTAATCCAAACAATATTTATTTTCTATTTGATATGGTATAGAATTAAATATAAATAACACTAACATATATATAATATATTTTATATTAATATCTATTAAATGATGTTTTCTACTCATATGATTTTTTTTTTATCATTTGTATCTATTATAGCAAAAACTTTAAATTAATAATAAAATTTTCATTGTGGGATTAATAGTTTTAGTAATTTTTAATTTTTTAAAAATAATTTGTCAATATTTTCTCAAAGCTTTTATCAAAAAAAAATGTTCAAAGTAGATTTCTAAATTAAAATACTTATGTATTTTTATATGGTATATATTTTAATTTAAAACGATATATATATATATATATATATATATATAATCTTAATACTTATTAAATGAGATTTTCTACTTATATGATTTTGTAATCATTTTTATCTTGTCATAACAAAAGTTTTAAACAATGGAGCACAAAATTTGAATGTGAGATTTTTAACAATTTTAGTAATTTATCGTCGTTATTAAAAATTCAAAATATAACATATACAGAAATATATAAATTTTTATTATATAGTTAATATGGTTGTTTAATTTATTTTAATATTTTAAAATTAAACAAATATGACAGAAGATACACTAGTTTTATCAGATCTTTATTGTTTAAAATCATTAATTGTATTTAATAAAATAATGAAAAACATTAATGATAAATTTATGGTTAATTTAATAAAAAGCTTATTATATATTTAGATGGATCAATATATTTCTGTAATGATTCTAAGAATCATCATAGTGTTGATACAAAAAATATTGTAATGTTTCTCAATTAATATATAATGGATGTATCATACCATTATATCATGATTTTTTGTATCAACACTATGATGGTAATATATCATGTATGTATTGTGACTTGATAGTCTTTCATATATATATATATATATATATATTTTAGTCTTCCATATTTGAAAGCAAATAAATGGTAACACAACCAATAAAGGATATTAATGTTGTGCATACAGTCGAGCCAATTAGTTACCTTATACCACAATCTAAATACATTAATTGTACAGCAAGAACATGTAATATTATCTCTTGATAAAACATGTTATAGCATCCCCAATGAAGGAGAACACAAAGAACATGCAGCTCTCATCTTTGAGTGTCAAGAAAAGGGTAAATCTCATACCTAAAGTTACAACTCCCACTCACTACTCTTCCTCCTTCTTTACCATCACAACAATTAGGAAGCTCCCCAATAATCGTATCCAAACATTTCTTACAATCTGTGTTCCATATAAGTCGCGTGCACTGCACCATTCCGTACAGCTTCATCTTCCCGTCGAGCTTCATATCCCCTGGCTCGTAATACTCCTGTGCAGGAGACCTCTCTGAACCTTTACGAGTGGCTTCCTTTGTCAGCTTGGTGAGAAGAGCCTTTGTCTTAGCGTTAAACGACGCCGGATCTCTCACTTTCTTCATGTTGTACATATAGAACTTGTTCTTGAGATCCATCTCGTTTATGAAAGTGGTCGGAGAAATCCGGAGAAGACATCGATCAAACCATACGATTGCCCCCTTGTTCATCGGACATCTTTTACGTAGCTGTCATATATACATACATATAATTAACCAAACCACAATAAAAAGAATAAAATAGCACCAAAGGAATAGTAGAACCTTCATCTCTATAATATTTATACTTTTGTAAATTATCTATTTTGAATATTAATGAGGATGGAAAAATCAACTATTAAATTAATACTTAATAAACTTACACTTAATAAACTTACACTTCTATAAACCAACATATTTTGTTCTGAATCTTTTTGTACAATAAGTCCCTTTATCAACTAATCTTTTCCTCAATTAGTAAGATATTATCATACCAATAATAAGTTAATTATAGAGATTGTATTTAGTTCTTTGGTGCACGCCTGTCTTCATAAATTTGTACTGAAAATAAAAATTAAAAATTTGGAAAAAGAAAATGTAAATTAGGAAGAAAGTATCTCATCTGAGATACCCAAATATAATTTGTGAGAAACACATTCACATTTTTATTTAAATCTAAGTTAGACATGAATTTTGAAAAACATATTAGTTTTGTTTTTGGTTAGATATTCTCATGGAGTATCTTACCATTGAAGATGCTCTAATTAAGTTCTCTCCATATGATCTCAATTAAATTACCTCACTCGTAATGTATAGCTAAAAGCAAAATTTAAAATTTTCTAAACGTTTCTGTTTAGCATTTACATTTTTACACTAAAATAATCACAAACCCAAACAAACAAATTAATAAAAGTTATGTTTACCTCGGAGTAAGCAGTGGAGAGGCATGTATCACACTTGGAGCCGTAAGAGTCACCACGGCATTGGATAACCATGTAGACAGTATCAGGACGATAACCATAAACGCCATAGAGGTAATCTTTTACAGAAGTGTTAGAGATGAGACTGTTGAGGTTTTCCTCGTATAGACTCTTTGACTTATATTTTCCATCCTTCTCTAAGCATTTGTGGTATAAATACGCATTGGTATCGTTTACAGACGCAACACTGTGTATAAATAAGAGTTGTGTGGCTACTACGGCCAAAATCGGGACCAAAATGGTACGTTCTGAGACAGATGATGAAAACATTGTTCAGGATGTTTTGGAATTGGGAAGGTGTTTCTTTTTGTAGGTTCAGATATTGGGGAATTTATAGCTGGTTGGTTTTTATCGAATATTTGGATGAAAAGATTATGTTAATAATTCGTTTTTGTTGTGTTCGCTTACACGAGAGAAGAGTTCGGAGTTGAGTTGAGACTTGGTATATGCGGTGAAGGAAGGGAACTGAAAAAGTCAAAATTGAAAAAAACTTAAACTCTTATAATCGTACTATATACTTATTACTTACTTGTTGTGGCTATTAAATTTGAATCAAATTTTGTTAGTTTGGTAAGTTATTGTAAATCAAACTGAACGAAAAATAAACTTAAATAAAACCACATCAACATATATACAGTTACATAACCTTATACGATTTGAACCAAACGAAAACTAATCCTTATAAATTTGAGATTATTATTGGTTCATGACTTAATTGATTAAACTATTCCATACTTATCCTCAAATAAAAGCAAACAAAAACTCAGGAATGATAGAAATGTTTGAAAACACCAGGACTCTAGAAATCTTAGCAAATCTTGCTTTGCAAAATATTCACCTCACAATATAATCAAACAAAAAGCGTTAAAGACTTTCTCAAAATCCCCATGGTAACATCCCAAGCCTATCGATACTCTAGATTTCAAACCTGCAAAACTCAATTTCCCAGTTTACTCTCTAGTCTCTAAACAATGCTATTTTTTTTGAAAGTTATCATTTTCACAGAGAAATGTTGTAGATTTAGAATTGTGATTTATAAATTACGATAACAATAATTTTTTTGGTTGATAGATGAATGTTTCTTTTAAATTTATGATCAATATGCTGTATTTTTATACAACTTTTTAAACAAAACTATTTTTCAAAAAGTTATCAATTTATTGAGAACTATTGTAGTTTTGGGATTATAATTTAGAAATTAGGATAACAAGAATTTCTGTTAATAGATGATTATAATTTAGAAATTTTCGAAAATGTTATTTTAGGAAAATTATCATTTTATAGAGAAATATTGTATATTTGAGATTGTAATTTATAAATTAGGATAACAAGAATTTTTTTTGATACATGAGTATTCTTTTAGAATTTTTGATCAATAAGTTGTATATTTAAAAAAAATTTAAAAGAAAATGCTTTAATTTGAAAGTTATTATTTTTATAAAGAACTATTGTAGATTTGAGATTGTGATTTATAAATTAGGATAACAATAATTTTTGTTGAATGATGAATATTTCTCTTAGAGCTTTTGATCAATAATTTTTATTTTTTAAATAAACTTTTTTAAAATGTTACTCTAGGAAAGTTATCATTTTTATAGAGAAATTTTGTAGATTTGAGATTGTGATTTAGAAATAAGAATAACAAGAATTTTTGTTGATAGAAAAGTGTTATTTTAGAATTTATTTATCAATAGGTTGTATTTTTAAAATAATTGTTTTTTAAATGTTATTTTTGGAAAGTTATCATTTTTATAGGAACTATTGAAGATTTGTGATTAAGATGTAGATATTAAGGTAACAAGCATTTTTGTTGGTAGATGAGTATTTTTTTTAGAATTTTTTATTAATAGGCAATATTTTTTAAATACTTTTTTGAACAATGATATTTTAAGAAAGTTATCATTTTTATAGAGAACTAATGTAGAGAACTAATGTAGATTGTGATTTAGAAATTAAGATAAAAAAATTTTGTTGAAAGATAAGTACTAATTTAGAATTTTTTTTATTAATAGGTTATATTTTTAAAATATTTCTTTTTTAAAAAATGCTATTTTGAACCTTATCATTTTTATACAGAAATAATGTAGATTTGGGATTGTGATGTAGATATTAGGATAACAAGAATTTTTGTTGATAGGTAAGTATTCTTTTCAAAAATTTTTTTAAAATATATGGTATTTTAAAAATTAATTTTTAATAAATACTATTTTGAAAAGTAATCGTTTTTATAAAGAAATATTCAAAATTTGGGATTTTGTTTTAGAAATTAGGCTAAAAATAATTTTGTTGATTAATGAGTATTCTTTTAGAATTTTTGATTAATAGGCTCTATTTTTTAAATAATTATTTTAAACAATGCAATTTTTAGAAATTTATCATTATTTATATATAATTAACGTAAATTTGGGATTTTGATTTAAAAATTAGGATAATAATATTTTTTGTTGATAGATGAGTATTTTATAGAATTTTATGATCAATAGGTTATATTTTTTAAATAAACTTTTAGAAAATGCTATTTTTGGAAAGTTATTATTTTATAGAAAAATATTGTAGATTTGCGATTGTGATTTATAAATAAGGATAAATTTTTGTTGATTGATGAGTATTCTTTTAGAATTTTTGATCAAAAGGTTATATTTTGTTAAATAATATTTGTAAACACTGCTATTTTAGAAAAATTATCACCTTATAGAAAAATTTGTAGATTTCAGATTGTGATTTAGAAATTAGGATTAATTTTTTTTATCAATAGATTGTATTTTTAGATGAACTTTTTAAAAGTTATTATTTTTAAAGAGATATATTGTAGATTAGGGAAAGTGATTAGATATTATGATAGCAAGAACTTTTGTTGATACTTCAGTATTTTTTAATTTTTTTGACCAAAAGGTTGTAATTTTAAATAATCTTTTTAAACAATTCTATTTTGTGAAAAAAAAATTTTTTATAGAGAACTATTGTGGATTTGATATTGTGATTTAGAAATTAGGATTACAAGATTTTTTTGTTGATAGATGAGTATTCCTTTAGAATTTTTTTATCAACGTGTTGTATTTTTAAATAAAATTTTAAAAATGATAATTTTTCAAGTTATTATATTTATATAAAATTTTCAAAATTGCTATTTTGGAAAGTTTTCATTTTTGTTGAGAAATATTGTAGATTTGGAATTGTGATTTAGAAATAAAGATAACAAGAACTAGATGAACTTTTTTAAAAAAATTGATCAATATATTGTATTTTTTTAAACATTTCTATTTTTGTTATCTTATCATTTTTTAGAGAACTACTGTAGATTTGAGATTGTGATTTAGAAATTTGGATAACAATATTTTTTGTTGATAGATGGGTATTCTTTTAGAATTTTTGATTAATATGGTATATTTTAAAATAATATTTAAACATTTCTAATTTTAGAAAGTTATCATTTTTATAGAGAACTAGTGTAGATTTGGATTATGATTTACAAATGAGGATAACAAGAATTTTTATTGATTGATGAGTATTTTTTAGAATTTTTGATTAATAGGTTGTATTTTCTAAATAAACTTTTAGAAAATGCTAGTTTTGGAAAATTATCTTTTTTTTTGAAAAATATTGTATATTTGAGATTGTGATTTATATATAAGGATAAGATGAATTTTTGTTGATTGATGAGTATTCTTTTAGACTTTTTGATCAATATGTTGTATTGTTTAAAATAATTTCTTAAGACTATTCTCTTTTTGGAAAGTTATTATTTTATAATAAAAATATAGTAGATTTGATATTGTGATTTAGAAATAAGGATAAATTTTTTTGATCAATACATTATATTTTTTCGATGAACTTTTTAAAAATGCTATTTTTGCGAAATTTATTATTTTTATTGAGACATATTGTAGATTAGGACTGTGATTAGAAATTAGGATAACAAGAACCTTTTTTTTTGATTTATGAGTATTCTTTTAGAATTTTTGATCAATATGTTTTCTTTTTTAAATAATGTTATTTTTGGAAATTTATCATTTTATAGAGAACTATTTGAGATTTGGGATAGTGGTTTAGAAATTAGGATAACAAGAATATTTGTTGATAGATAAGTATTCTTTTACAAATTTTCATCAATATGTTGTATTTTTTAAATGAATATTTTAAAAATCAATTTTAAAAAGTTTTCATTTTATAGAGAAATATTGTAGATTTGATATTTTGTTTAGAAATTAGGATAACAAAAAAAAAATTGATCAATACATTGTATTTTTGCGATGAACTTTTTAAAATGCGATTTTTTTAAAGTCATTATTTTTATTGAAAAATATTTTAGAATGAGATCTGTGATTAGAAATTAGGAGAGCAAGAATTTTTGTATATATGAGTATTCTTTTAAAATTTTTGATCAACATATTATATTTTTCAAATAATTTTTTAATTTTTAGAAATTAGGAGAGCACGAATTTTTGTATATATGAATATTCTTTTAGAATTTTTGATCAACATATTGTATTTTTTAAATAATTTTTTAAACAATAATATTTTTAGGAAGTTATCATTTTATAGAGAACTATTGTAGATTTGAGATT
This sequence comes from Brassica napus, assembly GCF_020379485.1. NCBI lineage: Eukaryota > Viridiplantae > Streptophyta > Magnoliopsida > Brassicales > Brassicaceae > Brassica > Brassica napus. Next base: position 20,961,483 of record NC_063439.1, read on the forward strand.
GTGATTTAGAAATTAAGATAACAAGAATATTTTTTGATCGATGAGTATTTTTAGAATCTTTGATTAATAGGTAATATTTTTAAATAACTTTTTTTAAATAATGTTATTTTAAGAAAGTTATCATTTTTACAGGGAACTAATATAGATTGGGATTGTGATTTTCAAACTAAAATAACAATAATTTTTGTTGATAAATGAGTATTCTTTAAAAAATTTGATCAATAGGTTATATTTTTGTAATAAATTTTTAAAAATGTTAATTTTAGAAATTTATCATTTTTATAGAGAAATATTTTGTATATTTGAGATTGTGATTTAAAAAAATTGGATAGATGAGCATTTTTTTTTTGTTCAAACTAAAATTTTCATTAAGCAAATTAAGCATGTTTGGCTACAGAATCAGCCAAAACATTGGAATAAAGATAAACTTATTAACAAAATCTTGCGTATCCGCCAACTGTCGACAAAGGAATTTGAATAATAGAGTTTTCGACATTTGCCATTTCACGTAAAACACGTGATACTGCAGATATTTAAATTGAGTGGCAAAGAAAATAGCTAATTATAAATTTAAATAGAAACCGATAACTTAATAAGTTTTGATGTCAAAGTCTACTTACCAATCAATTACCTCACTGATTGACTCCTTTTTTCAGTCTTTTCAATAGTTAAGATGTAAATCACTTTTATTTAACAGATTAGTTTCCACCGAACTTAACAAGTTCTGTGGAACTGAACTGGTAAGAGTTTTACTGAATGGAGAATACATTTTTATCCAGTGGCTAAATGTTACTGTGGCAACATGGCTGGCTCTGTGCTAAAAGTTTTTTTTTTTGGAGCTAAAGGTTATAAAGCACCTGCTTTTTTTTTCCCCAACAATTACAAAGCACCTGTTTTAAACGTTAGAAATTGTAAGAAGTTCTTATATAGAAATTATAGAATATCAAATTTTTTGATGTAATGATTTATGGTCTACCAATTTTTTTTGTGTGTTTTAAGCATCCAAATATGATGTTCAAAAAAAGCATCCAAATACATACGGGGCCTGTGTGATAGATAGTATCCAGATTCAAACCCGACCTACCTACTACTAGTTACAGACTTGCAGTTGCGAAGTAAATAGTAAAAGGTGAGTGATTTACTGTTGTAGCGTCGGTGACGTGGCTGGGAAAATAGCATAGGAGAAACGCGCCTCTTAAATGCACGTAACAGCCTGCAGAAAGGACCGGGTCCTACTGGGTTGACCCACCACCTGGCTTAAATTCCATAGCCGGAGCGTGGCCGTCACCGGAGGTAAGGAGAGTGAAGGTCACCGCGTCGTGACAAAAAAGTCCCCTCTAAAAAAGAAAAGAAAGAAAAAACAGAGAGAGGGAGGTGAGCTGTGAAGAGGACCCACCACCCATGTGCTCTCCTTCCTGTCTCCACCAGCTCCTGCCTCTCAATCATTAGCTTCTCCTCCCTCCCTCTGAATATGTGTTTCAGATAAAGAGAACTGATTAAAACAAAAGAAACCACCACCATTTTCTCTCTTCCAAAACGAACCATGTCTAATAACAACAACGACGACGGAGTTATGATCTCTAACGGTTCTTTAATCGAACACCAGCGACAACAACAACAACAGCAGAATCTGAAACAATCTTCAGACGGAGGTCTCGTCGTGAAGAAACCTCCGGCGAAAGATAGACACAGCAAAGTCGACGGAAGAGGGAGGAGGATCCGCATGCCGATCATCTGCGCGGCTCGCGTGTTCCAGCTCACGAGAGAGCTCGGCCACAAATCCGACGGCCAAACAATCGAGTGGCTCCTCCGCCAAGCCGAGCCGTCGATCATCGCCGCGACGGGAACCGGCACAACTCCCGCGAGTTTCTCCACCGCGTCGGTATCGGTCCGAGGAAGCTCCACCACTATTTCCACTTCCACGAACTGCACTCTCTCCTCCTCGTTGGATCATAAACCGTTCATACTCGGAAAACGCCTGAGAGAGGATTCCGGAGGCGGTAAAGACGAGATGGGATCTTTTGCTACGCCGGCTGGGTTCTGGGCGGTTCCGGCGAGGCCGGATTTCGGACAAGTCTGGAGCTTTGCCTCTCATCAAGAGATGTTCTTGCAACAACAGCAGCAGCAGCAGCAGCAGCCGGCAGCTGCTGCACTGTTCGTACACCAGCAGCAGCAGCAACAAGCTGCAATGGGTGAAGCTTCGGCGGCTAGAGTCGGGAACTATCTTCCGGGTCATCTTAATTTGCTTGCTTCTTTATCTGGTGGAGCTCCCGGGTCGGGTCGGAGAGAGGATGACCAGCGTTGATTATGAAGTTAAAGCTCTTTTTTTTTAGTTTGGTATATAAATATTAATCTCTATTTGTCATCGATCAATCTCTCCTGCATTGTTTTACTCGAGTGGCTTATCTCTCTCTCTCTATATGTGTGTGTCTTAGTTTTTTGAGATTGGTTGAATGATTCAAAGAGTGATTTAGTGTGTTAAGTTTAAGTTTAAGACTAGGGTTTAGGGTTTAAGAACCTGTGTGTCAGAGAGGTTTTTGTTTTTTTTTTTTTTTTTTTGTGGAAGATCGATATCTCATCGGAACCGAGATTTTACTTTTAAGTACCTCGTGTAGGGTAATGAAGAAACCGCGGAGGTTTTTTTTTTGGCCCCCTTCTTGTCTGGTTTTTCCGGCGAAACAGAGCCGTCGTCTAAAATTCCAGATACTATATTATGTTATATTGTTTTTTTTTGTTGCTAATTGTGTAATGTGTTACAACAACTGTGGCGAGCAAATTGCGCAAGCTGTTAACCACATTATCATTTTAATAAATGTTCCATTCTTGGTGTTTGTTTGTTTGTTTGGTTCCCTTTCTCTGCATTTATTTTACAGACAAAAGCTTTTATGTGAGTGTGATTGTCTCGCTGAAATCGAACTGGAAAAATGGATGAACATAGTTATCATCACTTCTATTTCTCTCTGGATATATGGATTGTGGGTTTCAGAAGGTTATCTTCTTGGGGTTTCGCGTTTCGATTTGAATTCAAGAACAGAAGATTAAGTAAGTATAGAAAAGACAAAGCAGATGTGTCGTCTGTCTTGAAATCTCTTCAACTTTTATTGCCCACTTGTTTCGTAAGAATTTATGTCACGTTAGTCAGATTGACTCGTATTTTTACTGCTGAAAATTTAAAACCAAAAGGTGACAGGGTATCTGTAGAACAGGTTTTCAATATTTTTGTTCAAGAGGCATAAGCTCTAGCAAAACTGAACGTATAAGAGTTACAGGCTCCGTTTGGTAATCATAGCAGAAAAAACAGTTAAGCTGCGGAACAATTAATTAAATCGTAAAAAATTTTAAAATTTACAAAATGGTGGAGTACATGTTAAACTATTTTATATGGTATTTAATTTGTTATAACAATAAAAATATCAATAATTAAGCTAGTTATTACAAAATGTGAAAATAACTAAAATTTATTTAAAAATATTTTAATTCTTATTATAAATATCTAGTTTATCTTTCAATACGTTTTAATAATATATTGACATTTAATAATGTGCAAATTATATTATAACTTTATTTACGATATAACTATTTATCATTAAAAAATATTGCTATGTATTTTAAATTTTAAGATAGCATTATCATATAATTTATTAATATGAAAACGTTGATTTTGTAAATTTTTTCTGGCATAATCTAGTAAAATTCACTTTTCTATTTAATGGAATATTTTTTGAAAATTTTGTTAGTAAAAATGCAAGTTTGCATTTTTGTGTTTTTTTAATTTCATAATTTTTTATTGATTGATAAAATATTTGCAGAATCGCCTATTCCGCCATTCCACACAGTTACCGATCAAAGCCATGATAATGTCTCTTGTCTCAGAGTAGCAGCTACTCAAATATGTGGCGCATCCACAATCAAAATTTCTAACTGATTATTTTAATGCTTTTTATTTTGTTTTGGCCACAGAGTAAATTCACTATTGTAATTCAAATCTTGGTGAAGGACAGGTGCGAAAAAGAAAGTTAGTTACTAAAAGTATAGTTTAATTCCCCGTGATGATACATTCAAAGCTTGAAGTAGTAAAAAATTTCATGCAACGCATATGACGTTAGAATTGAAAAGTATGCTATATTTACAGTTAATGACTTAATGCGTAGATAATGTTAATTGTAGTTTCACATTTTCGATCATAGCTATATTTATTGAATGTTGTTCATTTATCACAATTCTATTTTGATGAATACTATCAAAGTTGATTGGATGGGTTTCTGCTGACCAAAAAAAGATTAGATAGATTTTCTTAGATAATTTAGGTGGCACTAACCAATCAACGAAATAAACAATTTGCCATAAAATAAGAATTCCATTAATGGAAAGATCTTAACATAAAAGTTGGTGTTTTTATTTCTTAATTAGTACTAGAGTAATTAACACTCAGCTATCTAATAGAATGCAAATAATTATAGGTGGGGATATAAAGTAATCAACTCGTATCAAAACATACCGTACCTTTTATTGTCGAATCATCTAAAATGACCCCAACTCCAATAATGTACATGGTCCCATTCTTGTCTACCAAAAATAATTTCTATAGGTTGGCAAATGATAATATTAATAAAATTATTTTGTCTATATGGCACTTTGGACCGACACATGTAAGTAAATAGCTTCAATCTACCAGCTCTATGCCGTATTAAATGTACTGTCAAATAGTTTCTCTTTAAATCTTACCAAAAAACAGAAGGAATTGATTACTAAAAATCATTATAGAAACACTCAGACTTTTAAATTCTACGAATATAATTCAATCAACCCTAAAATAAATATCGACACTTATCCTTCGAGGTAAAATAAAAATAGTAAAGGAGGGGCAGTGTGTAAGGTTGAGAATGTTTTTTAAAATAACGTCAGGAAAACTTTCTCGCGCGGTTAAATGGACTTATATGGGCCTTAGTATGGGGATTAATGGGCCGGCTTTCGTCTCTAACGCTAACTCAACTTAATGGGCCAGACTTCGTCACTCGCAGGGGAGAAGTGCTTTCGCCGCGCAGAGTTCACAGCTGAGAGAGAGAGAATGGCGTCATCATCGGCGAGAGGAGAGCTGGAGAAGATGGGGATCGATCAGCTGAAAGCGTTGAAGGAGCAAGCGGATCTGGAAGTGAATCTCCTCCAGGACAGTCTGAACAACATCCGCACAGCCAACGCTCGCCTCGAATCCGCCGCGGGAGCTCTAAACGATCTCTCTCTTCGACCTCAAGGCAAGAAGATGCTCGTACCACTCACCGCGTCTCTCTACGTGCCTGGGACACTTGACGAAGCTGATAAGGTTCTAGTTGATATCGGCACTGGTTACTTCATCGAGGTACAATACATATATAGATAAAGAAGTGTGATTAGCAGTCGTTTGTTTCCGCCTGTGAAGAAGTTGAATATGTGTGTAGAAAACAATGGAGGATGGAAAAGACTATTGTCAGAGGAAGATCAACTTGTTGAAATCCAACTATGAACAACTCTTTGAGGTATGCTTTTAGGTAGATCCTGATAAGCATATAGATTATGCCTTACAAGTTTCCTCATACAACAAAGTTCTTATTAACGTTTACCAATACTGTGTAATTAGTAAGTGGATCGAATGGAATTGGATTTTACAACTACTATTTTTCTTTGATCTCAACATTATAGGATCTTTTTGTGACTGATCCAGTGTAAATGTAAAAAAGGTTGCTAAAAGAGCCTTTGGTTGGTTCTTCTTTCATACACATTAACAAACACTCCTTAGAGCCATAGATGCAGCATTCATTTTTAGTAGTGTATCCATCTTTTCACTCCACATTTGATTTGATGTTCCAGTACTTGTTATTATTTCTGACTCTTGTTTCTTTGTCCTTCAATGAGCATATTTAGTAACGTTAATCTTGCATAATTGCCAAGTTGTTCCAATACCCTTTTGTTTCAAGACCTATGTCTACAGCTTACCCGATAATTTTGTTGATGTTTTAAGAATGTTTGTTGTTTAATGCAAGGTGTTGGCCAAGAAGAAGAGCGTGGCAGATGAAGCCGGGATGGTCTTGCAGGGTAAAGTTCGACAGTTGCAAGCTGCAACCACGTCGTGAAAATTCATTCATTCTCTCGTGGCTTTTACTTTTTTTGACGTTTTGTGACTCTGCACATTTGTTTTGTCTGAACAGTTTGGTAACGAATCTTATGATCTCAAATCGGGATATGTTTTGTGTTCTATAAGAACTTTGTGCTGTAATATCAAAGAGAACAATTGTTGCTTAGTTATTTCCCATAAAGCAAGAGCAAAGAAACAGAAGCCATCAATGTTATTGTTTAGGCAGAAAGAAACAACTGAATCAATGAAATTTAAATACAACTCTTTTGTTTTTGTTGTTGTAAGAAAAGGACTCTCTATCCTCTCTGTAGTTTGTTCTTGTTCGTGTTTGATCGATCATCTGTGATCTGCACCAATTGCTTCTTGAATCGACTTGAAGCCATCCCTTTCTAAGCAACTCACTAGTTCTTCCTATAGCACCAAGATGTGATGAATATTACAACAACGATTTTCTCAGTTCCACCAAAAAGATTCATGTATGTTTTATCTTAAAAGAGTTTAACGTTGTGAATGTAGCTTTTAGACAGATTCTCATACCTATTAAGCTTCCATGATCCCAGAAAAGTCCAGTACTTAATGAGAAAGTAAAGGAGATACCTTTATTTGTGGGATGAGAGCAGGTCCACCATACGCAAACCCAGTGTACAGCTGAACAAGAGTAGCTCCGGCTCTTATCTTCTTGTAAGCATCCTCACCACTGAAGAAAAATCATCTGAATCATTTTTTTTTCGTGTGTTTTGTTTTCCTCATAGTCTATAAACAGGTTAAGACGTTTACCTGCTAACACCACCGCAGCCTATAAGTGGAATCTTTCCCTAATGTAAGATGTCAATGAAAATAACCAATAACCCGAATCAGAAATGTTTTAGTTCCTTGGTAACAATAGTTACTCTCATCTCTTTTTAGATTAAGAAAAAAACTTACTCGTGTTAGAGTGTACATCTCTCTTAACATGTTGGTGGAGAGAGGAAAGAGCGGTTTCCCGCTCAAACCCCCTGTTTCTGTTGCCACGGGGTTGTTGCTTACAGGATCTGGCCTCGAGACTGTTGTATTTGATATGATCTATGAGACAATAACAAATACAGTATCATCATCATCATCATCATAAGAATTTTTGTAAACATTTGGTCGCTTTTTCAACTCAACGTTCATTGACATTTTTAGAGAAACATAGGTTAGTTTCGTGTATCAAGATAACTTACCAGCCCATCTAAGTGGAGAGCAAGAGCAACCTACACAAGCCAATACCAATACAATGTTGTAAGAGCCATTTACTTGGTGGAAATTTTTAAGTTTTTTTTTTTTCTAAATTACAACTCACCGCTGCAATATCTTCAAGCTCTCCTCTGGATAGATCAGGAGCAATCTTCACAAGAAGAGGAGGAGGACCATCATCACCCCACTGCATCTCATCCCTGGCAGCTTGTACCTTCTTTACAAGGTCCTTCAACTGTTTCCTTCCCTGAAGCATTCTCAGCCCTGCTGTGTTTGGTGATGAAACATTGATAACCTGTAGAGAGAAAAATAAAAAATGAGCAAAATGATTCTATGGTAGATAAGATCAAATGAATGCTCTATATATATTACCAAGTAATCAGCATACTGGGATAAGTTATGAACTCCCTGGACATAGTCAGCAGCTGCATCTTCACTTGTCTTGTTCTTTCCAAGATTGACTCCAAGTATACCAGGTCCAGACTTGCCCCCTGGTTTTCCTTCATCGCTTGGAGATGACGAAGTGCCTGATGTTTCCGCCAACATTCTTTTACCATGTTGAGCACCCAACCGCTTTGCAACCACAACAATCCCTTCACTGTTAAACCCACACCTATTGATAATAGCTCTGAAAGAACAAGAAGCAAAGATTATTCAGTGTTTTAGTTGAAACTGTTGAGCATTATAAAGGTCAATGGATTTGAGATTCTCACCCATCTTCACGTAATCTGAAGATGCGTGGTTTAGGGTTGCCTTCTTGTGGAACTGGAGTTACAGAGCCAACCTCAACAAAGCCAAACCCAAGTCCTAGCAATCCCTCTGTAGCCTCAGCGTTTTTGTCGAATCCAGCGGCAAGACCTATTGGGTTTGAAAACTTCCTTCCCCAAACTTCAAGTCCCAAGATCTGTGGATCAGGCCTCTTCTCTCTAGGCACCCACCCGCGAGCAGCGGCCGTGACAGCCAGCTTGTGCGCAAACTCAGCATCCAGAAGAGCAAAGAGAGGGTTAACAACCTTTGTTGCTGAGAACAGCCACCCACTGTCCAACACACACAAGATGGATCAAAATTAACAAGGAGAATAAAAGACAAAGATATGTAATGTCACAGGCACTAGTACCAGAAGGTTGCTTCATCTGCAGTACTGACATAAGCTCCTCCAGCTATGGCCAGACCAATGGTAGCTCCTGTCAATATCCTTCCCTAAAAATTTCAAAGCTACATACTTTGAGAACTGAGAAACTGAATTGCACTTGTAAGAGCCAAAATGATCTATAACTAAATAAGCATTTGATGATACAAATTCTAGTAGACAGGCTAAAAAGATTGATTTTTTTTAACAAAGAGATTGATCAACAAAGGTGCTTACTTTTTTGGAAAAGTGAGGGACTTTAGGTGTAGAGGAAGCCGCGCCAGGAGCAGCCGAAGAAGAGTTTCGAATCGCTCCAAGAGGATTCCTTCTGAGCAAAAACTCTCTCGCCCATTTAGCCGACGATGTCGCAGCCCTTCCAGCCATTAGTTTGATCTAAAAGTCAACAGAATTAGAAGCAAAGGATTGCTTTTTCAGACAACCCAGATAGCTACAAGAAGAGGGTTTTAGGCTTTGAGCTCACGGCTTGATGGCAGAGGAGGCTACGCTATTGCGATGGTCGGTTTCAGAGAATTTGCTAAAACCCTTGCTGCTGCACACCTTCCTTCCGGTTCGCTTAACCGGTTCTTTTTTGTTAACCGGAGCGGAAACCTCCCTAGGTTTTTTTTTAATTTATAATATTAACCGGACCGAACAAACAGATTGATAAGGTCGGTCTCTGTCGGAGTGAAGAAGCAATTCTGTTTTCTAACAATGGCTTCTTGTGTTGTGACGACCAGCAGTTTCTGTACTGTTTCAGATTCTAGTATTCGTTTGAAATCCTCCAAGCTTGTCCATCTGGTTCGTCTCCTTTATTTGAAAATCCCCTTGTGGTTTTTGCTTCTGTTATCTTTTAATCACTAAAGCTTTTGAATTTTCGTGTGTTTTTGGTTTCTGTTAAGAGTAATCAGCAGAGAAGACGCTCTCTTGGGTCACGTGGTGGTTTAAAGGTTGAAGCTTACTATGGTCTCAAGACCCCTCCTTATCCTCTTGTAAGTCTTAAAATGAGACAAGACGCTTTTTATCTTTGTGTTGCTTATGCTTCTTGCAGTTACATGTTAGTATGTTACTTGATCTTAGGATGCTTTGGAACCGTATATGAGTCAAAGAACACTAGAAGTGCATTGGGGTAAACACCACCGAGGCTACGTGGACAATCTAAACAAACAGTTAGGGAAAGATGATAAACTCTATGGATACACCATGGAAGAGCTTATCAAGGCCACATACAACAACGGGAATCCTTTGCCTGAGTTCAACAACGCTGCTCAGGTGAACTTTACTTTCTAAGCTGGCTTCTTCTTCTATGTACACAGGCTAATGTTTGTTTGTTTTAAAGGTCTATAACCATGATTTCTTCTGGGAGTCGATGCAACCTGGTGGTGGAGACATGCCTCAAAAGGGTGTTCTTGAGCAGATTGAGAAAGATTTTGGGTCATTTACGAATTTCAGAGAGAAGTTCACTAATGCTGCTCTTACTCAGTTTGGTTCTGGCTGGGTTTGGCTTGTTTGTGAGATGACTTTACAAGCTTTTTCACTTGTTGTAGATTAACTGGAAACTAAAAGAATGACTCTGAAGATGGAAACTTGATTTTATTTTTTCAGTGAAGAGGGAAGAGAGAAGACTTGAAGTGGTGAAAACCTCAAACGCCATTAACCCACTAGTGTGGGACGATATTGTATGTGAGAGAGTCTCATTAATTTTTTCTTGTTATAAAGTGATGTTTCCTCTTGATCACATGTATTTTTGTTGTTGTTGTTTACAGCCAATCATCAGCTTGGATGTGTGGGAGGTATAATAATACTATCTCCTCTCTTCCATCAAGAAACATTTTGAAATGAATCTTCTAATATATATTTCGTTTTCATTTCGTTTATCTGCAGCACTCTTATTACATAGACTACAAGGTAACAAGCTAGCTTCAGTTTCAACAGTCTTTTGTTCTTAATGTTCATTCAAGAAAAGGCTGATGAGTGTTTTTTTTACCGGGGGGGGTGGTGGTGGTAGAACGAGAGGGGAAAGTACATAAACACGTTTCTGAACCATTTGGTGTCGTGGAACGCTGCAATGAGTAGGATGGCACGTGCTGAGGCGTTTGTGAATCTTGGTGAACCCAACATCCCAATTGCCTAAGCTCAAAAAAAGAAGAGTTACTCTTTCTCGAGAGTCCATATCCTTACAAAGCTTAGGCAGAGTCTAATTTTTGCAACAGAGGTTCCAAACAAGAAGCAAGTACTTTCTCATGTGACCGATCTTTTTAGCTCATGTAACTGAGAGTCTAATATGCCAGTGTTATTTCCTTAGACAACCAAGTTAAAATAGCTACACTTGTCACCATCTCTTATATGATATGTGCTGCACGTGACCGAGAGTAGTTTCTTCTCCTTCCTTGGTCTTCTTTTTATTCATCTCTCAGAATGTTATTTGGCACAATCCTCTTTTTTTTTTTCTTTTTTTTTAACAGAAAAGGTATAAAACTTTCTTCTTCTTCCTTACATTCGAACATCATCTCTCTCTGTCTTCTTCCTCAGCGTCGCATAGTTCCCTGTTTACACCAATTCGTTTCTCGCAGAAGCTCTCCATCTCCTTTACGTATTTCTCTGATTCTCGGCTCTGTTCATTTCCTCATATCTTATTTTTCTAGCAAGTAAGTTGATTATCTTTGCGATTGTTATGATCAACCAGTGGACACTGTAGTTGTTTTGAATGGTTGCTAAATGTGTTCAAACTGATACTAGGATAACTGTCATAGGTTAAGAGATTGATTTGGATCAAGATCATATTTTTCTTTGGGAAAGTTTCAACACTTGGATCAAGATCATATCCTTCCTGGTACCACAACTTGTTCCTCTTTCATATTCATGCTGTTACATAGATTAAGTGTTTTGGAAACTTCAGGTTTAGTTTAATTGAGTATTCTCTTTTCGGCTAATTCTTTCGCAGGTGGTTATGCAGTTCTTGGATCCATTACTGATAGTAGTACACTATGCATCTACCTCATTCACAGGTCTGCGGTTGAGTCTCGAAATGAATGAGAGATTATCATCACTCTTAATAAAAAGACTTTCTTTGATTAATGAAAAAAATGACACATATCTTCAGTGACACCACGGGGCTTCAGACAGTTATCTTCATTAACCTTCTTCCACACATCAGAATACATTCTAGCCATCGCCATTCACGGACGGTCAGTCAAACGTAACTCTAACCTCACTTGTGATCAGCAAGCACTACGCTTTAGCCATGCTCTTGGCCCTGCTGGAACACCTCACCGAGATTACCCGAACTGAAACAACACGTGTGGGTCAGCAGCTTTGGACTCGTAAGTAATGATGATCATCATCGGCGAAACCATCAGGAAAACAGCTATCATAACAGCGGGGAGATCGTTCACACACTTGATAAAAGACCAACCACGAGGAGCATCACAGGCTACGGTGTGTATAGACTGATGAGGCATCCGAGTTACTGCGGGTTTCTCTTCTGGTCGGTTGGGACACAGGTTATGTATGCTGTGTAATATCCTGTTTCAGCTGTTTTGTTCACGGTTGTGGTGTGGCGGTTTTTCCTATGAGAGGATAGCGTATGAGGAGTAGTTCTGGTATTCCCTTTCTTTAATCATATGTGAGTAGAAGACCCACACAGGCTTTTTTTAACACAAGCAAAGGAAGGAGTATCCACACCTAGAGAGATTCTGCTGTTAGTAATGAGTTAAATTGATTCACACAGATTGTATAACAGATTCAATAACGGTTACAAAAGTTGTGCTTTTTTTTATAAGACAAAAGATTATAACTTTAGACACAAATTTGGAACTTTTTTTAATATTCATAATTTATATCTGAAAGCCAAAAGGTGGAAGAAGACAAGCAGCAACTAAAGTAAAGGAAGAAAGACAGCAACACATGTCTTCTCTCAATCTCTCAATTCGTTGACTTTTGAGTGTATGTGTGTTAGAGAGCAAACAAAAACAAAGGAGACCGCCATTGTAAGTGCTCAATGATAAGACGCATCTCCTTTGTTACTAAAATTCCTGAATTGCCCCCATCCACCCGAACATGGAGAGATGAGGAGGATCTTTGCGTCATCTTCACATCATACCTAGTCTTTATTGCCTTTCCTTGTACCACACGATCCGTAAGGCTCATCTAATCTAACAACACCCCCCCCCCCCCTTTTAACAGAGGAAGAAGAAGACAGCAGCTGAGAGATTAGATTAGGCCTAATCCTAACTCGGATTCATTTTTGATCCTTCATCTCTCTCTCTGGTGGGTGATGGCCTCGGTCTGCGTTAACGATGCTTTAACCGACGACGAGCTGAGATGGATACTGTCGAGGCTAGACACGGACAAGGACAAGGAAGTGTTCGGTCTCGTCTGCAAGCGGTGGCTGTATCTGCAGAGCACCGACCGGAAGAAGCTGGCGGCGCGTGCTGGTCCGCACATGCTCGGACGCCTCGCCTCCAGGTTCACTCGGATCGTGGAGCTGGACTTGTCTCAGTCAGTCTCGAGGTCGTTTTATCCAGGTGTCACTGACTCTGATCTCGCTGTCATCGCCCAGGGATTCAAGTGCCTCAGAGTCTTGAATCTCCATACCTGTAAAGGTACTTACTTGATTTGGAAACAACAATAAAGTCTTCCTCTTTCTTATCTATTTGTGTTTCATGTCTGATTAAAAAGGAAGAATCTTTAAGACAGTATAGGTGTTAGATTTCTCTTTATCTGTTTGTTTGTTTGTTTAAGCTAAGTGATTCTAGGATTGTGAGTCTTCTCCTCATGATTAGTCTAAGACCCTCTTCAAAAGAGGGGAACTATGACCTTGTTTTAATTAACATCTCTATGATTGCTTGCCTCTTTGTATTGGTATGGATGTTTTTTTTTGACAAATGGATCTTGTCATGATTGGTTATGATTTTGACTACTGTGAACAGGTATTACAGATACTGGTTTAGCCTCAATTGGGCGATGTCTCTCTCTTCTGCAGTTTCTTGATGTATCATACTGCAGAAAGCTCTCGGACAAAGGACTCTCAGCCGTTGCGCAAGGCTGCCATGATCTGAGAGCATTGCATCTAGCTGGCTGTCGCTTCATCACCGACGAAACACTGAAATCACTCTCCGAGAGATGCCGTGACCTGGAAGCTCTGGGGCTCCAAGGCTGCACCAACATAACCGACTCAGGCCTCGCTGATCTTGTCAAGGGATGCAGAAAGATTAAAGCTTTGGATATCAACAAATGCAGCAACGTGGGAGACGCTGGAGTTTCCTCTGTGGCCAAAGCTTGTGCTTCTTCGCTCAAGACGCTCAAGTTGCTTGACTGTTACAAAGTTAGGGACGAGTCTGTATCCTCCCTGGCTCAGTTCTGCAAGAATCTGGAGACTTTGATAATCGGTGGATGCAGAGACATCTCTGATGAGTCAATCGTATTGCTGGCGGATTCTTGCAGAGACGGCCTCAAGAACCTGAGGATGGACTGGTGCTTGAATGTAACTGACTCTTCCCTTACCTGCGTCCTGAAGCAGTGCAAGAGCTTGGAGGCTCTTGATATCGGTTGCTGCGAAGAGGTCACAGACAATGCTTTCCGGGATTTGGGGAGCGAAGATGTTTTGGGGTTGAAGGTTTTGAAGGTGAGCAACTGTCCCAAGATCACAGTTGCAGGGATAGGCAAGCTTTTGGAGAAATGCAGCTCTCTGGAGTATTTGGATGTGAGGTCTCTTCCACATGTGACGGAAGTTAGATGCAGTGAAGCTGGCCTCGAGTTCCCTGCATGTTGTAAAGTTAACTTTTCTGGAAGTTTAACCGAGCCAGATGTTCTGCTTTGATGCTTGATTATTGCTGTTGGGAAGATTGTCTGTGGTGTGCCCTAAACCCTCTGTGATCTCTCTCTCTATTCTCTCTATTCTCTCTCTGTCACGTGTATGAGTGGACTCATGGCTTATGGTCCATTAGTGAGTCCTTCTCTGAAGCTTTTGTACATTATTGTGCATTGTATAATTGGTTGTGACGGCTCCTTTGATTATTATTCAGTAAGTGTGTGTGTGTGTGTATTTTTCGTTGGATCTGATATTTGAAGAAATCTGATTCTCTAATGTAATACAATGGAGCAAAGTGTGTGTGTTTGTCCTAAAGCTTTTGTTGTGATCAATGAAGCTTTCTTTGATTTGCATTTTGTTTGAAATGCTAGGAGGAGATCTACATGTATGTATGTTTATAGGATCAGCTAAAATATATATTCACCACTTGAAAACAATGTGTGTTTGTACAATATAATGTCTGTCTCTTTCTAAGGCTCTCTCCTAATTATTGTTTAGCGCCTGCTCGAGACAATTGAAAGCTTTCTGGTAGCTCAAGAACCCCATGAACCAGAAGTCGAAGCCGTCGACCGTGACTACTTCAAGGTACTTCTGAGATGGCTTCTTTGTGTTCATACTCTGGTTCACTCCCTTGATCTTGCACAGAGGGATTGACACTTTGTAGTGAACCCTGGTGAGATCTCCCTGAGGAGAAGCCACTTTGATAGATCTCTCGCTGCAGAAAGCAATCTTCTTTGATGAGATGAAGAGTAAGCCTGCGATAGGACCTGCGGTTGTTGATAGGTAACATTGGTAGCCCTTGAAGAGTTTCTCTTCGTCGTGGACTCTAAAGAGCCTCTTGTAGATCTTCTCTAAGCTTCCCATTTGAATTATCTTAGCTCCTAGAGATAGCTTTCTCTTGACTGTTTCAGTTAGCTTAGGTCCTAAATTGCTTTGATCTTTAGTTCCATTGGTGAAGCCATTGGTTCGGAGAATCGATTTTTTCTTGCTTTGTTCAGACTTCTTGGAAGGAGATGGGATTTGAAGCTTGTTTATGGAAGCTGGATCAGGCAAGGAACCTCCAGGAGCAGTCTTGACTGCTGGTAATGCAAGAATTTGCTGGTGGACTGTGCTCAATGTCATCTTGGAGGATTGAGTAGTGATCTTGAATCTTGAATCTTAATCTTGATCTTGAGAGATTGTGAGTGATGGTGATGATGAAACCTGTGTGGTAAGATGGTTATTTAAAGGGGAAGACAAAGAGACAAGTGGCAGTTAAAACACAAAAGCTCTGTTGTGACTTGAGGAGCTTTGTGGTAATGGGTGAGTCATGGATATGGGGTCATCAAGTAGCACAGATAAAGCTACTTTCTTTGGTGTTATAAAGCAATGAATGAGAAGAAGATCAAGCATATGCTCTGTTTTTGCTTCCTTTTTTTTTTTTGCAAGACATGCGTAAATCAAGGTTTTACAATATATTTTAGTTCAATAACTGATTAAATGTGTTAGTATTTTTGTTTGAGTTTGCTTTTCCAAATTTCAAAAACTATTCAGCAGTGCAAAACAGTTTGTAAAATATTTTCAACTAGGTGTTTTACCCGCACATGCGGGCATAATCATCTTACGAATATTTATTATTTTATGTCTTATTAATCCAAAAATCGGCATTATAAAACTCTAACTGGTGAACATGGTGAAAGAAAAAAATTATGGTGAATTCTTTGTTCCTCAAAATTTATACCAGTTATGTTGAAATTTTAGTCAAATTATTGAAAGGTAGATCCCACTTTTTATTCTAAATTTCCCATGGAAGAATGAATTTATAAGAAAAAATTTCTCTATGCAATTTTGATAAGGAATAAATTGAACAAAAA
Organism: Brassica napus; assembly: GCF_020379485.1. Lineage (NCBI taxonomy): Eukaryota > Viridiplantae > Streptophyta > Magnoliopsida > Brassicales > Brassicaceae > Brassica > Brassica napus. The sequence continues at coordinate 20,977,598 of NC_063439.1, forward strand.
TTCATATTTCTATATTTTTTCAATTCTTCAAATGAAATTTTATTTTTTATTTTGTTTATTTTTTTCATTTTTCTAGTGGTGATCAACTGAAGCTATAGTGTTTCACGGATTAAACTTAAACTGGTTTAAATTAAAAGCAAGAAACCTTGTTTTGAACTCAGTCACAAGTTAAGTTATTATTTATGATTTTAAAATAGTTAAATCAAACATCAAATTATTTATATATGTCAAAAAGCGTTCATCAAACTATGTAATTATTATTGTGTTAAAAGTTTTAAAACACTCATATATTAGAAATAGTTTAGAAAATATCTTTATATAAATATTTTTGTTTGACTAATATTTAATTATAAACTTTTTTATATCTTAGTTGTTTAACTTTATAATAAAAAAATTGTTTAACTTTATAATAAAAAAATATTATTTTCAGATAGCAACACAATATATATAAGAATTCTCTTAATTTTAAATATATTTTCACAATTTTATTATATTAGTTTATAATTAATTATTTAATATAACATATAAACTTAATATTATTAAAATAAAATGCGTGTTTTATTATATATAAAAATTAATAAATACTCAGTTAAAAACTAATAATAAGTCAATGACCTATATAAAAGCTTAAAACCTAATAAAATATGACAAATAAGAAAATAATTTTTTTAATATAACATACATATTTAAATATTATTAAATCAAAATTCGTTTTTAATTATATATAAAATTTATTACGGATATTTTTTTAAATTAATAAATTAGTGATTCAGCTAAAAATTATTAATAAATCAATGACTAAGCTAAAACCTAATAAAAACATGATAAATAAGCAAAATTGACTAAAATCATGGAAAACATGACAAATAAGCAAAATCAAAATAATTATATATCGAATTACATATTTTATAGTTATCTTATTTAAACTAATAAATTATAGACACTCAACTAAAAACTATTAATAAATTAATGATTCAGCTTAAACCTAATTAAAACATGACAAATAAGCAAAATTATCTATAATCATGGAAATCATGACAAATAAGCCAAATCACTTCATAAATAATAGTATAGATAGATAATTTCTCTTAAAATTTTGTAGATGTTAATTTTATTTACAAATTGATTGATCGTTTTATATATCAAAATCACATGTTAAAGTTATACGTAAATCTGGAAGTCTCTTAGTCTAGTGGTTTAATTAAGGGTTTATTAAAGCTTCTACACCATGAGGTCTGGAGTTCAAATATCATAAAACGCAAATTATGCAGATTATGGAGAAATTAGTTATAAGAGGTTTTCAGTATGGTACATGGCGTATCATCGAAAATAGAGTTCATAGGACAACTCAGAATGATGCAGTCAGACATGCATTATCATATGATGCTAGAATTGTCGGCTGTAAAATCGTCTAATGTAATATTTCTCATCGTTGTAATAGCATAATTAATCAGACGTTTAAAAAAAAGTTATACGTAAAAATAATATTAAAATTAGAGATCCAAAAAAAGTTAAAAAAGAACCCAAAAAAAAGTTAAAAAGAAAGAGCGATATAACCACACGGTGTTGACAAAAAAAAACCACACGGTATGACGTTAGTCTCCGACAAGCTTTTTTTTAATCACTACCTACAAGTTGGCCAAACATCAACCTTTTTTATTTTTTTTTTTTTTTTTTGAACAAACAACCTTTTTTATTTTATCACTACTTTTCTTACCCTAAGTTTTCATTTTTGAAAAGATATCTAAATATGTATAGAAGATACGATATGTTTCCTGATTAATCGGAACATGCATGAAAGAAGAAAATATCAAATCAAATAGTACGTAACGCTTTACGAAACTGTGGAGCAAACTGAGTCATGCAGAAGGGGACGTTGTGTGTTGGGGGAGGGGGGCTTTGGAAGCTTTCTGCGTTGGCATTGTGACCTTATGATGCCTTCATTTCTTTAATTTCATACTAAATAGAAATTTGTTACCATTTTTGGTTTCCGTAAATACTATATATTTAGACTAATTAATTAACTAACAAGTACGTATAACCTTTTGTTGAATGTTTTCTTGCACGTTCACTCCGACTTCTTTCTTTTTGAGGGGTCAAATAGAACTTTCTTGCCATGAAGCTATAGAAGCTTTGAGTTTCTTATGGAACAAACTTCGTTAACTATTGGAATCTTACTCAAATTATTTCTGAACCCTATTCAAAAATATTAACTGTATAATTTAAACAAACAATGATGTAGTTTTTAAAGTTAATAATTTCATATATATAATATATTGTTGGTATGTGATCTAAACTTATATTTATTGAGCATTGTAACTTAGGTGGTTAAATCTGTTATCTAGGTTAGTTAGGAGTCGGTTAGACCGGTTAGAGTTTGTTTAGCTGGTTTAACACTTACTTTCTTGTTAGGCTTGTAACCCTTTGGTTCATATAAAAAAGGGATTAGATAAAAGAGAGTAAGCTAGACTCATTGCGAAACAGAATCAGAGAAATAGAGAGAGACTACGGATATTCCTTGTTCATCACCATCTCCGATTTGCGAGTGGTGTCCTTTGTTCTAGTGGATTTGCTAGACTGAGTCTGGCTCCAGGGATTAGTTTTCCATATCAGAGAGATATCCTGAATTATCAATCTTGTGTTTCTCTATTGCTTTCTTGTCTTTATTAGATCGGTTTGATCTTGAGTGATTGTGAGGTTAGAGAGTATGATTTGATTCCATGTTAACCGAGGATCGATTCACCTCGAATTGATTCAGTGAGTTCTCAATATATATATATATATATATATGTTTACCATTTTTTATAAAAAAAAATTGCAAGTCCAAAACTTAGAAATATATCTAGAATCTTAAAATTTTACTTATACATTTATTTTTAAATTTAATTTTTAGAAGTTTAATTTGTTCGACCACTCCAATTATACATGTTAAAAACGTCCTTGTTATTAGGAATGGGAATGGCTATTAAATATTGATTTCACATTGGAGCTCAACGCATCATTGTGGATTAAGGAAAATAGATGATGCAAGTAAATATATTCAATCTCATGCTCTTGTCAACAATGAATATAAATAACAAAAGGAGAGTTATAAAAGAGTTTGTACAATATTGTCTGAATTTTCTAGGCTCTATCCTAATTAACATTCTTGGAATGAAAAATATGTTAAATTAGAAATGAAATATTTCCTCTTCAACCTTCGGCTTGTTATTGCTCGAGAGAAAGCGCTTGCTCAAGACAATTGAATGCTTTCTGGTAGCTCATGAAGCCCATGAACCAGAAGTCAAAATTATCGACCGTGACTACTTCAATGTATTTTTTAGATGGTTTCTTTGTGTTCAGACTCTGGTTCACTCCCTTGATTTTGCACAAAGGGATTGACACTTTGTAGTGAACCCTAGTGAGATCTCCCTGAGGTGAAGCCACTTTGATAGATCTCTCGCTCCAGAAAGCAATCTTCTTTGATGAGATGAGAGTAAACCTGCGATGGGACCTGCCGTTGTTGATAGGTAACATTGGTAGGCTTTGAAGAGTTTCTCTTCATCGTAGACACTAAAGAGCCTCTTGTAAATCTTCTCTAAGCCTCCCATTTGAATGATCTTAGCTCCTAGGGATAGCTTTCTCTTGACTGTTTCGGTCAGCTTTGGTCCTAACTTGCTCTGGTCGCTAGATCCGTCCGTGAAGCTATTGGTTCGCTGAATCGATTTTTTCTTGCTTTGTTCAGATTTCTTGGAAGGAGATGGGATTTGGACCTTGTTGATGGAAGCTGGGTCAGGTAAGTAACCAGCAGGAGCAGTCTTGACTGCAGGGAATGCAAGAACTTCTTGGTGGACTGTGCTCAATGTCATCTTGGAGGATTGAGTAGTGATCTTGAAAGATGGATAGATTGTGAGTGATGAAACCTGTGTGGTGAGATGGTTATTTAAAGGGAAAGACAAAGAGACAAGAGGCAGTTGAAACAAAGCTTTGAATCGTTGAGTCTTGAGACCTTTATGGTAAAGTATGAGTCATGTATGGGTCATCAAGACACACATAAAGCCACTTTCTTGGGGTTAAAGGCAATGAGAAGATCGAGCATATGCTCTATTTTTCTTTATTGTTTTACAGGAAAAAATAATCATATAGTTAAAAAGATTTTTTTTTGGGTGTAATATAGTATAGTTAAAAAGATACATAAACATATAAATAAATAAAGGGTTTCAAACTACCAAATCCATGTAAGGACACAACTGGTTAAGTAATATCAAGAACTGGTTAGGTGTTTAAATTTTTGTTTGCGATTTTCAAATATCAAAACAACTTCGGAGTGCAATTTTGTTGATCTTCTTCAAATGTCTAGAAACGTTTAATTTTCAATTTAAGAATTCATTCAAATTGATGATGAAAATCACAATTTAAACTTATAAAGTTTTGATATTAGAGATGCCATACAAGATTTTTGTAAAGGTTTTTAAAAAGAAAGATGATAACTCGGATTGACGTTAGTCTCCAATAAGCTTTTTACCTACAAGTTGGCAAAATAGCAAGCTTTTTTTTTTACTTTTCTTTTCTCCTTTTCTAGTCTGATTTTATTTTTTTTCACATATATGTATATGGGATAAGATATGTTTCCTAGTTAACTGGAGCATAAAACAAGATAAAGTAAAATCAGATATTACGTAACACTTTTTAATAGGTTAGAGCAAATGGAGCCATGCAGAAGGGGGACGTCGTGGCTTTGGAGCTTTTTGCGTTGGCATTGCTACTTTCTGATGCCTTTATCACTTTATTTTATGCTATGATAAGAAAGATCGGTTATAATTTATATATTTCATATAAAGAAGCATGAAAATAGTAAAATAAAACATACAAAATGTTTCATCAATTCGTCACCCATGTGATATTCACATGGTGTATGTACCATATATAGTTAATGAATATATGTGTTTCAAAAAAAAGTTAATGAATATATATTTAATTTATTATTAGAAATATGCATGACGAAACTTAGCGGACATTGTATTTAGCTATAGATGATTATAAATACATGAATTTCGGAAAGTATAAAAGGTGAATGATTAGTTAGTTGTTAAGACATATATGATTCGGTAGTTGTTGTTAACACTTTTAATTCAAAGAAGGAATATATGTCACAACGACATCTAAGATGCGAACGTATATTTTTATTTGAAGTGGGTAGTGTCGATTCTGCCTAACCGTGGATAATATTTGATGTCTTATCATAAGAGTAAACTTAATATATTTTTTTCTCATTGTTGAGTCGTTGTATACAATATTTGGACATCAAATGATCGACAGTGATATTCTTCGATATTGTATAATTGATTAAAATAGTCAATATTTATGCATTACCTTATCCATCCCATGCATTGATCTTGTATCATGTATATTTTCAACTATATATTTTCAAACCATTCAGTTTCGAGCTTTATAGTCTTCATCATTTTCGGGGTCCATGTCCGTAGTCGGATAAGATATTTTGACTATATAATATACGAGCAATCGAATATGTATGTCGACAGGTAAACTTGGTGAGGACTGGGGAAATAGTTGATTGGTCAAAGAAAAGATACAAATAGATAAAGGTGAAGAGAAAAAGAAGATCATAACAGAACATGACGGGTCACGTTCAAATATGCAATTGTTAATATTTTCCGACGTGTGTGTGATGTAATTTGACATTATTAACAAAAGTTTATAAATTAAAAAATCAAAAGTAAGAAATGTGACGTGAGAGACAATTTGCCTTAACATGAAAGAAATATTTGGTCATTGGAGGATGGTTTCAGGCATTTTTTTCGGCACGTAAATGTGCCATGCACTCCCGCTTGCGCATTGTCATCTCCACGTAGATATCCTTAATTACAATTTTTTTTTGAGAAATTCTCTATGTTATATTTTTTTAATTTATTTTCACAAAATAGTCATTAAACAAAAAAATGACCATAAATATTTTTATTAGAGTGTAAATATACATTTATACCCTAAGAATAATTAATTTAGAAAAGTTAAGAGGTAAATTTTCTTTAAAAAAAATAAATATGAATTATTTTGGTCATTTTAAAGGGCTATTTTGGTGATAAAAACTTAAAAAGACTATTTAAAAGAATTACTTTATTTTTTGATAAAAAATATACATTAACAGAAACCAAAAAATTATATATTTATAAGTCTATAACTATATACGTTGAAAAAAGAAGTCTATAACTATATACACTATATTCCCTTTGTCGTATCATAATTTCATAATCATAACTAAACACTTAACAGAGGTATGTTTCTGTAGTCTTTATAGTGCAATTCTTAACATGCGAAACAATATAAAAAATGAATGAGTATTGATAAATAAAAATAAATTTAGCAAAAAAAAATGATCATAAATATTGTTTAAATCCAATAATATTTGATATTCATTGCTCTAGATCATTACAGTTGACTCGTCTGGTAAACAGAGTGAACTCATCGTACTTAGCTTTTATCTAATAGTTTATGTTTTACCATATTATATACTCAAAATGAAATAACTCAAATGGTGCCATTGAAAAAACGAGTTCATGCGTCTCATTTTTCCAATAAACCTGACCAATTAGTGGGACAAAAAAGAGAAAATTAACATCGGCATGATGATAATTAAAAGCGTGTCTAGAAACAGAGACAATGCGTGTGAGAGAGGAAAGTGTCATTTCTGGTGGAACATTGGAAGTAATAGAAGATACGATATGTTTCCTGATTAATCGGAACATGCAGGGAACAAGAAAGTATCAAATCAAATATTACGTAACGCTGTATGAAATTTTGTCATGCAGAAGGGACGTCGTGTGGCTTTGGAAGCTTTCTCTGTTGGCATTGTGACTTTCTGATATCACTCAAATTATCATAAAGAGTGTTACTCTCATCAAAAGAGGTCGAATTATAGTACTTAGAGATCGAATCCACAAAAAACTAGGAAACCGATTAGATCTAATAGTTATATGATTAAGCTAGGCTAATAGGTTTTAAAGCAGTAAAATAAATATAGCAAACTAGAAAGCAGTAAACAAGATGAACAAGATAATTGTTCAGCTTGGCAAGGGTTGTTTGATGGAAGGATGGTTGTTAGATCTAGGGTTTCTATTCAGGTGTTGGAGATTATAATATCTATAGATGCCTAATTGTTGCATGCATGATATGTTAGAGCTCAACCGCTTAACTCAGTGATCAGCTGTCGCATGTTTCACTGGTTAACAAGCTAGATCTCGTGTCTCAACGGTTAGTATGTTAACACGAAAGAGTGTCGATCGATGGTCCTATTGGGACATCGACCGATACACCTTTGCCTACGTCGACCGATAGTCAGTTGAAGACATCGATCGGCGGGTTCTAGCCAGGCCTATGCGCGAGTATGAAATGCCCTATTAAGATACTAAATTGGCGGTTAGCCCTCTCTAGCAGTCCTAATATGATATATAGATGTCATGATGGGATAACAAGGGTGCTTGAGTATGCAATCCTATGATCAAGTTCTATTTAATTACTCTAAAACAAGCAATGAATACAAATCTATCATGAATATCACAACAAGGCAGATCTATAGTTTGGGGCTAATCCCACAAACATATATGAACCCTAAACCTAACAGGAGGATCTACTCAGAAATGAAAACAGAAATCATAGATGAATAGATATAAACTGAAATGAAACAGATCAATAAAACCAATGGAGTTCCAGGAGGACTCTGATAGGAGTTCCTCCCTTCTCTCCTAAGAGAAACAATAGAAAATGAAAGTGTGTAGAAAGCGTGTAGTCGTCAACAATGGCTTAGAAATAACATAAATAGGATTTCTGGTCGTCCAAGGGCATTCTGGTAATTTGTGGCTTATGGGCTTCACGCAGTCATAAAATATACAAGGCACATAATCTGGGATCTCCATTGATCGACGCGGCTTCCTCTTCTCGGCAGCTTCCTCTCGCGAGGCAGACTGACCACTCTTCAGTAAAATAGGCATAACTTCCGCTACAGGATGCTGATTGACCTGAGACCGGTGGAATTCGAAAGCTAACTCAAAGCTCTATCGTGTGTAAAAATATGGGCTCAATCTAACAGTCAGAAGGTCTTCATCCATAGCTAAACATCTGACGCGTCTGTGCAACTCTGCACCTCCAAAGGCTCCAAAAGACTCCAAAATCACCATATTTCTCCTAAACGTCCCTGAACCTGTAAATACTCTAAATAGACTCCAAAACATAATAATTGTATCTTAAAACACTTTAAAACACTTATAGACCATGATTAAAAATGGGTAAAATATATGGTCTATCACTTTCTGATGCCTTTATTTCTGTTATTTCATACTAAATTAATAAAAAATTAATTACTATCCTCCGTAAACATTCAGACTAATTAATTAACTAAGAAGTACTCCCTCCGATTTGATTTAATTGTCGTTGTATAAAAAGAATAAAACTTTCTTGCCATGAGCTTCAGAAGCTTGAGATCAGTTTTGAGTTTCTTCTGTAACAATCTTGTTGGTTGACTTTAGGAATCTTATATAGGCCTCAAGAACTTATGGCCATATTTACTCAGTTATTAACAGTGTTTTCTCAAACTAATTCAGAGCTTTGTTTTAAAAAGTATTATTGGGGGGGGGGGGGGGGGGGGGGGGGTGTGGAGTAAATAAAACTTTCTTGCCATGAAGCTTCAGAAGCTTGAGATCAATTTTGAGTTTCTTCTGTAACAATCTTGTTGGTTGACTTTAAGAAGGTCTCAAGAATTTATGGCGATATTTACTCAGTTATTAACAGTGTTTTCTCAAACTAATTTAGAGCTTTGTTTTAAAAAAGTATTATTGGAAGAGAGTGGGGGGGAGGGTGGAGGAGGTAAATAAAATTTTATTGCCATGAAGCTTCAGAAGCTTGAGATCAGTTTTGAGTTTCTGCTGTAACAATCTTGTTGGTTTACTTTAGGAATCTTATATAGGCCTCAAGAACTTATGGCAATATATACTCAGTTATTAACAGTGTTTTCTCAAACTAATTCATAACATTGTTTTAAAAAGTATTAATAGTATATTTTAAAAAATTAATAATGTAGTTTTAAAACTTAATAATTTATCTATATATGTTTGACATTTTTATAAATATTAAAATCCCGAATCTATAAATTCTAAAATCCTATTTATATATTTATTAAAAAAGTTATTTTTCTTTTTAGATTCGGCCTTGTTCACATGCTAAAAACGTTATTGGTTATTAGAAATGGGAATGGCTATCAAACAGTATTAATTTCACACTGAAACTCAACGCATATCTTGTGGTGAATGCGATGGGATTGTGAATTAAGAAAAACAGATGATGTCTGTAAATATATTCAGTTTCATGCTCTTGTCAACAATGGATAACAATAACATTAAAGTTTTAATTTAAAAAAAAAAGAGTTTGTACAATATTGTCTGAATTTTCTAGGCTTGCTCCTAACATTCTTGGATTGAAAAATAGGTTAAATTAGAAATGAAATATTTCCTCTTCAACCTTCGGCTTGTTATTGCTCGAGAGAAAGTGCTTGCTCGAGACAGTTGAATGCTTTCTGATAGTTCATGAAGCCCATGAACCAGAAGTCAAAGTCATCGACCGTGACTACTTCAATGTACTTGTGAGATGGTTTCTTTGTGTTCATACTCTGGTTCACTCCCTTGATTTTGCACAAGGGGATTGACACTTTGTAGTGAACCCTAGTGAGATCTCCCTGAGGTGAAGCCACTTTGATAGATCTCTCACTGCAGAAAGCAATCTTCTTTGATGAGATGAAAAGTAAGCCTGCGATGGGACCTGCGGTTGTTGACAGGTAACATTGGTAGGCTTTGAAGAGTTTCTCTTCATCGTAGACTCTAAAGCGCCTCTTGTAAATCTTCTCTAAGCCTCCCATTTGAATGATCTTAGCTCCTAAGGATAGCTTTCTCTTGACTGTTTCGGTCAGCTTTGGCGCTAACTTGTTCTGATCTCTAGCTCCGCTCGTGAAGCTATTGGTTCGGAGAATCGATTTTTTCTTGCTTTGTTCAGATTTCTTGGAAGGAGGTGGGATTTGGAGGTTGTTGATGGAAGCTGGATCAGGCAAGTAACCTGCCGGAGAAGTCTTGACTGCTGGGAATGCAAGAACTTGTTGGTGGACTCTGCTCATTTTCATGATCTTGGAAGACTGCGTAATGATCTTGAATCTTGATCTTGAGAGAGAGAGAGATTGAGGGTGATGGTGATGATGAAACTGTGTGGTGGGATGGTTATTTAAAGGGAAAGACAAAGAGACAAGGGGCAGTTAAAACAAAGCTATGAATCGTTGAGACTCTAGACCTTTGTTGTAAAGGATGAGTCATGTATGGGTCATCAAGACACACATAAAGTCACTTTCTTGGAGTTAAAGGCAAAAAGAAGATCAAGCATATGCTCTAATTTTCTTTATTATTTTTGAGAAAAATAATAATCATTGTGTTAAAGGAGACATAAATAAAAAAAAAAGCTTTGAAATAACAAACGGAAAATACCCTAGGATAGCACTAAAAAAATTTATATCACAAATATAGATTCTAAAGATCAAAATGTTTCATTAAAGAGGTAAATATACACTTATACCCCTAAGATTAACTAATCTAAACCTTAGGGTTTAGAGTTGACGGGTGGAGATTTGAGATTGTGATTTACAATTTTATAAAATAAAAAATAAATATTAAAATTTTGAAAATAAAAATTAAATAGTTTCAAAAAGTATTTTCGAATTACAAAAAGAAAATTTGAAAAAAAAATAAAAATAAAATCGAAAAAAAAATTATAAAAAAGAAAAAATTTATAAAAAAGTTCAAATTTGAAAACATATAATCTAAAACTATAAAAAAATTATTTATTATTTATTTATTATTTATTATTATTATTTTAATATACCTAGGATATTAGAGTTATTTTACTTATTAAATAAAACATTTTGGTCATTTTCTTCCTAGTGGTCTATTTTTGTGATCAAAACTTGAAAATGATCTATTTAGGAGAATTACCCAATAACAAACCCATGTAAGGATTCAACTGGTAAATTAAATCTCAAGAACTGGTGGAGTGGTATAGGTTTCTGTTTCTGATTCCAAATAAAGATAACTTAGGAGTGCAATTTTATGGTTTATGGATCATCTTAAAACGTATCCTACCCCTTTTCTATTTATGATTTCATTCAAATGGATGATCCTTAAATATTAAATCACAATTCAAACTTTTATATTAGAGATGCCCACAAAAATTTGTTTAAAATAATTTTAAAAGAAAAGAAAGATCGATGATAACTCGGATTGACGTTAGTCCAATAAGCTTTTTTACCTACAAGTTGGCAAAATAGCAAGCTTTTTTACTTTTCTTTTCTCCTTTTCTAGTCTGATTTTATTTTTTCACATACCTATATATGTAATTATGTATAATAAGATATGTTTCCTAGTTAATTGGAATATGAAACAAGATAAATAAAATCAGGTATGACGTAACACTTTTTAAATAGGCAAGAGCAAATGGAGCCATGCAGAAGAGGGACGTCGTGGCTTCGGAGCTTTCTGCGTTGGCATTGCTACTTTCTGATGCCTTTATTACTTTAATTTCATGCTATGATAAGAAAGATCGGTTATAATTGATTTATTGAGTATTTAGTATATAAAAAGGCAACAAAGAAGCAGAAATATAGTTAAATAGCAACACAAAAGGAGATCCATTTGAATTGGATCCACTATATAAAATACATGTTTCATCAATTCATCACCCATGTGATATTCACATGGTGTATGTACCATAAATAGTTAATGAATATATAATTTAATCATCTATTATTATAAGTATGCGTGATAAAATTTAGTGGACACTGTATTAAGGTATAGATGATAATAAATAGGTACATGAACTTCGAAAAGGTGAATCCTGAATTAGTTAGTTGTTAGGACATGAATGATTCGGTAGTTGTAATTAAGACATTTAAATTCAAATAAGGAATATATGTCACAACGACATCTAAGATGCGAACATAAATTTTTATTTGGAGTGGGTAGTGTCGATTCTGTTAATCTTTTACCAACCGCTTGTGTTACACAACGATCACAGTGTGTTACACACGAGTTCGAAAGAAAGAATAAGATAGACGTTTCAGACTTATAAACTTTTCTGAAAATACTTTTGTATTATTGAGATTCGGTAATATGTTTACAACAGATGATTGATCTTTATATAGAGATCGAATCAATACAAGTATAAGAGACACAACTCTTTATACTAAAGGACACAACTTGAAGAGTTACAACTCTTTGTGTAATAACATAAATAACTAACTTATGTAAATGTATCAAGGAGAGATTAGATTATATAGTTTAACACTCCTCCTTAATCATATCTCGACTTGACTCCAAGCTGCTTCCTTAGATCTTTAAATCTTGAACCACCCAATGCCTTTGTGAGAATGTCTGCTAGTTGATCATCCCCTTTGCAATACTTCAGTTCAATGATTCCCTTTTGCTCAGCTTCCCTCACGAAATGGTACTTGATCTCTATGTGCTTCGTCCTTCTGTGTTGCACCGGATTCTTCCCAATTGCTATTGCTGATTTGTTGTCACATAAGATCGGAATGCCTCCTTCAAACTTCTGACCAAAGTCTTCAAATAGTCTTTGTAACCACACTGCTTGATTTGCTGCTGCACACACGGCTATGTACTCTGCCTCAGCCGTTGATTGCGCCACTGTTTGTTGCTTGCTTGACTGCCAACAAAACATGGCTGATCCAAGAGTAAACACATAACCTGAAGTGCTTTTCTTGTCTTCCTTAGAACCACCCCAATCGCTGTCCGTGTAGCCTAGAAGTCTTGGTTCTTTCACGCTTGTGAAGTACACTCCAAAGTTTGATGTTCCTTTGACATATCTTAACACCCTCTTGGCTTCTTGGTAGTGCTTCATGCGAGGTGATGACATGTATCTTGAGAGATAGGCGCTTGCATACATCACATCAGGTCTTGATGCACACAAGTACAAAAGCCCTCCAATGATGCTTCTATACTTAGTCGGATCTCCATACTCCTTGTCATCCTCAACTCCTTTTCCTTGTGGTGTAAGTGGGTTGCTTACACTCTTGCTGTCTCGCATCCCAAACTTGTCTACAAGTTTGTTTGCATACTTTTCTTGTGAAAGAAATATGCCTCCATTGTCTTGAATTACTTCCATTCCAAGAAAGTAGTTCAACAATCCAAGATCCACCATCTCGAATTCTTTCTTCATGTTCTCCTTGAATGTGTTGATGCTCTGAATGTTGCTTCCTGTGATGATTATATCATCCACATATAGACTCACGATCAACACATCTCCTCCTTGCTTCTTGATGTATAAGGCCGCATCATTCATACTCCTCTCAAAACCGTTTTGAAGAAAGTATGAATCTATCCTTCCATACCATGCCCTTGGGGCTTGCTTTAAACCATATAAAGCTTTGTGTAGCCTTAACACCTTGTGTTCCTTCCCGTGTGTCACATACCCAGGCGGTTGTGTGACATACACTTCTTCCTTGAGGTCGCCATTGAGAAAGGCTGACTTCACATCCATCTGATACAATTGCCACTTCATCTGAGCCGCATAGGCAAGTATGGCTCGTATTGTATCATGTCTTGAGACAGGGCAAACGTCTCAAGGTAGTCAACACCATACTCTTGAGAGAACCCTCTTGCAACTAGCCGCGCCTTGTGCTTGATGTGATTGCCGTTTGCATCGGTCTTGATCTTGTAGATCCACTTCACACTTATCACATTCTTCTTCTTTGGCTTGTCCACTAGTTCCCACGTCTTGTTCTTCTCAATCATGGCTATCTCCTCATTCATTGCTTCTCTCCATTCCTTGGTACCACACGCTTCATCATAAGTGTATGGTTCTTCATTTGCATGAAGACAAGCTTATATAGCTTGAGCCGCTTCATCAAGCTCTACTCTCGGTGCCCTTTCCATGATATCAACCATGGACTTGAACTTCCTTGGTGCCTCAGAAGTTTCTTCATCTCCACTACTAGTATCATGATCATCATTTTGAAAAGAAATAGGACTGAAAGTACCTCCAAATTGTTCCTCAGGACTGGATGCACCTTCGGTTTGTTCCTCAGGACTGGATGCAACTTCGGTTTGATCCTCAGGCGAGTGAGAGTCTTCCATAGACAACTCCAATGTCTTCCTCACTTCTTCTTGCCTTTTCCAATCCCACTTCTTCTTCTTCAAACTCGACATCTCTTGATACTTCAATCTTCTCATTCTCCAAAATGAGAACTCTATAGCCTTTGGATTGGTTGCTATATCCAACAAAGACTCCACGCTTTGCCTTGACGTCTAGCTTCCTCCTCTTTTGATTTGGGATATGTATGTAGCATATGCTACCAAACATTCTCATGTGTGACACATCTGGCTTGTGTCCACACCACTTCTCTATAGGAGTGACATCTTCTTCTATTGCCTTTGATGGCAGACGGTTTTGAAGATATGAGGCAGTGTATACCGCTTCTGCCCATAACTTGAGCGGTAAGTCTTGCTCTGCCAACATCGATCTAGCCATCTCCACCAATGTTCTATTCATGCGCTCCGCTACACCATTTTGTTGTGGTGAATAAGGCAAGGTGACTTGCTTATTGATTCCTTCTTCTTCACAGAACCGGTTGAATTCTCGTGAAGTGAACTCACCACCTCCATCTGATCTCAGTGTCTTGATGGTACAATCCGACTGCTTCTCCACCATTGCTTTGAACTTCTTGAACAGTGAGAATGTCTCTGACTTTTGCTTCATGAAGTATACCCAACACATGTGAGTATGATCATCCAAGAATAGCAAAAAGTATCGGCTTCCATCAACAGACTGGTGCTGCATCGGCCCACATACATCCGTATGTACAATCTCAAGCTTCTCTCTTGTCTTAGTTTGAGATTCCTTTGGGAAGCTTTTGCGTGATTGCTTTCCAAGTCTACACGCCTCACATGCTTCCTTCTTGACTTTAAACTTTGGTAATCCCTTTACCAAGTCTTTGTCTTGCATTTGTTGCAACCTTTTGTCGCCTACATGACCAAGTCTCTTGTGCCATGTCTCCATCTTTCCTTGCTCACTAGCGCTCAAGGCCTCTTCTACCTGAGCCGAACTCATCCTGATTCGATAGCTTTTGTGAGTCATTGGGATATCCATTATCCTCCTTCCTTTTGCATCATCTATGATGCATCTCTTCTCTTGGAAACTCACCCGGTATCCGCTTGAAACAATTTGTGGAACACTCAACAAATTTTTTGCCAAACCCGGAACCAAGAATACATTTCTGATGGTCTTCTTGCCACCTTTGGTCATGACGGTAATGTCTCCTTTACCGGCTGTCATGACTGTGCTTCCATTTCCAATCTTTATTGGAACCTTGATACTCCTATCAAGCTTTGAGAAGTAACTCTCCTCCTTTGTCATATGATTAGTTGCTCCACTGTCTACTAACCAGACATCTTCCATCACTGTTGTTGCTGCTTCGCTCGCACTGAACAACATGTGATCTTCATTTGAATCTTCTTCGAGACTCAGATGTGCCTTCTCTTTCTTCTTTGAGTAGCACTGATTTGCAAAGTGGCCTAACTTGCCACAATTGTAACACTCCTTGTTACTTCTGTGATCCTTCTTTGGATCTTCCTTCTTCTGTTTCCTCCAACACTCGCTCTCATTGTGGTTGTTTCTCTTGCAGAAACCGCACCACTTCTTGCCTCCCTGGCGCTTTGAGTTGTCTTGTGTAACACCAGAATTTTTGTGTTTAACACGAGCATCGAATGCTCCTTCACTGGTGCTTTTTTCTCTTGCAGCCAGCCTTGCTTCATGAGCCTTCAAGATCCCGATCAACTCTGTCATCTTTGTTGAAGTCAAATCGCTTGTTTGCTCCAACACACTGACTATGCTATCGAACTTGGCTGGGAGAGAGATGAGTATCTTTTGTATGAGTTGAACATCTGACTTCTGTTCACCATGATAAGTTAATTGATTTGCCAATTCAACTATCTTATCTGTGAAGACCTTAATGTCTTCATTCTCATACATCTTCAGATTCTCATACTCCCTTCGCAATGTTTGAAGTTTAATCAAACGAACTTGAGGAGAGCCTTCATACTCCTCCTTCAATGCATCCCACGCCTCTTTGGATGTTGATGCTGCTGCAATCCGTGAGAATATATGATCCAATACAGCAGTTTGCAAGATTTGCAAAGCCAATGTATCGTTCATCATCGCTTCTTCTCTAAGCGATCTTGCCCTTGCTGTTTCAGGGGTTTCATCCACTTGTGCTGGTGGGGCTGCTACGCCTTCTTCAACCACAGACCATAACTTCCTGGTCTTGAGAATGGTTGTCATCTTGATGCTCCAGAAGTCGTACTTCTCTCCATCAAATATGGGGATTACTTGATTCTTCATCGTTTCGAGTGATTCCAAAATCGTATGACAAAATCCTCTAGCCTCCTTTTCTCCACGCCAAGTGTTTCTCTTACTAGTGCTTTTTTCTTTGTCCTCTCAAACGTAAAGCTCTGATACCATGTTAATCTTTTACCAACCGCTTGTGTTACACAACGATCACAGTGTGTTACACACGAGTTCGAGAGAAAGAATAAGATAGACGTTTCAGACTTATAAACTTTTCTGAAAATACTTTTGTATTATTGAGATTCGGTAATATGTTTACAACAGATGATTGATCTTTATATAGAGATCGAATCAATACAAGTATAAGAGACACAACTCTTTATATTAAAGGACACAACTTGAAGAGTTACAACTCTTTGTGTAATAACATAAATAACTAACTTATGTAAATGTATCAAGGAGAGATTAGATTATATAGTTTAACAG
Source organism: Brassica napus (assembly GCF_020379485.1). Lineage (NCBI taxonomy): Eukaryota > Viridiplantae > Streptophyta > Magnoliopsida > Brassicales > Brassicaceae > Brassica > Brassica napus. Next base: position 20,994,467 of record NC_063439.1, read on the forward strand.
ATTCTACCAAACCCTGAATAAAATTCTAGGAGGTTATAATTACCATTACTACTAGTAAATCTTTAGTTTAGGAATTTTTGTATTAAGTAAACATAATTGAAAAGGTTTACCATTAAAAATCTAAAATATTAAAAAAATTCAAATTTTTATAATATTAACTAAAAGTTAGTAACTTAAATTTTCAAAATTGACATTTTTTTTGTAAATATATGATTTTGATGTGTGTTTTAACATCAACATTATATATGTATAAATTAAAAATATAAAAGCCCAGAAAATATAATAAAAATTATCTAAAGATATACATGTAATAAAATTACTAAAATATTAAAAATGTAAAAGAAAATAAAATATAAAAAAAATTATATCTTATCTAATAAAAATGTAATAATAAATCTTTAGATAATTTTTATTATATTTTGAGGGTTTTAACATTTTTAATTTATACATATATAATGTTGATATTAAAAACACATCAAACTCATATATTTACAAAAAAAAATTAAAAACGCTAATTTTGAAATTTTAAGTTACTAATTTTTAGATAATATTATATAATTTTCAATTTTTTTGAATTTTTTTTATTTTTAATGGTAAAACCCCTCAACTATGTTTGCTTAATGTAGAAACCTCTAAACTACAGATTTACCGGTAGTAATAGTAATTATGACATGTTAGGATTTAATTCATTACATAAAGTTAGTTTGGAGTTTTTTCGTTAAATACTAGTTTGGAGGTTTTTACCAAAAACTAACTTAGTTGAAAGGTTTTAACGTTAAAAATTCCCTAAAAAATAAAACAAACATATTCTACTATCATCAAAATTATATACAAAACATATATCCAAAAATACTAAGAAAACCAAAATATAAGGAAATAATTTATCTTATATGTTTAAAATATGGACACTATTATATAAAACATTTATACACTTCTATTTCATTTTTATGTTATAAAATACTAAAGTTATTATATTAAGTTTAATAGTGGAACATCATACATATTAAGGAAATGGTCTCAGTCATAAGAATGTTATGAACAATCGATTTCAAAATATCGACATAAACTTAGGATAATAATTTCAAATAATTTTATTTCGCATGCATTATTGTTTAATCAAAATTTGATCATTTTCAAATAAGATGAGTCAAACCATATATGCAAGTCATACTATTAAGCTTACAAGTAGAAAAGAAGGAAAATAAACACAAACTACCGTCCTCATATATTTTAGTTTTATATAATGAAAACCTATTTTATAGTTACGTAAATTCCATGTCATAGTAAAAAAGGAGAATATTCATATATGCTAATAAATGAAGTACGAAAATAATAAAAATATTCAGTGAGAATTAGCCAAAGTGCCAAACAATGAATATTCTAAATTTAAATTAATTAAAATAAAACGTAGAATCAAAAAATGCATATACACATAAAATTGATATGTTCAACAAAAGTTATATAAATTGACAACTAAAAAGGTAGTTTTTTTTTTACAATATCATTAAGAGCATCTCCAACTCAACTGCGTAATTTACTGCAAATTAGAATAGAAAATGGTATCATGAGCAAACAAGAAATTATTACTCTATAAATGGAGTAATGTTCTTTTTTTGTTCATAATTACATTTTTACTCTATTTTGCAGTTGGGTTGGAGATGCTCTAACATCATACAAAGTTTCATAAGGATGAACAAACTGATCTCCATGAAAGTATTATTCAACTTAGTATTTAACACTAAATAAAACTCTTGACAACAAACAACATTAAAAAAATAAAACAGTTAATGTCCAATTGCTATACTTTGACAAACTATAAACAAATTATATAGTCCAGGAATGATTTAAGAAATTTTGGTATTAAAAAAAAAGAATTCAAAATTGATAGGAGTCAATCAAAAATGTAAAAGTGTTTAAATGTGTTTGGCATATCATGTTTGTGGTTAATGTTGCAGTTGGAGTAAAGAACTTCATTCACTTCGAAAGATGATGCAACAAAACGACCACACGGTACTTGTGGATCTTTCTGGGTAAAAAAATAATATAAAAGTCAATAATCCCGTGCTTGCGCTGAGGACTCTGTCCCTAGTAAATAACTAGAGTTTATCCCGTACATAATGCGGGTATATTGTCATTTTATAAATATTTAATTTTGATATTATTATATAAATTTAAATATACAATTTATATCTTAGTGTTTACTATTTTATAACTTTTTAATTTTATTGTTTAAGTTTCTTATTACTTTATTAATATAGGGATTTGTTTTATACATTTTACCTTTTTTATTACGTTTTCAAGTTTTCATAATTTGAAATAATCAAATAAAAAATATTCTTCAACATATGATTTTTGAAAATATATAGCTGTAGAAATAAATTTTTAACATATGTTAATAACTTCATTTGTATAAAACAAATCTGACATGATTAACAAATTTGAATCCGTTTTAGTGATAGATGATAATTTATTTAAATGAAAGCATTATATTACTTAACTACGAAATTAATTAAAGAAATATTTAATAAAAATTATTTAAAAATTTAGTAGGATTTTGTTAGATTTTTCTCAACGGATTTTGTTATAACTGAAAATAAAATTCAAATCTATAGTTAAAATTAATTTATTATTAATATTTCTATTAATTATTATGTCATATTATGTTATTAATGAAATGGTCCGAGTAGACTTCTAAATAGTAGATAAAAATGGTACTTCTCTTTTAATAGAGAAGATAATACTTGATTTTCATTGCTCTAGATCATTACAATTGACTCTTCTCATTAACAGAGTGAACTCATTGTACTTAGCTTTCATCTACTAGTTTATGTTTTACCATATTATATACTCAAAATGAAATAACTCAAATGGTTCCACTGCAAAAACGAGTTCATGCGTCTCATTTTTCGAATAAACCTGGCCAATTACTGGAAAAAAAGAGAGAGAAAATATCAGCATGATGATAATCAAAAGCATATCTAGATAGTTAGATGATGTAAGATACATATGATCCACCTAAATAATTATAAATCTAGTACACACATTTGCATGTTTTCACATAATGGACAACAAAAAGATAGTATCCATGTGTACAGTTCTTTCATGTACACCATTAATCAAAGCATGTCTAGAAACAGAGACAATGCGTGTGAGAGAGGAAAGTGTCAATTCTTGTGGAAGTAATAGAAGATACGATATGTTTCCTGATGAATCGGAACATGCATGAAACAAGAAAATATCAAATCAAAATTACGTAACGCTTTATGAATCTGTGGAGCAAATTATATCATGCAGAAGGGGACGTTGTGTGGCTTTGGAAGCTTTATGTGTTGGCATTGTGAATTTCTGATGCCTTTATTTCTGTAATTTCATACTAACCTAATAAAGATCTATTACCTTTTTTGGTTTCCGTAAACATTCAGACTAATTAGTTAACAAACAAATACTAACTTTGTTGAATCTTAAAAAAATTGCTGGATCTTTTCGAGATCAGTTTTGAGTTTCTGATGTAACAATCTTATTGGTTAACTTTTGCAATCTTATATAGGCCTCAGGAACTGATGTCGACATTGATTCAGTTATTAACAGTGTTTTCTGAAAGTATTTCAGAACCTTGTTTCAAAAAAGTATTAACAGTATATTTTTAAAAAATTAGTTTTTTTTTGTGGAAGTCCCTTTGGTCCAGTGGTTTGACCAAGTTCATTAATACTTCTACACTAATAGGTCTGGGTTTCAATTTCCGGAGAAGACGGAATTATGTGAATTAAAGGAGAAAAAGCGTACAAGAGATCTGCACAATGGTGCAAGGAGTACCGTCAAGCATGGATCCCACTCAGGTGATGCAGTCAGACGTGAATCCTCATACGACATGTAAAATTGTTGGTTGTAGAATCGTCTGTAATATTTCTCATAGTTGTAATAACATAATTATCAACGTTAAAAATTAGTTTTCAAAGTTAATGATTAATAACTTTGAAAAATACCCGAAACTATAAATTTTAAAATCCTATTTATATATTTAATTATAACACTTTTTTTTAGATTCGGCCTTATTCACATTCTAAAAACGTCATTGGTTATTAGAAATGGAACGGCTATTAATTGGTATTCCTTCTATTCCTTATAGATCCATTTTTTAGAGAAAAAAAATTGTTTCAAAAAGATACATTTTTTACATTTTCATGTCAAAAATTATACTTTTCAAAAAATACAATTGTGTTTAATAAAATCTCATTGGTTAAAAGTTATTGAGAATAGTTAATTAAGAAAAACAATATATTGGAAAATACAATTTTAAATGTTTTTTTAATAAGTGTGAAAAAACTATAATATCCTACTATATAAAAGGGACTAAATCCCTTCTTTCTAAGCCATGCCACATGGATAAAATATTATGAACCAACCAAGATGCCATGTCATCCGGACTGGGCTTGCGTCAAAATAAAAAGCTATTTTCAGAGTCCATTCGACCCATCTTGAAGCTCATTCCCGAGCCACTCTCTCATAAGCATAATTCTGTATTCTAAACATCCCGTGTTAAAAATTTTTTAAACACTCATATCTTAGAAATAGTTTAGAAAATATCATTATATAAATATTTTTTCTTTAATAATATTTAATTATAATTTTTTGTTTCTTTTTAACTTTTATAATAAAAATATTATCTTCAGATAACAACAAAATATATATAAGAATTATCTTATTTTAATTTTTTTTGATAATTTTATTATATTATTTTAGAATCAATTATTTAATATTAATATAACATATCAATTTTATATGATTAAAATAAAATTCATTTTTAATTATATATAAAATTCATTAAGGGTATTTTTTAATTAACACATTAGAGAATCAGTTAGAAATTAATAATAAATCAATAACCTATCTAAAAGTCTAAAACCTAATAAAATATGAAAAATAAGAAAAACTAACTAAGTTTTAATATAAAATAGAAATTTAATATTACTAAAATAAAATTCATTTTTAATATATATATAATATTCATCAAGGGTCTTTTTAAATTAATAAATTAACCACTTAGCTAAAAATAAATAATAAATCATTAATTTAGCTAAAACCTAATAAAAACATGACAAACAAGCAAATTTACTAAAATTATGGATAATATAAAATATGATTGATTCTTTAATACAAAATTGAAATAATAGTTTTGTTAAATAAAACATAAGTTTGTCGTATCGGTGTTACAAAAAAAAATCATTAATAGTATCGTAGGAATTATGTCTTTCCTATTAGCGAATAAAATTGAAGCAGAGTTTTGGAGGATAGCTCAACGTGTAAACGAGATTATGAAAATTGATATGGGAGTTGAGGTAACGGACACAACTGTTCCTCCGCAAAGAAACGCTCCTGCTAGACATCCTGGATAAATGAAAGAGACATTTCTGGACTTGGCTTTGTGTTAATGGATAGTGACTTTCCAATGCTGTTTGGAGCAAGGGCCGATATACACGCACCAAATCACCATTGCAAGCGGAAGCTGAAGGTTTGCTATGGGCAATGCAAGTGATACTGAAGTTTGGAGACAGAGAGATGGTCTTTCAATTGACTGTGAACAACTGGTTATATTCATTCAAAAGGAGGAAGATTGGCCTGCGTTGGACTCGGAGCTCGACGAAATACAGGCTGTATCCAAAGAATTTTCTGAATTTTCTATTGCTTATATTCCTAGATCTTTAAAATTCCGTACGAATAGCCTAGCAAAAGGTGTCCGATCACGCGCATCTCGATCAGCTTTTGTAAATCTTTTTGCACCAAGTTGGCTACCCCACAAGCTAGCATGAGGGTGCCAAAAAAGAAAATAAAGCTGAAAGTGAAACTAAATATTCCAATGAACAAATTTATCATAAGTCCATATTTATGTGGATGTCTATATGAGACAAACAATTGTTTTCAGATAATTATAGAATATAGTCACGAAAATCAATCCTAAAATATATAATTTAAAAAAATCATTTAAACAAACCATCAAAATTTTCAATATTACACCAAATAAGAATATAAAGACCAACTATATTCTCTTCATGTATAATGTATTGTGGTAAGATTCAAACAAAATTAACTTACTTTACAGTAAGGAAAAATTAGATTTTTAATTCCAAATTTACAGTAAAAACATAACATTTTATAAAACTAAACAATTGACATAATAGTACAAAAATATGGAAAAAAAAATTAAAATACTATCCGCGCGTAGCGCGGACAAGAACCTAGTTGATCTTTTAATAACGGAGGAAGTATTAATTTCACATTTAAATTCAACGCATCTTGTGGTGGATGATGGGATTGTGAATTAAGGAAAACAGATGATCTATATACTATATTAAAAGGGTTATATGAGGAGTAGAGAGGATGTCCACATAGGATAGAAAAATCAACCAATCAGAGAACCCGAAGTTGCCACGTCATCTCATTTATTTTTTCAAAAAAAATGAAAAAACAATGCGAAGGAAAGGATCGAACCCGGGTTAGTATGACATAAATATAAGACAGTTACCACTAAGCAATTGAGACTTTCTTGAACACATATACAAGAATCACTAAGTATGTAATCACAAACTCTTATGTACAATTACAATAATATGAATTAAACTTTCAAGACTACGATACTCTGTTTTGTAAAAAAAAAAAGTAAGTGACTAAGCTAATATATTCTTTGAATGTGTGAGAACATTGATAAATATGAAAAATCATAGAGTTCTTTTCATGAGAATCCAACTAAATAAGATAAAAAACAATTAGAGTTACAAATATTTAATTACCATTTTATTCAATTTTGATTAATTTCAAATTGTAATAATGTATCTTTTTGGAGTTACAAAAAATAATGTTCTTTCTTTATTACACTAGCATTATATATAGATTCTATTTACACAAATAAATATATAACAACATAAGCTTGCTTTTCCCGATTTATATGAAAACGTTTTAAGTTATCCACCAAAACAAATTAATTAAATCAATCAAATTGTTAGAAACAATTGATATATAATCTAACTATACTAAAAGGCAAATACTAAGCCTTCTGAGATGGTCCACGTAGGACTAGAAATTCATCCAGTAAGAAATTAGCGTTCAGCCATGTCAGCAACGACTTGGTTCAAGTTGGGCTTCGGGTGTATTTTGCAACCCACTAAGTTTGGGCTTTTGTTTATTTTGGCCCACCTGTGTTGTGTTGTTACGGAGACGCAGAGACGGCGTAACCCAAATCCTTCTTCCCCTACCTTTCGACTTCCACCTCTTCCTTTCCCCTCCTCTGCAAATCCGTTTAGACAATTACTTCATCACTAATTGATCTAATCAAGACTTTGTTTCAACTCTTTCAATGGCTTCTTTTCACCTTCCTTTCAATTTTTCTATTTATATATCTCTTTTCTTAACTTATGTCTCCATTGAAATTATTCTCTCAGAAAAAAAAACTCAAGACACTCAACCGATGGAACCCACCGGTAACTCCTCCGACTCCAGTGACCGCAAGACCGGCAAGAAGATCGTCGCCTCCTCTGCTACTGTGAAACCAAATGGGAAGTCCATCGCTTCCTCCGCGATTGCGACGACTGATGTTTCATCTCCTGTTCCGGTGAAACCAAACGTTGCTACCGATCTCTCCTCCGTGCATGCAGACCAAGTCATGTTATTCCGAGATGTCTCATTCGGCCCACGCGAAGCGGAATTGAGGTTTCGTCTGATTCACTTCTGGGAGGCTCGAAATCCACTCACGAAAACACTCATCGGACAAGAAATGCTTCTTATCGATGAAGAGGTCAGTCTCAAATTTTTTTTATTTTTTCTATAGGTTTAGTATTGCTCGATTGAGATGGTATCTATATTAATCGATGCTTTGATATTATCTACAGGGGACTGCTATTCAAGGTTTTGTTCCAGCCGGACGGGTCGGGACCTTTGATCTGACAGATGGGGTCGTGTATAAGCTGAAAAACTTCTTCAGGTCCAGAAGCAAAGTTCAATATCGAGTTGCTGATCATATCGCCACCGTCTCATTCACCTGGAATTCTGATTTAGCGGTTCTTGATAACCCTCCGGTCCCATTTCCAGAGGATAGGTTCAGGTTCCACGGCTATGAGGAGTTTAGGGCCAACTGCGACTCTAAGGGTGACCTTTATGGTAAGTCTATTGGATTACTGATGTTTTTTAGCTTAAATCTTTAGATATATTTGATCACCTCAAACGAGTATTAGTCCGTTGAGTTTTGTTCGTTACTTAGAGTAATTGAAATATTTGAACAACTGATGAGCACTTTATAGTTACGTTTGATTTAGAAGTTTGATGTATGCGGATTTCTTTGATTTTATAACAGATTATGTTGGCCATATGAAGCTGGTGAATGGGCAGACTATCTCTGACCATATTGTTCTTGACGAGGTTGACATCTCAGAGAAGCGGCATATATGTGTTCATGTTCAGACACATGAGTAAGTTTGTCCATTTGTTAGACGTTTTCATTGTGAGTTGTCCTTAATATATACGGGATTGTTTCATTTTATGTAGTGGACCTGTGATGAAGCTCTACATATGGGACAAGGCTGCATCCGACTTCTGCCAGAAATTCAAATCTTATGGAGGCACCCCAAGCGTTCTGTTAGTCACCACTGTGAACCCCAAACACCTTGGAGGTTAGAATATCACTTATAAAACATCATGTTCATATCCATAACTTAGCTGTCGTATCACAAATTTAACTGTATTAGGTCTTTTTATTTTTATTAGCTGAGACAGAGATTATATTATGGATAGTCATCTTTATTCATACTTTTTAACAGGAACACTCGCTCTCACTACAATGTCATCATCTCGAGTGTTCATGGATGCTGATGTCCAGCCTAGCAAAGATTATCTTGAATGGTATTCATTTGAGAGCTCGGTTATTTTCATGCAAATTTTGCTTTGTCATTTTACACGATTTCATTTCTAACATAATTTTGGCTTCCTTTTTTCCTCAGGTTGAGCTCTAACTCGGACATTGCTAATAGGGTTGCTGCTGAGGTCGTTACCAAGCCTGAGACAGTGACTCTAGGGGAGATATTCTCTTACATCAAGCAGGAAGGTTCTAAGGTATATAAGAGTTGTTCTGTTTTTTTTTAAACATTCATTTCCATGCTCCTGATTATTGATGAAGATTGTTTTTTTTATACCATGAAGATTGCTTGGTTTGAATGCACAGCAACTATCGATGATGTTGTCCAGGGTTCTGCCTGGTATTACGTTTCTTGCGGAGGATGTAATAGTAAGGCAGTAAAAGGGCCTACCTCTCTGATTTGTAACAGCAAGAAATGTGGGAAAAGGGAAGTTACAGGCGTTCCTCAGTAAGTGTTGTATACAAATTTTCTTTTTCGTTTTGTCAGTACTAATAGTTAATCTTCTTTCATTGCAGGTACCTCACAAAGATCTCTGTTTATGATGAGAGTGAGCAAGCAGTTTTTGTTGTACTTGGTGATGCTGGCAAAGAGTTGACCGGAAAGCATGCGTCAGAATTAGTTGCCAGTTACTTTGAGGTAATTTCATACCTGACTATTCATAGCGTGATATTTGAAGTAATACCTATTTGATTTTGATTTTTTTTAACGTTAGTCCAATGCTGGTGTGGATGCTGACCATTGTGTGCCGGTGCCGCAAGCTCTACTTGATGCAATAGGGCAGAAGCGCAGATTCATTGTGAAGGTTTCCGACCATAACTTGACAGGCAAGACTCAAACCCTGACTGTCACCAAGATACTCCCGCCAGAAGCTCCACAGCCCATAGAACACTTGGAAGAAAAGGCTAATCCTTCAAAAGGCTTCGAAGATGCTGCGGGTGATATGGTTAGGAAAGCATCTGAGTGTCTTGAGTCAGGAGAAGCCAAGCGCCCCAAGAGTGGCTAAATCAGCTTCAGACTATTCTCTCATGCAGTGATTGTTATTGCTGCGTTTAATTTCTGTTTTTACGTTTACCTAAAGACTATGCTTTCTTTCGTTTCAAATATCAGACTTTGGTTCATTAGAGACTACTCCACTCACTTCATGCATGCTGAGTGGTCGTATTCTTTATTTCATGTTTGAGTGAAGACTTTGTTTTTTCTTTGTTTAAAATTTTGCTTTTGTTAGATATTTGCATTCAGTTTGATAATGACTTGAGTTGTTGGCATCATTGGAATTCATAATAATTACTAGCTTTGTAAAACATTTATAGACTATTTTGTATTATAACTGATGTAAACTGAAATATATGAACCATCATAATATGCTATGAATTATGATTGATGAATTATGATTGGTGTGTAAGATATTAGAGACAAAATGCATGTATACTTATTTTGAGACTGTACATATTAGTTTGTGTAATTTTTTTGATGACCAAGATTAGTTTTGTATAATTATATTTTATTTTGTTCAACCATAACTTTTTACCTCCGCTTTTTGCTTCGAATCGACCAACAAAAAAAAATCTTAGTATCATCTCCATCTTAATATCATCTCCAAATATATAAGAAGGAAACATGTTTTTATTAAGAATTTCCTAAATATAATATAATATCGCTCGATATATAATAAATTAATAAGGATAATGTATTCAAAGTAACAAAAGAAGAAAACATAATATTTGTCATTGGTGATTGAAGACGTAAATTTAGATCCGAATAAACTCTGTTTTAAAATAAGAAAAGTTTTTTTACATTGGCCTATAACAATAATTATTGCCTATTTACATAGAAAACAATGTAAAAATAAATTATATAGTAATAAAGTATATTATAAAAATTAAATAATACAGAAATAAAATATTAAACATGATTTGAATAATAAGTATAAAAAATGTGATGTTAAGATTAATAATATATTTTCAAACTAACCAAAATATGTAAAAAATATATATTTTGGATGATAACTAAAGTTTAACAATTTTTAATTCATTTCACATGTGTTCATCATCCCATACATATTTTAGATGATAAAAACAATAAATTGCAAGTTTTATTCATTTCTAATTTAAATTACTATTTATATTTTTATAAATAGATATAATATTGTAATGTAAATATTAAATACAATGCTATTTGTATAAACCCGGGCGTAGCCCGGGCAAAATCTCTAGTATCAGTAAATATATTCAGTTTCATGCTCTTGTCAACAACGGATAACAATAACATTAAAGCTCTAATAAAAAAAAAATGTTTGTACAATATTGTCTGAATTTCTAGGCTCTTTCCAAATTAACATTCTTGGATTGAAAAAATTAGAAATGAAATATTTTCTCTTCAACCTTCGGCTTATTATTGCTCGAGAGAAAGTGCTTGCTCGAGACAGTTGAATGCTTTATGGTAGCTCATGAAGCCCATGAACCAGAAGTCAAAGCCATCGACCGTGACTACTTCAATGTATTTCTGAGATGGTTTTTTTGTGTTCAGACTCTGGTCCACTCCCTTGATCTTGCACAAAGGGATTGACACTTTGTAGTGAACCCTAGTCAGATCTCCCTGAGGTGAAGCCACTTTGATAGATCTCTCACTGCAGAAAGCAATCTTCTTTGACGAGATGAAGAGTAAGCCTGCAATGGGACCTGCTGTTGTTGATAGGTAACATTGGTAGGCCTTGAAGAGTTTCTCTTCATTGTAGACTCTAAAGAGCCGCTTGTAGATCTTCTCTAAGCCTCCCATTTGAAGTATCTTAGCTCCTAGGGATAGCTTTCTCTTGACTGTTTCAGTTAGCTTTGGTCCTAACTTGCTTTGATCTTTAGTTCCATTGGTGAAGCTATTGGTTCGGAGAATCGATTTTTTCTTGCTTTGTTCAGACTTCTTGGAAGGAGTTGGGATTTGGAGCTTGTTGATGGAAGCTGGGTAAGGCAAGTAACCTGCAGGAGCAGTCTTGACTGCTGGTAATGCAAGAACTTGTTGGTGGACTGTGCTCAATGTCATCTTAGAGGATTGAGTAGTGATCTTGAGATAGTAAGAGAGAGAGAGAGATAGAGATTATGAGTGATGATGATTATGAAACCGTGTAGTGGGATGGCTATTTAAAGAATAGACAAGAGGCAGTTGAACAAAGCTTTGAATTGTTGAGTCTTGAGACCTTTGTGGTAAAGCATGAGTCATGTATGGGTCATCAAGGCATACATAAAGTCACTTTTTTTGGGAGGCAATAAGAAGATCAAGCATATGCTCTGATTTTCTTTATTGTTTTTTGAGAAAAAATGAATAAATAAAGGTTTTGCAACTACCAAATCCATGTAAAGACACAAACTGGTGAAGTAATCTCAAGAACTGGTGAAGTGTTTTAGGTTTTTGTTTCTGATTTACAAATAACAAAACAACTTAGCATTTCATTCAAATTGATGATCCGAATAACAATTTAAACTTAAAAGGTTTGATATTAAAGATGCCTAAAATGTTTTTTTTTTAAGAAAAAGTTTAAAAAGAAAAGAAAGATGATAACTCGGAATGACGTTAGTCTTTTATTCTTTCTTTTTTTTTGAAAAACTTTTATTCTTTTATAAGCTTTTTTTAACCTACAAGTTGGCAAAATAAGCTTCTTCTTTTTTTACTTTTCTTTTCTCCTTTTCTAATCTGTTTTTAATTTTTCACATAAATCTATATATATGTATAGGAGATGAGATATGTTTCCTATTTAACTGAAACACGAAACAAGATAAAATAAAATCAGATATTACGTAAAACTTTTAAAATAGGTGAGAGCGATCGAATAGAGCCATGCAGAAGGGGACGTCGTGGCTTTGGAGCTTTCTGCGTTGGCAATGCTACTTTCAGATGTCTTTATTACTTTAATTTCATGCTATGATAAGAAAGATCGGTTATAATTTATTTATTTCATATATAAAGCAATAAAGAAGAATGAAGAGAGTTAAATAAAACACACACAAAGGAGATCCATTTGAATTGGATCCCACCATATAATATACATGTTGTTTCATCAATTCGTCACCCATGTGATATTCACATGGTGTATATACCATATTAGTTTTAATGAAAATATAATATAATTTATTATTATAAATTTGCATGATGAAATTTAGTGGACATTGTATTTAGCTATCTATGATTATAAATACATGAATTTCGGAAAGTATAAAAGGTGAATGATTAGTTAGTTGTTAAGACATGAATGATTCCGTAGTTGTTAATAAGACATTTAAATTCAAAGAAGGAATATATGTCTTTTTTTATATAATTAAAGAAGGAATATAGTATGTCACAACGACATCTAAGATGCAAACTTTTTTTTTTGAAGTGGGTACGTAGTGTCGATTCTACCAAACCCTGAATAATCTTCGATGTCTTATCTCTGATATTATTAATATTATTTTTCTCATTATTGAGTCGTTGTACACAATATTTGGAATCAAATGACTGACAGTGATATTCTTCTATATCTGAATGGTTAAAACAGTCAATATTTATGCATTACCTTAAGCATCACCCATTGATCTTGTAGAATGGTTATTTTCAGTTTCAACTATATGTTAGTAATATTACAAACCATTCAGTTTCGAGCTTTATAGTCATTGTCCTTAGAGCATTTTCAATGTATTTCTCCAAATTTTATTTCAAAATGGTGTAACTCCAAAATGCAGTTAGTTTTACTCCAATGTATTACTCCATTTTTTACTCCAAACAAAATATTTATTTTTACATTTAGTTAATAATTGTTAGTAGTACCTTCAACTTATAAACATTTAACAATTAACTCAACTACTTTATGTTTACAAAATTTCTATAATAATATATTTTATTTAAATTCAATATTTATCATTAAAATACAACTAGAGATTATCTTCCAATTTCAATTCGTACAGATTTTATCATATGGAATTTTTCTAATTCAAAAATATTTATATGCATTAAAAGAACATAAAGAAAAAACAAAGTTTTGTTTTGTAATTTGAATTATGTATTGGGTCTTATTGTTTGTACATATATCAAGTTCAACAAGTACAGATGTTATCAATCAAAATTTTGACCCACAAGATTAAAAAATTCATCTATTCCGTTTGAATAATACTTCACCGATTTTGGTAGTTTCAAAAACAATTTACCGAATTAATTATTAAATTACTTATTTATATTATATTTATTTTATATTATTTATTTTTAGTTTTGACTTTTATGAGTTTATGCATATTTTATATAAACTATAAAGTAATCTTTTGCAGAGTATTATATTTTTTCATGTTATTATATTATTTTAAGTATGAAATAAAAATATTAAAGATTAAAATGACAATTTTATAAATATAAAAAGTTCAATTCCAAAATGGAGTAATGGATAAGATTACTCTATAAGTGGAGTAATCCTAGCCATTACTCCATTTTGGAGTTGAATATAGAGTGGGGTTGGAGAAGATTTTATTCCATAATTGAGTTTAGAGTCAAAAGTAGAGTAGGGTTTGGAGATGCCATTGGTCGGATAAGATATTTTGACTAAATAATATACGACCAATCGAATATGTATGTCGACTGGTAATTATATACTTGGGTGGGGATTGGGGAAATGGTTGATTGGTCAAAGAAAAGATACAAATAAATAAAAGTGAAGAGAAAAAGAAGATCCATAACAGAACATGACGGGTCACATTCAAATATGTAATTGTTAATATTTTTCGACGTGTGTGTGACGTAATTTGACATTATTAACAAAAGTTTATAAATTAGAAAATCAAAAGAAAGAAATGTGACGTGAGACGAGAGACAATTTGCCTTACCCTGAAAGAAATATCTGGTCGCCGGAGGACGATTCCAGGCTTTTCCGGCATGTACGTGGCTTGGCCTTTCCATGCACTCTCGCTCGTGCATTGTCACGCAGATTTTCTTAATTACAAAAATACTACGTTGACAAAATCCAAAATTGTATATTCACAGGTCTATACTATATACGTTGACAAAAACTTTTTTACCTATCCCTTTCTTATTAAAGGAGGAGCATTGATAAAAATAAACCTTGGCCTCATGTGTTTATTACATGAGTGCCATTTCCAAGGTGTCATCACCACATGCACTCTCACCAACTTTTTAAAAAAACCCTTTCTCAACTAGAATAATTACAAACAAATGCCACTGTTATTACATTATACTATATGGTTTTCGGATTTCAAAAATAACTTTCGGATTATGTTTATGGTAAGTCATTAATGCTTGATTAAATTCAGATTCCAAAAAAAAAACAGAGATTTAACTAAGGCAGCATATTAACTCCTTCCTAAGAGAGACTTTATGGTATGTTCGAAAATTTGGAAGTGTTTCATTTAAATAAGGCAACAAAATACGGTTTGATTGTGAGGCGATGATCATGTGGTAAGTCATTTACGCTTAAGTACAATATTTGATTCTTTAAACGTGCTACAACTAAGTTCTTTACGGTTTGAATTGATTATTTTAACCTGCACGAAAGTTCATATCATAACATGTACGAATGTTCATATCTAATCTTGCAACAAATAAACCATGTTTATCATAATACTAATATCAAATTGTTTATCATAATGTTTATATCATAACCTATACGAATGTTCATATCAAATCGTTTTATGATATTTTTAATTCAGTTCATCGAAAATAACCAATTATGATAAACACTTAATGCTTCAAAATGTTAAGGAAACACAATTGAATTGTTAATGTATTCAAGGAAACAAAATTCAAAAAATTGAAATACTTACCTTAAACGATCGGGAATATTTCTGAAATATATTTTGCGTGACCAAGAGTGATTTTTCTTACCTATTTCACGTCCAGGCATCACGCAATTTATAAAGCAGGCAAGTGGTATATACGGTATTAATTTCCCATCATTAATATCGGTTTCAGAAATAGACTCGTAGTGAGGAATTACAGACATAGTATTATGTGTTTTACAGTGTTGGCAAATTAATTGGGGACAAAGTAATCTATTGTATTTATTGTATATACAATAGATTATGAAATGCTGATATTATATGTATATTTTGCTAATATTTTCATATTTCATAATAAGACCGACTTAAGAAGGTTACTAACATTGATGGATTTTCCAAAATTGTCTTCGACCCCACTGGTGTTCCAGAAATTGATGTTTTACGATTGAGGTAATACATGCATTCACATATTTTGTTAAATAATGTTTTTAATTTCTCAAGATGATCTCTTTGCTATTGCTCATAATAGGATTGCAAACGAAGACTTCTGAAGGCATTATTGACAACAGTTATTTTGTCTCTATTTTTCATTTTCTTTTGTTTTCTTATACATTGTTCCTTTTATATTTTATTAGACTATTGTTTATGTTTCATTTAATATTATATTTATAATTTATCCGCATGCAAACAAATATACAATTTAATTTTAAAGTCCATCGCATATAAATTTATATTGACATACTAAAATTCTTAGCTATAATCCGTACTTTCTTACATATATTTTTCTTACTATGACTTTAACTTTTATTATGTCTACATATTAAAAGTTATAATACTTTAAAAAAATTCTCCCTCCGCGCAGGGCGCGGGTTATCACCTAGTATACTGTATTCTCTTTGTCGTATCATAAGTTCGTAACTAGACACTTATCAGAATATGTACTTGATAGTGCAATTCTTTTTTTTTTTTTTAACATGAGAATTTGAGAAACAAGTATAAAATGAATATCTGGTTATCAATAAATTGTTCAAAATCAAAATATATTACATCATTTCCCTAGATCGCTACAACTGAATTGCGAGTGAACTAATAGTACTTAGATTTCATCTAATAGTTACTGTTGACTGTTGTACCATATTATATATACTCATAATGCAGTAACTCAAATGGTTCCATTGAAGAAACGAGTTTTACGTGTTTCATATTTCCGAATAAACCTGAACAATTACTGGAAAAAAGAAAGAGAGAAAACATCTGCATGATGAAACAGAGCCAATGCGCGTGAGAGAGACAAGTATCATTTCTTCTTCTTGCTTTCATCGGCTCTAATGAGCTGAACCGGAGCTGCTGGCACCCTAAACCACCATTCTCTAACCCGCCTCTCTAACCGGTCACTACTCGCTTTCCTCCACCCAACTTCCCTCGTGAACCACTCTACAAACGCCATCGTTATCAAGTACTTTACCGGAACAACCGCCAAGATCACTGCCACAATCACAAGCGATATAGCCGATGTATCCGTCGCCTGAAAACATACGACAGAAAAAGAGACAAGAGAGTTATTATGTTACCCGCAGAGACCATTTTATCTTAAGCATCATCATGTTTCGATAACGTTCTACCTGAGGAAGAATTGCGAGCGTAATGGCTCTTATTTTGAGGAGACCAACGTTAACGGTTTGAATTAGCGACTCAAATTGGCTGACTGCGTCTTGTAGTAGGAGTAGCTGCTCCACTGCGTTCTTACTCGGTGGAGCTTTGACTCGAACGGCTTTTGGCTCTTTCCCTTTGTTGAATTGCTTACGCCATAGCATTACCATAGCCACCAGGACTAATACCAATGGTAGTATGAAACCGATCCACCCACTGCACAACATAAGAAGATCGTTGATGTCATTACACTTACACAGCAGATTAAAACATAGCATCATCACTTTCATGAGTTATCATGTGTTGGAACTCTATCATCCTTTGTCATCATGTCTTATAAAGATGAAATCATACCTGATTATCAAATAGCTCACCAAGATCACGAACACTGTCGATTTATAAGGCTCTTGCCAAGATGCTAAGAGTTTTATGCGCAAGGCTAGTTTGATGAAAGGGAGTAATAGTTCCTACAATGAGATTATTGGTTAATATAGTAACAACGGAGACAAAAACAAAAGTTAAAGATGAATGGAAAGTATCTCGTGATACCTTCATTACTGCAACATTAGTGTCAATTCCTTCTACTTTCACTTGTTCCACAGTCGCCTGAGCAGCTTCAGCTCTGTCGGTGTCTAGGATGGACTGTTTCAGAGCTATCTCCAATGGACTCGTCTCCCCAACACAAAAATCCCCTACGATTGTCATTTCTTCACCCATATTCGTACTAGTTTCTAGATTCAATCCAAAATGCTCAAGCAATATGAGTGAGACTGGAGATAAGTTTGAAGGCCATTTCATATACTGAACAGAACTGACATCAGACAGAACATCGGTGGTTATGCGAGAAACTCGTCTGTATAGAGCTTCTAAGACCATGTCTCCACCAGGAAGGCTTTCTGCTAGGTTGAATATAAGCAATGTTTTGTATTGAGAAGCGAAGACTTGGAAAGCTTCCTTTATTGCACGGTAACGGAATATGCCAAGGATTGCCCTTGCAAGTATTTCTGATCTTTGAATCCCTTTAAAGTTGTATTTTCGAATGAACCATTGCACACGAAGGATCTCCAGACATATACCCAACCAGTAGTCTCGACGAGCATTTCCTTTAAACTCCGTAAATTCAAAATATACCGGCTCTGGCCTGTACATACAAAAGAAGATAACGCAAAAGGAATAATATATCCAAGATATTGTGAATGGTCATTAAACAAGAGATCAAAAACATTGTATTTCACCAGCACACGTACACTATAATCGATTTGTACATGATGGCTTTATCGAAGATACGAGCACCCAACGGGCCTGTCAACTCCGGTTTGATGACCTGTTTTGTGTCTTCAGTGAGATCATATCGCATGGGCTTATCACCACCACCCATTGAATCAAAATACAGGGCACAGTTGGTAAGTGTCAGTTTTCCTACAAAAGGAAATGCTTGATACTTGTTAAAACGGAAACAAAATAAACCAACTTAAACCACGATTTTCGGGTTCTCCTTTTTCTTAATGTAGATTTTATTGCCAATTCAGAAGGTCAGCATAAATAAAATGTGATATATGCAGAGATATCTCCAGAAGTTTACCAGGCCATGCTGAGATGCCCACGTGTTTGAAAACTGGTAAAACAGGATTGCCACCATCTATATCAAGAACTATTTCCCCCTTGGCAAGCTGAAGACTGGCAGCTGAAGGTCCAAGAGAGCTTTTAGCCGCCTTGAAAATTCTGCAAAATAGAAAACGGGTGAGGAAAAATAAAAGAGAAACTAGATATTTGGAGGAAATAAACATCCGCAATCAAATGTAAAAAAACATGGTTTCTCTGTGGATCGATCTCATTCTAAATCAGACCCGTGATATCCAAAAAGATTCATACTTGTTCTGATATCACTGATTGAACCACCGGTATAATTCAACTTCAACTCAATATTAGTTAACAAGCAACAACACAGTATTGACATTATATGTTGCCAGCTAAGGAATCATGAGTGTGCTTGATGTAAGAATAGAGTAAAAGCGATGCTAGAGAAGTAAAGCGAAGTTAAGTACAAAAAATGACATGAAAAATACGTTTGATAACACTGTCAGATGGTGCAACAAGTCAACAAATGCAGAAAAACAAATTGAGGAACTAAAGAAGGTGGTTTGTTCATACTTGTCAAGTGTGCGGATGTACTTGTCATAAACGAGAAAATGAAGCCTGTGGCCTGAAGAGCTAGTCAGTGCATCAAAAAGATTATGTACGGTGATTGCATCTGCAATGGCAGGACAAACCGGAGCGATTCTTGCAAACGCCTCCTGTCCAACAGACTTTTTCTCATCAACCTATTAAGCATAGCATATTTCCAGGAAGAAAAAGAAAAAAGCCTGTTAGTTCCTTCCAATTTTGACTAACGCATAAACAAAAGAAGTCTAAAGATGGAAATAACCTGCATTGCCATAGATGTGGGACTTGAATAGAACAGAGACCACCCGTCCTCATCCTCAGAGTCCTGCGTGGAGGGAGACACTGCATCCTAAAATTGGAAAATAAGATATAATAAAGCATCATCATTCCAAATATCTCTAATATTTAAAGAAGAAGAAGGAAAAATCAACAAGATAGAGTTCTTTCTTCTCACTTTGCTCTCATTCTCACTAGTGACACTGGGAGTCTCCCAAGCAAGCATCATATCAAACATGAGCTGACGAAACTCTTGATCGCTTAAGTAATTAGGCTGCTTCATTACTTGATGTAGAGCCTGAAACGAGCAGAACTCGAGAAAGTTCCTCGCGTACGTCAAGAGCTGCTTAACACTCTCAGGCAACTCTACATCAAATCGGTGCTGCAAATCTTGCGTTGGAATCTTGAGGATACTGTGAACAATCGCCAGCACGAAAACAAATCCTAAATCAATCAGTTAAAAGATGCAATCGCCAGTATAAACAAACCTAGGAGAGATCATATGGATGGAATGTGTTCGAGGAAAATACATTGAACAGCGGGAGACGACGGAATTGGCGAGAAGCGAGAGCTGAGGGATTGGTTTCGGGGAAGCGATAGGCGACGGAGAACCATCTCCGTCACGACCGGCGGAGGATTTCTTGCGGTGGAATAGAGATTTCAGAGAGTTCTGCTGGTTTCTCATGAAACTCTCCAGCATTCCGACTTTCGCATCGCCGCCGTCTTCTTCCATCGCGGAATCAATCGGATAAGGATCGTTAACCTAGAACGCCTCTCAGATTACTCCTTTCTTCCTTCGAGTGCAAGCTTCGCAGATTCGTTAGTCACGCAACTATCTATCTCTATTGAGAGTACTGTGAGAGATCCTTATCCACGCTTTTGCAGTTTTAACGAAAAATTAGAAAGCATTTATTATTATTAACTTCTAATTAAAGTCTCAAATCAAACCGAATTAAACCGGACGGTTATATTATTATGATACGGAACTTGCTCTGTGGATTAAACCAAACGGTTAAGCTTCTGAATACGCGATACATGAGAATGTAAACTACTAAGAAGCAAACGGACGGCCACACAATGTATTCTTTTACTTTCTTCAGATTTGTTGTTCGTAAGAGATCAAAAGAAGAGAGAAAAGAATAAGCTTCTTGTGCTGTTGTTGAGGTTCTAAAGCTTGGATTTGGCACTGCGAGGAGGGTCCTTTGCCCAGAGAGGAGGGATGATTCTATGGTCTTGCTGCACAGGCTGCTGCTGCTCTTCCTTTTTCTCGGTTTCTTTCTCGCCCTCTAGAACCTCTTTAGAGAATGCGTTTGGATGGGCTTTGACACATTTTTGCAATGCCACGAATGGATGCACACAGTCTGATCCCTGCAACAACAAATGTTTTGTCAGCACTTGCTTGGTTCCATCAGCCTAAACAATCTAGTAGCAAAGTTTACCTTTTCTTCAGCAGTGCTGATGAGAAAGCAACGGAAGGCCTCAGTGAACTGAGACCCGCAAGATCCATTACGGAGATCAGCTATGCAAGGACAATCGAGAGCCTTCTGTGCCTTGGCTTCAAGCGACTGATGGAAATTGGTGCTTTGTCAGATAAACTCAGAAAAGAGCTTTGCGAATAAACAGAGTAAGAGAGAGAGAGTTGGAGGAATAACCTCGTTCTCATTGTCACCTTCACCAAATGCTGCAGCTTCTGTAATATTATATTAATGGAGAGGACAAGGATGTCAAAATAAACACAAAAACTACAAAGAGCTTATAAATAAATGGTACAGAAAGAAACTACAAAGGCAATTTCAAAAATCATACCCAACAGTCAAGCATAGACTAAAACGAAAAAAAAAATTGACTTTTCAGGCCATTCCTTTCGATGGAGATATAGAAAGCCGAACCTGCAAGGAGAGACCCCATCGAAGTATCATCGCCATTAGAATCCCGCGGCGAATTCGTGGAAGGAGGAGGAGTATTACTCGTCGGCGTTGTGGATGAGGCAGAGTTGTCGTTGCTCTGAGCTTGACCCATCTCTTCCTTTCTCCTCCGTCTGACCAAAAACCTCCCAAGTTAGCCAGCCGACGACGAGAATCAGATCCCGCAAAAATGAAATGGAATCTATACATGGCCCAGATTATCATTATATGGGCTTTATGATCTATTGGGCTTGCGTTCGAAAGCTCTGCTCTTTTGTATGAGCGAGCGGGCAGAAGAAAGAAAGAATCAATTTCTCTTGTTAATTTTCCAAAGGGTCCCCCTAAGAAAGAGAGAAAAGTTCAATTTCATCCAACAAGAAACAACTGCGAAACAGAAGTACAATGATTCTAAATCTTTGCTTAGGCTGTCAAACGGGCATGAAGTAGGGTCAAAACACTTTTTAATATAAAACCCAGAAACACTCCATTTTGATTTCTTTTTTTTTTTTTTGTCAACTCTTTTGGCTTATTAACGAGTAACGACTCCCACTATGGTCGATTCTAGCTGTCAAAGTCCATACACTTTACTCTGCGTTTCAAAATTCTCTACGTTAATTAATTTTGAGAAAAAGACCAAAATAGCACTAAATTAAATTTTTGTTCCCAAACTAGCATTCAAGGCCAAAAATCACAAAAATAGCATTCAAGGGGTGGGGTTTAGGGTTTAGAATTTAGGGTTTAGAATTTAGGTTTTAGGGTTTAGAGTTGAGAAGTGAGGTTTTGGGAATAAGATTTCAAATTTTGAAAAATTTTAAATTTTAAATTTTTCCAAAGATAAAATGCTATTTTGGTCATTTTAGTTTTTGAGTGCTATTTTTATGATATAAACTTAGAAATGTGCTATTTTGGAGATTTGCCCAATTATTTTGGGTTAGTATGAAATGTTTATCCATTTTATAAGACGAAACATTTTTCAATTCTAATAATATAATTTTAACCACTTTTATTAATTAAGAAACTGTTTCTTAAATTTTTTTCTAAATCTGAAACCAGCCGTTACTAATAAATAACTAATATGATATGACGTAAATTATTCCTCCCAACTAATTTTTTTTTTTTGAACTTTGGCTTCCTCCCAACTAAAATTGAACTAAACAAAACTATTTTTTTGCGCGAAACCAATATCCCAGTACACCATTAATAACTTTAACCATTTCATTATGTGGAATTGAATGATTTAGAGAACTTGGAACCGGTTTCCCAAACCCGGTTTATCAACTCCTAAGCAGAGCGAACCGTTGCTCGTTACGTCCATGCAGTATCTAAAACAGTGGACGTCCACCACATTTGAGGCTCATACTGTCGTATATACATGTTGTGTTGTTGATTACGATGTCTATGCGGCAGGTTATGAATAGTTTTTTTTTCAAATTAATCACAACAAATTATTTTAATGTGTGTATATATTTATATAATGCTTGGTAATGTCCTACACGGACCGTTATCAAGCCGCAATTGACGCTTTTGAAATACACTTGAGAGAAAGATAATTAAAAACAATATGAACTCAAAAGCCTTACAGCGAAGAACAGCAAATAAAGTTCAAAATCAAACTCTCAAAATATTAAATTCATATATTTTCATTTTGCTTGTGTTCTCTAGATTCGCTATCGACAGAATCATATTTAGTATTATTCTCGCCTTGACGAAACTGATGATGTAATATTATTTAAGAATATAAAAACAGTATATATACACCAAATGATTAAGAATTCATATTTTTGGTTAAAAGTTAACCATAGTAGACTGATCACGGATAATACTAATATCATATGTAACAGGATTTGAATAGAGTAACTTTTCATATTTGAAAGTAAGTAAAGATTAACAATAAGAGCATCATTAACCATGAAACCCATTAGGATCTCTTAATGAATATTTAAATAATAAAGTTAAGCTAAAAACTTTTGTTAAGAGACAATTAATTTTAGTGCTCCAATGCAAGAACTAAACTAAAGGTTCTTAAATAAAAAGTCAAAAATTCTGAAGTCAAATCTACAATATAGCAAGAAAACTTAGGAGTCATGAGCATAAAATGTAGATGATCCGTCAAGTTCTCATTTGCCATATATTTGTAGATAAGGAACCTGGAAACTCTCAGGTTTGATGAGCAGAGGAGAAAGAAAGGAGGCAAAAGTGTAATAATAGTTCACCTCTCGTTCTTCTTAGCACAAAAGCCTTTCAAAGCAACTAGATGGCGGTGATGCAGCCTGGCGAGAAGCTCTATCTCTCTGCAAAACTCATCTTCTGTTGTAAAGAAATAACAAACTCAGCTTTTCAATGAATTCTCCATGTAAATTAAGAAATAACAAAATTTTGAAACCTTTACAGAACAGAAGCTCTCACCTGTCTTTTGGAAAGAAACATTCCAGAACTAGTGTGCACTCCACTTGCCACGCTCTCACCTGAATCATTATCCGCAACCATTGACTTCTCAAGTTTCCTTTTCGCCTAAAAAAACAAAGTAGTTGACGTTAGTCACACAGTCTCAAAACATTCCATGATCATCATCACTAAGTTCTCAAACAAACAAAAAGCATAATCAAGAAGATGATTGATTGATTGATAGTGCCAAGTTGATGAAATGATCACATTCCTCATCTGTAAGAAGTCCTTTGTAAAAAAACACCCTGCAGAAGATATCACATACTTAGATCTTCAAAACAATCAAACCACAAAGTTCTTTCTTTTTTTAATAGCAAAATGCAACAAACAAACCAACCTAGGAGTCCAAGAGAGCTGAGTGAACTTGGATCAATAACTAGAGACAAGCACTTGTCTTCTGCTTAATCACTGACCCTTCTTTGCCCCAACCAATAGAGAAAAAAAAAACAAATCTTTATCAGTCAACACACTACTGCAACAAGTGTCGTCCTCATCACTTCCACCGAAACAAGTTCTCCGTCATCCCTCTCGAAAGCCACCACAACAACAACCCTTCCTTCACCTCCAGCCCCAACCTTTAAATCAAAGCCATCTTCCAATCACTCACACGCAAAAGCCCCAAACCCTGATCCTCAGCCGTGTCGTGAAGGATAGAAAGGAAAACAGAGGGATCTACGAGGAAAACAGAGAGATGAGAAGATTTGAAGAAGATAAGATGGAACCATGGGATACTGGAGAGATCAAGAGGATGGGATTCGTGAAGGAGAACCGAATCCCTTTCGTCGAGAGAGATTTCGAGAGAAAGAGAGAGAGACCAAAGAGAGAGCGTCTCTATGCTTGACGCGTGGCAACGAAGAGGCGGGCCTTCTACGCCTTACGGAAGAGGCGAGTCTATGCTTTTCTTCTTTTTTTATTAATTTTTTTATTTTATTTGCCTTAAGAGGCGTCATTAAAACCTGCGTTAATGATGGTCTAATGTAGCAAGTTGTTATTGAATGATTTACAGTGAGTTATTACTTTCTAGCATTTTTATTGGTGAATGAAAAGCTGCCTCTGGTGACCACATAATGGATGGGATTGGGAGTTGTGTTATTGTCATTACAAAAATAAATTTTGTAGCTTCGACCAAAACTGTTATTGTAGTGGAGATTTGTGTTACTTTAATGATGGTTTTGATATTAAAGTTTGGACGACCCACATCTAATGTTTTAATTTCCATCTTCATTTGTCATATAAAAGTAGATGTATATCAATTCAACAAGCTGCCAAAACTAGTATTGCCTATAACTATTCAAAATGATTTTGACTTGTAAGTTCAGCGACCCATATCTAATTTCCATCTTAAATTGTCTTATGATGTGATGAAGTACATTTATCACAAATCAACAGGTTGGCAGAAGTAACATCGCTATGAATATTCAACGA
Organism: Brassica napus; assembly: GCF_020379485.1. NCBI lineage: Eukaryota > Viridiplantae > Streptophyta > Magnoliopsida > Brassicales > Brassicaceae > Brassica > Brassica napus. The sequence continues at coordinate 21,019,973 of NC_063439.1, forward strand.
TCAAAGAGTTATATCCTCAAGTGCTAAAAAAAGTTTGGTGTTCAATGGGTAATCAAGTCTCGTTTATTTTCTTAATAAATTTAAAATAAGAATAGGAATTGATTGTTACAACCAACATATACAACTAGGGATGTCAAATGGGCATGCTGTCCATGGGTAGCCCATGTCCAAACCAATATGGACATGCCCATATTTGACCATAATTTTGTTTTGTGCAAATGGGCGAGGCCCAAATACACTCATATCCAAATGGACAAAACCAAATGGACATGGGCGGCCCAAAATTTTAAAATATCTAGGGTTAATGTATTTGAGTAAAAATTATATTTTCCCGTTAAAACCGTGAAATAACGTTTTCTCGCCAAAACCGTAAAATTACATTTTCACGTTAAACCCGTAAAATCTTGTTTTCCGCTAAAACCGTAAAATCGAAATTTTCCACCAAAACTGTAAATTTAGTTTTTCCGCCAAAACCGTAAAATCGAATTTTCAAGTTTTTTTCGCCAAAACCGTAAATCGAGTTTTCCCGCCAAATCCATAAATCGAGATTTTCCCGCCAAAACCGTAAAATCGAGATTTTCCGCCAAAACCGTAGATCTAGTTTTCTATCAAAACCGTAAAATCAAGTTTTTCCGCCAAAACCGTAAAATCAAGATTTCCCACCGAAACTATAAAATCGAGATTTCCGGCCAAAACCGTAAAATCGAGATTTTTCTCCAAAACCGTAAATCGAGATTTCCCGCCAAAATCGTATCTATGCTTTTGAATTCTACAACACATAATAATATATTAAATATGAATTTTTGTATGTTAACACTGGTTCTTTAATTGGACTCTGCGGAAGACCCATTTGGAATGGTCCAATTTGGTATGGACAATTTGGACTTGGTATAATTTGGACTTAAAAAAAATAATGTCCAATAAACTGCTTTGTCCATTTGGACATGCCCATTGGACATGGACAGCCCATTTGACATCTCTATATACAACAAGATATTTAAACTATGGTCATCTGGTTATCGTCTATTAATTTCCTCTTTCAGACAAAAAGAATCTTCGTGTGTTGGGTTTTATCAATATCATTAAGACATGGTTATGAACATAAACATATAGATCAAATACTTTACGTTCAACCGATGGTATATAATCCTGATTTAACAGCATTATTTGAAAAATTATACTGTATGGTTGATTTATTATAACTTTATCATGAGACAAACAGTGGCCTATATCACGAATTCACATGAATTTATTTAATGATGTCCTCTTGAGAGCTTGGACACAAAGAAGAAGAAGAATACTTCTAATGTAAAAAACAAAGGAGTGTAAACAATTTTCAAACTGATCTGCGCTCCAACGTTCGAAATGAAACTAGGATCCTCGTGATTCATCCAACGGTCACAATTCTCCATGTGAATCTCTTCAAGACTTGTTTTGTAAATTTTCAAAAAACAAATATTATACTCTTTTTCACCAAGGCTATAAGTAAAGGTGGATCATTTTTCTAGATCCAACCAGACTTAATCCATCAATTGTTTGATTAAAGTGAAAAAGAAAATACTTTTTGCAGCTCATTCGTTTTTTTCTTTATTTATTTTTTTTGTGGATGGATCATTATACCTTCTTGTCTAAGTGAAGGAACAATAATAAAGAGTTTTTTTTTTTTAATTATCCAAATTCAAGTCAAAGTTAACTCCTGTCAGTTTCTTTTGTCCGAGCAAAAATCTTTATTTTTAACCACTTTTGCGTTAAGCTGATCACCAAAACCCATTTTTCCCAAAATGCAAAACCTGAGATGGGTTTTGAATCTCTTGTTTGTTTCATCTCTTCTTCATAATCTTGTTCACTCCTCATCACAAGTAATCTGCTCAAGCCAAGACAGAGCAGCACTTCTCGCTTTCAAATCAAGCATCGTCGAGGACACAACTGGAGTTCTGTCTTCATGGGTCGGCCAAGATTGTTGCAATGGAGACTGGGAAGGCGTTCTATGCAACCCAGCCACAGGGAAAGTCACAAGCTTGGTGCTGCAAAGCTCCTTGACCGAACCTACTCTTTACATGAAAGGCACATTATCACCTTCACTGGGGAGTCTCGGATCTCTCCAGGTTTTGGTCATTAGTGGTAACAAATTCATCACTGGTTCGATTCCCAACAGCTTCTCAAACTTAACTAGTCTTACCCAGCTCGCGCTAGAAGATAATTCTCTCCGTGGCAGTGTTCCTACTGGCTTAGGCCACCTTCCAATGCTGGAATCTCTTTCATTGGCTGGAAACCGCTTCTCAGGTGTTGTCCCGGCTAGTTTGGGGAGCTTAAGAAGCCTTACCACGATGAGTTTGGCTCGAAACTCTCTGTCAGGTCCAGTCCCTGTGGCGTTCAAGAACCTCCTCAAGCTTCAGATTCTTGATCTCAGCTTCAATTTGTTGTCTGGACCAATCCCGGATTTCATAGGCCAGTTTCGGGATCTAACCACTCTTCATCTCTCTAGCAACAGACTATCCGGGGGAATACCAGTTTCTGTTTATAACTTGGGGAAGCTTCAAGACATGTCGTTGGAGCGAAATGATCTGACCGGGCCACTCTCTGACCGAATCAGCAATTTGAAGTCGCTTTCTATCCTTGACTTGAGCAGCAACAAGTTCGTTGGTCACATACCAGCATCCATTACAAGGCTGCAGAATCTCTGGTCTCTCAATCTCTCCAGAAACCATTTCTCTGATCCTCTGCCTGTTGTTGTAGGCAGAGGATTTCCTTCTTTACTGTCGATAGATCTTTCCTACAACAACCTTAATCTTGGAGAAGTTCCAAGCTGGATCAGAGACAAGCCACTCACAGAGATCAACTTAGCTGGTTGCAAACTGAGAGGGGATTTTCCGAAGCTAACAAGACCGCACGACGTGACCTCGCTAGACTTGTCTGATAACTTTCTCACAGGTGATGTTTCAGCTCTTCTCACCAACATGAGCAGTCTTCAGAAACTAAAGCTCTCAAAGAACCAGCTCAAGTTCGATCTCTCCGAGCTCAAGTTGCCGGAAGGGGTGTCTTCCGTTGATCTAAGTTCAAATCTCGTGACAGGGTCGCTTTCAAGCCTGTTAAACAACAAGACAAGCCGGTTCTTGGAAGAGGTACATCTCACCAACAACCAAATCTCAGGGAGGATCCCTGACTTCGCAGAGAGCTCGAACCTCAAAGTACTCAACATAGGGAGCAACAAAATCGGTGGACAAATCCCGAGTTCAATATCAAACCTTGTTGAACTTGTGAGACTAGACATCTCAAGGAATCACATCACAGGAGTCATACCTCAAGCTTTAGGACAGCTCGCCCAGCTGAACTGGCTTGACCTCTCGATCAATGCACTTACAGGAAGAATCCCAGACAGCTTGTTGAACATCAAGGCAGTGAAACATGCGAGTTTCAGGGCCAACAAACTGTGCGGACTGATTCCACAAGGAAGACCATTCAACATCTTTCCTGCAGCTGCTTATCTGCATAACCTTTGCTTGTGTGGCAAGCCGTTACCACCTTGCAGGAAGACTGAGAAGTGAAAGCAAACACACGTTTTGAAGTGGCCAGTCCAACCGCTGACTTGATCTTAATCCCATCACTTTACGCATTTTCTTCAAAAAAAATAGATGATATCTTCTATTTGTCTTTTACTCTTTCACTTCCTATTCCATTGTTTTAATCTGTACTTCTATACATCTTTGATTCTGTTTTAATCTAAATAAAATTATTATCACTTTGATTCAACCAGCAGAACATGTAAACCAAATAATAACTTCCAGTTCTAGTAGTCATCAAAAATCTCCCATTCTTGTTCTTTACCCCTTTTTAAAAAAAAAATAGAAATTATCATTTATGAAAGTCTGTTACTGAGTGGCATGAAAGATCATACATCGAGATAAAGCGAGAAGACTGAATCAGCTTCTGATTAAAAGCATAGAAACAGCCCGAATTAAAAGTATTTGGTAAGACCTGATCGACAATGTGTGCTTACTAGCCAAACGCACTTCGCCGACCACGACCTCCCCGAACAAGTCTTCCTCTACCTCTACCTCTACCTCTACCGTTTTGACAACCATTTGGCGCATCGGTTTTGTTATCAACTTCCTTCTCCTCATCCTCCTCCTGGAAAAGTCACAATATCATCGAGAGTCCATGTAAATAATGAGCAAAAAGGAAAGACAAAACCATTTAAACAAAGAAACACATACTACATCATCAGCATCGTTGCTCTCAAGCGACTTGTTATATTCTTCCATAAGTTGAGCAGCTTTATCCCTATAAACATTCTTCTCCTAAAAAAAGGATCAAGGAACAGAACAAAACAGAGAGTAAGAAGATAAAAAATAAGAAAATAGGCAACATGAAACTCCTCAGGAAAGGACTCACGTCCTCAGTGAAAGACTTCCACATTTCACCACCAAGCTTTGGAACCTACAACACCATATAAAACAACAGCATAGTCATGTTGTAAAACCATCAGATAGCTAGTCAAGTGAATGTAACAACAAGCTCGGGTTGTACAGTCTTACATCCTTAAGGTTAACATATTGATTCTTTTCTTCGTAAGTTTCGCGGAAATCATTCCTGCAAAAAAGGGAAAAGAATAAATCAGCTTTTTTTCTTCCCTATTCAGTATAGACAAAAGTGATCAAAAGATGAATATTTACATGAAAAAATAAAAGGCAGTAGGAGGTTTCTTCTTAGCCTCAGTTCCTGATTCATTAGAAACGCAAAAAAAAAAAGAGATTAAAGAGACGATCGATGAGAAACGCAAACGCGAGATTAGATTACCGATTTTGGCGGCGTGGAGGCTGCACTTGTGCAAACGTCTATACTTAACAGTTACTTTCTCGTTGCATCCTTCACTGAAATCGTTTAATTATTAAACTAAATTGTGAGAAACCTAAACCCTAAACTAGAACAACAAAATCTTCGATCGAATGAGTGAGTACCATATAGCGAAAGCGCTGACGAATTTGGGGCGGAGTAAGGTGTTGCTGTTGGTCATCTCTTTCTTATCTCGATCGGAAGTTAGGTTAACAAATCTCTCGATGAGAAAGTTTCAGAGAAGCTGTGAGAGGGAAAGACGAAACTTGTTTTGTGGCGCTTATATACTCCTCCCGCGATTTCCTTTTTTTTTTCGCTGCTTTTTTTATTTATTAGCTGTCGATCTAATCCACCGTTCGTTTCGCATACGCGATGATAATAAACGGTCTAGCTTCGCTTTGTACTGTCATTCGATGTGATATATATATCTTCGCGGCCTCAATTTCTTTCTTTATTTATTAGGGTTTTTCGGGTTTAAGGTATTTGGGCCGTATGGCCCATTTATAGCTAGATATTCCACTATGCCCCAATAATACAGTATATTCAAATGGTCCTTGACTAATTTACATGAAACAAAATAATGGTCCGGCCCAATATAGAGTGTATATAAGTTAAACTCCCAACAAAATATATAGAGAGGAATATGATTTTCATTTGATACCTTAGAGCATGATTAACTCGGACTCTTAATTTGGGATTCTTAATTTATAATTTGATACTTTTTATTTTTATTTATATATATTTTTCGGCTAAGAGCCAATTCTTATATCTTTTATTTAAGAGACAGTTCTTAACTTTTTTTTAATTAAAAACTAAGAAACGGTTCTTAGCCTAAGCTAAAAGTCCTACCTTAAAAATCTGGGTTAATCATGGTCTTAAGTGGTCAGGTGAAAGACCCCAAATACACTAGGAGTTTTTTTTTTTTATGCAAGGACTCATCCAAAGTAATTGTGATTAAGATAATAGTAAAATTACGGGACAGTGGGTGCCTAACGGTAAAAGTTAAGAGATCAGAAAGGCTAGGGAATAGAGAGAGAGATATATAGGCATGTGGGGGTGTTGCAGAGCTGAAAAGACTTTTAGGGTTTTAGGGTGATGGGAAGGTGAATTTACCCTCACTCACTTCTTGCTTACTGTGCCCCTCCCTCTCAGAGAATCTCACATCCTTCTCTCTCTATCTTTCAAATCTTCCTTTTCTTTTTGTGTATAGTTTTAAAACTTTATAGTAAAACAAATATATACACATTTAAATACTTTAGACTAGGAAGCCGATTATAGTAAAAATTTATAAATCCAAGTTATGATTGGGTTTGCGGAATATCTAAAGGTTTAATCATCTTAACTTTCTCTTCATTTCCACAGTATATATATATATATATATTATCTACTGATTAAAAGAATCTTGCGTCAAAATGATTAGATAGGTGATTAGTTGTAGTCTCTCTCTCTTCTGTGTTTTCTACAGTGTATGATATCATTGGGAGATTATAGACTAACTTTTTACCTCTATTAACTAAATTCAAACTACAAAACTATTCTCTTCTTTTTAAAACGATAGATATTAGTGATATCTCACGTTAAAGATTAGCTTTGTGGAACATAATCAACTTAAAAAGCTGTTAATAATAACCCAATAGGCTGCTAATACATAGCATAGACAACAGACATGGCATTAGAAACATACATTATATCGCACAAACTGATTTTGAAATAAACAAACAGCAACAAGACATATTTTAGGTTTAAAGAGAATCAAAGTTAAGAGAATAGCTAAGAGGATCGTAGTTGAAACTTGTCTGCTTCTTGTTCTTGTCTCTTGGGGATCTCATCTTCTTCTTCATCTTCTTAATCTCTCTTCTGATTCTCCATAAAATACTTCTCATTAGCTTCTTCTCCTTCTTCCCTAGCTCCATTACCATTATGCATCCCATTTTTCTTCTGCTTTCCTCTTTTTTGGTCGAAAGTGAGAAATGAGAGAGAGAGAAAGAGAGCTGCAAAGTTAAAAAAGTGTGAAGTGAATAAAGTCAATTGTGGAGAAGGAAGACTACTTATAAAAGCAGTATCTCTGTCTTTGTTTGTAGAGTTGTACCAAGGAGAAGCATTGATGTTGACCTCTCACTTTTTAATTTTAGATATATTTTATGATTATACATTTACACGTGTACACCTTTATCTATAAATAATCTTCTGATGTTTGTATTTATTTTTAACCGTCTAACAGTAATCCACCAAACAGTAAAAATCGGCGATAAGAAGTAGGCAATCATATAGAAGAGTGGGTAAAATTTGCTTGTAGTTAAATAGTTCCATGCGACCAAACCAACTTTTATTAGCTGAACCACCATCTCAGACTACAATACTCTCTTTTTTTTTTTTCCGTCAAGTTGAAATTCATTCATAATCGAAATACCAAAATTCATACAAAAGTTGACACCAAAACGAAATATCCCCATAACCAAGAGCCCATAGAAAGCGGCAACTAGAACCCACACACGGGCGACTTGAATCCACACCGGGATGACTCGAGAAATAAACATAAGATCTAAAGGACAGTAGAAACACATAATAGGTTAACATCTATGCAGGAGCCAAAACAGAAAACCTAGCAGACTTTAACTAAGAAAGGGCCAAATGATCGGGAGTTACCGTTGCTGCCTATAGCCCACCACCCGATAACCTCCACTTCCGCACCCAACCACACTTTATCGTTGCTGCCTCGCACGCCAAACGATAAGACCAAGAACCGGAGGCTTCATATCTCGACAAGGGGAACCGCTGCTCAGTCCACACGCCTTGAATGCATCTACTACTGAAAACCAAAGAAAGAAGCTCGCCCAAACACCATATATATGAAGCCTTGCCAACCAAACCTCTCCATAGACATTCATATGAGAGGAACCAAACGACAAGCAACCACTAGAACCCTTACCCCTAGAAAAAAGACTGCTAAGTCACACCCACCAAAACCTTACTCCCTTGGTGCATATCGATCAAAACTCTCAAGTCCAAAGATATAAGAACTCGACAACAACATTGATGAACTTTTAACCCCAAAGAACACAAACCCCTTCCTATGATCCAGAAAGAGTCTGTTCTTAGCAACCGAGGTAATGATATCCTTCGGTGCTCCCATGGCTGCAGTGAGGAAGAACCGAACCGCTAACCGCAAAGATGCGGGAAACCAATCACCGAAACCGACCAACCACAGATCCAGAACCTGCAGAACCGGAGCCATACGCACAACAAGAACCACGACGGACCCAAAGGGGGAAAACAGATCCGCGCCTGAAACCCTAAAATCCGACCACAAACCACCACAAAATCTCACCTCTTGTCTCGCCGTGAAACCAGAGAGACCCAATCCACCTGACAGGCCGAGATCCTCGCGAACGAAGCCTTAACCCAGCAAATAGCCAGAAACCCAGATCCAACAGCAAAGAGACGAAGAGGAGAAGAGGTGGTGGAGCAGCAAAAGGAAAAGTACAATAAGAGAAAAGAACGCGCCTCCGGCGCCGGCGGAAGTGGCCAGACACCGGAGCTTCACCGGAGAAACAAAGGGTCGAGAGAGTTTGTGGAGAGATGATTTAACTTTGTTTTTATTGCGGCTACAATACTCTCTTGATATCTAAAAAACACCATATTTATTTACTTTTAACCAACTGACTTTCACATCAACCTGAAATTACAAAATGTTGTTTTGCATTTAAAGTTGCAACTTTTTGTTATTTAATTTGTGGCATTATATTGTTGTAAATTTGTTTCTTCAGTATTTAGTATTTACTTCATGCCTACATATCATGTCATTAATTTGTTTACATTATTATTGACATATAATACTGTTCACCATAATGTAAACCTTGAGTTATTACATATCTCATCCATTACATATTTACATGCATCTTGAGTCGCTGCCTCGCTGTGAAAGATAATTTACGTCTTGACCGAAAGAAAGACTAATTAAATGGATGTAGTTTTGGTCTCACCAATCGTATGTGTTAATAATCAGGAGAAGTACATACGAGATAATTAACCAAGCTTAGATTTTCTGGTCGATATATAAGAATAAAGATCCAAGAAGAGAATCTAAATCTACAAAAGAGACAAAAGAAAGTGACTAGTTTTGGTCTCGGAAAATAATGGGAGGATCTTTAGAAGGTGAAGAAGAGTAAGTTGTACAGCAAAAAAGACTGTATGGTCGTTGTCTCTTAACGTAGCGCAGAGCAGAGGCATGGGATTTGCTACTACTCTTCTTCACTGTCATTTTCATTTTCTCCATTTTTTTCTAACTATATCAGAACAAAAAAAAATGTTCAAATAAATTGTTTTGTTTTTATTAGGTAGTTGGTGACAATTCCGTTACATCGTTTTGGCAATTTCGTTTCCTCAAGTAATCTCTAGTCTGTTTGGTTCATTGCAGTTTCTAGAGTCTGTCCTTTCTCTTCCATGTTTTGTTTTATTATGTCTTTAAGTTTCCATAAGTTATTCTTTCTTCTTCATCTTATCTATAGATGATGTACATTTTTATTTTGCCTCTTCACCTACCTTAGTTACAGTCAAATATTTCTTAGTGATCATCAAATGTAACAGAGTGCATTAATGGTGGTTACAGTTAAGATCTCTCTCTTCAAAATTGAAGAAGTTTTAGTCACTCATTTAGGATTTAAATTAAATCCCTTTGATTGGTCACAAACTGATGGTAGGCTCATAAATTAAGAACGTAGAACATAAGATTGATGACGGGAGATAAAATCCAAGAAACCATTAAAAATAAAAAAAATACTATTGCTGAGTTGAGAGAAGAACACTGAACATGTCTATTTCTAAAGAGCAAATATTTTTAGTATTCATATAAGAACTAGGAGAGCAATACACAGCCCATACGGCTCTCTCTACACACACCATAGTTAGAGCAATACACTTCCCCAAAGCAAAGACAAAGATTAGTGGCCACCAGACGCAGCCAACTCGGGAGTGAATCTAGCCTTCCAAACTCTTTTGGTTAACTTAGTAAGAGTATCATCAGCTTTAGTTTTTTTTTTGTTAGACTCCCCTTTGGAACCAAATCCACATTTAAAAAAAAAAACAAGCACAGGACTTGGGATGATGCCACTAAGAAGATGGGCTTTGGCTCTGTGCTTTTCTGGGATTCGGAGTGATTATGATGAAACTTCCTGAAATGCCAAGTTGAGTTCAAGCACAGACTTGGCCACCAAACCTCCTCTTCTACACAAAGCCCAACATAGATGGTTACATCATTAATGAGAAACCTATGAAACCTTCACGTTTACTAGATTATGAGGTTTTTACCTTGACAGCGAGGGAAGGCAGGCTTTAACTTTCTCTAGCTCCACAAAGCAACGGCTGTAGCGCTCGATCCTACATAGCAGTCAAACATGTTTCCATGAGAGTATGCTATCGATATTAAGATACATGATGGCAGAGATAAGGTTGAAAAAACAAGCCAACCTTTGCTCGGCTTCGATATCTACACCAACAGATGCTGGAGCGGACAGTGATGAGTAAATTGGTGACCCGTACATTCTAACCAGCTTAAGCAGCATATCCAAGGAAACGCTCAAATGCCTAAAATATAAAATATTGTATCGTTAGAAAAATTTAAGAATGCAAACCGCAAATGTATTGTATCTATGTTCGCAAAGATTCAACTCTGTTCAGACGAAGACTCTGCCATTATTTCTTAAGAGAAGTGAATACTTACTGATCCATGTCACTTGCTAGAAGAGCTGCCAGAATGGGAAGAAGGGAGGTACAAGTATCCAGTGTCATAATCTCATTTGTCGCGATTATTATACTCAGCACATCCGCGGTAACCTGTAAAAAAAAAAAGAATAAGAAGAGTTGCTTGAGCTGCTAATCTTTTTCTCAGATAATAACACTCTATTAGTAGAAATAGAGGGAAACTTACAGCATTATCAGCCATCTTCTCCATCGAACCTATCGTGTTCTTAACATCATTTCTTTCCCAGTATCTACGAACTACCTGCAAATTGGCCAAAAGAAATTGAGTAAAGAAAGAACTAGAGGTCTATACAATCCCTGGTTAGGATGGAGCCAACAACATTTTATCACAACTTGATTGCTTTCATCATGTTACCTGTAACTTAGCCAAACGAGACTGCGTAGAGCTGACAAATTGATCGTGTTTCCCCATTATGTCTTCAACAATATTATCTTCAGAAGGAGACTCGATCCCTTGTTCAACTGGCATATGGTTTCCTCTCTGCTTGAACTACATGGAAGGAAATACAATTATCTATTATGCCTGGATCTCAGAGGAATATGTATGTCTATTAAGATGCTCTGAAGGCAGTAAGTAACATGTGAGATTGAATAAAGCAGAAAACGTAGCTACGTCTTTGTTCATTACTTTACAGTTAAGTGTGTTATAGCATCAAAGATCTCAACCTGAAAGCACAAAGAGTTTTAAGGCTATTACCATATTTGAAGGGTGGATGTTAGGAGCCGCCGCATTTCCTCCACCCGGAAAATTAGAAACAGGTCCCTCGTAGTTGGAAAATCTTCCTCTTCTCTCCCTATTTATGACGAGTGACTGGAATCTTCCTGATATGGTAAGAGACACATGAGTAAGGGGACCACAACTCATTTTCAATAAGAAGGTGAAAGCTGGATCGGAATATTTACCTCCTTTTCGACTTTCAGTTGGACTTGGTTCTCTACTTGATTTGTGGCTTACCAGGTCATCTGAAACAAAGACTAAAAGCTTAAGGACAGAGAACATCATCATCTATTTAAAAACTCAACAGACACAGCAACTTACAGTTTTCATCGTGGTTTCTTGGAGGCGATCCCATCCGTGACCTTGAATTACTCCTGCCATATCTCTTGTATCTAAAATCGTTGATGCTTCGCTCAGCTGCACCCCGCATGCCACCCTTGCCACCGGGAAATGTACTTTTATCCGGTATGTTACTTGGTTCAACTGGCTGAGACTCTGACATTTCAAGAACCGGAGCGTTTGGCAGATCTTGGTTATTTTTGCTGCTAGGAGGCGACCTTCTAGAATCAGCAGCCTGCAACGAATAAGGCATTGTTCTTGAAATAATGTCAAGTTCTGCCCTGGATTCAGTCGCCTGCTCTACTCTAGGGTCTTCTCTGGGGACAAACACCTGAATAAAATCTGCAGCCTTATTAACAGGATTCCCCTTTGGGTTAGCTTTTGTGAAATTCCTCCTTGACGTTGCAGCATTAGAGACGGCAGCTTTTGAAACACTGGTTAAACTGACCCTATGAGGAGTGTTAGGTACACTTCCCGTAGCTTCAAACAGACAAAACAATGGCATATCATTTAACCAGCGCTGATATAAATAGTAAAGAGAGACAAGAAGCATACATGATAATGTCCTCGACTCTTTAGCAACGTCTGAGTTTTGAGAAACTGACAACCTTCCTAGAGGCTTTGATTCCGAGCTGTGGGATGTTGACGACCTTCCAACGGCCTTTGTTTCTTTTGTCGAAGGATCAGAGTTCTGAGTAACAGATAGTCGTCCAAGAGACTTTGTTTCCTTCAACAAAGGATCTACGTTCTGAGAAACAGACAGCTTGCCTGGAATAGTAGTCTTTGAGTTATTATCATTGAGAACTACTGAATCTCTTCCTGAGCCAGACTTTTTCTCTGGCTGTCCATTTGACTGAGCAGCATCTCCAGTATTGCACGGCTCAGTGCGCTGGCAATGTATCCGAAAATGAGTTGGGGGGAGTAAGGAATAAAAGAATTGAAAATAGGGTAGGGAGAGAGCAATACCGAGAGATCTACAACCCAAACGCCTACACAATTTTGATTGTATGAGCAACCAAGAAGCTTTCCCTCATGAACATTCATATCTGACAATCTTGACCATCCAACATCCACTCCATCATGACACCTAATTGGCTCCCACGAGAAAATCTACAATTTGCAGTGGATTAGACCACAAAAGTAACGTAAGGAGAGAATTCAAAAGGAGAGTAAAAGCTAAATAATGAATCCTCAAGAGATGATTTTTGATTTAACATTTATGCAAAAAATTAGTAGTAGCCACACTGTTGTATCAAAGTATGAAAGAATTTACCTTCAGGCTTTCTTGCAATCCACAAAGCACCGTCTTCCCATCTGGATTAAAGCTCAGGCAACGGACGCCAGACGTCTAGCGAAAAATGGGAATATTAAAAGGTAAGACTGATAAATAAAATGCCACCAATTTTGAGTCTAACATAAAAGAAGCTGTACCTCAGGTCCACCAGAACCAATTAGCTCGAATGTTTCAAGATCCCAGAATTTTACAGTCCTATCAGCTGAACCTGTTACCATAGGCAAAAACAGGTATATGACTAACAAGCTTTGGCTGGGCTGGGCTGGTTACCACATTTGTGATCATTTACTTTTTAGCCTATAAGCTCTGTGTATTGTTATCAGTGTTACAAAATCTCAAAGAATAATACAAACCTGTTGCCAGAAGAAATTCATGAGGATGAAAATCTAGGCTTTGAATCTGTCCTTCATGACACTTGAACTCGGTCAATAACTTTCCAGCTGTTAAATCCCAAACCTGGTACAGACAAACTGCATATCAGATCCATTAAACACAGAAAGATTTACAAAAAAAAAAGGTTCCAAGTTAATTGCTTTTCAGAACAACAATACAGTGGTCCTAAAAGCTATTCAGCTCAAATGCAGAGAGGTAACCAACCTTCACAATGTTGTCCTCTCCTCCAGATACAACCCATCGACCATCCGGGGTAAATCTGAGTACATTGACTCCCCGAGTGTGACCCTTGTAAGTATGGATGGGACCCTTTTTCCGTAGATCCCATATCTTAAGGTTTGTGTCTAGTGAGCCAGACGCAAAGAACTCACCAAAAGGGTGAAAATCCACCGATATGCAATTCGACCTGTGGCCAGTGAGAGTCCTGACAACTAGACACCGAAGCAAGTGAAAGAAGGCATAAGTCAAAACTGAGCCAAACAATAAGGATTTGTTATAAACTGCTGAACTTACGTTTTGCCTCCTCCAGATCCCAAAGTTTGATGGTACCACTAGCAGCTCCTGCTGCAACTAAGACTTCCGAAGCATCAAATGTCACTGAATCGATTCCGCTCGAGTGCCCATACAAGCTCTGACCACAAAATAGATAAGAAATTATAAAACACTCAAAAAGAGAGAGAGACCACTCTACTAGATTATATGCAAGAAGAAACTTATCCTAAAACCGAACATATAGTGCACCAAGGCAAGCGAGGATAGGACGGGGAGAACTAACCAGAATGGCGTTGGGCTTACCAATAGCCCAGAGATTGACTTTATGATCTTCCCCACCAGTAACCAGAACCCTAGATGACTTCCTTCCGATCTTGAGACAGTTAACAGCAGCAGAATGCGCCACAAATTCCTCTTTGTACAACACAAAAGTCAAGGCTAAAGCAAAATGCTACCAGAGATGAGACTCTCTACTCTCTAGTCAAAGTTCAAACTTGACTTGACTTGACAGACACAGTCTTAAATTTAAACACATAAATCTCGAGAGGGTCTTAAATGACTCCACGGGTAAAAAAACAAAAGATGATAACAGATCTCGTGAGTAGAGTACTAAAAAGACTAAGCTAATCAAGAGACTCTTAGAGCAAACCCTAAAAGAGAATACCGAGAGAAAAGGATACGTAGCTTGTAGGCTCGCTTGGTAGAAGTCATGGAGCCCTTGCAATGTAGTAGGGGACATTCAAATCCAAAGAAAGCACTAAACTTTCTCCAAGATCTCTCAACCCAATCTGAAATCTCAAAAGTGAAAAAAAGAAATAGATCAAAAACCCAGAAAGAGAGAAAGCACTAAAGAAGGACAAGACACGGTACCGTCTCAAAGGGCTAAACTTGTTATGCTTCTTCTACTGAACCCAAAGATAACGCAAATCTGATTCCTCCTCGAATGAATCGAATTGGTTGGTGAGTGATGAAATGGGGTTCGCAAACTGAAAGCAGAAGTCTTTAAACAAAAGGAACAGTTTTTTTTTAAATATCTAAATCGAAAAAAAACGTCGTTTGTTTGTTTGTAGTAGTAGTTGAATTAGAAAGAGTTTAACTTTATTTAAAGTGATTTATCTTTCTCCAATGGCCAAGAGAGACGGAGAGAGAGAATGACAGAGAGCACAGCACCAAGGGAGGAGGAGGAAGAAGAGAGAAGAGAAGCGAAAAGGAGGCGCAGTAGAGAGAAAGAGAGTCTCTTCTTCTTTTCTTTTTTGTTTTTGGTCAAATCTTTTTCTTTTTATTTCCTTTTCTCCTACTCCCTCTCTCTATTTCAAATTCCAAAAATTTTAATTCTTTTTAGGCTATCCTCAATTGTTTCATGCCTCTCTCGTTAGTATCGTATTTACTTACATTCGCATTTACATTTACTATAAAGAATAACAAATGTAATCGTTCCGTTTTTTACCATTAATCACCAGTGACGCCAACCTTGAATACAAATTCTGTTACTAGCAGCATTAATGAATACTAGATCTCGATCCGCGCAATAGCGCGGATTTATTTTTCATTTATTTTTTTTATAAACATTTTGTTTTTAATTCTAAATTGGTATATATTATGATATATATAAAGTTGTCTATCAATTTTTAAAATATAATAATTTTACTGTATATTTTTTATTGAATAGATTGTTTGAAACTTTCACATGTATTTGTATCTTCTTATATATATATTTTTTGGATTATTATTTCATTATTGAAATCATAACTATATATATAAAGATTGGTAAAATATTGTTTTATTGTCATCTTCAAAGATATTGTAACATTTTATAAATTTAGAAACTTTTTTAAAAATTAAACTTTTAGCTTCATAGATTTATATTATCGAGTAAATAATTAAACATTTAGTTTTTGTTAATTTTTAAAATAAACTATATTGTTTTAAATTTGTTTTCATTAGTTTAAGGTAGTATAGATTAATTATTGTTAGATAATGATGATTTTTGTTATTTAAAAAAAATCTTTATAATTTTAAAAGTTAACATCGAGAAATATTTAAATAATTAACATATGAAGGTATACTATTACAACATTAAATTATATCTATTTAATTTATACAATCTATAAATCCAATAGATCATCTATTATTTAAATCCAATTATGATAGCCTAATAAAAATTTCTGGTAAGTCCAAAATTAACATAAGAACTTATAAAAATAACTCCAATCCATAAGTAAGCAAAAAAAAAAACAGCTTGACGAAATTCAGGTACCATAATAACCAATTCTCCTCTCCTCCAGAAGTGAATATCGGTTAGAGTTTCTGGAAAATGAAAATACTTCTGACGTTTTAGAACTTTTCAAAAAACAATCATAGCATTTAGTAATATACGTTAAGGTATTTATTTAAATCACATACCTCCTCATGCCTCATTCGCTTATAGTTGATTCTGTTTCGAAAAATATAGGAAACATTTGAGAAGGTCAAAGCTTACAATCATATAATCTTTGTTTGTGTCGCTTACAATCATAAACCCGGTCCAAATACGAGTTAAAGAGTTATATAGTCTTTGACTGAAAAAACAAAAGTATTCATACTGAAAAACAAAAGTAATCTTGATTTTTTCATATGTTTTCGTAGAATGATTTTATTTTATCATTGATATGGGTATGATAAAAGTAATATATGTGTCGTCCAAGAAAAAAGAAAGAGTAATATATGTTAATCATTCAAATTGGCGTTAAACCAAAAGGAATAGTAGTTTTCTTAAAACATAACTGTGAGATAAGTTGGTTCCGATCTTTAGGGGAATAAAACAGATTATATTAGTAACGTTTCTTATTTAATACCAAGATTACTAATGATTGAAAAATATAATGTGACCAATTCTAGTAAATAGTCCATTTTTTAAAATATCACACATGAATTAAGGTTGTGACTTCTGTTTTAATATATAAGATATCCCATTTGGTATTCAAAGATTATCATCAATATAGACAAATATAGATTCTGACTGTAGGAAACAAGGTTATGTTGTTTCATTTCAAATCATAGTTTTTTTAATTCAATCATAAAAAGAAGGGGTTACATTACGCATTTTGAGCTCCCGGTTTTGCAAATTAGATTCTTAAGGAATTTTATTTTTTTTGAATTATATGAAACTACTGTCGGTGCTATAATGGTAATGGACATGTAATCATTAATATGTGATTATTGCTTAGATGTTAAATTTCATCTTATTTTATCATGGACCCCTGTCAATAAGTTCTTATGTACTTTAAATGTTAAATAATGTTTCAGTAATATGTAGTACTAGGGTAAACCCGCCCTACGGGCGGGACAATAAATTAAAAATAATATAGAAACATTTTATATATGAAAGAGCATCTGTAATTATAAATATATTTTAATTTTATTTTGTTATTTTCTAAAGATCATAAATTTGTTTAATTTGCTTAAATACATGGTTTTACTACTAATATGTTTCTTAAGCGAGTTTTATAAATTTAGGATATTTTCTATGAAATTTTTGAAGAGTAGATTTATAAATATATTAATTTTATTTCACTCACACATCAATGATTTTACGATTATCAAAAATAACTAAAATTTGAATATATATATATATATGAAACTATATTACTTTTTTACATAGACGTATTGTATAACCTTATATTATTCTTTTTTTTCTTTAGAAAGACTTTGAAATAATAGAATATTATGTTTTACATTTCGGAAGGGGATGCACATAGAAATTGTATAGTTACGAAAATTTAAATGTGGATTTGTTTTGTTACACCAAATTTCTAGCAGACCAACGGAAATATAATTACTTTGATCCAATATATTTTCAAGAGAGACGCCTTATTCCATTGGACACGCCTTATTCCATTGGACAGAACATAGTTTTACAAAGCAACATAAGTGATCCAATATGCCTCAAAATCAATGAAACATAGACCTTAGAACAGGGACGAAAACAAATATAATGCTTAGGTTACCTATACTTTTTGGCGGTACATAGTTTCACTTGGAATTCACTTTAAATTTAAAATAAGCATCCATGAAACAACAAATCAAATAAAAAATAGGAGATTTAAGATTTGCTTTGACCTAGGGACTGACAGAGACGCAAACGATCATCAACAAACTGTTTTCTCCCTTTGCAGATTTTTAAGCACAAAACTGAAGTAAATATAACATGGGCTGACCTTAAAGAACAAAAGAATCCTTTAAATGTTAACATGGTCTCGTGTCTTTCCTTTAAAATTCATTTCCAGCAAAATCTTTTACAAAAATGTAAAGGCATCTCATAATGGGTAAACCTAATTGGTAATTTCACAAATCATGAGGACCAAAATAACTATAACATGGTCAGTGCCCTTTGAAAAACAAAGAAAACGTTTAGATGGAGATAGTACTTGGAAAAGATACCTCTCGAAAAAACTTAAGAAAATATGCAAAGTGCAAACACTGTGTTCCAGGAATGGGTGGAACCCATTGATTAAATATTTGGCTCTTATGAGCTTTTCGTTGCAGGAGTTGAAATCCTCTCGTGATTCACAACCTCCTTCCCAGCGTTTTGGCAGCCCTCCGATCCCATTGTCGTTAAAGACTTCAGATTTTGGCCACACTCCTGGAATATCAGAATATTTTTTTATTGATTGAGATCTAAGGTAGAGGAACCATAAGCGATATGACAGGTATGTAAAAATAAACAGACGTACCTGTGTTAACATTGCCAATGATAACTTCTTCACCATATTAAGATTTTTCGGATTGGCAGCAGAAAGGCCTACGCCCAAATCTGAGTGGGGTTGTCAGTTCATATAAACTATCAAGTGTGACATGAACAACTTCTGGTAAATCTGTTGGCACAGAGCATTAGCAATGAGAAACACATCGTATGTGTTTGAGAGAAATGAAACGTCATGTAAATGTATGACTTAGGTGTTTGTTTCCAAGAAAGCCAAGAATATGAGACAAAGTACTTGTTATTTGTTTGGCTTGGGACTTGGTAAGTTTCGCTGCAAAACCTTGAGAAGCCATGTCCATAACTGTACAGCACTGAATCATGAGCATTCCCTTTAATATAATCATGGGAACAAAAAAGGCATGAATCTAAGTATCAGTTGAGACATTAATATAAACTTGGGAAAGAGAAACAACTCTTACATACCTTCCAAGAAGTGACCACAACATCTGATGATGAGAAGACCAGCACTTAGCTACATAACAAAGAGACTGGAGAGTACAGGAAATACAGCATTAAAGATGGAGAAGTTGAGGACATTTAAAAAAAAAAATCAGGCGAAAGTGATCTTTATTCCACAATGGTCTAAGCCAAGTAAGAGCCTTTCTTCAAAAAAGAAGCATATCGGGTCCGAGACTAAGTAACTACCATATCCGCGAGTATATGGATCTGGTTCATCATCCTTCCCCGAGTCCAAGATCAAACCCAAACCCATCTCTCCCTGTTCATGATTTGCTTACTTGATTTCCGGTGACGAAACTGATGAAATCAAAAGGAACAATCAAAGAGATCAACAAACAAATCTAAATCTTCATCGATACACAAAAACTCTGGAATAAAAAATGATAATCTATACATGAACAAATGTAAGCTAAGTTAACAAACAAAACCAAAATTGAAATCATTTTCCAGAAACCAAAATCGAAATCATTGTTATCACTGATCTTGTTAATGAGCCCATCGAAGGTGACGATTGGAAACGTTACGTTTCCAGAATTTTCTATCGGTGAGTTTGTATGGCGGAGTCTCCAAAAAGAGACGTTGTTTACAGAATGTCTAATTTCGACAAAATTAATCAAAGTAAAAGGATTGATGAATTAGCCATTTTAGAGAAATATAGACACTCAAGAGATCAAAGAAGAAAATGACTCTTCGATTCGTCGTGGAAAAACAATAAACCCTTAAAAAATTTTGCGGCTGATCTCGCTGTCTATAGAAAGCAGAGTTTAAAAGCGCCTTAATAAAACGCTGTGTTTTGTTAAAGAGGACACGTGTCAGCTTGACAGCATCCGAATTAGTGAGGTGTAATCCAACGTGGAGGCCCTAAAGAGAGATTAAACTTAACTTTATATATATATATTTCTTTTGCCCATCTCATTAATAAACAATTAGTATAATTCTTCAAAATCAAAAATAAAACTACCGTCTACCGCTAGTATAGTAGGTTTATGTAAATTCTTTGACTACTGTTTTGTTTTTATAAAGTGTCTAAAAGAGGTACTGATAACGAAGTGTGAGGATGAATAAGCGATCCAATATGAAAATATAAATAACAGCGACATTAGATATAGACCAACGTTGGATTGAATCGCAACAATAATAATGGTAGAAGGTTTGGCTTTGATAATAACGGACGAACTAATTGCATGGGGGCCATGACAGTTCCCATCATCTCACACATGACACACAAAGTACACCGACTCTAAATCTCGTAACATCTCCTTTGGGTACACAAAATAATATTTTTGTTTTTATAACATAGTTAATTATACTCTATCAATATTTTAAAAATAAGAAAGAAAATCACAAGTTGGTAGAAACCAACTACGTAAAAACAAAGGCAATATATTTCTGCATACAGGTTGAGATAATACTATCCCTTATATATTAAAAGGGATGCATTGCATTTAATGCGTTTACACTACATTTGCCACGTGTCGATTAGATAGCCCTTCTCACAATTTGTTTCTTTATATGCTTCAATTCTAAAACACACGAGATAAAAATAATGCAATACCAAAAACTGCGTCTCTGTTAACTTTTTAGAGAAGTTACAAAAACGCAACACATAAGATACTTTAATTATAAAGACTATGTTTCGTTCTTTGACTTCAATGGAAACGGAGAGGGTGAAGCGGAAACTCGGCGGAAGTGGCGTGGCAGAGACAACGACGTCTACGGTCATCAATTTCTTCTCAGCCTCTCTTTCCCATGAACTCGCCTGTCAATCTCTCTCTCTCTATGGTTTTGTATTTTTAAGCGTACGGAAAGGGTTGCGTTGTGGTGGTGGTACGGTGGTGGTGCTTACGCATCTGCTCACCGGAAAGTGAAGACAAAGCTTAATTGTGGTGCGAGTGATGATGACGATGAAATTTGGATTTTGATTTAGGTTTAATTTGTTTTCGACTTAGTGCTTTTTTTTGCTTATGTTAAGTGTTTCTTTCAATTTTGGTTTAGTTCTGTAAAATTATTTGAATATATAATAATTTAAGGTGTTTATGTGTAAGTTACGAAGGAATAATCTAATAACATATATACAAAAGATTTCTGATATTTCAAAAACCTTGAGTTTGATTGAAATGTAAATATCATATTAAATGTGAGAGTTTGTTAGCCCGTAGCTATGTTTTGAAAGAGTGATATTTTACATATTTTGAAGATAAATTGTTTCATACTCCCAAATATATTCATGTTACAGCTAACTCGATATATTGGAATTGAGTGTGATAATACGTTGAAAGTTTGAAACGTACGTAACCGATTCTTTTTTGAAACAAAACAAAGAACTCTAAAATAACACTTTTAACCAGTGTTTTGAAACCCGATCCGGATCCGCGGTTGAACCAGTAAACCCGGTGACCCAGAAAAAAATCCGATTTGGGTTTTGTGAAAAACTCAATATTAAGAAACCCACAAAAATCCGCAAAAAATCACTAAAACCCGAAACCCGATACCAATTGAACCGTCGGTTGAACCAATAAATAACTTTTACTTTTTATTAAGTTTTCAGATTATGTTTGTATTCTAAGTTTCCAATTAAAAAGTTAGGTGCTGACAAAAAAAAAAGTTAGGTTTTTCCTTTTCAGTTTTATATTTGTGATTTTTAGATTTTGATGAAGATTTCATTATGTCACCTGAAGAAAATGAAGTGAACGATGGTAGAGAAAACCAAAATTAGTTAATGTGATTTGATGTTAGTTTATTTCCGTTATTGACAATTTATTACAATGATCTCTCACTTTGAGTTTATTTTGAATTTGAAGTTTAATTTATTATTCAAATAAGAAATTTAAATATTTATGAATTTTATATCTTAAATTTTTTTAGATGTCATAACTTTTACTTTGTTACAGAAAATTTTAAATAGTCTAAACTATTTTTTGATATTTTGTATGTAAAATGAAAATAAAAATAGAAAAACTAAAGTTAAGTATTTTCTAAATATTTTTAAACATAAAATATATACATATCCAAACTATTATTTTATGTTTAAAAAAATATTTAGAAAATATTAAACTTTAGTTTTTCTATTTTTATTTTTATAGCAAATATATTATTATATAATAAAATTAATTTATTTATTAACCCAAGATTCACCCGCGGTCGACCCAGTGACCCATCAACCCGGTAAGTCTTTTTAACATAATGAGAAAGAAGGTCATGCTAACGTTTATTATGGTTGTTAATGTCAACATGGTCACACTAAAAGATACAAAAGCTGGCAATACCACTCCGAGGTTGACTTAAATAATAATCAAAATTATTTTAAATTTTTGACAATATTTACGATGATGCTGGTGAATTTTTCTGATCAGTTAATAAAAACTTTGAATTTTCTATTTTTATAACTTATAGTATGTCGCCCTTATTTATTAGCCATTGATAATATAATAAGTTTGAAACACTCATATACTGAAGTCTATGAATTTTCGATGGAGGATTATCTACACCGAATTCTATAGAAGAATGATGTATCTTTCAATTAATGATTGCTTAAGATATTTATTATATATTTATTTAAAAAATGAAGATGATCACATTAAATCTAACTGATTGTATCAGGTAAGATATCAAGTTTTTTACATAAAGTTTGCTATAATCGATATATATTCCAACTGCAATCTATCACCGGAAGAAAGAAAAACGAAAATCAGTTTAATCGAACAAACCCAAATAAATACAGCTTCCGAATGGTTGTTATATTTTAAAAGAGTTAAATCTAAAAAAATCCAACCTAAAATCAAATCGATGTCCACACTAAACAGATCTAATATCTTCTTAACTTATAAATATTAAAATTAATAATTTTATTCCGCGCAAGGCGCGGGTTATCACCTAGTCACTATGTATAAGAAATGTTTTTGATGTGGAAGATGATTGAAACACGTTTATTAGCTTCCAAATGACTATTAACCATGCATTTTTTGGTAAACATGTTAAGATTAACCATGAAATTTTGCAAACAATTATTAAGATATTTGCTCAAACTATATTCAAAACAAGAATATTGACTGATAAATGAATATTGATATACTTAAATGTTGGTAACTTAGTGGTAGTATAAGGAGATTCGTTTTTTTTGGTGTCCTAAATTTAAATTTAGATTAGCATGGTTCCTCTGCAAAGATGACACATAGAAATTGTGAAATAGTTCAAATTCTTTTAAGCAATTTTTTTTATTATCCGAAAGTTTTTTTTAATCAATATATATAAGCTGACTTAGGATTTGTGAAAGATTATAAGTACAAGGACTGGAAATTCCATGTTTATAAAAAACATGAATATTGATAGATCTAACAAGAGTTATTCCTAAGGGTTCCTAAGTGATATAACTTTGATCTCGCAATATATTATGCAAGTAATGAACTCAGGTGAAAACGAATATTGAGCAAGCACCACAAACTATTAGCTATATATATCCATTCTAGTATAATATAACTTACTTTTCACTATATGTTCTCTTTAGCAACTTCACGTAATTATAACACCAGCAGTTCAAATCCCTTTCGATCGATTCAATATCACACTACCACTGAAAAATATAGAATGATTACTCAAAATTTGAAACATAAACCTAAAATTACGGATATAAGCGTTTTGACTTTAAATTACATGTCCCTTCTAATATAATTATGCCTGCTTTTCAAAGTGCACTCTTGATCATTAAAAAGTTAAAATCAATCATTGCCACCATGGTATACCCTGGCATGGCCTAGATGTGCTGTCACTAAATCTGAGTTTTGCAATCCAATAATTCTTTTCATATTTTAATATAGTTATAATGTTTTGAACCTCGAATCTCCATCCACTCCAATTTTAAATAAACGTTGAATGTGTTAGGAGGTTGGAAGACGTGTTACATGGATGTAGTTAAAACGTTAGAGTCGAGAGCAACAATAACATTTCTGGCAAATTCAACGTAATGTATTAGATACTAAGTTTTTTTTTCTCCATTGGATAATAATTAACGACAAAGTCATGATATAATTAATTATTAGAAAATTCGATGATGAAGTTTGTCTACCTAACGATATGTGACGATGCTCTCTACCTAAACTATATTGTTTTCGTACAAGTCTTTTGCATACCAAGAGTGGGACTCACGAACGGAAACAGTCGGGATGTTAACATTAGTGTAGGTAGAATATTTATTTTGGTGTTGATAGCTTCTCCTCCTACACTATCGATCACACATTTTTACTGGTTATGATTTGGAATCTGAAATGGTTTGGATAACTAATGGATGGTTATTTGAAGGATAAACATGTTTCAGACGTTTATCTGAGAATCCATGAGGTTTCGAAGACTAACAAATATCGATCATCTCCAAGATCAAACGCGATTGATGACGACATACTCAAGAACAATGTAGATAGATTGCATTTGTCCACAAATTTCACTAGAAGATCAAATGCAACCACAATACGCAGCAGGATTAAATATCATTAATGACCAGCACCACGATCACGTGGCTGACCTGTCTTCTACAAACATTAGAAACAAAACACTCAAATGCTAAAAAGACACCTGAATCCAACAGAGAGAACAAAGTTTCGCAATCACAAAGTCACATGAAAGAGTTTTTGCAGGCTCCAAATCTAGTAAACTCCCCCATTGTTAAAACTTGGCCTTGACATGGAAGAGGTTTAAAACAAACACAGCTTGCATTCTCGTTATGAACCAAGAATCTTTTATCAAGATCAAAACTTTTCGTTTCTTCTAAATCCTCAAAGAGTCTCCTATACATGTATCTATCACTAACAGTGAGAACTCATTAACGGGACTAAGGCAATCGATGAATTAATAGTAACAAATGGAGGTTACTAGTGCTGTTCTGTTCGTTTGGCATGCGTTTGCAGCTGCGTCTGTTTGTTTTTGTTTGGTTGTTGTTCGTTTTGCAGACGCAGACGCCAATGCAGCACTATTATGATCGAGCTCAGAGATGCTGCGGCAACCAAATGAACAGCACTATTATGTATATGATGGCTAGAAGTATACATACATCTCTTTAAAAGAGAAAAAGAAATAGCCTTTATTGTTGTTCCATCATCATCAAGGAACTCGAACTCAAACTCGTCTTCCTTGAGATGAGAGACGAACTTGACAAGACCACGACCTTCAACCTCTTTAAAGAACTCAAGATTAGCTGATATTCGTTTCCCTTTCCACACGGCGACGTAATCTTTCAGTGTACCTTCCAAATCAACCTCAGGGACGCGGTTTAGATGATAAACCTTCAACGGCGCCGTTACCTTAACCCTAGATGATCCTACGCTCGCCTTCGCTTCAGCTTCGACCTCCTCCTCAGATGACGGAGACGACGAAGGATCGGAATCTGCGGATTTTACGCCTGCTTTGCAACGAATCGTCATCGTAGAATCTCTTCTTCAGCTCGCGCGTTTGATGCGAGGTTGAGAGGAGATGAGCGCGAGATGTTGTGAGACGATACGAGATTTGAGCACCATTGGTTTAGTGGCGGAGACGGAGAGATAGTCGTGAGACGTCGGAAGGCGAACGGTGGCAGTGAACGCCGGTGACAAAAGTGACGGAGCTACTCATCTGAGTCCGAGAGGAGATTAACAACTGTTTCCTTTTTCTTCTTCAGTCTCTTTTATTATATTGTAAATAATTGTGTTCTTTTACCGCTCGTACTAAACTTTTGAAATGGAGATGATTTACCTGTTTACGAGCTGAAATAGGGTTGGGCATAATACCCATACCCCAATTATTTACCCGAACAGACCCGAAAAATGGGGTATCCGACCTGGTAGGATCCTATTTAAATATCCGAATGGGATCATTTCTCAAAACCTGAAAAACCGAAACCGAACCAGATCCGCAGAGAGAACCCAGCGAGTATCCAAAATATCCAAACATATAAATATATATATATATATATAATATTAATATTTAAATTAAAATTATAAACCTATTTTAGATATTTATATAATTTGACTCGGTTTTTTGTAATACCTGGATAAGATCATTTTTTAAAATTCAAAAAAACCAATATCCAAATGGATATTATCTATACCCCAAAGAGTACTTGAATACCCAGCCCTATGCTGAAAGATGAAAGTTTGCAATATTTAAAATCAAATAGTATGATTTTTGGTACAAAGTTATAGAACACCTAAATCGTTTTTGTTAACAATTGGATATAAACTTATAATTTCGGATACTGGTTCTCGGTTTTGTTATGTTATAGTGCTGCTGCTAATAAATGCATTTTATTGGATGCTATTTAAGTATGATCTGAAGTAAGACGTGTGGCAATCAAATCTGAAGACAAAGAAACGTACGTGTGAATGAGACGGATAAACAAACGTGAAAGAAGATAGCTGAACTAAGGATAAGAGTGAAATATAAGTAGTGAAAAGGAAAGGAGAAAAGGACCAACAAGAGGGACACACGGGATGACGAACGTGCGGCTCCAAGTATGCTTTTAGAGTTTCGAGTCAGACACACAGAATCTATCTATCTGCAACTTAAATATCTTTCAATACTTTATTACTACCATCATCTGCGTATGTAAGACAAGTGTGGCGTACACATGCCCACATATGAGATCACTTCCTTGTATATGTTTTAAATAAGCCATAGGGAAGTTCAAACAATTAAACTTGTGCATATGTTGTTGTGACCAAAATTTACGAATCTTTTAAAATCATCTACATAGAACCCAAAGTAATATTTAAACCAAACCAGTGGAACTCCATAACAAACCTATGTGAGTTAACGAATTCAAGCGAAAACATAGGAAACACACAAATTATTGTCGGAAAACACATTATATAGTACATATATATAACTCAAACACACACATGAAACAAAAAAAGAGCAAAAGAATATACAAAGGGTTCAGTGTTTTAGGGAACTCAAGGAAGGATTGTGATCACAACAGTGTGTCATTATTTCTCTTACCGCATACATAGCTATTGACGCCGAACCAGAACAAAATCCCAAAAAGAATTCCAGATATATATATAAACACCCAAACTCTCTCTTCTCTCCCTCCATCCACATATAACTTTGATGAGATTTAATTTACCTATGAATGTCGTTCAGGAGCATTACCGATCAATCTGCACTGTTCCGGTAGCATAGTCGATATCACTTCTCCGTTCAATGCAAACAGCTCTCCGTCTATACCACAACTGTCATGCGTCTGTTTTCCCGCCTTTACCTTAACCGACTTCACCTGATTCATTTTTTGATCAACCACACTCTTTAGTCTATACTTCAGCATTTTTTTTTTTTAAACCATAGAGAAGAAAAACAATTACCTTTACACACTCGACATACGGAAGAGAAAGGTGTCGACCGGTTTGCAGAAGGATAAAAAACCTCAGTAACCTCAGTCTTCCACACCCATGAACCAAAATCATGTCCATTGTACCATCGTCATGCTCTGAATTGGGAGCTACCACTTGAGAGCTCTGCACAGTCCGACAAGCATGGTTACAGACCATGATGCCGAGGAAATGTCCCTTTCTAGCAACCCATTTATCTTCATATATTGGTGTGATGGTTTGCCTCCTCAGTCCTGTCTCTATATCCTCAGGAGGACCTGGCAGCTCGATCGGGTTTTCTACATCCCAAGCAGACGGTTCACTGTCCCATTTGGGTCCCGCATCCCAGATTGGACCCGGGTCGGATACAGTAGATGAAATATCTTCTCTGTCATGAGCACCGGTGTTTCCCCATGAACATCGAGTTGAAGGAGGTGGATCCTGCACGGATGTTAAACCCATCCATCCTCTCGTCTTCGACCTTGTCCTTGGCCAATTAGGGGTTGTTGACTGTCCTTGAGGATGAATAACCTCTGGCTCAGCTCCGACATCTCTTCTGCCAGAGGACATGCGTTTCATTTTAGGATCTATTCCACGAACATACTCAGATGGCTCGTTGCTGGCATGTGTGCTGCTACATGTGTCTAGCTCGCCTAGGCTTGGGGTCATTATAGAGTCAATACTTGATAAACTGGAGGCTCTAGGCATTCCTTCTCTGCTTGATCTCCTCATTACATCCATATAAAGGTCTTGCACATCAACAACTTCCTTTTCAAGTCCAGTGTTCCCTTCTGCATCCTCTTTTTGCGCCGGAAGATACTCCACTTCGTAGCTATACTTTGGCAAACACATGAACTTGAGGAATCCAGCAACTAAGTAACGCATAGGACCGAAACGTTTTTGGTATTTCTCAGAGAGCTCCAAAACTGCAAATAAATAATGACACCGCAGTTTATAACCCATGAATTTTAGATATAGCAAGTGAAGCCGACGAATGTTATATGCATGAAAACTACAGATATGTACAAAATGAATACTTCTCAGCAGAAATACCCAGTGGAACCTCTCACAAGATAAAGCACGCAGGTCTTCTCACTTACCATCGCTAACAAAACCATAGTAGGAGACAGTCATTCCAAAGTGCATAACACCCGTACGAATCCATTCAACAGCAAAGACATCAGTAGCTGTTAGGCCACCCTAATCCCAAAAAAAAAATTGCGCTAAGAACACGTAAAATTAAGTGGGAGACTAAATAATGTTGGTGGCCGGATAAACCACATCAGGGTCCAATAGGATATTATCTCAAACTACCTTCACTATAGAGAGTGCTGCAGAAATAGGATCTCTAACACCAAGAACAGTCCAAACTAACGAGTTATCCGATCCAGCAGGTACTATCCCAATTGGGATAGTAACCCTTTCTTTCTGATTGCTTCGAGTAAATAGACCATTAAGAACCTGCAACATTGGAAAGGGGCAAAGCATGAGATGAGAGTTCATTCCAACTAAATGGAATGTAGGATAGTTTAGCATCAGAGACTGCATTTTCCATGCATCTTAATCTATCTAAAGAGTTCTACTTCGAAAGAAAAATTAACAGTGAAAATTTGCATGTGTTTCACTCGAGAAAGTAATTCCCTACACTCAAAGGCCTCTTAAAATAGTTCAGCATGCTTGCAAAGTGGCCTGAGCACGCTGAAACAAGTCAATAAAGTTCGTTTCACTTTTAAAAATTGGTTCAGGAGGTCGGTAGTGCGCAAGCAATAGAGCACATAAGAAAAAAGAAGTATGGTATAGCATGAAGTACTTCTCAAACTTAACTCCTACAGAAAAGAGAAAAGTAATCAGCAAATTGATGAAATCTAATTATCACACCTCATTGATGATTCCGTCACCACCAACACAAATTATACCTGGAAAAATGATTGAGATCTCATAAGTAATAGTAGATATGTACGATAAAATGCGCATATTAGAAGCTGAAATGTGTAAAGCGGCGATCGATCAAGCATTCGTACCGTCTGAACATAAGCTAATGTCGACAGTGGAAGCCAACTCTCTGGCATGACCTGCTTTAGTTGTTTTGACAACCTCCATCTTAATCCCGGCCAGCTGTGAGATTTTACAAATTCACATACAAGATACAAGAAAAAACATACTTATTTAATAAAACTTGCATGACGCAATTAGAGAAATGAAAATGTTTTTAGGGTAGTGAAGATGTTGACAGCTTCATTTGAAACCTATGTTCTATTAGTACCTAAGAAATGATAAAACAAGGTAGATGGATAAGGTACCTTGAAAATCGGTTCCACTACGTCGTGGAAAACTTTGATCGATCGTCCATGGCCAGACCTAGGGTTCAATATGACAAGCATTTTGGGTGCACTCTTACACCTGAAGACCAACTCAGGAGGAGTATCGATGGGGACCGAAAACAACTCGGAAGAAGCCTGTTTCTTTGAGACTAAAGGATGTGGCAAACAGTTGATAAAACACTGTTGATCTGCAAAACTAGCCACCCATTGGACCGCTTCCTCTACAGTAGGTGCAATAAAACGAAAATCTTTGCGGCGTCTCTTCGGTTTCGTGAAGCAAGAAAGAGCACAAGAGCCCTTTCCAATCGGATAAGCATGCACGGTGAAATGCCTGAGACCAACATTGTACGTCAACTGCCAAAACAAAAACAAAAACAAAAAAAAAAGTTAGTTGACTCTGTTTCAAGGCTAAATACTACTACAAGAGATATGAACTTTTTTATTTAATTTATTTACCGAAACAACATCGTCAAGCTGTAGCAAGTGAGAACCACCCCAAACCAAAGCCTTACTCGTAAGCCTCGCATCAACAGCTTTCTTGTTAAACACGTCAGCGGAAGACGGCTGCTGTACCTCCGTCGCGGCGTCTTTGCCACTAGCAGACTTCCTCTTATCCAACACAAGCTTCCCGGCGTAAACAAGACTACCTAACAAATCAGATTTCTCATCCCCTCCTCCTCCTCCACCAACAATATCAATCCGATGCTCATCAGCTGCTGCTTTCGGTTTCACCTGTGAATCATCGTTACCACTAATCTTCTTAGCTTTCTTGCTCCGCTTCTCGGGGAACACCACGGGGGACGACTGCTGCTGAGCAGCTCCGCCAGTAGAGCATAAACCTAAACGCCTGAGAGACTGTTGCGCCTGAGGGATGGATACTCTTAAAGAAGGGTTCCGATTCACGCCGCTCTTCGGCATATCCGTGACCTACCTAAATCTCTCTGCGATGGGGAGAGGCATACACCAAAAAAAGAAAAAGAAAAAGAAAAAGCGATCTGCGTTTCGAGCTGGTCAACACACGGATTCAGAGAGATGATTATGAGATCCGTTCCTGAAAGAGAATAGGGATCGATTCATATACACGCATTTGATCGGAAATTCAAATCGGGATAACAACACTAGGCGACAGATCATGAGAAATGAAAACGAATAAGGATGAGATTTGTGAGCTGTTGTTTTCAGCTATTTTCGGGGTCTTTTACCTTAGTCGCTCGCTCGGTGAGGAGAGAGAGAGAGAGGGAAGTGTTAGCAGAGAAACGGCGCCGGATCGGAGGATCTCAGATCAAACTGTCAGAATTGAAGAGAGAGACGAGAGAGACGAGAATGGCGGAGATGGTGAGTCGAGTCGAGTCGATTCGATTCGGATTGGATTTCGACTTGACAGCAGAAACCTATGGCCCCCTCCTTTCGGATTTATTTCCACTACACAACCTTTTTTTGGACTTCTTTTTTCCAAATTTATATTTTAATTTTATTTTTATTTCTTTCTTTCTTTAACTCGTTTTATTATTTTTATATTTTATCCTCCCAATTGCTTTATTCGCAAGATAAAATTTTAAATTCCCGTTATTAATGCATTCATGTTTAGTGGTTAGATTTGAGTTACTGATTAAAACTATATACTAATTTGTGGAATATATTTGTAAATGGGAGACCCTTTTATAAAGCCATTAAATATCAATGTTATCTAAGATAGCTTTAAACTTGTTTTATCACACTATCCAAAGTTAGTGTAACTTTAGTAAACTCTTGCTATATGGGAATTATTTTATGATAGGAAAATACATTCATACCGCAATGAGAAACAAAAATCTAAATCATCTTCTAATGTTATGGAATTCGTATAACATAAATGCGATTTGAAAATAACTTAGAACATAAACCATAACCTATCATTCTTATTTTCTACGTTAAACATGCAATCTCCATATGTATATGTGTAACCATTTAGATCTTTTGAAAAAATCAACACCTAAATCACCGACTTTCACTTTATATTTTCTTGATAAATCATTTATTGATATAATATATTTTTATCCTTTATGAAATAAATCACGAGACACAAAACAACTAATATTTTAAAAAGAAAAAGCTGTAAATCACTAAGAAAGTCAACACCGTTATACCAAATTTAGAAATGATATCATAATTCCAAGTGAATGGTGCTGAACTACTACGGTTTACCATGTCGTGTTACTATTAGATGCCATCGAATATGCTGACTGCATGATATAACAAACAAACAAAACTCTTACATGGATTTAGCTTAGCTGTCAATATACTATAACCTTTCTTGATTAAAAATAGCTAGCTGTTAGAGAAACGACGATGATGCTATGTTTAGTTGATCATGGTTTAGCTTGGTAATAACCTTAATATAATTTAAAAGGATGATTAGAGAAGGATTAGTGGAAGAAGTTGGTAGACGGAAGATGGTCCCTCGTCGAAAAGGACTATTGCCGTAAAGAATTTATAAAAATAATTGAAGTGGAAAATTAGTTTGGTTCATTTAATTTAGAATTCGACCAACAGACAAGTGATGCTTCGTGTATAAGAATTGTTAAAGAGAGCATCTTCTACATTATAAAAGCTGGGACATCAAAAAGCCATTATTGCTTTGTTATTGTTTTTGTATTACTTAAATAAACTCTGAAATTATATTTAGATAAATGATACTACAATCAATGGGTATGGAATATTCATTGCAGGTTCTTAATACATTGTAACACGTCTTGTGCAAATTATTTGACCCAAAAAAGAAAACACACGCCTCTTTATAAGAAAGTTAGTATGAAGAGAATAAGTTTTTGTTTGTAAGTAATCATGAACCATAGTTGGTTAGTTGCGATTTGCTAATGTAGCCAATACTTTTGATTAATCCGTAAAAGGCTGTTTAATGTCTGGAAACATATTTAGATCGTGTTGTTTTGGGAGAAAGAACAAAAAAATCTATATATTATAAAATCAAATTTAATACGGATTGCAGGTATCATTTGAATTTCATTATGTGCAGAACATTATCTCATAATCAGTTGGGCCTTATTACTCTTGTCCAGTTCTTAATCACTGGGCTTCACAACCTCAATTCGGTAAACCTTTCCCATTGAACCAGAAGAACATCCTTATTTAGGAGCAAAATGTAGAAAACATAGTCAAACTCCCTGGTCTTGTTGCCAAGCATTACGTTGAGAATCAGGTGTATCGACAGCTCGGAAGATAATTAACAACAGCGATCGTCATTTTTGGTACCTGGTAAGGTATTTTGTTTCCATTTTCAGCTATGATTGCAGTGCCAGAGCCCAGAGGTATATGAACTCCGGGACCCAATATCAACAGTATATGTTAGTTTTGGGGCTTCTCACTATCTTATGGAAGAGGAGCATTTCAGCCGTTGATCCCAATTCCCTACTTTTGAAATTATTTAGTTTCAATTATTTAGTACTTAACAAGACTAAACATCAGTGACAAAAGAATTAATGGTTGTTTCAACCACTATGCTGTTGAACGCTTTAACTTGCAAACATGCAAACCAAAAGTAGTCAGTCCATCTAAATGCATATACAAAATTCAAGGACAAGGGTATGATGAGGACATCTGCTTTTTCATATTTATAACGTGTAACGAATCAGAAAATGCTTTATTTTAGATCTGTTAATGCTCTATGTATTTTTATTTACCGTAATATTTTCTTCTTCACTCATCCCTCATGGCAGAAGATTTGGTTGAATACGAAGGCGACGAAGAGAGGATTCAAGGTATGTCTATCTATCTGCTTTTTCATATTTATATAATAAACTAATTTTGATTTTGGAATGGGAAAATTTTGTGATGCAAAAATACATGTTGTTATGAACTCTAAGCATCTTTTTAAAAAAAAAAAAACCCTAAGCATCTGATTTTGGGATTTCAATCGATGGCCTCCAATCCGTTAACCAACGAAGAATCACTCTCCACCAATTTGTCTCACGAATGGCCTTCCTCTGATTATTCCTTAAAAAGTTGATATTTGGTGTGATCATATGAATAGATCAGATCCCATTGCGATTGTTAAAAGATCTAATACACTAAGATTTTCAATCATCATTGGTAGTTTTGTGTGGTGGTCTGAGAATCGTATCGTTATCTCATTAGCATATTGTTTCCCATAAGCAAGGTCTGACCTTAATAGGTCACTTATGATTAAAGCAGAAGCGATGGCTGAATATGTGGTTTCTGCCCATAACACGCTGGTTCCTAAGGTCGAGAAGATTATCAACGCTAGCTTTGACAAAGAGGTTTTACGAGAACAAGAAATAGTAGATGCAGTGGTAAAATTGGCTGAAGAAGAAAAGTTAGAGCTTACAGGACTTTGAGTTGAGAAAGAAGAGAAGACTCTTGCATTGGAAAGAACACACACACACACATATATATATATATATATATATATATATATATTGAAATAGTAATGTAGTATCATGCAAGGTTACAAAATGAGCTTCTGGAAGAGAATAACATCTTTACATCTTTACGTAAGCGGAAGCAGCGAAAAGGAAGAAACAAGAGTGAGAGGCGCAATGGGTGAATGGAGGCTAGAGATGCTTCATCTCTTTCTCACGTGTACCCCTATGAGCAAAGTGATATCATGTTTCTCTTTGAAGAGATTGACGGCAGAGCCCTATAGTGCTTATGATTTGCTGTTTTTCTTGAATCGTTTTGCTATGAAGGCCTATGTTATGTTTTTCTACTGAGATAGGCAATTAAATGGGTGTCTGGTCATTTATTTGTGAATTGATAAAAAACATGTAAACAAGTAGAAATGGTGTGAAAGATGTATATTCATTTAAATCATAGTCTTATCATATTTTTCATCTTCGCAAATCTGTTGATAAGAAGCAAGCTCAACAAAAGAGAGAAAGGATGAATTCTCTTTTCTCCTCTCCGGTGGCACTGGCTATACACACGGAAGCTACCAGCAACAAAAGGCTATCATGTTTCTAAATGCCAATGGCAAATCCAGAACTGATGGAACTCTTTCTTCTTTCTACCGGACATGTTGAAAACAGTCACCAACAACAAACTATATATTTCAATTGCGAATCGAACAAGGCACAAGAACAATTAGCCATTTTACCCAATATCCGAAAACCAACCTGAATCGAATCGAAACCCGCGCGGGTGCGCGGGTCAAACTCTAGTTAATGGTTGTTTCAACCACTCTGCTGTTGAACGCTTTAACTTGCAAACATGCAAACCAAAAGTAGTCAGTCCATCTAAATGCATATACAAAATTCAAGGACAAGGGTATGATGAGGACATCCAATCCAAGAGCCACAGAGAGCGAAAGGTATCAGGATCATTGCCCATCCTTGTTCCAACAAGCCGAGTACACTCAAGCAAA
Organism: Brassica napus; assembly: GCF_020379485.1. NCBI lineage: Eukaryota > Viridiplantae > Streptophyta > Magnoliopsida > Brassicales > Brassicaceae > Brassica > Brassica napus. The sequence goes on from NC_063439.1 coordinate 21,055,030, forward strand.
CCAGACCAAGACTTGGACAAACATGTCAAAAAGAAATTTGATAATCAAAATATTATTCAAAATAAAAGAAATGGTTTGTGTATATAAGTTGACCTCAAATAAAAAAAAAATATAATCAAAGTCCTCATACATGATGAGTGGTCTGGTACTAGAAATTGACAAAGTCTTTTGATATACACAGGTAGTTGATTGGAGACTTTGTGTTTTGTTTTCAAATCTGTCTTGCAGGATCTCTGAAAAAAAAACTGTGGAGGCAGAAGCTTGGGTCAAAGTCATGTCGATTGTTGTGGACGTTAATAGAGTATCAGATGTTTCTCAAGATGAGAATGTCTATGAGAGGTTGAAGAAGGTAGCTCAAGACGGGGATATCGAGAGACTGTACGGGTTTATCGCTGAAGATCCAGAAATTCTAGGACATTTCGATAAAGTGCCTTTTTGTGAGACGCCACTACACATTGCAGCTGAGAAAGGGCAAACTCATTTCGCCATGGAACTGATGACCCTTAAGCCTTCTCTTGCTCTGAAGCTAAACGTGTCAGGTTATAGCCCAATGCATTTAGCACTACAAGCCAACCATATTCGGATGGTGAGAGGGTTTATAGCAATTGACAGTAGCTTAGTCAGCATCAAGGGAAGAGGAAGGATCACCCCTTTGCATCACGTGGCTCAAATAGGTGATGCAGAGTTGTTGAGTGAGTTGTTGTTTGCTTGTCCTTCTTCCGTAGAAGATTTGACGATTAAGTGCGAGACAGCCTTGCACATTGCTGTGAAGAATCACCACTTTGAGGCATTTAAGGTTTTATTGGGATGGGTTCAGAGAGTGAACAGGGAGGACATCTTGGACTGGAAGGATGAAGATGGTAACACAATCTTCCATATTGCTGCATTAACAAATCAAACTGAGGTAACATGTCTCTCTCCTTTTATCAAAAATTCTTGTTCAAACACATCGTTGATCATGGGCCAAGCAGGATGAAACATTGGTCTCAAGTCTCTCCACCCAGAATTTTTGAAAAAAAAATTATATATAAATAGGTTTCTAAATATGTAAAAAATAAATTTAGGCCCTTAAATTATTGAAATCCTTGTTGAACCGTCTATAACCTTCGAAATCTCAAGGCCGGCCATCATACATATTTCTCTTTGTACATGAAAATGGATAAGATCTGCTCTCATCTAGTTTCATCACTGCTGTGTTGGCAGTATCAATGTGGGCTTCTGATATGCCAACAAGGGTTTATATCTCGAGGAGGCAGAGACGTATCAACGAGGGAATGGCTCATAGGAGTGATGAGCTGGCAAGTTAGTTAGTTAGTTAACAGATTGTACACGAGTCTCACTATATAAGGGGTTCGTTAGTTGTTTCTGTTATTCATTCAGTTAGAATCAGTTGTGGCTTGAGATCTCGATTTGTGAGATTCAAGAAGAGGCTTAGACTCTGTGTGTAGAGACTAAGAGAGGGAGGTTGGGAGGTTCTTGGTTATAATACATACAAGTTCTTATCAAATTGGTGCGTGAGGAGCGTTCTGGAACGAACGAATCGCGAAACCAGAGATGACGAGAGCGACGACGTTGGAATCGTTATCACAGACGGTGGCGTCGAACTACGCCGAACAACAAGAGTCAACGATGCAGTTACGAGCTTCGATGACGGGGTTGGAAGATAAGTTCACCGAATTGTTCAATCTGTTGACGAAGAACACGGTGGCTCCGACGATTGCAGATCCCAATCAGATTCCGGTGACCAGCACCGATCAGGTACATACATCAACTTCGGAACCTGGCCGTAGTATTAGAATTGAAGAAGTTAGGATTCCGAACGCGTTAAGTGATTACCGTGAGATGATGAAACTCGTTGAGCTGCCGATTTTCGATGGAGAGGATGCGTATGGTTGGATCGCAGTAGCGGAAAGATTCTTTCGCATGGGGGAGTACGATGAGATGACGAAGATGAGATTGGTTTCAGTTAGTCTGAAAGGTGATGTTCTGAGCTGGTTTAACAGTGAGATCTTGAGGCGACCTTTTGAGACTTGGATTGAATTCAAACAGAGATTGATTGCTCGATTTAGTCGAGTGAAGCTGCGAGATCCTAGTCAACCTTTCTTCGCGGTTCGTCAAACAGGATCAGTTTCAGAGTATATTCATCAATTTGAGGATTTATCAACGCAAGCTTCGGGAGTTTCTGATACACAACGTGAAGGGATCTTTATGAATGGTCTTACAGAAGAGATGAGGGAAGTCGTCACAATGTGTAAACCAGTAGACCTGCCTGATATGATTGCAACAGCATATCAGATGGAAGATAGCTCGTTGTTCAGTGTTATACAAAAAGAGGTGAAATTGAGGAAAGTAAAGGGAAGTGGAGCAGTGAATACAAACTCGAAGTCGTATTCAAGTTATGTTCCTACGAGTAGTTGGAGACAGAAGCAAGCGATGCCATCGACTACAACTACAACTACAACTCCAACGCAGCAGAGTAATGTGAAGCAGGCAGTTCGATTGTCGGAAGAGCAGATTACTGAAAAAAGGCGACTGGGGCTCTGTTTCAAATGTGATGCTAAGTGGAGTAGACAACATTTGGTGAACGGGGTATGTCCAAATGCTTCACTACGAGTTTTGACGGTGTGGAACGGATTGGAGATGGAGTTGATTAATCAGGAAGATAAGGAAGGAGAGACCGAAGAAATCATTTGGGAACCTCAGCTAAAGACGCTGTCTTTGCAATCCTTTTTGGGTAAGGGGTCACCAACAACAACAAAGCTGATAGGGAGTATCAAGAAACGAGTAATGTTGGTAATGTTGGATAGTGGAGCTACACATAACTTCATTTCGCCAAAGGTAGCAGCTCAACTGAAGTTGGTTACAGAGGAGGGCAAAGGGTTAGAAGTGTTGTTGGGTACAGGAGTTTCCGTCAGTGGAGTGGGAGTTTGTCGAAATGTGCAAATAACTCTCCAAGGTTGGTCTTTCACTACGGACTTCATTGTATTGGAGTTAGGTAATATTGATGTCATTTTGGGGATGTATTGGCTGAGAACTTTGGGGAAATGTCAAGTAGATTGGGAGAAACATGAGTATACCTTTAACTACCAAGGGCAACAGGTGACTTTGATTGGGGATCAGTCGTTACCACCAAAGGAGAAAACATTGAAGACAATACAACCTGCGTCTGAGGTACCAGTACAACTCAGAGAATTGTTGAATGAGTTTGAGCATGTCTTTAGGGAACCGACTGAGCTTCCTCTAGTACGTGGCAGAGAACATGGCATTATCTTACAACAAGGTTGTGGTCCTATTTCAGTAAGACCGTATCGATATCCTCAAGTCCATAAGGAGATAATGGAGAAGAGTGTTACAGAAATGCTAGCTACGGGAACAATCCGACGAAGCCACAGCCCATATTCTAGTCCTGTTTTATTAGTAAAGAAGAAGGACAACAGCTGGAGATTTTGTGTGGATTATAGAATGTTGAATCAAGCCACGATCTCAGATAAGTATCCAATTCCCATGATCGATCAACTATTAGACGAACTTCATGGTGCGAAGTGTTTCTCAAAACTGGATTTGAGATCAGGATATCATCAAATAAGGATGAAGGAAGAAGACATTGAGAAGACAGCGTTTAGAACACATGAGGGTCATTACGAGTTCACTGTCATGCCATTTGGTTTAATGAACGCTCCGGCTACGTTTCAGTCTCTCATGAACGAGTTATTTCAACCGTACTTGAGAAAGTTTGTGTTGGTGTTCTTTGATGATATATTGGTATATAGTTCGTCATTGGAAGAGCATGTGGAGCATCTGAGGGAAGTGTTGATGGTATTTGAAAAGCACAAGTTATTTGCGAACAGAAAGAAGTGTGCTTTCGGTCAAGAACAGATTGAGTATTTGGGGCATTGTATCTCTGCGAAAGGGGTATCAACAGATCCAGAGAAGATAAAAGCAGTGGTGAAATGGCCAATTCCACGAACAGTGAAGGATGTTAGAGGATTTTTGGGTTTAACTGGGTACTATCGCAAGTTTGTACAAAGCCATGGGATGTTGGCCAGGCCACTAACATAGTTGTTAAAGAAGGACAAGTTTGTGTGGTTACATGACGCACTGATAGCGTTTGAGAAGCTGAAGAAGGCGATGACATCTACACCAGTTTTAGCGCTTCCTGACTTCTCTAAAGTGTTCATAATTGAGTCAGATACGTCGGGTTATGGGTTAGGTGCAGTGCTAATGCAAGAGAAGCACCCTATAGCCTATTTCAGTCACGCTTTAACCGAGAAAGAAATGCAGAAACCAATCTATGAGCGGGAGTTAATGGCTATTGTGTTGTCGATTCAGAAATGGAGGCATTATTTGTTGGGACGAAGGTTCATAGTCAGAACAGATCAACAGAGCCTCAAGTACTTGCTAGAGCAGCGTGAAGTAACTTTAGACTACCAGAGATGGTTGACGCGGATATTGGGTTATGACTTCGATATCGAGTAAAAGTGGGATCAGAGAATCGTGTAGCAGATGGGTTATCTCGCATTGTTCACTACTCTGCAGCAGAAGTGTTACCTCGTTGCTTGTCACTAACGGTACCTACGTCTTTACAGGCTCAGGATATATATGCAGAGGTTGATCAAGATGTCGACATTCAGGAGATAATTGCGAAAGTAAGCAGTGGGCAAGCACCTAAAGCGGGCTTTACGTTGGTACAAGGAAGGTTATTCTACAAAGGGCGTTTGTTCTTACCGGGAAATTCGAAGCATATCCTGATGATATTACGTGAGTGTCACGATAGTCTGTTAGGGGGTCATTCAGGAGTGTTAAAGACGTTGCAGAGGATTAAGGCGACGTTCTACTGGCCTAAAATGAGGAAGCACGTTCAGGATTACGTAGCAGCATGTGAGATTTGCCAGACCCACAAGTACTCGACGCTTTCACCAGCCGGATTGTTGCAGCCTATTGAGATTCCAGAGCAGATATGGGAAGACATATCTATGGATTTTATAGAGGGATTGCCGGTATCTCGAGGGATGAACGTAATCTTTGTGGTGGTTGATCGATTGAGTAAGTACAGCCATTTTATTACATTGAAACATCCGTTCACGGCAGCTGATGTTGCTCAAAAATTCGTTGATGGGGTGGTGAAACTTCATGGGTTTCCACGGTCGATCATCTCTGATAGAGATAAGGTCTTCCTTAGTAATTTTTGGAAAGATTGTTTCAAAGCTGCAGGTACTACTCTACGCTTCAGTACAGCTTTTCATCCTCAATCAGACGGCCAAACCGAGGCACTGAATCGCTGCCTAGAAACTTACCTGCGATGTTTTGCTTCTGCGCATCCGAAGACGTGGTCCAAGTATTTGATGTGGGCTGAACTTTGGTATAATACTTCTTATCATACGGCGACGCGGTGCACTCCATTTAAGATGGTTTATGGTCGTGACCCTCCGGCTTTATTACGGTTTGAGGAAGGATCTACGAAGAATTTTGAGCTGGAAGCAATGTTACGTGACAGAGATTTGATGTTGCAGGATGTTAAACAACACTTGTTAAGGGCGCAGGAGGTTATGAAAAATAACGCTGATAAGAGAAGGCGTGACTTGGAGTTTGAAGTGGGTATGAAAGTTTATTTGAAACTGCGACCTTATAGACAACAATCAGTGAGCAGAAGATTGTGTCACAAGCTGTCAGCAAGGTTCTATGGGCCTTATGAGGTGTTGGAACGGATAGGTAAGGTTGCGTATCGTCTAAGGTTGCCGGAAGGATCGAAAGTGCATCCAGTGTTTCACGTTTCACAGTTGAAACCAGTGATTGGACAGGGTCGGGTAATCACTCCGCTACCTGAGACATTATCAAGGGATGATGAGTTACAGATTGAACCAAACGAGTTGTTGAGTACACGGTACGATGAAGAAGGTCATTTGGAGGTGCTCGTTTCGTGGAAAAATCTACCGTCGCACGAGAACTCTTGGATGCGATTATCGGAGTTGAAACAGCAGTTTCCGACTTATTCGCTTGAAGACAAGCTCGTTCTTCACCCGGGGGGTATTGATATGCCAACAAGGGTTTATATCTCGAGGAGGCAGAGACGTATCAACGAGGGAATGACTCATAGGAGTGATGAGCTGGCAAGTTAGTTAGTTAGTTAACAGATTGTACACGATTCTCACTATATAAGGGGCTCGTTAGTTGTTTCTGTTATTCATTCAGTTAGAATCAGTTGTGGCTTGAGATCTCGATTTGTGAGATTCAAGAAGAGGCTTAGACTCTGTGTGTAGAGACTAAGAGAGGGAGGTTGGGAGGTTCTTGGTTATAATACATACAAGTTCTTATCAAATTGGTGCGTGAGGAGCGTTCTGGAACGAACGAATCGCGAAACCAGAGATGACGAGAGCGACGACGTTGGAATCGTTATCACAGACGGTGGCGTCGAACTACGCCGAACAACAAGAGTCAACGATGCAGTTACGAGCTTCGATGACGGGGTTGGAAGATAAGTTCACCGAATTGTTCAATCTGTTGACGAAGAACACGGTGGCTCCGGTAGATGGGGGGAGTTCAATCTCACGAAAAGCCGGAGGGTCACGACCATAAACCATCTTAAATGGAGTGCACCGCGTCGCCGTATGATAAGAAGTATTATACCAAAGTTCAGCCCACATCAAATACTTGGAAATGGGGGGATTGAAAGTTCCGACCTTTTTCATAATCAACAAGTTTACTTTGTTGAATCTCGCCAGGGGTATAACTTAGATGGATGACTCGAGTAGAAAGAGGTCGTTCTGAGAACGATGTGACAAAAGAAGAGAAAGACAAAGACAGCAGTAGCTTGTGGTGAGAGGCTGCGTTTGCTGTTTGAGAGTCAGGAGATAAACTTAGTCAAGCTCCTTGATCTGGTCGCCAAGCGTTACGTTGACTGTAATTGTCTATACAACTTGGAGGATAGTGAACGACGGAGGTTGTCAAGGTTCTGTATTTGAGGGAGAGTTTGGTTCAGGAACTAGCAAAGGCTGCTGAAACCTTTGAGAGTAAAGTTGTGGGGGCTTTTGTGAGGATCAAGAATCCCTTATCAGCTTGTTCAAGTCACAGGTAAGCTGGACCTTAGGATGCATGAAGTTCCGGAAGTTGTTGCAGAAGAACTTGAACCTGAGTGTGTAAATGGTGATGAGAAACTAGAAAGTGACTGCATCGAACCTAACTCTGAGGCTTCCTTTGAGGCTCATCCAAGTGGCAAAGAACAACAACTAAGCGATTCATCAGTTTCTAGCATCCATAATAGAGAAAACCATCAAACATTGACTGCTTTCTGAAGGTATTCTGGAGCTGATCCTCCAGCAAATGACATCACACAGAACAAGGACTCAATCAGTGAAGTAGATATGACTGTTCTCAAGCTCAACCGAACTCTTTAGAGATCATCCAACTGATGGATGATAATGCTAACGAGGACAATAACAACAACCGAGATGACCAGCATTGTGATCCAACGAAGGTGTTTTGGTTCTATGAACTCCCTTCCCTAAAGGACAACACACAAGGACGAACCATTCTCCATCACAGAGGAGCGAAAATGAATACTACTTCACAGAGATTCCAGATTTCAAAGTATCACTAACCAAAAACTTCTCTATCTTATTATATAATCAAAACCTAACTTGAAAAGAAGTTGGAGAAGTAAACAACATCAAGTAAAAGCAGTTGGTTGCAGATAATAATAAAGATTCAAACTTTTTTCGTTATTCAAAATATATATATATAAATCCTCAATTCTATTTACAGATAATACGTAATAATAATATACAATGATCATTAGTAGGGGATGTTAATTATTATACAATTAAAGAATAGTAGTATAATTTTGAAAGACAATGTCAGCACACTCACCAGTTCTCGAATTAAAAAAAAAAAAAACTGATTGAGACAGAGAGACAGATTTGATTGAAGAAGACGAGGACGAGAGGAAGGAAAGTTTCATTCTTTTCGCTCCAATCCCATATCGTGATTGAGAGATTCGTCCTCCTTATCATTTGCTCGCATTCATGCCATTTCTTCCAAATCTACACGCTTGAGATTCGAGGTTTCTGTTGTGGGTTTTTTTCTTTCTCTTCGTGTGAGATTGGCTGATCATGTGAGTGAAGAGGAGAGAGAGAGGAAAGTAGAGTCCTTTGGTCTAGTTTGATTGGGGATTTAGTCAGGTGTTCGGGGGATGAGGATGGAGAACGGCCATGAGGATGGACTTACCCATAAATTTTCCAAAGTGGGTTTTGAAGATTCGCCCGAAAACAACCTTAAAAACGATAACTTGTTGCAGGTCATCAAAGCTGTTGAAGCTGCTGAAACCACCATCAAGCAGCAGGTCTGGTCTCTTTTGTCTTTGTAATTGATTCAATTTGTGAACTCATTATTCACTCCCTTCCTGGAATGGCTTATCTGATTTATTAGCGTTGGGTTAGAGAATTAGCTGTGGGAATGCCTATAGGATGAATAAGCAATCTAGATTGTAGAATCCGTCTTTAGTCTCTTACTACACGTTGATGGTTGGATCCAGTGTTCAAGAAATTGCTAGGTGGTGGTTAAGCATCTTATAGATGACTAATGTTTATACACCGACTTTTTTTTTGAACGCCTAGACAGATGTTGCCTATCCCAGTCTGGTTGATAAGTTTACTAAGGGATCATTTGCAACTAGCAGATGAGACAACCTATACGGATTGTTTTTTGTTTGTCATCTGAGTGTTTTGGTCATCTAAGATAGTGTTTTTGCTCTAAGCAGGTGGAGGAGAATAGCCGTTTAAAGGCTGAACTTGAGACAAGTATTCTGGAACTCGCTAAATATGTAAGTATATTGCATATGCATTCTTTTTCTGGTTAATGGACGAGTATTTGGTACAATCTTGAGGATCTTTTCACTTAATAGTGGTGATTTACATGCTAGTTTTGCTATCTTGCCTAGAAATCAGATCAATCCTTGCCCCAAACTTCTAGTATCGGAGATCACTCAAATGCTACCACTGTGTCACGCCTGGTTTACCAGCCAGTTGACTGGGAGCAGAATGTGATTAAAGCTTCAGATGCTGATTCACAAGGCATAATGGTTGTTCACCCCCATGCGAATGCTAACGGCGAAGAAGCTACTGTGAGCAATCGTTTTGAAAGGCCCTCTGTGGAAAATGTGGTTAATGGCATTGACAGAGGATATATAGGTGGTGCTGGTCCCTCTCAGTTTTATTCATCATCTCCTATGAGGTACTGAATTTCAAAAAACTACCACTCTTCCCTGTTTGCTCAGCCGAATTTATATGAACACAAAGTTTAATTCTCGAGATTCGCTTCCTGATAGGACGCAGTTGGAAGGAGCGCATGACACACTTATAAATTCATCTACTCATCGAGTAATGCCAGTTGGTGAAGTAAATGATTCGGGCAATGCTAGGAAGCAGGTCTCCATCACACTTACTACATCTTGGTTTTCTTCTTGCGAATGAATATTTATTTTTCTGAGTTTGTTTTTATTCAGGACCTCATTCACAAGGTCCAGGAACAAGAGCAAGAAATTTTACAATTGAGGAGATATCTTACTGACTGTTCTGTTAAGGTGAGCCGTGCTAGACAATTGGCTCTTTAAGTTACTTGCTTTTGTAGTTCCTTGGGATTTATTTGTGGTTGAGTTGGGAGTATAATAGATGCTTATGGTTCCTCTCTAATTTTTGCTAAATCATCTGACTAACATTTTAGGTATTTTGTTAGGAAGCTCAAATCCGCAATGAAAAATATGTTCTGGAAAAGCGAATTGCCTACATGCGTCTGGTTGGCCTTTCCTTCTTTTTCTATTTACTTATCTGTTTAATTCATCTCCTACTAAATCTTTTTAGTTCTGGAAGTTGTTTGTGGCGCTCAAATATTTTTCTTTGCTGTTGTAAATCAGGCATTTGATCAACAGCAAGAAGATCTTGTTGACGCTGCATCAAAAGCTCTCTCTTACAGACAAGAGATCATTGAGGAAAATATACGCCTAACATATGCCTTACAGGTACTATCGTCTTTTATTGTATCTTTGGTAACCCTTTTTGGGTGGGCACCATGAAATATCTTCAGTTTCCATCAAGTTATTACTAGATTTCAAAGTTATTCAATTTGCAAAATAAGATTTGCATCTCAGTGTCATCAAATTTTTTGACTACTACATAGTGGTACTGGTGCATATAACTATACTAGATCTGGTTAGTTTAATTGAAGTAGAATATGCCTTTCTGTTTTTTTCCAGGCTACACAGCAAGAGAGATCTACATTTGTATCATACTTGTTGCCTCTTCTATCAGAGTATTCTCTACAACCACAGGTTTCTGATGCACAGTCTATTGTTAGCAATGTGAAGGTCAGTTCCAACCTCTAAAATGCTGCTTCTTGCTATGTTTTATGGCTTTATCAGAACTGTCGGAATCTAGAACCAATTCACATCCGCTGATATTCATAGAACCAAAACAAAATGCAGAAAATATTTAGTATAAAACGGCCTCATGAGTAAACTATTGATGGCCTTTTGTTTCCTCTCAGCGGCTTATTTAGAAATAATGCATCGTTTTTAGTAATGCAAATGGCCAGTTGAGTGCATTTATTGGGTACCCTATCATTGATTAACGGAGCGGCTGACAAAGTTTTGAACTTAGTGGATAAAGAAGCATAAGCACTCGCTGTCTCGTAGAAATATGAGGAGTCTTGGATAGGCAGAGAACATGGATAGGAAGTCAATATTTTTGATAGTGATTCTTGCATTTTGTATCCTGCTAAAAGTACTGATTAGTGAATGACATTTATAGGTATGGTTATTTGTCTTCAGGTTCTGTTTAAGCATCTACAAGAGAAGCTCCTTCTTACTGAGTCAAAGTTAAAAGAGTCAGAATATCAATTAGCACCTTGGCAGTCAGATGTGAACCACTCAAATGATTCCCATTTGGCCCCATCTCGCGCAGCTGGTGTAGCGTTAACCCACTCAGTATGTTCATATTCCTCAGTGTTATATTATCATAAACTTGAATGAACTGAGTCTTAAATTACTTCTTTTGTTTCCACCAGACGAAGGATTCCCTATATTCCCATGACCAAGCAGCCACAGACTGGGGTTCAAAGCGCTGGCATCAAGATGAGCCAAGTAGCTCAACTATGGGGAGTTACCGTCTTGATGGTCCTAATAAGTTTTCATCTCCGGTGAACGGGTGAGTTTGTCACTGCAAAGATTCTTGTTCCAAACTGTATGCAAACTGCGAGAACCTATTCAATAGTTCATGAAGCCTTACATGTAGTTGGTAGAGCATTGAATATATGGATCACCTAGTTGGGTTCCTTCACTTGCAAATCGTCCAAATAACTACAAGCAAAACATTTAGCTTCTTTCCTCTTTCTTAGGGCCGGGCCTAATCCGGAGGGCTGACTTAGCTACCCGGGAGGGAGAAAAGGAGTTACTGCCACATGAATCGTTAGGAAGGAACAAGTCTGTGACATCTTGCCTCTTTGTTTGTTATAGACCCTTGAATCTTAAAATTGTCTTACACAAGTCATTTGACTCAGTTTTAGCGATGACTCTTGACTTTAATTGTTGGGTCTTGACGCATAAAACACGCTGACAAGTTATTTGATTTAACTTGACTATTGACGCTTGAGTCTTTCCTGTTGACCCTGAAATTTCCTTGTTATAGGCTAACTAACTATTCTTAATATCCCTCTTCCTGCACGTTGATTGTTCAAAGGATTTTTTTTCCTGTGCTTAGTTTTTCTAAATTCATGTCCCCTCTGTGCCATATGATGATCTCAGTTCTCAAAAGAATCAGATTAGTCATTGGCTATATAAGGTGCTGTTCTTTTCTCTGTATCGTTTTATGACTTGATCTGTCACTAGGTGCCATTGTATAGATCAATTAACTCTATCCTTTTTATTTTTTTGTTCTTACTTTTTATGGATACGGTTATGAGTATATGAACAACCTGTAGCTTCATGACGTTTCTTAGTGCTCTCCTGGTTGTATTCATTGCAGATGATGTTGAATAGTTAGTTGATAAATTGTGTTTCATGTGTACCAGTCAATCAGCTGCCTTTGAGATGCCTCGGCAAGCAGGTACTAGTGAAGATGAATCTAGTGGTTGGAAGCAAGTAGACGAAGCTCCAACTAAGCATGTCAAATTTCGTGAGCCTCCTAGCAAGATAGTTGTGGACGAGGCAGAGGGACAGTCAGATACTAAAAATCAACCATATGTCCCTGCGTTTGATGCTCCTAGCTCCTCAAACTCTCCTATTTTGTCCCCCGTTCGTGAAGAACCATCGTCCTCCCCTTCTGAGGGTAATGGTTTTATCATAATGGGATATTATTAATCCCATTACGACCTTTGACATGTCTCTTTATTTTGAACCACTGTCTACAGGTGGGGATGATGATATTGATGGCCCGTTACCAGCTATAGAGGATCTTCAAATTTCAGGAGAACCTTATCCTGGACATGAGCTTCAGGCTTGTGGTTACTCCGTTAATGGAACAACAAGCTGTAACTTTGAGGTACGTACTGTAAGAGAAGAAGGGAGTGCTTTCTTATTGTTGTTGATTTGCATCTAAGTCTATCTTTCTCTTCATCAATTTGCAGTGGGTATGTCATCTAGAAGATGGATCTGTTAATTACATTGATGGTATACATCTATCTTTTATTCTTGAAGTTTCCCTTTCTATTTTTTTTTTCTTTTAACTTGATATGGAAATACGAACTTTTCAAATGCAGGAGCAAAGCAGCCAAATTATCTTGTCACTGCTGATGATGTTGATTTATATCTTGCCATTGAAGTTCAGCCTTTGGATGACAGGAACCGCAAGGTTAATATCTTTGTATATGAATAGGATTATTTTTGGGGGTAACTGTTTTCTGTGAAAGCATTGTGATATTTTTAGAATCTTGATATAGACTTTCTGATTTCAGGGGGAGCTTGTCAAGGTCTTTGCCAATGAAAATCGGAAGATAACTTGCCGTAAGTGTATCTTAACTGTGAAGCATTCTTGGAGAACCGAATGATAATTTTTTGGCATATAAATATAGGTAGCAATAATCTTCTTTTATTTTCACAGATCCAGAGATGCAGAGCCAAATAGAGAAGAATCTTCATAGTGGTCATGCTTCATACAAAGTTTCTGTTTCGGTATAACATTTTCCTTTTTGAACTTCTATGTTTGGGCTATGTATTCTTTGGCTTTTCTTGGATTAACACATCAGATGCATGTGAATTTGAACAGACTGGTTTCCTAGATATATGGGAAGAAGCTACGTTGTCTATAAAGAGAGAAGGTTACAGTATCAAGTGTATTAATAACGATATCATAGCTGCTGAAAAGTTCTCATCTTCTAATGCTGTAAGACTTATGCCTTCTCTGTTTCGGTCCTTTCTTCTCATAAAATAAGTGCAGTTATGTTAAATGACTTTTTCTTTGGTTTGTTTAACATAAATGGGGAACGCACTGAGCTTTGAACTAATAAGTAAAATCCTTCTTCTGATATCTATCTAGGTAACAATTCCGTTTGGGCAGCCTGAAGAATTTGTTATAGTTGCTTCTGATGGTAGTGAATATTCCTTGCGAGCAGACAATGGATCAGCAGACCTTGGCTGGTAAGTAGAACTTAACCTTCTTACAAAGAGAAAGTATGAGCCTGAGAAATGGTTGGTCCATTGGGTTGTGAGCTTATGTAAACTTGATCCGGATCAATCAGCATATGCTTGGTCCTATGATTCATTGGGATAAATTAATCTATGAATCTCAGTAATATTTGACAAACAAGTAATAGGGAAAGAGAATCACACTGTGATCGGGTCTTTTGTGTTCCTATTGTTCATTCCATGTCTGTTTCATATCCCATTAGAAGCTATTGATATTCTTATTTATTTGGCAGTTCAAGAGATACAATAGTACTCACCCTGAGATTATTTAACATGAGGGTAAATTCATTCTCTCTTTCACTACATTGCAAAAATGCAGCTGACATAGTTGTGTAGATACAAGCAAAGGTCACTTATATTCTGACTTTGCTAATTTTGCAGTCTCTACAGAGAAAGAAGGGAAAGAGGAGAGGATTTTTGTTTCACAAATGAGATTTTTTTGTATATAATTTATTTATTATTTTGAGCTCTGGCTTATAACAGCTTACATAAACAATTCATTCATGAGAGAAAAAAAACAATCTTTGTCCCTTGTTTATAATATTACAATTGATCATTCCAACTATCACTGCCCTGCAGTCACATTACATTCTATTTTGTCCACCTGATTGATCACACTAAACAATTAGCCACAGCGGCTTTGTTACAAAGATGAATAATAAGTTTCAAGGTGATATGATACAACAACAATGAAGTTACATATAAGTAACATATATTCAGCTGTGTCTGAATTTAGGCCGCACTGTGATAACACCTGGTCTTGTCTCATCAAACCAGTACCTGATAAAGCAACATTCTATTACTCAGCTAGTTGTTTATACTAACTCATAAATAAAGAAAAAGAGAGTTTTTTCTTTTTCACCTGTTATCTTCTAAGAATGTCTTCACAGCTTGAGGAAGTGAAGCATGTCCGCGACTGTGTTTCCCAATACCTACAAAGGACACAAGAACTTCGCTGTCACAGACAAAAAAATTTGGAAATATCAGTTAACTTTGATACTTCATCAACCGAAAATCGACATACCTGTTACAACCTGCAATGAGTTCCTTAGTTCTCTGGAAGAAGCTCTATGACGCTGCAGGCCTTCCACATCTAATCTAGCACAAGGCTCTTGTGACGGAGATCGCAGAGCTGCATTCTTTGACCTACCTCTATTTGGTGATACTGAACGGTTCACTGTGAACTGACCTTCGATTTTTTGCAAACGTTCTTGCAACACTTGAACAGCTTCTGCTGCGTGGAGACCATGCAGGTCCAACTTCCATATGTCGTTATTCCTGTTTGTTATACCTAAGATCTTATTGGCTGCCTCAGCATTTAGCTTCTGAGCTGTTGACCAATCCTCTCTTGCTTTCTCTGAATGATGCTTAGCAGAAGCATGATCATTTCTCATAAAAGCATTTTGGGCAACTCTGGAATGGTTTGAGGCGGATCTGTTTAAAAATAAAAGGAATAGCTTTTCAAATAGCTGCCCAAACTGCTTTTATGTTTGAAAACAAAATTCAAAACATGAACTCTGGATTAGGTAGACAAAAGCAATCAAGTGGTAGATTAACTATCAGCATAAAGAGGAGTAGAGAAGCCTTTGTATACCTCATCATTTTCAGTGCATCCTTTCGATGAGTCAAGTAGAGGTCATCTTCTTCCCATTCAGGTGCTATAGGGATGGACTGAAGCCGCTGAATGATACTACCTAGATCAGAAACATCATCAGGTGTTTTTTCACTGTCATACGCATTCACCAAAAACGAGCTTCCACCATTCTCTTGCAGATCATACTTGTGACCATTCTCATAATATGTAGACCTTGCAGCCATATTCACCGAACTTGTAACAGTTCTCCCGGATACTCTATGTTCGGATTGTCTATCAGTTGGAACCTCATTGTTACCTTTGTCTGCTGAATCACCAGTAGAAAGCATTCCTTGCAAAAAGTCAAAGGCCATCTCAAAATTATCTTCAGTGGATAACAGTATATCCCTTATCAAGTTATCATCTGCCCAGCTGTTCATATCCTTCAGCTTCCTAAAGGCCGAATCATGACTGTTCACCGGCGGAATCAAACTGCTTGGTTTGCTTCGGCAACCTCCACCGCTTTCTTGGCTTCTGCAATCCTTATTATTCTCTGTCAATGCTGGAAACTTCGAAGGAGGTAAGAGCAATGAAGAGAAGGACTTTTCAGAAGGCTCATGCTTTCTTCTGATCAGCTTCCCTCTGACATCTAAGGGTGGTGGATTGACACTAGTTGAAACAGGCGGGAAAGGATCATCCTCAATGGCGCTTTCAAGACCTTGTTTCTGTCTCTGCTTGAGATCAAAGGCAGTCCAACCAGATGATTTACCTTTCATCCATGACATCTTTCTATTGTATTATTATTATCTCCCACAGCAACTGATCATCTCCCTCTTTCCATTACATTGATTACTTCAAAAGTTTTTCACTTCGATGTCAAATAAACTGCAAAAAAAGAAAAAAAAAACTCAAAACCAGTTTTGAAAAAGGGTTTTGAAAAAGGTACTATCCAGAAAAGAAAGTTTCAGGTGTTGCAAAAAGTCAAATCCTTTAAAAGCTCAAACAACACAGTGACAATGAAAAGGCAATTATTATTGACTGCAGCGCAAGTAACAATACATAAGCTAAGACCTGCAACGGAGAAAACAAACGAAAACCTAAACCTTTGACGGCGCGTTTAGATGCTAAAGCAAGCGGACGAAGAGGGTGGGGACTAACCTACGGCCAACGAAATCGAGAGCAGTCACGGTTCGAATGTGATCGGAGAGATAGAGACGGAGGAGAAGGAAAGCAATCGGTGAATTTTGTCGGCGAGGAGAGAGAAAGGCTGCAAGTTTTGCATTTAATTACGAAACTGACCTTTGTCGTTGGGGATCTTCTTTTATTATTTCCACCTCGATGATTGGTCGGCACCCCTAATTATTAGACTTGTATCTATTGGCCATGGATTCATTCATCCGAAAGACTACAAAACGGGCTTTTAGTGGGCCTCTACCGCCCATAGTACAAGTCCGAACTCATACCGCACACACCTTACCGGAACTTTTATAATTGCAAAACACCTCGAAGTGGCAAGTTGATCATCTTTACTCTTCATTGCTTTGGATATTATTAGTGCTCAACAAATGATTTTTGGTATTTTTTATGTTATTTTTAGTAGTTTTTAACTTGATTTTCATATGGATAATTGAATGTTTTATGTATGTTAATTCATTTTTCATGTGAATTAGAAGTAAGTAATAGAGATATCATCCACTGACATGATTGGGTGTACCAGGTATCTGATGGACTAGTAATAGTTTCACATCTAACTGTGACTATTTTAGCCTACGAATAAAAATGTTTTTTTTTGGTTAAATATGAGGAGTTTGAACATTTGATCATAATCTCTCTTATGGCCTGGAGCCAGTTGACACCATTTATAACATAAAACACTCATGCCACCGAGTTTTGAATCAGGAGTACAACAACACCAAAGATTGCGGTTGACTAAAATGTTTTGGAACATCGTATATATTGTATAAAACTATAAATTAAAATTATCAGAAAGAAAACAAACCAAAGAACTTAGTATAAACTAGAGAAACCATTGCTTTGTATACATCTCATGATTCCTAGAATTAGGGAAACAGGTATTTACGCTGTTAAAAGGTATACAACTGATGTTATCATAATATCCTAACAACTCCAACAACATTTTCATACAATTTAAAGTCCTCACAGAGCCTACGTAAGATATTGGTACTGATATCTAAAAGAGTCCAGACCAAGAATTCATAAAAGATACCTAAAAGAAACCCATATCTTCTATTACATCCAACCTTTGTCTGTTTGTCATAATGGATAAATGAGTCGTGATATAAAATATAATAAAACACGTGAATATGTTTTGTTTATATTATGGTATTCTCTATTTATTTTCGACTTTTGGAAGTAATTGACAGAATCTCCAAGCTGATAGACAGTTCACCTAATTCAGTCGAATGGTATGGGTTTAGCATAAAAGTCGTCTCACACCCATTTCTCTTCCAAACCTACTACGGATGGAGTATGGTCGACAAATTGACCGACAATCCAATGAATCACTTAACCATTTCTTCTGACCTAAGAGTTCATTTTATAAACAATGAATTAACAAAGATGTTGAGAGAAACACATGAGCTAGTTTGTTTTCAGCGGTCAATAATGCTGATTAACATTTTTAAATCATTGATTATTTTACTACAGTTTTATAAGATATCGTGTTCAGTCATTGTCCTAACTCCTAATATGAACAAAAGAAAGTATTAAGGCCTCGACTGAATCAACACACCAGTTCTTTATGTTTTACATTTATGGTGGCCGCAACTGTAATGTAATTTTCACTTTACATGTAAAAATCAAGAAAACAGAATGGTGAGAACTACACATTTGACATAGAATGGTGAGAAATACACATTTGACAAATGGGACATCTCACTATGTAAATGCATCTTTACTCAACACTAGGGAAAAATGTAAATCGATGGAAACAACATACGTAGATTACAGAGCTGAATAAGCGTGGTAGTTGGATAGAGTAAATAGGCATTCGGATCGGCATTAATCTCTTCTGTAGAAATGAATGTGTGCTTCACTTTCCACCGAACTACTCAACAACTTATCTTTCCTAGGAAATAAGAAACGTAAATTATATGGAAAGAAATATTTTCTATTTGGCACTTACAATTTAATGATTAATATAGATTCATATTTGTCAAAAAATATAAAAAAACTCAAGAAGTGTTGTATTTTGTATCTGTCACATTTAAATTCCACGCTTTAAGCTCTAAACATATAATATGAAGTTGTGAACACGGGGTATTTTAAATTCTACGTTTAGTTGCTTTCTAGATTATCATTTGGCTCCGGGTAGTATTGTTTCTTGGCTCCGGAAAGAATCTTTACTTTGGTATAATAATTCACGTTTAAATTTCAATATTAATCCAACAAATGACAAAAAAAAAGAAAAAAATTGTGAACACGGGATTATAATGGAAATACACTAATCTCTCTCTTTTTTTTTTAATTTTTTTAACAACGAAAATAGACTAATCTCACACTCCGTTTTTATGACACCAACGTAGATTTAAAAGCACACATTAATACTAACAGATTATTAATCCAGTTAACATAATAATATTTCATTTAAGGATTTAGGACAACATGTAGTACAGTAGTACTAAGCAGAGTTTGAAACCACGCGGTCCTCAACAAAATCCTTAATCTGCTGGATTAACTGGCCAGCCTCCGGCAACTCAGGAAAGATATAAAACGCATGGAACATGTTTGGATACTCGACTAGCTTTGCTCTCTTCCCGGATAACTTTAACCACTCGTAGTAACTTCTCTGCCAATCCTTTAACGGGTCGAACCCGGCCACCACCACCATCGTATCCGGATAATCCAGACCCGATATGTCCACAACGCTCGGTTTCGCCGCCTCGTGATCCCGGTTCGCTCCCTCCGGCAGCATCGCCCTCCAGCACCAGTCAGTCCTCTCCGGCGAAACCAGAGGCATTCCGACGAGGCTCCTCTCCGCCTCCGTCCTCTCTTCTCCGCCGAAGAAAGGCTGGATCGAGATCATTCCGACGAGCTTCACGGCGGCGAAACAGCGCTCGCGGCAGACTCGTATCGCCACGTTGTGCGCGATGTTCCCGCCGGCGCTGTCTCCGGCGAAGAAGCACCTCGAGAGATCGGCGTTCGCCGGGAGAACCTTACCGCGGTTCTCCTCGAGGAACTTCACGACGTCGAAACCGTCGTCGTACTGAGCAGGGTAACGGTGCTCCGGAGCGAGACGGTAGTTAACGGAGACGACGTAAGCAGGTATCTTCCTAGCGAAACGCCGGCACACGCTGTCGTAAGCATAAGCGTTGGGGCTGAGGAAAGCGAAGCCTCCGCCGTGGAAGAAAATCACAAGGGGGATACGGTCGCCGGAGACGTGCGGGGTGAAGAGACGGAACCAGAGGTCGCGAGACGGGTCCACGACGAAGTCGGAGGTCGAGACGGAGTTTACAGGCTTGGGGTTGGGAGGCGCGCGAAAATCGACGAGGCGGAGTAAACGGCGGTTGATGGAGCCGTCGGGGCGTTGAGCGTTATCGGTGAAGGTGTTGAGAACGGCGACAGCGATTCTTGTTTTGAATGGAATCGTTAGCTTCTTGTTCTGGTGCTTATTATTATCTGTCGCCATTTTTTTCTTTTCAATGGATAGTAGGTTTAGTGATTCGACCTTGTACTTGGACTACTCTTGTATATATGCTACCAAATAGATATTGCCAGCTGTGAATTTACGTTTTTTTATCGACATATAAAGGAGATGGTTACAAGTTACAACCAATGCAAATTATGGTTACGTGTGAAAGATATCATAAGAAAAGATAGAAATTTTTTTTGAAATAAGTTAATGGTAATTGGTAAATGGCTTAAGTAAACACTGTTTTCTTGTAGAGTGTTGTTGCAGTCATCCCCACATCAATATGGCCAGCGTAATGGAGTCTCAGGGAGCATTGAATTATGACATAGTCAATGTACTTCTTGCAGGAGACACGCAATTTTCTGTCAGAAGCTGCATCAACTAATTCAATTCCGTTGAATTCTATGTCAAAATCAATACTAGTAGTCGTGAAAAAAAGATAAAAGCAAAGGAACATTTATAGTATTGTATACCAGGCATAATAAAGGCACAACTAATCGAAGTTTCAACTCAATGAACAAATATACCGTAATTACATAGACCATCGAAAGAACAAAGCCAACTCTTTAGAATTCATGCAACAAAACAATCCAATCTAGCACCTCCTACTCGTAATCCGTTTGTTGTTATTCAAAGAGATGAAAAGTTTCTGGAAACTAGTGATCTTCTATCACTCCATCCCTGCAGTGCGGAGAACCTCGGTTGTGCTACAGAAGGCTCCGAAAAAAAGTCGAGAGCACTCATCTTAGGGAAACAAAGGCAAATCATGGAAACAAATTTCTTGATCAGCATCTGGCATTTTACCTTTAAATTTTTTGGTGAAATCAACATATATAGTTCGTCTAATCGTCTGCTATACATTTATAAACCTGTGTTGTTACATTTTAAAGGTCTGGATGTATAGAAAGATGTATTGATACAATAACTTGATAAACCACATATATTGATATATAACCTTGAAAAAGGATTTGGTAGTAGCTTAGAGAAGATTATTACTTGCCAAGTATTTTGTGTTTTTGTTTGCAGCTGGCAATAAGGACACACCAATGGATCGTGTTTGGAAGGTGACTCTCTTTTAACACACACCACCACTAGTATTAGACTAGTCTTGCAACGCCATTTTTTCTGAGCCTCGTACAAAACTAACTGAATTGCAAAGGAAGGGTTATCATTCAAACAAAGAACTGAGTACCAGCATTGCTAGAGAGTAGAGAGGCTTCGAGTCTAAAGTATTTTTTAAAAATCTTGTAACCATATAACATTAATTTTTCGGTGAGTTTATCTGTAAACTAACCGGACCATGAATACTTGCCCTGAGCGTGACGCTTGGTACGAGCATCGTACCGTAAGTGCTTCAGTAATGGTGGCGTCTAAGAGCATTTCAAATGTTAAAAATGGAGTAACCCCATAATGGAATTAATTTTTACTCAACTCTATTTTGGAGTAAAAAAAATAATGAACGAATATTACTATATTTATGAAGTAAATTTTTTTTTTTTTCGATTATAGAGTGAAGATGAAATAAGAAAGAATAAATCTCTATATTCCATTCTGAAGTTAAAAAATATAACAAAAATTAGAGATTGTTTTTATCCCATTAGAGCATTTCTAACCTAATTTTATTTCTTATTTTAAAATAGAGTTTAGAATCAAATAATCTCTCAAATGAAATTCAAAATTCGATAATCTTCTGTTAATTTTTGGATGAGTGCATCTGAAAATATAAAGTTCTACACATTTCTGTGTAACCTATACTAATATAATTAAATTTGTATATAGAGTTGTGATAAATCCACAAACTTAAAAAAAAAACATTTTGTAACAATAGCTAAAAGACTTCTTATTTGGGAGATGTTATGTCTAAGAGAGTTTCATTGCACCACAATTCTCATGGAGACGGACCGAATTTGTGGAAATGTTAGATAGCTCTGCTGACTGGCCGGTCTTTGCTTCTGAGCTAATGTCTTCTCGTTTTTTCAAAGACGGTTTTTTAGAGTTTAGCTTAACCCGCATACTCAAGATTAGGAACTTGCGTGTAGAGTTTTTCGCTAAGAAGACAAGAATTATCGATTTTTTTTTCATATAGATCAAAACTCAGACTACCACTTGATCTTAGAAAAATAGAGCCACCAAAGAAAAAGAAAAAAAATCTAAGCGCGCGGTCATCTTAACGTTTCATGACGTCACTCATCAGTGGATTTTAGGGTTTTAGCTTTATACACTCGCAATCAAAATATTCCCGACTTTTCCCAATCACCGTCGCTAACGCCGCCGGCTTCACTCAAACCTTCAACGCCGCTGACTACTCTTCCTCACAGGCAAGCTCCTTCGAATTTCAACTTAGTCCAAACTTGATTTCGCATCTCTCCAGCGATTTCGTTAATATCTTGTCCCTTTTTGAATATTGTGATTGATCCCCCCCGAAGTAGATCTTTGTTGCATCTAAACCCCCTAAGTTTTCAATATTTTGATTTGGGTTCGTGATGATTTCCATTTCGAGATGAGTTGTGTAATAGAAATGTGAAAGCAACATTCTTTTTCTTTTTGTGTGATGGTAAGGATTAGGAGCAATGGGATGGAAAGCTGCTGAGAAGCTCATCAGACACTGGAAGATACTTCGTGGGGATAATGTGAGTAGGACACTCTGTTTCGCTTCTGGTGCTTTGTTTAGTTTGGTTTTGTCTGATGTGGTCTTTTGATCTTCTTATTTTAGGTAATGATTATCCGCGGGAAAGATAAGGGTGAGACTGGAACCATCAAGCGCGTCATCAGATCCCAGAATCGTGTCATTGTTGAAGGAAAGAATCTGGTGAGTTTGAATCATCGTGTGTTCTGTATGTATATTATATACTATTGTTTGCTCAGTTCCTTGATTGCGTTTCTTTAGTATGAACTAGTACTGAATGAATCAGGCTCATATCACTAGCTTAACACAAATCATGGAGTTACTTATCAGTCTCATCATTTGATTCTTATCTTTAACTTTAAGCATCCATTGGTTGCTTATAAAAAAATCACAAAGCGGGTCTACTTCTATGCATTTAGCTACGTGTCCTTGGATGCTCACTGAGACCATGTTTTCCGTTGTATTATTTTTTTTCTGATGTTTTTTACTTTTTGTATTCACAGATCAAGAAGCATATAAAGGGAGGCCCTGATCATGAAGGTGGGATTTTCACAGTGGAGGCTCCTCTTCACGCCTCAAATGTCCAAGTTGTTGATCCAGTCACCGGGTATGTATCACATTTACTCTCACCATTTACTCTTTTTCTCAAAGAGAGAGATTTCTTATGTCTATTATCTTTTTTCTACCTCAGGAGGCCTTGTAAGGTTGGTGTAAAGTACCTAGAGGATGGTACAAAAGTAAGAGTGGCCAGAGGCACAGGCACATCTGGTTCCATTATTCCTCGCCCAGAGATTCTAAAGATAAGGACAACGCCAAGACCCACTACCGGTACGTAGCAGTTCAACTTTTTCTAAACATGACATTTTACATGTATAGTTTTAGTGGATTCAACATAGTTCATTTGCTATGACCAGGTGTTACATATTCAAATAACATCTCACTATGCGCATACAGCTCTCTATAGGATTTGGTAATAGCTTGCTTTTCTTACAGAGGATCTTCCATTTCTTGTTTTTGTTTGCAGCTGGCCCTAAAGACACACCAATGGAGTTTGTTTGGGAACAGACATATGATGCTAAAACAGGAAAGGGCATGCCTGATCTTTGAGTTAAAGCTTCTTTTCAGCTCCGTTCCTAAAAATGTTGCTGCTCCCAAAAGATTATTCTGCTTCCCATCCATTACAGTTTTTGTTTAGGGTCAAAGATCTGCGAAATGAGATGCTGTTGAACAAGCTTTGATTCTTATTTCGTTACTCTTTGTGAAAGTTTCAATGTGCTAAATAAAAGATTCGCAGTACACAAATTTTCATCACTGCATACCTGTATTAAGAACTACACAAAAATAAAAGCTACAAGTCTACACTGTTCTTATGGTTTGTTTAGTCGTCTCTAAAAAATCGTTAAATACTAACCATAATAATCACAATAACCCTGTGAAGGCGGTGAAATTGATCATTGCAACCTTATATTTAGCCCAATTTTAGAGGAAAAATGCAATTTGTTTTCTTTGGGTATATAATAAATGAGAAGGAAATATTCGAGGACTGATATGTAAATAAATAGATCAGTCTTGTCTTGTTAATAAAGAAAAGACTCTCTCGAGGTTTAATAAGATCCAACAAAGCAGCTCAGAGAGGAAGAAGACGACTGATTATTATGGAGAGATTACAACGAATCTTCGGCGCCGGTGGCGGTTTGGGTCACGCATCGCCTGATTCTCCGACTCTCGATACGTCGGAGCAAGTTTACATATCCTCTCTCGCCCTCCTCAAGATGCTCAAGCACGGTACAATCATCCATCCTCATCTCCAATTTGACTTTCCTCGCTCTTAGGGTTTCCATCGAGAGAACTCTAGAGTTTAATAAGATCGTCGATCTGTTTGCTATCTCTCCTTTATTGAGTTAATGCCATGTGAATTGAGTTAGAGATTTGAAGAAGATTATTGGAAAATTTTGATTTTGAATTTGTGTGGCTACAGGAAGAGCTGGAGTTCCTATGGAAGTGATGGGATTGATGCTTGGAGAGTTCGTGGATGAGTACACTGTTAGGGTTGTGGATGTTTTTGCGATGCCTCAGAGTGGTACTGGTGTTAGCGTTGAAGCTGTTGATCATGTTTTCCAGACTAATATGCTCGACATGCTTAAACAGACTGGGAGGTGAGCTCTTATTCTTCTCTACACCCATGTAAAGTTTGCACTTTTACAGAATCTATGTACACTTGGTGAGTCTTATTTTGAGTTTATGTACTGTGTTTCAGACCTGAAATGGTGGTTGGTTGGTATCATTCACATCCTGGATTTGGATGCTGGCTTTCTGGTGTTGATATTAATACTCAACAGGTAATGTATTGTTTTTGCTTAGTTCTTAGTTGGTCAAATGCAATATGTTTATGTGAAAATGCACTGCCTCTACGCTATAGAATGTTTCCCCTTGTGTCCTATACCTTTTTTCCATTGTAGGGTTTGTATATTAGATTTAGGTATCTTTATATAGTTTGGGTTGGATTGTGTGTGCTCATTGTTGAACATCTTGTGTGCTTTTGTTAGAGTTTTGAAGCTTTGAACCAGCGAGCTGTGGCAGTGGTGGTTGATCCCATTCAAAGTGTGAAGGGGAAAGTTGTGATTGATGCGTTCCGCTCCATAAACCCGCAGACCATTATGCTTGGGCAAGAGCCTCGTCAAACAACGTCTAACCTTGGGCATCTGAACAAACCATCGATCCAGGTGATGGTTCACAATAGCGAAACGTGTTTTTTTTCTTCTTTCCAAAGATGGATCAAAGTAAAAGGATGACTCTGATACGTACGTACTTTTGGATACACTGTTATGCAGGCTTTGATTCATGGATTGAACAGACACTACTACTCAATAGCCATCAACTATAGGAAGAACGAGCTCGAGGAGAAGATGTTGCTAAACCTCCACAAGAAGAAATGGACAGATGGTCTGACGCTAAGACGCTTTGACACCCACTCCAAGACAAACGAACAGACTGTGCAAGTAATAGAAAAATGGGGGTGTTTTGCAATCTTTTCATTTGTTCAAACATGTCACATCTCATCTTCATTGTCTCTCTCTCTTGTGTTTAACAGGAAATGTTGAGCTTGGCTGCTAAATATAACAAGGCGGTACAAGAGGAAGACGAGTTGTCACCGGAGAAACTGGCGATCGTGAATGTGGGAAGGCAAGACGCAAAGAAGCATCTGGAAGAACACGTTTCGAACTTGATGTCATCCAACATTGTTCAGACACTAGGAACCATGCTTGACACTGTTGTCTTCTAGAGAACTTCTTCACTTTACCAGCCAGGAGTACTCTGCTTCAGCCAGTTTGGCTGGAAAGTTGAGCTTCGTTCTTCTGCATCTCTTTTATTTTCTGTTGAATCAACTCTTTTATGTATTTTGTATGTGACTTCGTTCTTTTCATTAAGGCTATGGATTGATTTCCATTCTTGCAGTTATTCAAAAAAATTTCTCATTATTAGAATTTAAAAGCTGCAACTTTCGAGTGTGTGCACTTGAGCTGCAGTTACTCGTAACTGAGGTGGTTAATATACTTCCAACTTCGAGGAAACTCAAAAAAAAGGAACCACACCCAAATCTACGTTATATTCCACATCAAAACATACAAAAAACTGTGCTACGAATTGTGAAGACATCATGTTAAGAAGCAAGTATAAACCAAAACGAGATCCAAAGATAAGCCATAGAACATTGACAATAAGAGCTTTTAGCGTTCTTCTTCGTGCATCAAACAAGTCCAGCTTTGAACATTGACTAGTCATTAAAACAGAGCACAGTGGTTTCTTGGGACCAAAATTCTCTGTGTATATAGGGCTGCTTAAAACTCGGTGTCAAAACAAGTCATGAACACCTTTGAGACCATGGTCCTCGCAAAAGGGATGTAGCTCAAGCTATACCTGCAGTACAAGATGAATGACACTTTTTGTGACAAACTCAGAAAACCATACAAGTAGTCTTCGGTTCACCAATGCATTCTTAGCTCGAGCTAATATATGTTTCGAAAGAGTAAATTATGTGACTGCATTATGATAAAAGACCATGCAGAGACCATGTGTAGATAACGAGAGAAAGTTAATGGAAGTTGGGATACCATATTAGACCAGAGAACTCAAGAATGATAGCAAGCAGCGTCAGCAGCTTGTTACGAACCTGTACAGAAAGAAAATGGTTGATGTGTATAACAAGGCATTTTCACTCCATAGTCTTAACCTTTACTATGCTCAGTTTTATTATTTCCCAGTGGATTGAATTGAGAAACCCTACTAACTTACATAGAGAGCGCAAAACAAGGCAATGATAATGCTGGCAAGATACAGAGCAGTAGCGTAGATGCGAGCTGGGTCAAGCATCATCGTGACCTGCCTCTGTGGGCCTATAAGGAATGCTGTGCTGCCATACAAAAACGATATAAAACTTAAAATCTAGAAAAGAAAATGAGAATGCTTGTCCACAGAGACTTGTAATATTACAAGCTAAACTAAAAAGAATCCAAGACGGACCTCCCAAGCGCCATCAAATTTCCCAGAGTGAATGTGAAGCCAAACTTGATCGGATTGAAGAAAACAAGCATTGACTGCATTGTAAAAAACGTAAAAGAGTTAGGAGACAAGACTACCCAACAAAGGAAACTTTCCACAAAGTGTTTAAAGGTCATATATGATTTTTAAGTAAACGATTCCTTTCAAAGCAGGCTCGCTAGTTCATGGATAAGACTACTTACCAAAAGAGTACATGCCAAGCCAGCTGACAAGCAAATCGCAAATCCATAGAATCTCTGTTCTCATGGAAACATACCGAGAGAACATAGAGCATATTAGCTTACGATAAACCCCCAATTCAAGACACTCAAAGAACAGATTCATCTAAACGAGTAAATAAACCAAAGTATATATATATATATCTTTCCAACTAATCAAACTTTTATCTAACCACTTCTTCAGTGATATTCCAGTAAACATGATCATCCTTCTCCTCTCTACTATATCAATTTTACATCGAAATGCTAAACACTCATCTCTAAGGGTCACAAACACTTATCTAGATGATTCAGAGAGAGCTCAACTTCATTATGATATGTTCAAGAAACAGCCAAATGCAGATGACTTGATCCAAAGTAAACACAGTTAGTTAGTTAGTTAGTAAACCTGTTTGGTAGTCAAAGCGCAATTGCGATTAAGATCTTCCATGAATGAGAGAGAGCTCTCTTCTTCGGCAGCTCGTTCCTCGTCTTCGACCTCCATACCCACCAACATCTTCATCTTCTCTAAAGCCTGATTCATCTTATCCATCCTCTCTCTCTCTGTGTAGTCTAAGCTCTTCTTGACTAGCTGGTGTGTTAGATCTAGTGCTTCTTCGTCTCGAAATGTGACAGCACAACTGTAAGTTTGGTTGGATCTCTCTGCACAATTACGCCATGTTCCGAGTTGGAAAACGAAGGAAACGCTTTTTCTCTGCTTCGTTCGTTGGAAGAGAAGAATAAAGGCCCATTAGGCTTTTCACCTCAAAATGTTAGTGGGCTAACGTTTGGATCCACTAAAGGCTGTATTTATTAGTTTTGTCCATTATATTTTGTTGATTTTTTTTTGTCAACAATTACTCTATGATTATTATTTTCCCAAAAAAAAACTATGATTTAATACCTACAGAATGTATTGTTTATATTATTTTAAATTACTAGGTGATTTTTTCGTGCTCATGCATGAATATAAATATTTCTAAAGTAATTATAATATAATAACTGATTGATATTTACTTTTATTTAAAATTAATTTATAATTTGTATGCATCATTTATATTTATAATATTATATTACTTTAATAATACATATGATTTTAATGTTATATATATAATCGGTTTTATTATTTTTACAGTCGATTTAGTTATCATTTGGATAATTTGGATTGCATCTCTGAGTTTAACTATAATATTTCTTATTCTAAATATATTAAAATTTTGATTATTTTTTTTTTTTCATTTAGGTGGTTGTTGTCTTAGAAATGTAAATATATTTTATGAAGATTATGTATAAATTAAGAAATATTTTGCTTAGCATAAAATAAAAATAAACTAAAGTGTATGATTCCAAATCACATGAATTAATATAACGATAATATTTTGAAGTCTCATGAAAATATATAAATTTTAGAAAATAACTAAATTGTAACAGTTGGTTAATATTTTATTTTCATTTTAGTATGTTTTGAGTTGTCCTATGATTTATATTTATAAAAAAGTTACTATTCTTATAAAATTATATATTATTATCGTAGTTAAGATTTTAGATATAAGTTAGATTAGTCGAGTCACTCATGTTGCGAGTATATTGAGTTACATATATTCTTTCAAATTAAAAATAAAGTATAATTATTTTTATTATAATTAAGTCAAATAAAATTAATTTTATTTATCGTTTAAATGTACAGGTATTTTCATAATATTTATCAAATTATTTGTTGATGTTTTTTAAAAAATATAATAAAAAGCGATACTCAATAGGAAGTTACATACATAAGTAGGTGATACATTTTTGAAAGCTTATGAATAGATAATAATATTTATAATAATTAAAATATTATATAAATTCTAAATAACTTTATGCTTTTGATTTATTGAATGAGAACTGAAATTTATTTTAAATATTTTTAAATATGAGAATTCAGATTTGATTTGATATTTTGATTATGGTTATATTAAGTTCCACAAATATAAAAACATAAAATTTAAAAGAAACTTTAATATTAAAAAAATCAAATTAATAATGATAAAGTATAATATATCTACCTCATTCAACTATTTTGTAACTATTTGATCAAAAAAAAATTTATTTTAGTTTAATTATCTCTTAAAAATAAGAGTAAACAAAATTGTGATTGTATTTGAAAATAATATTGTATAAGTAAAATATAATTTATCGATTTTTTTTTGCTGTAATTGGAAGATATTATAGCAACTAAATATATGAAAAATAAATAAAACACTTCAATAATACTAATTATAAACTATTTTTATTCAACTAAACATATATCATTTTATGTTACTTAATTATTTTATGTAACCATCTAAGAAAATAGATAGATACATAAAAATATTTCTATTACTTTGAATTTTTTTTTGTATTATTTAAAATTATGTTTTAAAATAAATATTATTAATTTTTCGAATATCAAGATTATCTGTGTAAATTATTTTTTTAATGAAATCACATTATATACAAATTTATATTTTTCATCTAAGAAAATATAGATATAAAGAAAGTATTTTATTACTTCAAAAGTAATATTACTTTTTTGTGAACTTTCCTTTTTTATGAAATCATATTATATATATATATATATTCGTTTTTCTATTCATTTTTTAATTTTATTAAAAACTTTTTATTATATGTATATGTTTTTGGAAATTTTTTAAAAGGAAGCTAAATAAATAATAATATTTAATATTTTAAATTCATTAAGGATATCAATGTAATCAACCATCGTGATAGTTAATGTGAAAGCGACACATATGATAACGACTTCGCAATTAATATTATAGAGAATAAATATAAAGAAAGTATTTTATTACTTCAAAATTATATTTTATGTTATTTAAAAATATTTTTTAAAAGTAATATTACTATTTTGTGAACTTTCTTCTTTTTTGAAATCATATTGTATATATATATGTATATATATATTCCTTTTTCAATTCCTTTTTTAACTTTATTAAAAAATTCCTTTTTTTATTATATGTATATGTTTTTGGAAATTTTTTAAAAGAAAGCTAAAAAAAATAATAGTATTTAATATTTTAAATTTGTTAAGGGTATCATTGTAATCAACCATTATGATAGTTAATGTGAGAGCGACACATATGATAACGACTTCTCAATTAATATTATAGAGAATAGATATAAAGAAAGTATTTTATTACTTCAAAATTATATTTTATGTTATTTAAAAATATTTTTTAAAGTTACTATTTTGTGATCTTTCTTCTTTTATGAAATCATATTGTATATATATATATATATATATATATATATATTCCTTTTTCAATTCCTTTTTTATTATATGTATATGTTTTTGGAAATTTTTTTAAAGGAAGCTAAAAAAAAATAATAGTATTTAATATTTTAAATTTATTAAGAATATCAGTGTAATCAACCATCGTGATAGTTAATGTGAGAGTGACACATATGATAACGACTTCTTAATTAATATTATAGAGATAAAAGTCAAGAAGAACTGTTTTGCTATATTGGTATCTAACGTTTTGTTTTTGTTTTTTTTTTCCAAATAAAATAGTCAATACGTTTTATTGTAAATATATAGATAATTGTTTATATACGTATATGTTTATAACGGTTGTTTAATAACAGTTTTAGCCCTTACCTACCAATCTAATAGTACATTTAAAGTAAATAGAAAATGTATTTCTAATGTTTAATTAGGATAACATTTTTAAGTTTTTATCACAAAAATAGCATTCAATGAAGAAAATGACTAAAATAAGTTTTATTAAAAGATAAAAAATGTATTTTTACCAAAGAGTTAACTAATTTATACTTAGAGTTTAGAGTTAAGAGATGAGGTTTTGGGGATATGATTTTAAATTTAAAAAATTAAAAAATAAATATTAAAATTTTCATAATAAAAATGAACTATTTTGGTCATTTTTTTCTGAGAACGATTTTTGTGATAAAAACTTCAAAGTGTTATTATAGAGAATTGCCAAAAACAAAAAAATATATTTCTACCTTTTGCAGTGTTTATATGAGTAGCACAAACAAACAAATCATGTTCGTACGTATTAAATGGGCCAAATTAAAGTTGGGCAGAGAAAAAAAAAAGAAAAAGGTCGAAAACAAAATCAAATCGAATGAAATTTGGAGTCCGGACCGGACCCGGAGAAAATAG
The DNA here is from genome assembly GCF_020379485.1 of Brassica napus. Taxonomy (NCBI): domain Eukaryota; kingdom Viridiplantae; phylum Streptophyta; class Magnoliopsida; order Brassicales; family Brassicaceae; genus Brassica; species Brassica napus. Next base: position 21,086,465 of record NC_063439.1, read on the forward strand.
GCCCTTCTATATAGAAGCGACCCACTCAGCTTTTCTCATTTGTCTCTGTTCATCACTCTCTCCTTTGTCCTTTGCTCCTCACTAGTACTCAACTGTCTCCGAGCGTTTCATCCATCTCGCGAAATCTCCGTCGCCGTTTGCTCTCTGTAAGTTCTTCATCGTCGATCGCTCTCTGCGTACACACCACATGCTTGATTTCGTTTTCTTCCTCGGATAACATTACCCTAAAATTCTCTATTTTTAAGGGTTTTTGTTTTATATTTTTGTATATAAAGTTGTCTCCTTTTTGTTTTTGTTGTGCTCTCCTCGTTTGCGCCAAGTGGTGCTTAGTCGTTGATGTTTTTTTTTTGTTTTCACAGCGGAAAAATCTCGACTTTTTGAGTATTACCTCATGTTTTTGGCTTGATCTATATGAGTGGTGACTGTTGGCTTTTGGTTGATGCAACAGGTTTGGTGCGATATGGGTTCAAGGGGTGATAAGGGAAAGAACGTCTCTTCGGGTGGCTCTAACGCAGAGGTTGAACAGCTGGCGAAAGGCTTTTCGGAGACGAAGCTGGGTCCTTCACAAGACGGTGGAGGAGAGTGGGAGGTCATCTCCAAACGGAACAAGAACAAGCCTGGAAACGCTGCTGGGAAGTCATGGGCCACAGCTCCTAACCAGAACCCTCCTAGAGCGTGGGGTGGTCAGCAGCAGCAGCAAGGGAGGGGTAACAATGGCTACGGGAGAGGAAGGGGAACGCAAGTCTCTACTGGTCGCGGAGCTGGGCGTGGACAAGCGATGAACAGAGGGTATGGTGGTGCTTCGGCTCCTGTTGCTCGACCTCCTCTGGAAGGAGGATGGAATTGGCAGTCTAGACCGGGTGCTGCTCAGCAGGCTGTGACTGAGGAGGTTCCAGAGGTGGATGATGATGATGTTTCTGAGGGAGAGGAGGAGGATGATTGCGATGCTTTGGATGATTCTGATGAAGACCTCGCGAGTGATGACTATGACTCCGATGTGAGCCAGCAAAGCCATGGGACGAGGAAGCAGAACAAGTGGTTTAAGAAGTTTTTCGACAGCTTGGATAGCTTGTCTATCGAGCAGATAAACGAGCCGCAGAGGCAGTGGCATTGCCCTGCTTGCCAGAACGGGCCTGGTGCTATTGACTGGTACAACCTTCAGCCGCTTCTAGCTCACGCGAGGACAAAGGGAGCTAGACGTGTTAAGCTCCACAGGGAACTGGCTGAGGTTCTGGACAGGGATCTGCAGATGCGGGGGGCCTCTGTCATTCCCTGCGGTGAAATTTACGGGCAGTGGAAGGGTTTGGGTGAGGAGGAAAAGGATCATGAGATTGTCTGGCCGCCAATGGTCATCATTATGAATACTAAACTGGACAAGGACGAGAATGACAAGGTTAACTTTTAATTCATTTTCTCTTGCGTTCTGTTGACTATAGGTGGAAAAACTAACTAATGTTAATACATATCAGTGGCTAGGCATGGGCAACCCAGAGCTGCTGGAGTACTTTAACGAGTATCCTGCTATTAGAGCACGCCATTCGTATGGTCCGCAGGGGCATCGTGGGATGAGTGTTCTGATCTTTGAGAGTACAGCGACTGGCTACTTTGAGGCTGACCGCCTACACAGGGACTTAGCTCAAAAGGGGTTAGATAGAGACGCATGGGAGCGTCGCCGCAGTTGGTTTTCTGGAGGTGTTCGCCAGCTTTATGGCTTCCTTGCGATCAAGCGAGATTTGGATTTATTCAATCAGCATTGTCAAGGTTCTCTCTCTCCCTTACAAATATATGTTTGAAGTCTTGATTAAGAGTTTTGTTGGTCCTTGTTTAAAGTTCCATGTGTTTTTTTTGTTAGGGAAAGCAAGGCTCAAGTACGAGATGAAATCGTACCAGGAGTATGTTGTGAAGGAGCTGAGGCAGATAGCTGAAGACAATCAGCAGCTGAACTGGTTCAAGAACAAGCTGACGAAACAGAACAAGCACGCCAAGGTGCTTGAGGAATCGCTGGGAATTTTGAGCGAGAAGCTGCGTAAAACTGCAGAAGATAACCGTATCGTGAGACAGAGAACAAAGATGCAGCATGAGCAGAACAGAGAAGAGGTGTGTTCTTTTTCTCTGAAAACACACACTTGATGTTTTGAATTAGTACCTTCTGATACACTTTTTTTTTTATTTTGGAAAAAAAAAACTTGGTGGGTTGATGAAGATGGATTCACAAGACAAGTTTTTCAAAGAGTCCATCAAGCAGATACATGAGAAAAGAGACGCAAAGGAAGAAAACTTCGAGATGCTGCAGCAGCAGGAGCGTGCTAAAGTTGTTGATTTGCGAAAGAGGTATATATGTATACTATCTTATAGAAATCCTCTGCGTTTTTAGTGAAACAGAAGAGCAAACTAAATTCTTCGGGTTTGATTCTTCTGCAGGGCTGAGGAGGTATCCAGCTTCATAGAGTGTCAAGAGAAAGAGATGAAAGAGTTTGTGGAGGAGAGGGAGAAGCTGATAGAAGAGCAGGAGAAGAAGATGGCAGAGTTGAAGAAAAAGTATTTCGAGGAGATGCTTGATCTAGAGAGGGGATTTGATAAGGCGTTGGAGCAGCTCATGAGCAAGCACGGCCTCCACGATGCAGATGACACAGATGACTACTAGCTCTCAAGTTGGTGAATCTAAGGAGAGACTGGAGAAAAACTATTCTCAATCTTAGTAGGGATAACTAGGATAAGACCCGCGCCTTGCGCGGGATTAAGTTATTATTTTTATTATATTTTGGAGAATGAAACAATAGTTTGACTTCATTTGGATTACGGGTGTTCAATCCGGATATCGGGTTGGTTTCGGTTCGGTTCGGTTTTTTTCGGTATTTGGTTAGTAAAATATAACTACTATTCTAAATCCATATTTACTTTGACTTTAATCTTTCACATACTTTTGAAAGATTTCAACTGGATGACTAAATTGATCAGCCAATCTTGTTGCTTTAAATCATTAGTGTTTATATATATATATATTATTTAGTTTGAATATTTATTAAATAAAAATTCATATGCGTTATATTTTATGATCATTTGTAACTTATTATAACAAAAAAATAATCTATTGATCACAAAATTTTCAGAGTGGGAATATTCAAATTTCTAATAATATATAGACGTTTTAAAAAATTCAAATATAACATATAAGAAAAAATATAAATGTTTTTATTATATATTTAATGTGATTTTTTAATGTCTTTCAATAATATAAAATTAAAAAAAAAGAACTAAGATACCAAAATTGTTATCAAATATTTATTATTCATAATAATTAATTTTCATATATACGTTAATCATATTAGGTAATTTCGTAGCTTCTAATTAAGGAAAGTGCAAAAAAAATTTTGGTAGATTATTTATCAATTCGATAGTTAGTTTAATAAAAAATATAATGTAAGTCAAGATGGACCAACCTATTTTTCTAAGAATAGTATATTTTATATAGTCATTTATTAAATGAGAATTTATAATCATACAGTTCTATGATCATTCATATCATTTTATAACTGAATATTTAAATCATCGATAACAAAATTTTCAATGTGAAATCTTTAATAAGTTTATAATTTATAAATGTTTTTGAAAATTCATTGAAAGTTTTAATATTAAAATATTTATGTAATCTTATGGTATATAGTATAATCTATATATATATATATAAATATATATGTTTTATTATTAAATGATATTTTTTACTCATATGGTTTTAAAATAATGTGTATCTTCTTATAATATTAAATAAAAGTTCATATTAATACAATTTTATGATCATTTGTAACTTATTATGACAAAAAAAAAATCTATTGATCACAAAATTTTCAGAGTGGGGATCTTCAAATTTCTAATAATTTATAGACGTTTTGAAAAATTCAAAATATAACATATAAGAAAAATTATAAATGTTTTTATTATATATTTAATGTGATTTTTAAATATATTTTAATAATATAAAATTAAAAAAATAACTAAGATACAAAATTGTTATCAAATATTTATTATTCATAATAATTAATTTTCACATATACGTTAATCATATTAGGTAATTTCGTAGCTTTTATTTAAGGAAAGTGCAAAACATTTTTTGGTACGTTATTTATCAATTCGATAGTTAGTTTAATAAAAAGTGTAATATAAGTTAAGATGGACCAACCTATTTTTCTAGGAATAGTATATTTTGTATAGTTATTTATTAAATAATAATTTATAATCATACGGTTCTATGATCGTTCATATCGTTTTATAACAAAATATTTAAATCATCGATAACAAAATTTTCAATCTGAAATCTTTAATAAGTTTATAATTTATAAATGTTCTTGAAAATTCATTGAAAGTTTTAATATTAAAATATTTATGTAATCTTATGGTATATAGTGTTTAATATATATATATATATTTATTTATTTATTTTATTATTAAATGATATTTTTTACTCATATGGTTTTAAAATCATGTGTATCTTCTTATAATAAAAATATTAAACCATTGATCATTAATTTTTAACATAATAATTGTAATAGTTTTAGTCATTTATTGTCGTTTTTAAAAATTCAAAATATAACATATACGAAAAAATCTAAATTTTATTTTTATAGCTAATTTGATTGTTTAATTTATTTTAATAATATAAAATTAAACAAAAAATGATGGAGGAGATATACATTGTTATCAAATCTTTATTATTAAACTCATTAATTGTCATATATATATTAGTCATTTATGGTAATTCCGTAGGTTTTATTTAAGGAAAGAAAATATCATATCATATCATTATATCATATAGTTTGACCAACTTATGTATCTAACAATATATAAAAATCGAATGTGGACCTACTTATTTTTCAATTGAATGTAATTGACTACCTAATTGAGTGCCACCTATGCATTGGGGCCTCTTTTAATTAATACAAAATTGAGGTTACATTTTTTTAAATGTTCCTCAATTAATATATAAGGGATAATAATAATCTAAGGAGATTTTAAGACACTATTATTCTCCATTTTCAGTAAGACGGCTAAGGAAGTATTTTGTGACCAAAACAAAGTTTAAATGTTTGATAAGTATCAAAGTTTAGAGCTATCTCCAAAAAAGAACTCTATTTTGAAGTTTCAAAAACTCTATATTTAAAGTTTCAATGTGTTCTTTTCCAAAAATAAAACTTCAAACTTAATTTCAAAATTATTTATATTTTACACTATGGTCCTTATATTTATCATAATTGATGTAAATTCATAAAACTTCTATAAATAACTAGTACATATATATAAATATTACATAAATATTAATTAAAAAAATCTTACACTAAAATATAAAATTATAAATAAAAGTACATAATTAAATATTAAACTGCAAAACATTATTCCATAAGATTATCTAACCTATACTAAAAGGGTTATATGAGCATCAGAGAGTGTGTCCACGTAGGACAATTAAATCAGCCAATCAGGAAACTTCTTTTTGACACGTCACACACGCGATCTCCAGAAGCGAGTCTCGGCCTCTTTTCTTTTCGTCTTCTCCGTCATCTTCGTTTCATTCGATCACCGTTCTGGCTTACTAGCAATCAATCCCTTATCGAGCAATCAATCTCCTCTCTGTTCTTAAACGCAGTTCGACGGCGACGTTGTTCATATACCTTATCGCAGCCGACGTATCTATCGATTTTCTTGAAGTTCATCTCAACGAGTATCAAAACAGGCACCGTTACGGAACTTCCGCATTCAATTATTTTCATTAACACTCTAATTAACTCTATTTTCCCACTCATCACACGATCTGTCGTTCAATACATCCTCCTCTTCTTCCGTTATGAGAATCTGCAGCTATATATATGTAAGTTTCTTCCCGTAAAATTCATCATTTCATTCTTCTGAATCCTTAATTTAGTTATGTTCTTAAAGAGAGTCTCCAATAGTTGATGAGCGAAGAAAAGGGCTGTGTCTATTGTTTTGTTTTTTTTTGTATCAGATATTAAAGATCGTAACTTTCCAGCTCATTTTTTCAGCTAACCTTCACCTAATTTGCATTTAGATTAATGTTGGTTGAAACAAACTTAATTCATGGTATTTAGTTATATGAAGAGGATATGTAATCTATTTCACTGGATTTGGTTTTATATTTATTGTTAATGGAATCACTTAAAGTATATGGTACAAGCAGAATCTATGTGGGTTTTATTGTTTTATCATGATCAATTCTTTTGTCCTTTTGTGATTCTAATTGGTGGAAGCTATACACTGTTTTAGAGCCTTTGGCTCTAAAGATTTTGATTTATGTGTCAAAAAATTTCTTGGTACTTAGAAAAGGTTATAACTTTTCTTATCATGAAAAGGCATAAACTTTATTACTATTGTTGTTTCTCTATGGTGGCTCAGGTTGCGAAGATAAAGAAGTTTCAAAAAAAAGCTGGCAAAGGAGCTTTGAGATGGGTTCGTTTGGACGACGATGATCAGGATGATCGTAATGAGCTCGCCCTTTTCTTGCTTGGACCATCTGATCTGAAAGGAAACAACTTTCCACAAGTGGTGTAAAAGTAATTCAGCTTCAAGAACATAGAAGGATGGCAAGTGCTACTGATGATATCGGTGCTTCAAACATTGCAGTTTCTGATGATGGATACTCCAGAAAGCTTCTGGCTAGCCATTGTTCTACCTACACGAAAAGTTCCTAGCTTCTCTGGCTTCTTGAACTATATGGAGTCTGATTCCAAAAACTCTGTTAGAAAGTGAAAGGCCTTAGATCGTCACGGAGACTTTGATGATGCGTTGTTACCTATCCAAACTAACCAGTCAAGATCTTCCAACGTATTCCCTTTTACTTACAAATCTCTTACTAAGAGGCTTTCCTAACTTTTCATCAGAATTGATTGTTTGAGAGGGATAAGAGCTGTATAAAGTGCGAAGAGGATTGTTAAAAAAAAGAAGCTTCACTGTTGGTATTGAGCTATACTGAGGCAACTAAAATGGTATCAATGTCAAATGCGTGGCAAATCCATTGAAGCTGCAATTTGGATTCTACTCTTACTTTTTCTTATAGATAATATTCTATGCATTCAGATACGCATTATAGAAATCAGTGCTTAAGTATTAAGATGGCATGTTTGGCACTGTGGTAGTGAGAGCACGGTATGTAGAAAAAGACAGTTACGAAAGACCATGTTAGAGTTCCTTGATATTATGTGTAACGAGTTTTCCAACAGGTTGATTTGGCACAATCTACATTTTTAAATGTACGTACTAATTCCTTTTCTTTTTTTGAACCAATATGTACTAATTCCTATGTTATGATATTATGAAACATAGAAAACACATTTTTGTTAGATTATTTACTGAGAAAGTAAGAAATTAAAGTAAGTTTGTCTTTCTCTTTATTAGAGCCAATTCGAGTTGAGCACATTGTGTTTGAAGTGGATGTTTTGTAATACAGAAATACATCTTGATTAGAATATTCAAAAGTGGTTTCCATCAAAAATAAATCTGATTTTCGTTTTACTTTTACAACCAATCCGAACAAATTATTTCGTCAGTGATATCTAACCTTATAATCTGAGCACGTAAGCTTCCCCTTTCGCCAAGATGTTTCTATTACATAAAACTGGACTGACTAACTAAGTTGCTAAGATGTTTTACTAACTTCCCCTATGTTTCAAGCAAGTTAGTCCAAGACGGGCCTACGAAATACATACAATCTATAAACAAACCTAACATCTATTCTTACAAGGTCCAACCAAAATGAGATGTAAACAATCCCACACACATTTTAGAACATATATTACCCAGTTTTGAAACTTCATGCTTCTAGAAATACTTGGTAATGTATGTTTTACAAATGTGAAGAACACATTTCTATTAAAATGTTATATATAATTATATAACGGTTAGAAGTTTAAAATATCTATATTAGCAAAATAAAGAAGAACCCATTTCTATTGAAATCATCTCAACCATCAAAGTGATACATATTATCCAGACTCATAAATGGTTACTAATATTTTTAATAATGAACTAATAGTATAACACATAATATATCTTCTAACCATTATATAATTATATATAACATTTAATTTTAATCTATTAAATTTTAAATGTTTTCATTAGGTTTTTTTTATATACACCAAAATAGTGAAAACGTAATAATACAATGTATACTAATATGAAAATATTTTCCGGACCAATATATTTTTGTTTTAAGATGAAGATAATAATAATTCCACACAATGAAAGAATATGTCAACAGAAAAACAAATTCAATAAAAATATACATCAAACTTAAAACATATCTGAACACCATATTGCTTAACTACTCTTAAAAGTAAAAACCAATTAACAGCATACAATTTTTTAGTCATGATAGTGAAGATATTTCTAACAAAAACATGATTCTAAAAATAACTAATAATCTAATCGTAAACAATACGAAAAAATTGTAAAAATTGTAAGAATTGTAAAAATTGTAAAAATAATTTTCATGACTATTATAAAAATAATTCTAAAAACAATAATGTATTTTATGTTACAATAACAAATATTCCGCGTGAAACACAAATATATGAGAAATAACAAAAATATCATAAAAACAGAAAAAGTCACATAATTTTTAAAATATTTTCTCTAAGTAATTAATAAAAAAAATTAATAAAATAGAACGAATAAGTTAAATATAAAAATAAATGAAAATTTTATTTATATAAATTAAAAACCATATAAAAATAAGTGTAATAACTTCATGAATTTCAAAAAAAAAATTGAATATAAATTTAGTATGATATGAAAATAAAATGTATGTAATTATAAATATTAAGTTGAAACGTAAGAAAAAAGGTAAGATATAAAAGTATAAATGAAAGTAGATAATATAAAGTAAAATAAACAAATAAAAATATATGTATTACAAAATAAAGAAGAATACTTTTCTATTGAAATCATCTCAACCAACAAAGTATAAAATTTAGTTATTGCAAAAAAAAGGTCAAAATCATAATAAAACCCTATAAAATAAAGTAATATAAAGTAGCCACATATATAATCAAACCTCTCCAAATAAAAACAAATATTAAACCAAATATATTTATTTCCCGTGTGAAGTGCATACCGACCCTAGAAAACTATTCTCTTCTTTTCCTGCTGCCACATCAACAAATAGATTAACCACAGGTAGCCACGTGTATTAATGAGAAAAGATAACGAGTTTGGTTTCTTACGAGTTTTTCATTGGACTCAATATTGGATTATCGTTTAAATTCTCAATGGGCCTTAATACCACCAAAACATAAACCACATTAATGTAGTTAGGGTTATTGTTTGGGAACTTCCTATCAAAACTCCTCACCGTGTATATGTTCTTCTTCGATTCATCTTCCAGGCGATAAGGAATCTGCAAAGCGTTATTGAATCATGCTTAATCCAAGCGTCGTCTTTAATGCAATCATGCATCACCCTTTATTCCCTTCCTCTGAATCTTTGATTATAAATAGGTATACTCTCTACCGACTCATCAACTCAATCCTCTCAATCAAAAGCTTTTTAAAAATCAAGTTATAAAAATGGCTGACTCCCTAATTTAAATACTGGTTGTTGTACCTCCACAGCTCCACTATTGAGGTTTGCCTCCCTCTTGCGACTATCATTGAATCATGTGCAACCTCCCTCTTGCGTAAGATCTCTATCTATCAGTTCATTATAATCCAGATCTTTATTTAAAAATTTGTCATTTGCTCATGATTTTTGTTTTTTTAACACCACTCATTCGCTCATGATCATATTTAGTTTTCTGGCTGTTTGGCGTGAGAAATTATAAGTATTTGAGTTGTTCAATAGATTCTCGCTAATAACTTCGTCACTGGAACAATTGCATATTTGGGTTGCTTCTGACTTTTCTTATTAATAGATATGTGTTGTGGAGATATAGGGTTGCTCAGAGTATAAATAAGGTGATTCATATGAGATGAATAATGGATCGCTGAGTTCTCTCCTCATGTTTTTTTTTATCAGTAGCACTGGAGTATGAGATGGGTGATGCTCATATGGCTATCCAAGCCATATTGGTGAGCCAAGCTTTGCATAAAATGGGCCGCTCTTTGTCGCGTAAGTGATGAAAAACCTTTAGAACAATTCCAAAATAAGTGAATGACTTAAAGCGTAAATCTAAAGTTGTTGTATCTAATAAAATATTTAAAATCCACCCAGCTTCTTTTAACGACTGAGTAAGGAGACACTATGTCAATTTAAAATGTATAAGAGAAGCTATAAGTTTCAATAAATTTAGAAACAAAAATATTACAGATAGAAATAAGTTATAATTTATTTGTTGGATTTGAATTATACTTTTGAGTAAATTAATATATTTTACTTCTTGATTATAATTATAAAAACATTGATGAAAATGTGAAATAATGACATTTTTATCATAATATTTTAAAATAAAATAAAATATTATAATCAACAAGAATAACAAAATATTCAATATAATATTAATTTATTATAATTATATTTTTCATAATATTTTAATCTTTTTTCATTTGCTTACCCGCCCGTAGGGCGGGTTTTACCCTAGTTTCCATAATGCTCCCATATATGATCAACTAGTGCATTTCGAAGTAAGAAATAATTCTCTTTATTTTTTATTTGTAGATTACGAGCCAAAAATTGTTGAAATCGGATACCCTCATAATATGGCTGCTGATAGTTTGATATCATCAAACGAAAAAATCATTGATCTTTTAAACGAAAGTACAACAAGCAGGAAAAAATGTCATGAAATGATTGAATTACAACTGCAAAATGAAGCAAAAAAGTTAGCTATTAAAGAAGTAAAAGAGAAAAATAAAATATTGCTAAAAAAACTTAGCTTCTATCGATGATGTTAATATTCGTGAATACATTCGATCTGAACAAGAAAGAATCATACGAAAAATGCGTCAAGAGCAACAACAACAATCATCTTCGGTTACACAAAATTTGTTTGGACAATATTTTGGAGATTTTGGAGGTTCCGGAGCAAATTTACCATACTATTAGTGTTGTTATAATATTTAAATTTGAGTAATAATTATGTCTTCATGTGTCTTTTTAATAAGTTTTTATTATATTTTTTTTGTAATATTCTTGTTGCTTAATTCTAGTTTTAAAATATTACCGCACGGGTGTTTGTTTTCACTTTTCTATACATAAATTATTGTTTTAGAACATAAGTGGTATATATTTTTAATGTTAATCATATACTTAAATATTTATATAACTATTTCAAATATAATAATTTTATAATTTACATGTTATAATTAATTAATTATTTAAACCTTATGTATTTGCCACTTCTTATTATATATTTATTTTATTGTATTTGCATTTAGTTATTAAGCAAATTAATATATTCATAAGAAAATATATTTAAAAAATATTTTGTATTTAATTTATGCTAAATTCTGATCCGTATTTCAAATCTGAATTTCTTTTTACCAATATTTTTATGCTTATTCATTTTAGATAATTTATTATTGTATATATAAAAGTGTAAGATATGTTAATTTTTATACATGTATTATATAGTTTGTTAATTTTAAGCCGTTCTATCATCATATTATATTTTAAATAAATAGTTTATATTTATGAAAATAAAATTTATAAATTTATCAATTGAATATAATTTTATCATATCTATTTTAATATAATAATTATATTTTAACATGATCATGAATATAAAAGTAGACAAAATATGATATATATATTTATTTTCATTTATAAACGATAACTTAAAATACATTAAGTTATTGTTTAAATATTACACAGATTTATTAGAATTTTTAAAATATAATATATAAATATATATTATATTTAAAATGAAAATATATTATGATTAAAGTAGTTACAAAGATTTTATATTATTAACTTTAAAGAAATACATGTTAATTTTTATACATGTGTTATATAGTTTGATAATGTTAACCCATCTTACCAACATATTAGATTTTATTTTTGAACATAAATATTTTATAATTACGAAAATAAAATATATAAATATATAAATTTAATACAATTTTATTATATTTAGCTCAATATAATAATTTTAATTTAATATGATTGATTATGATTATATAATAACTAAAATATTATAGATTTTATTTATTTTTCATTTTATATAACTGAATATATTAATGTATAATAATATTTTAAACTAATTTCGAAATTAGTGAAAATATTTAAATATAATTTCGAAAATAAAGATCTTGTAAAAATCTTTTTAACAGATTTGTTAGAATTTTAAAGTAAATATATTTATATTTAAAATAAAAAGATATCAAAAGATACTATGATTAAAATATTTTAAAAATTATATTTATTATTAGTCTGAATTAAAATATAGTATGAATTTCTATGAATAGGTCCATTAGGTCCATTTTTAAAAAAATCACACATGAATCAAGGTTGTGACTTCTGTTTTAATATATAAGATAAATCTTGTTTTAATTTTTTTTAATTTAATTTCATGTGTAAAACTTAAATTTATATAACAAATTTGAAATATTTATGAGATATAAAAGTTTTAAGGATTAAAACAATAAACAAAAAAAATATTTAAGAATTATAAATATGATGTATAATTATAAAGATCAAAATGCAAATAAAAAGATGAAACTTCAAATTTGAAGTTTTAAAAAGTGAAACTCTATATTTGGAGTTTCACTCTTCAAAACTTCAAATTTGAAGTTTTGAAGTTCCTTTTTGGAGAGCAAAAAACTCTATATTTGGAGTTATAGAGTTTCTTTTGGAGATGCTCTTAGGCAGACTAAAAGGAGTTATACTTAAGAGTCTCGAAATCTTGGGAAGGGGGGGGGGAAATTAAAAGATAATTAACATGTTTTGGGTGATAATAGTAAAGTTATCAAAAATATAGGTACCTTCCGTGCAGTTTTAGATATTTAACATGCTGGGGTTGATAATAGTAAAGTTATCCAAAATTTAGGGGCTTTACGGTGCAATTATAGATATTTAACATGTTGGGGGTGATAATAGTAAAGATATCTAAACTATAAGGGCCTAGCGTGCAATTATACTAATAATGTTGACAAAGACAATGGTGTGTCATACTCTTACTTGCATTACATTGGAAGAGCATCGTCACACGACTTCTTTTTTTTTTTGTCATCTGTTGTTATATTGATTCGAAACTGGTTAAGCCAAAAGGCAAGTTACAAAGGCTGTCGTAATGAAACGACACCATAATCTAGAGCGGGCAGTTAAGAGACACAACCCGAGCCATAAGCCGGCAACTGCACAAATACAATCCCGGAGACAAAATCAAACTACCATACACGGACTACAAGAACATAGCTAATAACATAAGAAGCCAAAACACAACCAATCTAGATAAGAATCAAACTCCGCCATAGAAAGAACAAACCGGATCGATAGTTTATGGATAACCGTTGCTGTAGAATATGTCTCATAAGCGCTTCTGCCCCACCGCCTCCCTTCAGATCCAACTTAAACTCGCCATTGACCTCTGTAGAAGCTCACCACGCGCCGTCTACGCGTCTCAACACCATAGCGGAGCCAACCAAGCCTTACTCGAAGCATACTCTTACTCAAACCAGCCGGTAATTATAAATCCATCACCACAAACCGTAGATCTGAAGAGATCGAGGTCCATGGATTCCGATTTGAGACTCTCCGCTTCAACACGAATGAATGAAGCTTCCGACCAGATCTGAAACCCTTTAGATTAATAAGCAAACCATAAACAAGACTGAAACAAGAAGAAAAAGGGGATCCACCCTCTCACAGTACCAACGGCCGGGGCCATCGACCGGAGAAGGTGAAAAGACGGTGACTTTCAACTTCTCTCTCTTGTCGCCGTTCTTCTTTGTGTTGCCTTTTTTGTGTCTATAGTAAGTCACACGACTTCAATCTCTTGTATTTATTTATTCTGATCTACATCAAAAATATAATATAAAAATATAAAAAAGATTTAAAAATCTCCGTTAAATATCTCTCCACTGAATCCAACAACCTCCTTGACGAGTTTCACATCTCAGCTTGAATCCGCCGTATACGTAACGGAAAGCATCTCGATCCGCTAACATGGCCCCGCCGGTAGGACAAACGGCGGCGGTAGCAGAAGCTGCTGGCGGCGGCGATGCTCAGCCGCAACAGCAGCAGCAGCAGAGAGGGTTTGGCTCAACGGTATCCGGAATAATAAGGATCGCAGTGTTCTGGTACTTTGCTTCGAAGTTCTTTTCGCCTAAGCAGAAACCGATGGATCCTTCTCAGCCTCATCACCTCATGACCAATCTCTTCCACAAGGGCGAATCATTGGTAAATTACTAAACTGCCGCTTCTCATTAGCCTTGTGAAATTGGATTTAGATAATTAGGGTTTAGAAGATTTGATTCTCTTTGTAGGATATGTGGTTTTATCTATCAGAGCAAGAGAAGTTCAGTGACTTTAGCAACGAAGGTGCGCTCTATTGGCACGAGACGAATATACCTTATGCTGTGTGGACACCAGAGAGTATCAGGACTCGATCACTCAAGTATTATCCATCTGAGGTACTATAAAAAAAATTCATATGCTTGACTTTATTTACGAAGCTGCATTGAGTTTACTAACTTCGCTATGCTGTGTTGTTACAGACTTTGCAGAATAATGGAAGTCTCTATGCTCATGTCTTCTTTGCTCGATCTGGATTCCCTATAGACCCCAGTGATCCTGAGTACCAACCTCTTAATAGCTTTGGCAGGACTCACCGTAAGAGCTTTCTCAAAAGGCTCTTTCTTTAGGTTTCTGTATTTGCTGAATGGGACTTGTCTTTTTTTTTTTTTGATATTTTAGCTGTTGCGACTTACTTTCCAAAGCGAAAAGCAAATAAGAAGAAGAGCCTCCTAGGTAATGCTAAAGACTCTGATGAATCCCAGCCAGAACCTGAGGTATGCATGTGTGGAAGTTTTCTTTGAGGGAATATTGCGTAAAATTTTGATGTTATGGTCTTCAATAGATGCGTAATAATGAACTAATGTGAAGCTTACTCCGCAGAAACTTGGTGATAAGAACTCAGAAGTCAAGGAAGAAGTCCCTGTGGAATGGGTATCCCTCTGGAAACCCAATGTCACGATTAACCTGGTCGATGATTTTACTCAGTAAGTCATTGTGGTATTTCGTGTTGTATCAAAGAAACTGGGACTAAGAAACAACCATTGCAGACTAAAATGAAATAATAAAGATAATAATGATGGATCCAGAATATTTAGCTGAGTAAGTAAACTTATCAATTATGGCTATAAGCCTTATAATCTTAACTCTTATACAATCATCGGGGAGAATACATAAAAAATACATTGGCAGTTGTTGGCATACTTGATTTACTTTTTGGCTGTCTGTCAATGTTGCATTAAATATGACTCCATACTGTTTGACTAATATCTGCTTTTAATTTTGTTACAGCTATTCACAGAGTGGTGTACCACCAAACATTGCACCCCGTATCCTTTTTTTTTTCGTAAAAAGGATTAAATAAATACTTATAACTATTTAGGTTTACACAACTCTCTTGGCATATGTCTACTTGCCCAATATGTTATGTGTTGTACTTAACTTTAGATTTTACAGACTTGCTGGTAGAACCTAGCACGGGAAATTACTATCCTACGATTTACTTCAATGAGTTTTGGCTGCTAAGGGACAAGATGATTCCAATGAATGAGACAGTCTCAGAAGTACCACTTGAACTTGAAATAAGCCCCATAAGCATGATGAAGTGGCAACTGTTTCAGCAAGTTGATCAGTCTTTCCAGATGCAGCGTAGCTATGGAAGCATGCTTGATGGTGAATCTGACGAACTAAAGGTAATTCTGGTCCTTTATGTTTCACATGAACCTACGATGTGGTGTTATATTTTTAATAGATGCTGTTTTTGTTCTTGGAGATGATTGTAAACATGTTTATTGCTTTGCAGAGAGTTTTTCTGGAAGGAAATCCCTATCTGTTGGGCATCACGATGTTTGTTTCGATGCTTCATTCTGTGTTCGACTTCTTGGCATTTAAAAATGGTAATTTAAGACCCAAAATATAACAGTCTCTTTCTTAACGTTTGTTGATATTGACTTATCTTGTTGCGTACCCTGTAGATATCCAATTCTGGAACAAAAACAAATCTATGGAAGGACTGTCTGCAAAGTCTGTTGTACTGAACTTTATCTGTCAGTTTGTCATCTTCCTCTACCTTCTTGACAACGACACTTCATGGATGATACTGGCCAGTTCCGGAGTTGGTGTCTGCATTGAATTCTGGAAAATAGGGAAGGCTATGCGCATAGAGGTACTTGTAGTATTTACACGTTTCATTTCTGATGTTGTTGCTTATCCATAGAAACCTTGTTAAACATGTAAACTTGATAGGTTGATCGAAGTGGAATGATTCCAAGGTTGAGGTTCCACGACCGTGAATCATATGCAAGCAATAAAACCAAGGAGTATGATGACATTGCCATCAAGTTCTTATCCTATGTGCTTCTCCTCCTTGTCGTGGGATTATCCATATATTCTCTGGCTTACGAACGTCACAAGAGCTGGTATTCGTGGATCTTGTCTTCACTTACAAGCTGCGTCTACATGTTCGGTAAAAGCCTTCACCATCCTTAAAAAAGAACTGGTGAGATTCTCTCATTGTGAAACTGTTCTGATTTTGGGATTTGTGTGTGTTTGCAGGTTTCATCATGATGTGTCCTCAGCTATTCATCAACTATAAACTAAAATCAGTGGCACATCTACCATGGAGGCAGATGACTTACAAGTTCCTCAACACCATTATCGATGATCTATTTGCCTTTGTCATCAAAATGCCGATTCTGCATCGGCTTTCTGTATTCCGAGATGGTAAGTAAATTCTAGCAAAATACCCTCTCTACTACGTATTCCGAGATGCTACTTATATAATGAATCTCTCTTTCTGTGTGTGTATGTTCAGATGTGATATTCTTGATATACTTATACCAAAGGTGGGTCTACCCTGTCGACAAGACACGTGTTAACGAGTTTGGTTTTGGAGGTGAGGATGAAACTGCAGAGAAGAAGTTGATCACTGAGAAAGAAGAAGAAGACAACAAGAAAACAAACTAAGCTCTTCCTTTTACTTATGTGATAGTTTTATAGTTTCTTAATTTGTTTTTGTTTTTGTTTTTGCCTTCACGTAATGTTAACTTTCGAGAAACATTATAAGAAAACTCATGTTTTGATTGTTTTGTTTTAAGTTATTAATGTCAAACTACCAAATTTCAGTAAAAAAATAAGTTTAGCCATTGATTGACTCATCAGGAAGAGGGTTTTCAAAGCTGAGAGTGTTCCTCATAGTTCTCCTGCCGATACCGCCATTACCATTTCCTTTCCTCATCATTGCCACAAACTCTCCATAGTCTATTTGCCCATCCTACAAAAACCAAAACAGCCATAACTATTCTTTTCATCAAGAAGAAAAAGTTTAAGAAGATCTTTGTGAAGCTACTACTACTCACATTGTCTTGATCAATGTCTTTGATCATTTCATCAAGATGTGAATCGTTTATACCAAACTCTTTCCAAGCCTGTTGAAGCTCGTCAATAGTGATGTAACCACTTGCATCTTTGTCAAAGAAGGAGAATGCAGCCACTAGATTCTCTTCTCTCTCCAGCTTGTTCAAGTGGATTGTTGCAGCTAAGAACTCTCCATAGTCTATTGTTCCACTTTCATCAACATCAGCCTGATGATGCGCACACACACACAAACACAATGAGAGAAATGATTAAGAATAATGAAAAATAAATAGTAAAGAAGAGAGCTGTTAGTTACTGCATGCAAGAGTTCTTGGATCTCTGATTCCATAAGCTCTGACCCAACACGTTTCATACTGTCTTTCAACTCTTCAAATGTGATGGTCCCACTGTCGTCTGTGTCTATCATCTTGAACATTTCTTTAAGCCCACCGATCTCTTCCTCAGATAGTCTCTCTGCTATTACACGTAATGCCATCTTCTTAAGTTTGTTCATTGCAGAGAACTTCTTCAGGCGGGACACTACAGCGCAGTCCAATGGTTTATCTGGAGCAACCGTATCATCCACAATCCACGGATGACCTGACAAAAGAAGAAAAATTGAATCACCACTTGCTAGAAAGTCCATCAACTTAAAAGGCAAGAGAGCTTACACAAGACTTGATGAGCAGTAAGCCGTTTCTTAGGATTGCCCTCGAGCATTTTCTTGATAAGATCCTTGGCGCTCTCTGAGATGCTAGGCCAAGGATTGGTCTCAAAGTTCAACTTTCCCTGTAAAATCTTTCTGAAGATGCCAATCTCACTTTCTGGATACAAAAGTAGGACACATGAGAGAGTGTAACGCTTTGCCATTATATAGAGAAAGAAATAAAGAAAGAAAAGGGATTTGAAAAAACTAACCAGCCCAGAAAGGAGGGAAACCACATAAGAGAATGTAGAGGATAACTCCAGCGCTCCATACATCACATTCACGGCTGTAATGCTTATGTAAAACCTCAGGTGCCACATAGTATGCACTCCCAACTAGTTCTGAAAACGTTGCTCCTGAGAATATAAAATAAAAACACACACACAAACTCACAGTCATAACCAGGGCCGGTTCTAGACAAATCCGGATGAAACATTCAAATAAGGATCCCCAAAATTTCTTTAAAAGGTTACATAGACATAGGTCCTAAATTTGTAAAAACGGTCTTTTAAAAGGAGTTTTTTTTTTAATTGAAATCTTTCCTAAGTCGTCGTCTACTACGGCTTCCAAAATCTCAGGGCCGGCTTTGGTCACAACATTTGAGAGATAGATCTTAAGCAACAGTTCAATGTACTTTCCCAAACAATACCAAGTAGATTTTGTATTTACCATATTCAAGAATACATTAAAACTTGGTTAAGAACACTTTAACAACCATTCCATTTTATCAACAGACATAACAATTCAAAGTCTTGATGTTTGGTACATAAGAGAGAGAGTCCACTTAATAACACTAAAGTCAGACCTGGTTTGCAGAAAACAGAGAGGCCAAAGTCAGTGGATTTAAGAGAAGCATCTTCATCACAAGACGCAAACAAGAAGTTCTCAGGCTTAAGATCTCTATGCAACACCCCAAGAGAGTGACAAGTCTCCACAACCCCAACGATGGTCTTCATGAGCTTAGCAGCTTCTCTCTCGCTGTAATGACCTTTCTTCACGATTCTATCGAACAGCTCACCTCCTTCGCAGAGCTCCATCACAAGGTGGACGCTGTTGGAATCCTCGTACGTGTCTTGTATCCGGACAACGTTGGGGTACTCAGACAAGTGATGCATTATCTGTATCTCCCTCAAAACGTCGTCGTAGTCTTCTTGGCAAAGGAGCTTCCTTTTGGGTATGGATTTGCAGGCGAGCTTTTGACCTGATTGGTTGTGTGTGCAGAGGTAAGTGGTTCCGAATTGTCCTTGTCCGAGCACTTTGCCGAGAGAGTAATCGTCTTCCACGTTTTTGGTCTTGTAAGGGAGAACCCACCTGGTTCTTGGTTTGTTAGCCATGGTTTGAGAGTGATCTTTTGTGTTCTTGTGGTTTAGTTTAAGCAGAGGAGGAAGAAGAAGAAGAGCAAAAAAACTGACTTGGAGGTATTGAAGAGAGGGAAGTGAAGAGATAAACCATTTCTTGACCACTTGGGATGATTAATTAATTGCCATTAATTAACTTTCCTTTTGAGTTTTGTCTTTTCACTTTAAGATTAAATGCAAACTAGGAAAATAAAATTAAATGACTGTTGAAAATGTTAACTAATGATTAGCTGTACCAGATATTTATGGATTAATTTTGTATTTTATTAAGGGTATGAATGGTGACTAGGGAACGACGAAGAATAATACATTTCCTAACGTTCCTAAAAAAAATTACCATTCACAAAAAATAATAATTTCCTCTCATTCCCTTTCATTCTTTTTTTTTGTAGAGAATTAACGAACAAAATTATTCCTTGATAAAATTGATAAGTAACAACCATTCTTTTTCATTCCTGCTATTTTATTTCCGTACATTCCTTTTTTATTTCGTTCCTCTTGTTTTCCGAATAGTCACCAATCAAACCCTAAGAAAATCAATGTTTTGGAAACCGGACCGGACATTGACGTAACTGGAGCATTGGTCGGATCGGTCCAACCGGTTAAACTGGATTTTAAATTTTAATCTAATTTTATGAATAACTATAAATTTTTATATCATTGCTAGAATTTAAAAATAATATGAAAAATCAAAAATAATATAAATATAATAAAAACTAATTTATGTAGATAGATATTTGAGAAATAATAAAACTTTTACGAAATTTTTAAAAAATTACAGTTTTTTTTTATTTTTTAGCTTGAATTTGAAAAACCCGGATTTTAATATCGAATCGGATTATCAGTTTTAGCGAATTTAATCAGTTTTTGACTGGGTTTGCCAGTTTAACTCAAATTGAGTTTTTGATTTGAAGGGCCAATCACGGTTCGACTGATTAGTCCAGTTTACAAAGCACTGGACAGAACACTATTTTTATGTTAGCTGTACCAGATTTTTATGGATGAATTTTTGTATTTTACTGACAGAACACTATTTTTATGTAAAGTTTTCAACTTTGTGATAGGTATATATGTGTGCTTAATGCTTTTAGGTCAGCGAATACCATTCCCTGTTTTACCCAAACCTGATTTTCTTTTATCATTAAAAAAATATTTTCAACACGTTTTGAATTTTCTGCAAAATATCAAGGGAATCATCTTCTGTTTTGAGAAAGAAAAAACAGAAAAAGACAATTTTATGCAAAACGAACACGTGAACTCGAGACATTAATTCCCCACAATGAAAACATTTGTATGACTTTTAGAGTTAGAGAATTATACTAGATTCTATAACAATCATTGATATGAGTATGACAATGGATGTCCACAAATACTGGTTGAACTCTATATCATTACAACAAAAAGAACATGCCAGGACCACGAGTCTATGATATGAAATAGAGACTTCCACTTTGGTCTTGAAGAAGCTTGATGCTTAACATCATGTGGCTTAATTATACTCCTTTTATCATTTCTGGTTCATAGCCGCCTATTCAAAGATAAAAGAAAGTAGAAAAATATGAGAAAGTTGTGGCATCTATTTCAATAGATCAACATGAATGAATGTTTGGAGTAGAAACTAACCTTTTTCAGTCTTTCCATGACCTGGTCTTCATAAGCTTGATAGCCAGCACCTACTATGTTACTCTGCGGTTCCGCTTCTGCAGATTTCTTAGCGGTTGAAAAATCGGTTTGTGCTGCTCTTTGAAGAGGTACAACTAGCAATGGGTTAGAGAGATCACCACACAATGTTCTCGTCGCTGCTACCTATAAGAAAAGAAAACAATCAACGATTAGCTTCTTTGTTATATAACGAAATGAGAGAGATACCAAATTAAGTAAAGATAACACTCACAGCTCCTTCTTTCGTAGCCATTACAATAACAGCGGAGCACTTCTTCTTGGTACTCCTAATCACAACATCTTCAACCTCACCAAACTCTGAAAACACTTCTCTGAGCCTTCCCGCGCTATAACCTTCACCAATTGTTTCCCAAGAAACCTTCAACACTCTCTCTTTATCAAGCTGAACACTAGCACCAGCTCCACTTTTATCTTCTCTTCTCTTCTCATCTACACCACCACTCTCAGGAGGAGTTTCGAAACCGCCTCTCTTCTTGGCATGTTGTGCACGTATCCTATCCACCTCCTCCTTAAGCTTCCTCGCGATTCTCTCCTCTTCATCATAAGGTCTAGCCGCGGCATGACTAGGAGCAAAAGCAGAACGACGCTCCCTTTCCTCCAGATCAGACATCATCTTACGCCTCTTGGAATCCACCTGCGATTTCTTGTGCTGTTTCTCGCGCTGGATTCTAAGAAGATCATCGAACAGCTTTCGAGCTTTCTCGTCTTTGAGAACCTCGTAAGATGTCTTGAGCCTCTGAAACTTCTCATGAGCATCGGGATCGTCTCGGCGTTTGTCCGGATGCAAGTCCAAAGCTTTCAACCTGTATGCTTTTGAAATCTCTTTCTCGCTAAGATTCTGAGCTTCCTCTCCAGAGGGTAAGCCTAGAACTATGTAATGGTCCACAAACTCCTCCATTTCTTCCTCCTTCGTCACCCAACTAGTCCAACAGAAAGGAGAGTTAGTAATCTGAGAAAGCTTGACAACTCCAATTGCTTAAAAACAGATATAATGCCAAGTGACATGCAAATACTACACTGATAGTTTTTTTTAGAGCATCATAGAATGAACAAGCAAAGATAAACCACAGAAACGCAATTCAGGGTCTTTCTTGCTCTCTTACACTACCCATCAATCAAAGTTATAAACTTGAATAACTTACACGAAAGTACCAGCCAATGAAGGAGCAGATGAATATCTGAAGCTTTTAATTTTCAATTTCAGAGGAATCTGTTAAAAAAGGTCTCTCCTTTAGGGTTTGTATAACCGTCAAGGATCGAAGACATGAGTTCAAGGTTCTTAAGGCTGTTATGAACTAACCTAAAAACATGGACTGTTGTTGTTTACTTCCGAATCAATTACACACTCACAAACACACAAACCTCATCAAGAGATTTGGAGTTAGCACACACAACAAAGCTATCTCGAACTAAAGTGAAATCATTACGAATCAAATCGGTAACCCTAGAACTTAAAGTTTCCTTCTCTTAAAACTATCGAGCATGTTAAAACGGAGGAACAGAGAAAGTTACTGCTTGAGAAATCGAGTTACCTTTTGGAGAATTGATGATACCAACGAGGAAGAGGAGGAAGAAGAAGATGATGAATCAGTCGATCGCGTGAGCCGTCGTGGATTGAAGAAGATTTTGAGTTTAGGCTTTGCCAATCCCAGTTTTTTATTTTAAAAAAATCTGTAATTTTGACCCCAAAAAAAAAAAAAAAAAAAAAAATGTAATTAAAACAAATAAAAGGACAATTTAACAAATCTGAGAAACATTGAGGACCGAAGAAGAAAATATTGGATTCGTGGAATATCTTTCAACCTTTAGTGGCACCGTTTAAAGGGGGCTCAAGGCTTGCAACAGGCCCATTATTATTGACTATGCGGATCTGTCATTTAAACCAAACCAGCCGGTTCGTTTCGTATTTACTTCTGGAGGATTATTTACACAGTAACAGATGATACAAAAGGAATACTAGATTCTGACCCGCCTTTAAAAGGGCGGGTATATTTTTAGAAATTTAAATTTCATATTTGTGTTTTTCTTTGTAATCATATTTTTGTTTTTCTTTAAAATCATATTTGTATAAATCTTAATCAAAATCTATTTTATAAAATAATAGCAATTTAAAAGTGGGCAAATCTCCAAAATAGCACATTTCTAAATTTATATCACAAAAATAACACTCAAAAACTAAAATGACCAAAATAGCATTTTATCTTTTGAAAAATTTAAATTTTTTTATTTTTCAAAATTTGAAATCTTATCCCCAAAACCTCATTTCTCAACTCTAAACCCTAAAACCTAAACTATAAACCCTAAACCCTAAATTATAAACTCTAAACCCCACCCCTTGAGTGCTATTTTGTGACTTTTGGCCTTGAGTGCTAGTTTGGGAACAAAAACTTGATTTAGTGCTATTTTGGTCTTTTTCTCTTTAAAAGTTGATCCGACATACGTTCGGATCTTTGTAATCATATATGCTCGTATGTCTGTTTCTTTGTAATCATATTTGTTTATTCTAGATTTTGATATAAATCAAATTTATTATAAATAAATTTGTATTTTTGATTATTATTTACATTTAAATATTACAAAGAAAGCATTATGATTGTGCATATTATAATATATTTAATTGTTTTAATAGAATATATATTGATGATGAAATATGTAATGAGGTTTTAATAAAATCAGGATATTTTTGCATTTTTGCATTTTTAGAATTTTGAATTATTAATGTAATTAATAATATTAATACTTGAAAATCTATGTGGCATCTACCCGTAAGTCTAGGTCTCGGATCCGATTAAATACGACCTATATACTCAAAATATTGATTTACTGTATTGATTTGAATTTTTCTAAATTTAATTTACAATATAATTTTAATATATTTTCGCGATAGTTTCATATTTTATCATATTCCACGTTAAAAATGGTAAATTGAGTGATATGCATATAATTTAGTTCAAATTTTGGATTAAATTATAAAATTTATATTTAAAAACTCCGTAAAATCTGGTTAAAACCAGAAAAATTTCATTGACCCGTGATCTGATAATGGTTGACCGGAAAAAACTTAGATAAATCTAATGGTCATCTATATGAAAATATTATAAAGTTGGTAATTTGAGTAATGTAGTGTGCTTTAGGCGGATTTGGACGCTACCAGCAAATTTATAGATTTGAAATGTTGTTATACATACATAGATATGTTCTTTATTTATTAAATAAATAGTAATAATGTCAATTAGATATGGACCACGGCCTGTATTTTTAGCTAACAGATAAAAAAAATATTTGAGAAAAATACTATATTTGTATTTCTGGTCATGAGAAAATAATTTGTGGGTTAAATAATTTAGTTACAACAATAAAGGAAAAGTAGTAAAAAGGAGTGGGTCCCGCCGGTTACAGGGAAAATGATCAACTCGTCTGGAAAAGTACGTAACTGTCATACCGTGGTGTGTGTATGGTGTGTGTATGTGGTGGTTATCATATAAAAAAGTATGTTTCGTTAAAATAATAGTTGGACCAAACAAAAATCAACTGGTCATGCTGCAGAATTAATAGAATAGATGATTTGTACTTTGATTATTATTTAACAAGTAACAATAATCCGAACTCAAACTTATCAGATAGAAAATACTACGAGAAAGAAAAGCTTACTCAAGAACATGATTGTTAAATAAGAGAGTGGTCAGGGGGAAATATACAGCAAACCAACCACTACTATTAAAAGCGTCTCTCTCTCTCTCTACCTTGGGGTATCATTTTCATGTAGATGATCACTTCTACCTCTTCCTAAATAAAACTTTCCAGCCTCTTTCTTTTCCCTTTCTTTTTTTGTTCAATTTTTAGCAGAAACCCTGTACAAGTCTCCAAGGGATTCTTCTATGTAGGTGAATCGAGATCATTATATGATGAAACAAACGTTGCTCTTGTCTGTATGGTTAAATCCTGTTTCGCTTTGATTCTTATCCCTGAAGAGCTCGCACAGCTTCTGACATTTCCATTAGCTGCTGCTCCGCTTTGGCTTTCCAACTCACCAACTCTTTCAACGTTTCCTGGAAAAAAACAAATACATGATGATTCTTATACAATGGACTCCTTAAAATCATGAAGCACTAGCAAAATTGCATGTATAAACTATCTAGAGATGCAATGTGTGGCAGTTGAATGAAGCAAAAGCTATGAGATGATGGGAGGGTGGTAAAGTCACAGCTAAGGGTTACAAAAGATGATGATCCAAATTCAACTGACCAATGCTGACTACGTTACCTGAGAAATAATATTTGGGTCCTCAATATCTGATCTTGGACCTGCAGTCATCGAAGAACCTGGAGTCAACTCAGCTTTGTCCTGATTGGAGCTTCTTGAATCACCTCTGGTCATGCAGCTATATAGGGAAAGCAAAAAATATTAGACAAAACCATAAAGCCTACCTACTCTTGGAACCTAGAAACCAAGTAAACCGCTCTAACCTCTCTGTCCTCTGCATTTCGGAGTTGAGCACTGACTGCTCCTCAAACCACATATGGTCCTGTAAAGAGCTTTTGCGAGCATTTGGTGGAAGCAAGTAGGTATCCGGCCTGACAGCCTCTGCATCTGGTAGAGCATCGATAAGGTCAGTATCAACATCCCATGGTTCGAAACCGTCCCCAGTAAAATCATCCAAGTTGGCACTATGCAATAAATGTTCCCAGCTTTGAGGATCTGGACTGAAGGAATTGCTCCCATTTGCCTGCCGACCGTTCTGCGAGTTTGAAATTCCCACCAGCTGCTTTTCTACTTTATCTTTCCACGAAACTAATTCCTTAACCATGCACTGCAACAAGGCGAGGCGTGGTAGACACAAAGCTTTATCAGGTTAAAATCATTCCTATGCAAAGAAGTTACAAACAAATTTGGTCCTAGACCTGTGTCGATGCCAACGAATTTGAGATCTCCGCAATTTGCTTTTCAGTCTTTACCCTCCAACTCATAAAATCCTTGATTAATTTCTGCAAACAGAAAAGTTTTGAAACTCTCAAACTATGCTCTCATCTTCACACATTCCTTAGACAAACAAAAATATGATCTCAAAAGGTCACCTCATTTGCATCAGCATTATTTGGTAATTCTGGCTTGGATATATGTTTTTTTAAATCACTGCATACCGCAAAGAAAATAAGCTTACAAAACTAGAAACAAAGCAAAAAAAATGTTGAAAGCTCAGAATATTGCAGAAATATTAGTATTACCTCTTCATTTTATCAATTTCTTCCCTAAGCTTTGAGGAGACAGCAGATGATTCTTTTGATGAACTCTGAATCTTCCACTGAGCTAGAGGAATGGAGTCCAGATCAGGAATTCCGGATTCACGTTTAATTAGTGCCAAATCAGATACAAGTTCTTTGATCTCACTGCCATACCACAAACAAAACGAGACTTTCAACCATATCTCAACTTCAGAATAAGCAAATACTGAAACTCAGAATCTCGCAAGCATAATTTATTTACCTCCTCATTTTATCCATTTCTTCCTTAAGCTTTGCAGGGGACTCAGACGGATCAAGAACCCCAGGTTCAAGTTTAATGATATTGTTCACATTCGGAAGCTTCCACCAAGAAGGGGGAGCCCAGTTAGAATCACAAACCCCAGACTCAAGCTTGATTTTGATCAAATCAGCACTCTCTAGCCAATACTGCATGGTCCCTTCGGTATTATGACACCTCCTAAACCGCTCAGCGCCACCGGGTGTTACATTCCCATCAATGTGCTTCAACAAATGGTCCAACAGGCCAGTATCACCGATTCTCCTGCGAGCTGAAACTCGCAACTCAGCCCGTGGAACAGGCCTCTCGAAAGAAGCACCTTTCTCCTTCAATATCTCGAATAACGCACGCTCCGCCTTATCAATCCTGTCACAATACAAAGATCATCAAAAGACAAGCAAGCTTGACAATTAAATAAAAAAGGTTCGGTCTTTGGATACCTTTCAGTATTCCAACGAGTAGTCATCCCTCTGCGATGACAGGTCTTCTGTTTATCCAAACTGCTCTCACTCTTTGCTGAGAATCTTCGAGATTTCTCCACTAATCGAGAGATTCGTTTCCTCTTCATCACCCCACTCGCTACAAGAACCTCAGATTCTTCCTTCTCTAACTTCACAGTAACCAAAGCTTTACCCGATGAGGAGCCGTCATCGGAAGAGACGTGCTTGTCCTTCTCTAACTTGACTTTAACCAAAGCTTTCCCGGAGGAGGAGCTGTTACCCTCTCCATGCTTCTTCAACGCCAAGCTAGCCTTCAGCTTGATCGGACGAATCTCCTTCTCCGTCATCTCATCTAGAGCCTCCCCTCGCGATTCCTACGCAGAGAGAGAGAGATAGAGATAAGGGTACGAAATGATGCGAAACCAAAGAGAGAGATAATGTCAGAAGCTAGGGTTTTTGTTATCCTCTCCGCGGCGGCAATTTTAACGGCGGCGTAAGTCTCTCTCTCTATCTCTATCTCTATCTCTCACACACAAAGCATTAAAATCAACGGCGTAGATTAAATCGCGATTAGCGAAATTGACGATATAGAAAGCTAGAATCGAGATCAGGGAGGCACCGTAAGATCGATGTGGAGCGGAGGTGATGGAAACGCCGTCAAAGGTGAGAGAGAGAGAGAGTGTGTGTCGCGTCGTGGAGGAGCCCTAATAACCACCGCCAAAAAATCCCTAATTCTATTCTTCCCCCCCTTGTTTATTTTATTTTTTTCATTTCTATAAGGAATTAAAGAGATTCGTCTCGCTCGCCGTTTATTGCATCAACCAATCGTATAGGGACTTGTGGCACTGACTTTGACCACTACTATTTTTATTTTGATCCGAACAACCGAACCGAACTTATTCCGAAAAACAGTGAATCTAATAAAATATACAATGGATTTAAAACTTTTGTATGTGAATAATCGACCGCGATCCGAACCGAAATATTTTAGGTACCCAAAAAATTTAAATCATTGTTATGTGCATACAATTATTTTTAAAAAACTTAGTATCTAATCAAAATATTAAAACTATCTAAAATATCTAAAAGTATAAAAAATTATCTCTAAAATAGTTTTAAAATATTCAAAATATCGGAAACATCTGTCAATTCTTCATCTAAATATCAAAATTCTCCATCTAAATATCAAATTGAACCAACTTTGATGTTAATTTTATTCATTTTGTTATATACTATTCACATTTATATGTTGTATATTATTTTAATTTTGGATTTTGGCAATCACTCTATCTCCGCAGGAGCGAATAATCCGTTGTTGTCTCAGCTTTTATTAAGATATATTTAGTTTTTTAATTTATTTGTTTAGTATAATTTAAATGGGTGTACAGACCCGAACCGAATCCGCAAGATTCAAACGAATCTGAAACAATAAATATTCGAGTATGACTAAAATTTCTAGACCCGTAAACTTGAAATTCGAGTAAACCCAAGCCTAGTTCAAACGGATATCCTATATAGAAAACTATTCCTACCTACACATATTATCAAATAATATATGAAAATAAAATATTGGTTCCTACCTCTACATACACTATAGTAAAATAATGTGTTATTTTTGGGTTCATCCCCTAGGGTGAACCATCAACGACTTATTCTTCGGTTCACCCCTAGGCTGAATCTCTAGGTTCACCAACCAATAGGATTATGTTATTTCAAATTTGATATCTTTTATAAAAGGAAACAAAATATTGTCAAGTTATATTATGTTTTTAAAATAAAAAGGTAAAAAAAAATAGTAGTTACAAAAGAAAATAATTTTTTTAAAAAATATTGTTAATGTCATCAGCAAAACACTAAACCCTAAATCCTAATCCTTAAACCGAAACTCTAAACCCTTGGGTAAACCCTAAACCCTTGGATAAATCATAAACTCTAAATCAAAAACACTAAACACTAAAATCCTAAACCCTTGAGTGTTTTAGTATTTAGTGTTTTTGATTTAGAGTTTATGATTTATCCAAAGGTTTAGGGTTTCGGATTTAGGGTTTAGGGATTAGGATTTAGGGTTTAGCTTTTTCCTAACAACGTTAAAAATATTTTTTTTTAATTACTACTATTTTTATTTTTTATCTTTTTATTTTAAAAACATAATATAAATTGACAATATTTTGTTTAATTTCCTTTTATAAAAGATATCAAATTTGAAATAACATAATTCTATTGGTTGGTGAAAATAATATACGTAAAATAATATACGTAAAACTTGATCTCAATTATCAAACTATGTCAATAACTATATCAATTATGCTTGATGTATGGTAACATGTACCAATGTCTCTTCTTGTTTTTATCTTCTTTTTACTAAAATTTGGTACAATGGTTCTGCTTGTTATTATACTTTCTTCTTCTTCTCTAGATTTGCGGCGACACTTCTTTGTTTTGTTTCCACCAAGGAACTTTACCGGAGATAAGCTCATCTGAGCAACCACTCCCTCGAGTAGCAGATGACGAACATAAGCAATGAACGCGTAATCTAAATATTTTATATTAGTTTACTTTATGGATATAAGTGTTTATTTAACTTTGTAATGAAATATTTTTATCATCGTGATACTTGTATGATATATTTTTTTTAAAAAAATTAGTAGTATCCTAGAGAATTTCTCTTAAAATAATATAATATTATTTAAAATAAATTATACACATATATTATAAAATAATTAAAATTATAATATTCTTAATTTTTGATATATTTATTTGTAAATATTTATATCCGTGCATAAACACAGGAAAATAACTTGTTTAATCATTTGAAATAACAAGTCAAACTGAATATTAAGTTTCTTTAAACCATTTTACACCTTAACAAGCATATAAAACAGAGGCCTCAGACCTATCTAACGAGATGTAGGTGCATATGTCATGTTGTACGAAGCTGCCATGTTAAACGGTGCACTAGGAACCGAGGAGTAAGGTGCTCTTGAAACCGAGGAGTAAGGTGCTGAATGATGTTGAACTCCGTAAGCCATGTGAGGTGGAGCCAAGCGGT
The DNA here is from genome assembly GCF_020379485.1 of Brassica napus. Lineage (NCBI taxonomy): Eukaryota > Viridiplantae > Streptophyta > Magnoliopsida > Brassicales > Brassicaceae > Brassica > Brassica napus. Next base: position 21,116,747 of record NC_063439.1, read on the forward strand.
TCATGTTACTTCCGAATGGTGAGACCCTATGTCCAACCATTGATTGGTCTACGGTGTGGGTGCCATAGATAGGTATATTCACCGATGGTTGCAAAGCGGCTTGCATGTTCCATTTGGTGGGTGTACCATACATAGGATGGTCTTGTGGTTGTTGTAAAGTAGCTTGTGTGTTCCATAGGGTTGGTGTGCTATATGTAGGATGATGGTCTTGTGATGGTTGCGAAGTGGCTTGAGTGTTTTGCCATGTATTCGGACTATGCATTGCTGAGGTGTTACTGCTTTCTCCAACGTCACGGTCATGAATGCTTTGTCTCGTTTTGTTTTTGGTCTTAGAGTTAAGACGTGAGAAGTATTTCTGAGCATGACTTGCGACTTGAGTTGGCGTTCTTGTCACTACCAAGTGACGAGAAATACTACGCCAATCACCTTTTCCATATTTTTCCAGACCAATAAGAAACTGGCTGTTCACGAAAAAAACATCACAAGATTCAACATCTTATATATATATAAAAAAAAGTATATATATATATCAACACTGAAAAAATATGGGAAAAATATATATATCAACACTGTAAAAACATACCATACAAGTTTTACCAGAAAAACAAACACCATACAAGTCCTTCTATCATAAAAAAATATCATAAATTATAAATTATATTTTTCAAAAAATCATAAAAAAATACTTCATCCGTTCCCGAAAGTAAGATGTTTTAGATTTTTTACTTATTCCACAAAGATAGATTTTCTATATGTTTAAGGTACTTTTTTATACTTTTAAGAAATATTAAATAAAAATATTTGAATTGATTAAATTTTATTGGTGAAAAATTATTTGAAAGTGTATAATAAAGTAAAAGAAAAATTAAATTATAAACATTTATTGAATTCTTAATAAACGTGAATATTTTAGAAAATTTTACTTTAGGGAACAGAGGGAGTATCATTTAACTAATAAGTGAATAATACGCAGTAGTAAACCTGTGTTCATCCGGTGTCCATGCAATCCCCTTACGTCGTCTTTGCTTTAGTTTTGGTTTGCATTCTTGCGTATCCTCACATTTTCGATCGATGATGCCATACTCCGAAATGTTTGTATCTTTGGCATGTGTGCCTTCTGAAGAATCGTACTCAGGAAGAGATACATAGCTTAATTCAATCATCAGAACATCACGTAGTAAAACCTCGTAACGTTTTAAAACTTGCTCCAATGTTTTTCCATGAACAACTCCAGCAATCTTTTCCCAGCGATCCTCAGTTTCGTCGGCATAAATTGCTAGAGCTTTCTCAAAAGCAATATCATCATCCCTGCTCCACGATGAACCACCACTGGTTTTCTCTCCTATGCTCATTTTCTAAGCAATTCTGTTACAAATATATAAAAAGTTAGACCAAAACTAGAATGATGATATACTATTAACTTGAAGTCGTAGATTATGTTTTTATAACCACACAAACTAGCATTGATAAAGACGAAAGTTTGTTTATTCTAGAGATAAACCTTAACAGACGTTTAAAAACAAATCAATTTTCATGATACGCTATATAGCTTTTATATTGAAAATTTTATTTGTGATTTTTTGTTTTCCCTTTTTTGTTTGGTCCCTATTTCTATTCCTAATCCTATATGGTGCATAATACATTGTACCAACAATCATGTTACAGATGGTAAGCTACATCGACTTTGACTTATTATTTCCTTTTGCAGTAGTGTATAATGGAAATAAATCTATATTTTCAAAATCATATTTTTGTAATAAATAAAAATGTACTTAGAACCAGAGATTTATTATGCTCATTGAGGTGTCAACTATAATAATATACAAATTTTGACACTTTTACTTCATTGTGAGGTAAAATTAATTTATTCTACTTAAATTTACTCATGCATTTTAACTACATAAGATGGATGACATCTTTAACTAATAAAACCTTTGTATAAGCACAATATCTTATAAAAATTTAATCATCACTCCTTTTTTTATTAACCCTAACTAGATCTTAGATCTTGACCCGCGTCCCCGTGCGGTGTTGGATTTAACTTGCGTTCAATGTAAATTTATAAACCAATAATTTTATAAAATGTCAATTTATATTTTTATGTTTTGTAAAATATATTTAGAGTAGAATATATTATATTATAATATAGATGTTTGATAATAATTTTTTATCTGTACGTAATATTATATTTATAATTTTATAACTTGATGCAATTTAATGTAATTGTAATATTCATATATTAACCTATTGATTTTTTTTGTTTATTTATTTAAAATGATTTAATTTTTTTACAGTAGGTTTTTATGAATTATTATTAATTTATGATATTTGGTTTTCTTGAAAGTTGTATTGTAGCAGATTAATATATACTATATATTACAGTTTGTGTTTTTATTGTAATTAATATATTTAGCAAAAAGAAACAACAATTCATTGTAATTAATTTATTTTTTTGATTTTAAGTGAAGTGGCAGATTTGTACATGAGAAAGAAATGCAATGGACAAATGTGTAAATAAAAAGAAATATTTAATCTGATATTCGTATTTCCAAATAATTCTCATTTAATATGCTATCCAAGTTTCTAGACGACAAAATCTGTAAATGAGAAAGAAATAAGTGACTAAATATTTAAATAAAAAAATATTTAATTTGCTATCTTTGTTTCCAAACAAATTTCATTTAATTTACAATCTAATTTTTCAAACAGTACCAAAATGTAGTTCTAAGGCCTAAGACAAAACCGGTTGTTTAATTTCTTCCAAACGGAAATAGAACTTAGGGAGCTAAACCTCCACAAAACCACTCTTGTTAACTCCAAACATATAATTATTCCATGGCTACTTAATTAGATTTTTTTTTACTATTTATCGTATATAGGTTATTGGTCTCTTATTTTTTTTTAAGGTTGGTTATTTATGAATGTATAATTGTACACCACGTTTACAATCGTATCAATTTTTTTCTTGAAAATAATTTAATTTCAACAAAAAGACGAGAAAATTGCACATGGGTAGATTACGACGGAATTATACACTAGGGAGAACGATTTTATAACCTTTCAACGGGAAAATAAGGTGATATTCATATCCAACAGATAATATAATTACACTAATAATTAAAAGAAGAGAAAAATCATCTCAGGATAATGTAATTCCCGAGATAATTAATCCTCGACTTGGCACACGTAGATGGTGATTGATGATATCAAAATAGAGTACAAAGTCAACAATGCAAAAGATAGGCAAACAGTTTTTCTGTTTTTAACAAGCTGCAGTGGAGTGTGTGCCGTTTTTAACTCCCTGTCCATTTTCAGTTTCAGCCTTCCTATCATTACATATACACTTGTTCGCCGTTGGCACGACTGTGATCTCTGCTGGTTCAGGAGATGCCAGTGTGCCTAGCTTCAGCATATCAATGCTCACCTCCGGCAACTTAGCGGCTTCGAGTTCTTTTTCCACCAAATCCGACGGCGTTTTGCAGTATTTGAAAACCACGTAAAGTATCATTTGAAGTGCACCAAGAGCAAACCCGATCACGTTGGGGAACTGCGATATCGACAGATGAAAAGTATTAGTGCTCAAAGCAATATTAACTACTTCTTATTTTAATATATGAACTTTTCACTTTATAGATCCATATCATTTTGTAGTATGGTTACGTGCAATATACTACTAATATTTCTTTATAGCAGATTTATAGATAGAACTCTTTTGTAAAAGATGTTTTTTTAAAGACAAAAGGAGTATCTTTAGCGTTTGTGGGATATATAAAATGTAACACGACAATAGTACCGAACAAAAGGGTTATGTTTTTTGTGAATCCATGTCTCTCTTTATCTATGATAATTAATTTGTATATAGGCTCAGGTATATAGAAACAAAAGCAAATAATGATGATTATGATAATGATTTAGGATGACTTACAGCAACGTAGATATCCCTAAGAGCAAGACCATAAAGAAGCCAGACGACCGCACTGATGGTAAGTGTCAAGGATAAGCTAAACGGCATGTACTCCACACTTTTTGTCTTTATCACCGTTCTCTGTTTTTAATATATATACAAACATTAATTAAATCAGAACATAATTTCATTTTCATTTACCATTATATATGTAACACTAGCTAGCTAGACTATACTTACGATAATGCTAAGCGGCGCAGCGAAAACGCAGACAGAGAATCCGACACAGATTCCTCCGATTATCTTTGCACGTGTGGATCCTTTTGCTAAGAATTGGCAGAGGAGGAGAATTAAACAGAATCCTCCAAAGTTCATAAGCAACAAGAGCTTCACCGTTAACATCTGCACCAAAAGTATCATTAAATATAATGAATCTCACATATATAATTGGTAAGGGCTAATCGAAGAACAACATACTCGCGCTTTCTTGGTGGCAAAGGCAACGAATATGGCGATGTATATGGTTTCGATGAAGCAACCAAAGGAGTTGATGGTGACGAGAAGGAAGACATCTTTCTTCTGAGTAGCGTAGTAGAGCCAAAGCATCGCGCTGAAGAGCGCCACCACGTAAGGAAGAGATTGAAAATCTTCTGTGGTTTTCTTCTTCCAAATCCTATAGAACGTTGGCCTGCATCCATATCGAATCATCTTGGCAATTAAATAGTGATATCTCAACTGGTTAATTTGGTTTGCTATATGATCATTATTATAGTTGTTAGTTCTAGTTATAGCGAGATAGTAACATATAACGCATGTGCTGATATATTAAGATTCTCATGTCTTAATGAAGTAAAGATGTGACTACTTACACGGGAGAGAGGAAAACAGCAAAGGAAATGATGTTTCCTGAAATATATATGATTATAATGGAAGTATAATGTTAGTAGACATACCCGCTTTACAATATGGTTATAGGTTTATGATGATATCAAATTTGATATAAAAGGAGATAAATCCATACCGAGCAAGCCGAAGGCAAAGGCCCATGTGTTCTGAGTGTTGAAGATAGCCATGTATATCGATCTTTAAGAGTCTTTTGGATAAGGAAAATTATAGGTCTTTGTTTGTATATGAAGAGAAGACGAACTCTTTGAGGTAAGAAAGATATTAGCTTTGTAAGTGTTTCTCTTAAATCAAAAGCTTATGGCACGACCTTAGCATTTGGGGACTTCAGGTATATATAGTGGAAGGTCTCAGGAAGGAATGGGGAAGATATATGTTGTGTGAATCATAATATAATTAAAATATATATATACTTAAAGTATTATTGTCTTTGTAGGTGTACTGCAAAAACAAATGTCCTTAGAAAATTATTCACAAAGCAAATCCACACCAATATAACTTTTTGATAAATAATGCATGTCGATTTCGGTTTAGGCCAACTCTTTCTTTTAAAAGCTTTATGTCTAGATTCTACCTATTTCACATATATCTATATGTGATTTGTTTTTACATGTTACAATGTTTTCTGCAGTTTGATAAAATTACAAAGCTCTTGAATAAATTACGTTTCCAAGAAAATTAGTTCACGTGAAATTGTACGTAAATATATATTGCCGTTTTCTCTTTTAGTAACTTTTTTATTCTAAATTTACGTTTCTCAGTTTTCAAATCATTTTAATTTTTTTTTGCCGTTTCTCAATCATTAACATTTTGCCCGTACATACCCCAATCAACTAAAAACAGTTAATAACACATAGATAGATGCTCTCTTTCATTTGTACTTGAATTAACATTTGTTTCATCAACGATATTCACGTTTTGTTCTTACGTTTTAAAAGGTAAAATAAACGGAAAGAGAGGTAGACGGCTTAACTAATGGAGACCTATTGGCTGTGTTTTTCTTGTCAGAGCTACTGGTCAAGATTAATACAGTATAGTTCAAATTCTCAAGTAATAATTGAATGATGAAAGCATAGAAGTACCCTTTATTTAACGGTTGGTCGATATAACAATTTGTTAAACTTCATTATATATATGATTTTATTTATAAACGCAAAATCAAGATAAGATTTTGGCAGATCATGGGTGCAAGGTTTTTTATATGGCTAGGCTCCAACATGAAGGAGAAAAAGTTGGCCTAGAATGCAAGTAAGTAGTTATGGTAGGACCTTATATATGGTTTTACTATATGATTCTGGCTCACAATTAGTGCCGGTCTTTGAGTTTTATGACTGAAAGCAAAAAAAAAAAAAAAAAAAAAAACTACTATGTGATTTGAACTTGGAACGTGACGTTCTAAACTACAATATATATTTTTTTTGAAAATGAAAACTACAATATATATACTATAAGATCAATTTTAGTAAAAATAACTGAAAATAGTTTACAATGATGGAAGTTGGAAGCATATGCTTCTACAGCTTCCTTCCAAGGTCGGGGATCAGTATAGACTAGACTGTTATATATGGTTAGTTGAACGTAACGATCAGGTTAATCGTAGTAACTCATTATGCTTTCAAATGTTTAATTGAAGAGGTCATTCTGTTAGGGTGGTTGTCTTTTCTAGTAAAATATTTCTTTTAAACTAATTTATTCTAGTACAAATTATAAATGAAAGACAATTATTCAAATGAGTTATTTCAATTATGTACATAATGACGAGGGTGTTCATAATTTTGAAAAATCCATCCGTATTTGAGCAATAGGCTAATAATATCTCTTTCTTAACACTGCAAGAAGATGCTTAGTTAGGTATGTGGTTGAAAATGACTACGGCATCAAAATAAAACTAAATACTATTTCACATATATAATTTATCAGGAAAATAATAAAGGGTATCATGATTTATTGGAACAACCGTAAGTTTCAGATACAAAAAATTTCCAATAAAATAATTCCAGACACATAACTTTTAACAATTTTTTTTTTTTACAAATTAATCTCTCATACTAGAATATATATATGTATGTCATAACACCCACACAAAACAAAAATATACGCCATTGTATGTATAGACAAGTATGACTGCAGCGAGGAAGCTATTACTTTTGGACATCAGAAATAAGGTGCATTCAGGATATGAAATTAATTTGGGAGGACCTTTGGATCCTTTCGTTGTCAGCTCGACCGGGCTCGGGTCCGGGTTCCAACTGTGAACCCAAAGATGATCGTAAGTAGTCTTATCAATCTAGCTACAAAAGAATGGAATGTTCGTTTACTGGAACAATATATAGCTCAAGAAGATATTCCGCTGATACTGAGTTTGGCCATAAGCCCTATCCATCGACGTGATACATTTTGCTGGAGCTACACAAAGAATGGACATTATACTGTTAAATCGGGGTATTGGGTTACTACAAACTTGATGAGGGATGAGGAGGATTTAGAAGTTTTACAACCCAGCATTACAAAACTCCAAGCCTTTGCTTGGAAGGTAAAAGCGCCACAAAAGATTTACCATCTTATATGGCATTTAATATCAGGACATGTAGCGGTAACAAAGAATCTGGTACGCCGCAACATGCCATGTGACAATTATTGTCCAAGATGTGGAGCACCAGAAGAGACCGTTACTCATGCTATCTTTGAGTGTCCACCGGCCTTACAAGCATGGGAGTTATCATCAATGCCATCGAGCCCTGAAATCTTCCCAGTACCAAGTATTTACGCTAATATGGACTATCTCTTTTGGAGAAAGAATGGTATTCTGGAGCCAGAAAATGATAGAAATCCTTATCCTTGGATAATTTGGTACATATGGAAAGCTAGAAATGATAAGTTGTTTAGAGGCATAAATAGAGATCCACTGGAACTAGTCATGTATGCAGAGAGTAGTGCCAAGCTTGGTACAACGCAAGAGACACTGAACCGCGGTTCTGCCACAGGTACAGACTAATGAAGGAACACAAGCCTTAAGCTTGGGTGCTATTTGTATGGTGGATTGTTCATGGACCTCTACAGCTCAATTCAGTGGAATGGGATGGGTTTGGAAGGATACAATGGGGAAGATACAATTCATGGGATCAAGGAACTTGCAGAGGAGGGAGACAGCGTTACACTCGGAACTGGAAGCGCTACAGTGGGCAATGGAGAGCATGATACAACACTCGTCCTGCCAGAGGTTTGGGACGGACTGTAAGGACCTGATTGCGATGCTAGAACAGCCACAAGATTGGCCTAACTTCTCAACATAGCTGGAAATCATTCAAACTCTTCAGTTGTGTTTTTCGGAATTCAAGATCAGCTATTTCCCAAGGATGCAGAATGAGATTGCGGATTCGCTAGCTAAGAATGCACGTTTTTTTCATAGACCTTTATGTTTTATTGGTTGTTCTATTCCGGTATGGCTCCCCAGGCCACCTCAAGTTTGAGTAATAGAATAGCCGTTTGTTGTCAAAAAAAAAAACAAAAATATACGCTTGAGAGGGTTTACTGGTAGATAAATTTAGAGAAACCGTAAAATTTAGAAAATCTATTGTTATTGGTTTATGTATTTCTAAAATCCTAGCAAAATATATTGTCATTGGTTTGAAGATTCTCTAACTCTATTTAAAAAAATTGTTATTGAAAAAATTTACTTATCATTTATTTTACAATTCTATTAAATTCTATAGTTATTGGAAAAAATAAATTCTTTATATTTTTACTCCTTCGAGAATACCAAGTATAATACAAAAACACACACATACAAACACAAGTATTTCATTTTGTTTGTAGTTCCTGAGAACATATCTTACACGAACAACTTCAGTTCCTTCTGGCAATTTTATTGGTATTCTTATCATTCTTTTTTCTTAGAACAATATTCTTATCATTCTAACATCAGCATCTAAGAACTGTTAACAAAAAAAACATATCATCATTGACATTTGTACTCGAAGAACAAGAGTATAAGTTGATAACAAACAATAACATGAATTATTTTAATAAGAAACATTTCTTAACAGATGAAACAGTTTATGAACTAGAGTTTTATGACGAAGTATTATTGTTACAAACTTAACTTCATCCGAATCAATTTTATATGTATGTATATACTTACTACGATTTTCCTGTTCCATTTAGCACAAAGCGAGCATACTTTAAAAATAAGACTTGGCTAATATAATACAAAATGTGATATAAGCAATATGTATCAATTATGTGAAGATATATATGCTTTACAAATTACGTCAATTATTTTAAATGAAATTTCTAGAAAAACTTGTATATATTGTCTTAGAAGGAAATATTTTTTGAAAAATATATATATGGGAGTTCATAAATGTCAATAACAATCAATGAAAATTTATACACAATATTTGATAAAAGTTCATAAGATACATGTTAAATCTACTTAACTTCTTAAAATCACTCAACTTTTAAAATCATCAAATTCCACACAAATTCTCCTCCCTAGACCATGATTAATGGGAATGGGAGTTCTTAGAGATAGAATTCTTAGCGTAATTTAAGAACCGGTTCTTAACTTTGACAAAGAAAAAAGTTAAGAAATGGTTCTTAAATAAGTTATTTAAGAACCGGTTCTTAATATTTTTCTTTGTTAAAGTTAAAAACCGGTTCTTAAATTATGCTAAAAATTTCATTTCTAAGAACCCTTATTGATCATGCTCTTAGTACTAAGGAAATGATAAAAATACACGTGTTGTAAATTTGTAATCAACTTGTTACGTACGTAGACTAGCTAGAGAATTCTTATGGCAGAAGAAAATCATGCAGATAAAATAAATAAATAGAAAATGAAAAAAAAAATGAAGAGGTGAGCAAACAAGAAAGCAAAGCAGAAAGACGAACTGAAATGTGGTTCTTCTAATGTACCAAGTTGCTCTCACTCTTTTATGTCCAATCATCTTCTCTCTATGTTCTTTTGCTTTTTCTTTTCTTTTATTTTCTGTTTACTTCGTCTATCTTCCATTTTACAAAGAGCAACTTGCGTTCAGGAAGATTGATATATACATGTATACAACATGATAGTTCTGTAACTAAATATCCTCTATAAGTTGTAAACTTAATTTTTATGCTTGTTATTATGTTTAAACGCGCATTCCTGACAAAAGGCCTACAAGAAAACTTTCATATCTTATTTCAGTTTGCGATCTTACATAAGATACTGAATCTATACTCTGGTGGAATATCTGTTTCCAAATAGTAATCAGGATCGGATTTATATTTGTAGATACTAAACTAACATAAATAGATAAATAGAGTGATTTAACTAAATAAAAATCCTATGTATAGTCAATGTAATGAGAATGATTCAAACCATGTTTTTCTATAATTAGAAATGCACAGTAATAAAACAATGAACCAACTAATATTATATTTACTGCCGTACGTGCCATTAAGAAAACGACACTATGTTCAATGCTTTTGGTGACTAAATTTTGCAGTTGTAACTTGCAATGTCAGTTGTGTCCTCTCTAGTACAGAGTCATTACTGGAACATGTTAACAAATGCTACGCTACTACGTGTCTTTATCTTAGCCTAAACTTTTTATTTATCACTAGTGCTATGTATTTAATTGAAGATTTTTCAGTTGCCTCTGCACGAGTTTATGATTAATTTTTCCTTCAAAGTCCAGCACCGTTGAAGATTTTTCCAGTTGCCTCGGCAAGAGTTTTTTAATAGCCATATCTTTCTCTTTTTGATGTAAAGTTTTTATCTGACCAATAAACGCAAAAGAGAAAGGAGGTGCGCAGGAGAAATCCCTATCGAGTGATACAATTACGTCATTGGGTAATTGAATCCTTTATATTCCAAACTTTTTGGTAAATCATTCATGGCTAACCGTGTCCATCGTGAGTCGTGACGTGGGATTATGTTTCATGCAAATATTTAAATATTTATAAGATACGAGAAAACAAAAACTAAATGAAATATGCATGAAGATAACGAGCACGTCGATCGGCTTTATCTAGAGGCCCCTGTATAAAAGAGAAAGATGTAAAGATAGATCCGAGAGGATGTGTTTCAAAAAAAAAAAAAATCAAGAGGATATGATATGACTGGCCGAATTTGTTATTGCCACTAGATAAATATCACATCTTTAATAAGTAGCTTAATTTTTTTTACCAAATTAAAGAACTTAATTTTTTAAGATAAAAATTAATAACCTAAATTTCACGTCTATGCATTTCAATCCCTTTTTAATGTTGAATTGTAAGATCTTTATTTTTATTATATAAATTTGAACATGTAATTTCCTTGTTTTAATTATACTGTAGTATGTATAGTTAGCAAGATGATCCTGCAAACTGTTATTTTATCCCACTTTTTCTCTTCGAGACAACTTTCTAAATCAAATGGTGCTTTGAGAAGAGGTGATGGAGTAGATCATTATCTATGAAAAATGAATTTTAGTAACAACCCTTGGGAGTTGGGCTAATCATTCATTATATATGCCAAACATAATAATCGAGTGAGGATCATTTGTGTTGTGTTATTTTTAGGATACTACCGTGGTGCATGGTGCAAATTATAACTCTTTATGTTGTCTAAAGCTGAAGCAAATCGACCAATTTTCCCAGCTAAATCAAACTAATTTGGAATTTGCACCACATAATATATTTTTCAAGGAGTTAATTATTACATTTTAAAAGAAGGAAATGTACAAATATTAAATAAACAGAGAGATAAGGTTTACGTACCAATTTTTTTTTCTTTTCTGTAGAATAATATCTCTAATTATTGAAGGCTTTATTGGACAATATATGAGTGATGATTCCACTCCCATGTAAAAGAAGAACGGGATAATATCAATCTTTTGTGTTTTTCCTCTTTTTCCTTTCACTTTTCTCTATAAATGATTTATTTCTCTTTTTTTGTAACACACTAAGAACAATAATGTGTCTTCCCCAAAATCTGCTAGAGAACACTTGGCAACTTGTTTAGTTGTATTATGATTGGGAGAGTGCGTATTATATATCCCATTATCATATTGTCTATGAAAAAATCAATTATATTCGAGAATACGAATTAGAAATGAAGATTATCTCCATCCACTATTAGGCAAAACGTTTGAATAAAGGTTCCTTCATTTGGCTTTAGTACAATTGGCCGGTAGCTTTGGTGAACCAAAACTTAGTGTTTTATGTTTTTCAGATATTTAAATATTTTAGTATGTTTTTGTTGGTCAAATTTTTTAAAAAGTTTACACTCAGATTTATAAAATTATAACCTAATATCTATATACATCTCAAATACTTATTTATATTTTTAAATAATGCAATCGATTTTGGGACAGTAGCCTAAAATTGAAGTATCTAGAGAATTTTTGGATTAAGTGTTGATCAGAAAAAAAAAAGGGGTTAGATTAAGTTAAATAACACAACAGATAATATTATTTTAAAATTAAAGACATCTGGTTCTATGGTGTAGTGGTTAGCACTCTGGACTTTGAATCCAGCGACCCGAGTTCGACTCTCGGTAGGACCTTTATTTTTAAAGCTTCAACAGTAACTATTGCATTTGGGCCATTTTGTTACTTTTCCAGTCATTTGGGCCTTTTTGTTATTATTCCAGTAGGACCTCTTTTTCTTGCTTCAAGAAATATGTATTGAATTTAGGCATTTGTGTTATTATTCCAGTAGGACCTCTTTGTTTATCTTAAATCTGTTGTTCCGCTGCTTTATACAAGAGGGAGGGGGTTGATAAAGGATAATGAGTGATTCTTTGAACCATAATTCCATTGTCAATGGTGGTGCTCGAGGTTAGTCACCATCTGTGTTCCCAGCTGTAGAGTTTTAAAAATAAATTAACAAACTATATAATACATGTCTAAAAATTAACATATCTTAGAGTTTTATATATAGAATAATAAATTATCTAAAATGAATAAGCATAAAAATATTGGTAAAAATAAATCCAGTTTTGAAAGATGGGTCAGAATTTAGCATAAATTAAATACAAAATATTTTTAAAATATATTTTCTCATGAATATATTAATTTTCTTAATAACTAAATGCAAATACAATAAGATAAATATATAATAAGAAGTGGTAAATACATACGGTTTAAACAATTAATTAATTATAACATGTAAATTATAAAATTTATTGTATTTGAAATAGTTATATAAATATTTAAGTATATGATTAACATTAAAAATATATACCACTTATGTTCTAAAAAAATAATTTATGTATAAAAAAGTGAAAACAAACACCCGTGCGGTTGCACGGGTCAAAATCTAGTTTGTGTTATTATTCCAGTAGGACCTCTTTGTTTATCTTAAATCTGTTGTTCCGCTGCTTTATACAAGAGGGAGGGGGTTGATAAAGGATAATGAGTGATTCTTTGAACCATAATTCCATTGTCAATGGTGGTGCTCGAGGTTAGTCACCATCTGTGTTCCCAGCTGTAGAGGTTCTTTCCAAATGATTAGTTTAGCTTACATTATTCTCTTACTTAGTTACTTTTGTTTCTTAGCAGCTTCACACTTGGAAGTTGGAACGTGTTTTGAGATAACAAATTGCAGGAGAACATTAGAGGACACATCCAGAATTACTGGTTGACAACTGAAACCATTCAGTATTGGCGACATATTTCAGGAACTCTGTTGACCAAATTATCCATTGCAAAGTCAAGTTTTCTAAGCCCAATTAGAGTTTTTGAAGTCATGAATGAAAGTGACTTTATCACTTTCTATCCTCCTTCCAGGCATATGTTTACTCAGATGAAGCTCTCAGCATTGGGAGAAATTAGTAAATCAGGAAAGGGTATTTGTGAACTCCTGGGAGTTGACACAGCTGATGATGGGAACCTTTACTATAACAAATGTTCTTACTTGTTTATATACTGATCTTCTAACTGGACATCTTCAGCGGTCTAAGCTTTGTTTTTGTAAATCAAAATTCTAACCGTTTAGCTGAATTCAAAAGAAATAAAGGTAGCAGTAACCTTCGGTCCTTCACTCAATAGTAAAAACAAACTCCGAGACTCTCTTTCTAAAAAAAAAAAAAAAAAAACTCTGAGCATGTTGATAAGCCTTCGGTCTCTATACCACATTCCATGTGATGCTTAGGTGAGTCGTACACTTCTCAATTTCAACAAAAGACCAATCAACTTATTTACGTTCAACTTTTACAAGAGCTCATCCATCCAATATTTAAAGCATCAATGTCCAGCTCATCTTTACACTGCATCCATACCAACTTATATTGATCAAGAACAACACCGATTACAATCACAAATTAGGATTTGACAAAGAGTCCCTATCTCTCCTATAGTCACAGAAGACTATATCCCTCACATATCTCTCACAAGACTCAATCTCTAAGAATACTCCTCTGTTCTATCTATAGTACTCTCACGGTCTCACCTCCACAATTCTATTATCCTCTTAATGACTTGATTCTTGTTAATTTCATTAGCAGCTTGTAATACAGCGAGTCTACATCTATGTATAGTTTATCTTACCGAAAAATGTTAAAAGAGCTTTTATTTCTCCAAAACAAAAACTCTTTGCATGTTAGAAATTTCATAATTGTTATGGTCAATATCTAAACCATAAGACACCAACAAAAAGAAGGTCAAATACAATCACCAATAAGCAAAACCTGCTTCTTCTTCTTCCTTTTCATCCTCTAATACTACAACTACAAACACTACTGAAAGAAAAAGAAAAAAGAGCTTCAGACATTGCAATGGCTGTCACAAAAACAAAAGACTTTCAAGAAAACTCTCTCCCAAGCTTCTGAATAGCACAAAACATCTTCCTTCTCGACCCAACGACATTGATCCCCATGTCCTTGAGATCCTCCAACGTCAACAAAGGCAACACCTCTTCATCAACCTCATGCATCTCAAACATTGGCCAATACCTCCCTAACCCCAACCCCCGCAGCCAAATCTTCACTCCCGACATCATCTCGTACCTTGTCCTACTCTCAAACCCTTGTCTCTCCTTCCTCCGATTCTCCTCCTCCTCCTCCTCCTCCTCCGGACTCCCCGAATCCTCTCTGCTGAAATCGCGAAACCCTTCCTCCAACTCTTCTTCATCTTCTTTCGCCGCCCAACTCGACCTGACTCCTCGCTTCTCTCCGCTCGAAGTTTTGACCCACTTGTTGACCCGCAAAGCCCCGATGGGAATCGGATCTTCGTCTAGGGCGTACCCGGAGCTCAGGTTCGTTAGGGTTCGAGTCCTCGACGGAGGCTTCCCGCTCTGATTCGGCTCCTTTCCGTTGCTCCATCTCGAACGCTGCCGCACGTGCGAATCGTGCGGCACTTGCTGGTACTGGTCGCCGCCGCCGATGTCTCCCAACCGAACGCTCGGTCTTCTCAGTCGTTTCGATCCGGCGGATGTTTCCGGAGCTTCGGCTGAGGTGATGAAGCCTAAACCGCCGTTAGTCTGGTGACCTTCCACTAAGCGCTGCAACTCGGCCATGGCTCAGCGAGAGAGAGAGAGAATTGAAGTTTTGTCTTGTCAGTTTCTCACTGTGGAACCATGCCCTTCCACTAACATGCGCCAATTTTGGAGATTGGCGAAGATGACGAGAAGAGGATTTTGTTACTCTTTTTTATTTTTATTAGGGTTTATGTGGAGAAAATTAGATGTGAAAAAGAAAGAGAATCGTCACTCGGAAAAGAAACGACGAAGTGAGTGAGTGAGAGATAGAGAGATGAAAAAATGTGTTCAATAGTGGACACGTGTTTGGGAAGATACTGTTTTGTACTAATGGTTTACTGTCCTACTTCTTATACAGCCCACTCAAAGCGTACATTTATCTTCAATAATCATTGCTTATAATGACATAAATAAGATTTATTGGCACCTTAGATTTTTTTTCTACAATCAACTTTCTTGTTTTTCTCGGGGTTAATTGTGAATATCCCATTTAATTTTTTTTTTAGCATATCACACTTTTGATGCAAAGGTATAGTGTATCACAACTTAATTTATTTCTGATAAAAGGACTATTCCAAGTATATTCTATTTCTACTTTATCATCAATTATTAATAACTTTAATTTTGTCATATTTACTAATTTTACATAACTATTTTTTTAACAATAATCCAACATAATTAATATTTAATATAAATTAAACATTCCCACATTATAAATTTATTACATAACATGAATAAACAAACACAAAACATCATAATTTTTGAAAATCACTATATATATAGTTTTTCAATACTTGATTAACAAAAGTGTTTATAATTTAGATATGAGTTTATTTATTTTTGATTCTTTTTCTAAAAATGAATATTCATATGCTCTTCGATATAAACATCACGTTATATGAAAATAATAGTCAAAACTTTTAATTGGATAATATTAACATTATAATTTATTTTGGGAAAAAAATAAGAAAAACGATTAAGTACCAGTTTACGTTTTACAAAGTTCATCTTAAAAAATTAAGACCTGAACATCATTTCTCCAAATTTAAAGCAACAATGTTCATTACTTCATCTATACTGTTATTTGTGAAGTAAATTTTCGGAACGAAGCTCTCACGTTAAAAGTTAGCACGATTAATATCGTTTATACGCTTAATGAATAAATTAAATAAATTAGATAAAATAAAAAATGAATTTAATGTTTATTTGATTAGATGAGTGCTTACAATTAATAAAATAAAAATTATCAATAATTTAAAAATATATTTAAAATAAAAAGATAATTCATATATATATTGTGTTGTTATCTTAAAAAAACAGAAAATACATAATTAAATATTAAGTAAAATTAGTAATTCTATATAATTGAAAGAGAATATCAAGTGATCTCTAAGATTTATATATTATTTATTAATAATGAATATAGTGTACAAAGGAATTTTAAAATGGAAAATTGCTGCAAATAGCACATTCATAGTACCACTTTTCATGTTTACAATAACCACTTTTACCATAACTATTAATGAAAGGTAAAAGACAATTATACCCTTAGGGTTTAGAGTTGAGGGGTGAGGTAGGGTTTTTGGAATGTGAAATTTAAGATTCTAATAAATATATAAATAAATACTTAAAAATATATAAAAAATAGTTTCAAACATAATTTTCGTAATTTGAAAAGTAATTTGAAAAAAAAAAATTGGAAAAAAGTTACAATTTTTTTTTTAAGTTCGAATTTGAAAAAGTATAATTCGAAAACATAAAAAAATTTTTACTTTTTTTTTAATTTTTATTTTGTTTTTTTAATTAAATAATAATTTATTATATATAAATAACAAGGGCATAAGAGTCTTTTGCCACATAATGAAAAGTGTATTTTTGAAAATGTCTCTTTAGTGGTGGTAAAAATGAAAAGTGGTACCATAAAAGTGGTAAACATGTAATTTCCTCACCTCTAAGATTTTTATATTATTTATTAATAATGAATATAGTGTACAAATGAATTTTAAAAATTTGTAATACATACAAAATTTCAATGAAAACATAAATAATAATTTAAAATTATAATTATAATTCTTTAATTAATAATACATGTATTAATAAGTAATTATAAAATCTCTATGCCCGTACATACGGGCGAAACACCTAGTTTAGAATAGAAACTAAAGTAGGATGAGCAAAACTTAGTTCAAACTGAAGCAAAAAATAAAAAAGAAAAAAATAATAAAGTTGGAGATGGTCTTAGTCAATACAAGTATATATGCATTATAATTTATCATCTAAAATACTTATAATGTCAAAATATCAAAAATTAGATAGCTATACTTTTAATTAATAAAATAAAAGGAAATTTTCTCAAAGATATTTTTAAGTTTTTATCACAAAAATAGACTTCAAAAACTAAAATGACAAAATAACACTTTTTATTTTGAATTTTTTATTTTAAAAATTTTAATTTTTTTTTTTGTTTTTCTAAATTTGAAATCATATTTCCAAAACTCCATTTTTCAACTCTAAACTCTAATGTCTAGATTAATTAACCTTAGGAGTATAAATGTATATTTACTTCTTTTGATAAAACATTCTATTTTTGTCATTTTTATTTTAAGGTTTATATTTGTGATTTTTTTTTGGTCTATGGAATTTCTCTAAAATAAATATTAAAATTTAGGTAATATTCATATTATTTGATCATACGATGAATCAAATATATTTAGGCTTGCATGGGCTTTTTTTTTGGGAAATTGCATTCACTATACACAACAAAAACCAAAATTCATTAACTAACTAAAAACACCCCCTCTCTCCTACTTTCTCTTCCTATCTCTTTCTACTCTCTCTCTAAAAATCTAATTTCCCTTATTTTTTTGGTTATTTAGCAAATAAGCCCTATTTTTTTGGGGCAGATAGCTTGTATGGGCTCACTTGATCTTATAAATATAGGTTAATCGGACACCGCGCAGTTACCTCTCTAAATTTCCAAACGGCAAAAGGTTTTCATGAGACACCAAAGTAGGGGTGGGCGTTCGGGTACCCGTTCGGATTCGGATCGGGTATTTCAGATTTTTGGGTATTTCAGTATAGAGGTGTAGAACCCGTTCGGGTATTTCTGTACTTCGGGTCGGGTTCGGATATTTTTAGTTCGGATTCGATTATTTCGGATCGGGTTCGGATATTTTTTTTAAAAAAATTAAAATTTCTATTTCTCAAATTTCTTGTATTTAAAAATATAACTTTCAGTTAACTAATTTTTTATTTTTAATAGATTGAATGATTAATAGATTTGGACATAACATTTTAAAACTAAAAAGACATTAATTTAGTTGTTTTTAAAAAAAAAATTGGATGTAACTTTTTGTTAATTTTTGAAATAAAAAACTTGACATGCATTTTAAGTGAGTAGCAAATTAGATTTTCCGTAATTGTATGTATATCATATGAACTTAAAGTATGTGTAGTATCAATATAAATATTTTATATAAAATAGGAGATGTAAACTAGAAATATAAGGTTAATTATACATATGTTCGATTATCTTGGGATATCCATTCGGGTTCGGATATCCAATCTCTCCTTATTCAATACTCGTTCGGGTATTTTGCTACTTCGGTTCGGGGTTTTCGGATCGGGTTCGGATACCACTTTGGATATCGGGTAAAGTGCCTACCCCTACACCAAAGATCTTGCAAACGGCAAGATGTTCTAAATAGTAACGTAAAAGCGGCAAGACTATCAAATGGCGATTGGGGCGCGGGGCGCGTGGCGCGTGGTTATCTCCCCTAAAACCTCTTCCGTCCTCATCCTCCGAGAGCAAGAACCCTAGCTTCTCTGCTCAAAGCTTAAAACTTCATGATGACATGTTGAATCATTTCAATTTCAATGGCGATTTCCAGTGTGGGTTTCGCTTGTAGATCCTATTTACCTGTTCGTAATCGTACGCTCCAGCATCACTGCTTAAGAAAGGTGACTCTTTTAGCTAAATATACTTCTCTATTCGATTCTGCTATATGTTTTATTTCTTCTTAATTGGTTGTTTCGTTCTCAGATTCGGTTCAACGCTGTTGCTGCTGCTGCTGCTGCAAATGAGACAGTGGAGGAGCCAGATGGTTTCGCCAAGGTCGGTGATCGTCAACACAAAGTTGCTGATGCAACAAGTAAGTTACTTCCATGACTGAGTCATTAGTTTCATAGTGTCCCACATATGTATATACTTCTTGAACTATTGCTACTCTGTTTGTGTGAAGTCAGTCTGAATGTTTTGTTAATTCAAACTGAGTTCTGTCTGCTCAACTATTTCGATTGATTTTGGCAAATGAAGGGGATCGTGAGTAAGCAGGTGAACTCGAAAGACCTTGGTATAAGCAGTTCGATGATTGATAAGCCCACAAGACAAGTGCTCAATGGCCTTAAGAGTAAAGGTTATGTCTTTAGCTTGCCTTAGTCCTAACGTATCTCCAAGATTCAGAATTTCATTCAACTACATCTCGTAATTGGGTTTGATAAATTTTCCTCTTCTTATTTTGTACAATCTGTAGGACATGACGTTTACCTTGTGGGAGGATGTGTAAGGGATCTTATTCTGGAGCGGACACCACGAGACTTCGATATCCTCACTTCTGCAGAACTTAGAGAGGTTGCTCCTTTTTCCTCTCTTAGTGTCTCTACACCATCAACTCAAGCTTATTTCATTTTTGTTTGCTTTTGGTATCAATCGTGTGCAGGTCGTTCGGACCTTCTCAAGATGTGAAATTGTTGGAAGAAGGTTTCCTATATGTCACGTACACGTTGGTGATGATGATATAGTTGAGGTTTGTTTTCTGTTTTTAACTTTTCAGTACAATAACTCTCTTTGTTATTTTTATTTATTTCTCTCTCTTTTGTTTGAGTAGGTTTCGAGTTTTAGTACCTCCGCACAGAATAATTCTTCGAGAAACATGAGAAATGAGCTCAGAGAATCCAGTGTCTCAGATGGTGACGAGGATTGTATCCGTTTGAATAACTGTTTGCAGCGTGATTTCACCATTAATGGGTATCTTGTTTGTACTTGAGTGATTTTGCAAAGTCTTCTACGTCTTACTTCCTCACGTCTCTTTGTGTGTTCAGGTTGATGTTTGATCCATATGCCAAAGTCGTGTATGACTATCTGGGAGGAATCGAAGATATTAGAAAAGCTAAAGTGTGAATGTATCCTACTTTGAATTTTCCTTTCAAAATTTATTTCAAACAAAACATTTTGCATAAACATTTATTCTCAATGTGGTTCTACAATCACAGGTTCGAACAGTGATTCACGCTGGCACATCATTTCAACAAGACTGTGGTAAGTTTTTATTTTTTGAAGAAAACAAGTGTATTCTATGTAGTGGGCTAGTGAGTAACTGATTATCATGCTCATCGTTTGTGATGTTTACAGCTCGGATTCTTCGTGCGGTAAGAGTTGCTGCTCGTTTAGGTTTCAGAATTTCAAAGGAAACAGCTCATTTTATCAAGCACCTTTCTTTCCTGGTACAAAGACTTGACAAGGTAATGCTTACATTAGTGCTGCATCTATCCTCGTGTTTGGTAGCCTATATCGTGTTCGTGAATGATTCTGCCTTGAACGTTTAGGGAAGGATATTGATGGAGATGAATTACATGTTAGCTTATGGATCAGCGGAAGCTTCTTTGAGATTGCTGTGGAAATTTGGGATATTAGAAATCATTCTACCAATTCAGGTAAGTTTCAATCAGGGTCATTATTGTTAAAATGTTTTATTATCTAACATTTGATTTCACAGGCAGCATATCTTGCGCGGAGTGGTTTCAAGAGACGTGACAAGAGGACTAACATGCTTCTGGTTAGAAAGAAAGCTCTCTCTTAGATTTAGATGTGTTTGTCTCTCAGTTTTTTGACTGAAAATGAATATTCTATCACGCAGTCTCTCTTTGCTAATTTGGATAAGTTGTTAGCGCCTGATAGACCTTGTCACAGCAGCTTATGGTAAGATGATTCATATCTTATCTTATTCGTCGTACTTTCTTTTTCTTTTTGGTCTTATGGTTTATTATAACATCTGGGAATTTAACAGGATAGCAATCTTGGCGTTTCACAAAGCACTCTCTGATCAACCTCGGAGTCCTTTAGTGGTAGCTGCGTTTAGCCTTGCTGTTCACAACGGCGGAGATATTCTAGAAGCTGCAAAAATCACGAAGAAGATCACTAGGCCACACGATAGCAGCTTCTTCGAGCTAGTACAAGACCCCGAGAAGAAGGAGAATATCGAGTTTCAAACACTACTAGACGAGGTCATGGATCTTGATGCATCTGTCAAAGACGCTTTAAACCAGATGACTGATGGGTATTATATTTCCAAAGCCATGGCAGCTTACCCTCAAGCACCGTTTTCAGATATGGTAATAGAAGCCCTTGAAAGAAAAATCTTTAGAACAAAGGTGGTGAAGTTGATGTCTTGTGATGTGTTGATGTTGTTTTTTTTCAGGTGTTTATTCCGTTGCAGTTGTACCTTAGAGCAGGGAGAATCTTCGAGTGTGTGAAAGAAGAGAGGCGAATGGGAGTTGTTGATGCAAAGCAAGGAAGCAAGATTGAGTATGCTGCGTTGTATTCAGGGGATGTTACGGAAACTAGGCATGTGTTTGCGAGGGTTGTGTTCGACACTGTGTTTCCGTTGAACCTATCTCAAGAGTCGTAAACAAAAGCTCTGCGTAGAGTTCGTTTGGTTTCTTTGGAGTTTAATTGGTCAAATGACATATCTACCCCTATGAATTGGAAGAAAAAAAGATTTTGTAGTAAAGAGTTGACGAAAAAAAAAAATGCAGATTGATAATTTTAATGTTAATTGTTTTTTTTTTTATATACTAAGTGGATGCCCACAATTTTGCGGTTTTGAATGTTTTGTAATAATATATTTATTATAGTTTGTCAAATTAAAATATTTTTTCATCATCAAAAATTATATATGTGTTTACTGTTAAATATTTTTAAAGAATAATTATTTTAGAAAAAGATGATTATGACTATTTTAAATATCTGTTGATATTTTGTATTGAATTTTTTAACTAAAATTAGTTATATATAATATTCATAATTCAGTTTTTCATAAAAATAAGTTTTGAAGGTACGTAGTTTTGAAACATTTGATTTTCAAATAATTTATAGCTAAAGTCATATATCTTTATTAAGATTAAAAGATAAAACAAAATGATTGTTACACATTCTCTGTATATTCATATTCAAATACATAGGAATATAAAACTATTATATCAATTATATAAATTACTTTTGAAATATATTATATAGTTTATAAATACTTGAGTAATAAAATGATTTTATGAGCATTACATATATTTTATAAAAATCACATATTTAATTACCATAAATTATATTATGAAATATATTTATATCATTTGGATACTGATAAAAATTGGTTCTAGAAGTGATTTTTTACTCATAAAATAAATAAAATAGAAAATATATTAACGAATCAAATTATAATAGTTTTTCTAAAACTCAAAGACACCTAAGAAAAAATTAATTAAGTGAGTTCTCATTTAATATGAAATATATTTTATAAATTAATATATAAGCTTCTATAAATGACTTAGAACCTCTTATAATAATTTAAAACATCTGATAGGCCAATATAAACAATTTTAAAATTTTATTTATAATTTAATAAATGATTTATAAAGCATGCATGGAATTTATTAGACATTAATAGTTATTATGATACTTTATATACACATATAAGGCTTTCTATACGAATATAAAATCATTATATCAATTCAAATTTTTTTTCTTATTTTATGTAATTTATAAATATATAAAAAATTTGATCACATTATTACTCTTTCATAATTTCAACAATTAGTTACCATAAATAATTATTTCTAAAATTATGTAGATTATTTGAAAAGTGGTAATTGAATTATCCTTTTCTTTTAGATATAATTATAATAAATAAAATTAAAAATCATCGGCTAATCAAATTATAACAATTTGAAGAGTTCATTTATGATCGACACGTAATAAAAAATCACTTATGTGACTTCTCAATCAATATATAGTAGGTTTATATTTTTATAAATAATTTATAACATTTTATAAATTATTTTAAAATTCTGATAAACTTATTCTTTAAACAACGATAAATAATTTAAAAATAATATTAATAAACATGTTTGGATTTTGTAATATTTAAAATAGTTATTATATAATTATATTCGAATACAATTCATCAAGTAGAGTATAAAACTATTATAATTATCTTATATATTTTTATTCATTATATTTTATAGTTTATAAATATTAAAAGTAATAAAAAATATTATTAATCTTTCTATAATTTCGAGAATTAGTTTCCATAAATTGTTATTTGTAATATTCTTTAGATTATATGGCAAGTGATGTTAAATAATTTTAGACTTACCTTAAATTTTTAGATCTAAATTAAAAAAATAAAAATTAAGAACAATTGACTAATCCAATTATAATGATTTCTTGAAACTTCACATATGAACGATACGTCATCAGAAATCACTAAAGTGACTTCTCATTTAATATATAGGGGGATTTTGTTAAAAGGATATCATTTAATATAATGTAATTGTTACGGATATGTCTTGATGGTTAGTTCAATTTGTGTGACTCGATAGTTGATAAGCAATGCCATATGTATGACTATAAATTGAAAAGAAGTTATGACATATTTATTTATTTTTACCAATAATATCATGTCATTAAAGGTGATTTATCCTTAACATCACTTGTACTATGTAGTTCCAAAAGACACATATTTTTTCGTCAATTTGCGTAAAAAGACAAATACATTTCCAAAAGAAATAGATTTTGTTTGCCCAACTAAGGAATCGTTATTATTATACACTTTATTTGTCAACGATTTAGAGTATTCTTGCATTGACTTGTCATTGAATTTAATGAAAGAAATATACTATATAATATTTTATTACGTAATTAGAATAGAATCCATAAGCAGTTGACTATTGGGTCCCATATTTTCCTCCGCTAAATCTCGCAAAAACCGCGCTCGACGCATGTGTTCTTCTTCTTCTTCTCCGCACTAAAACGCCACCGTTTTAAACAGTCTTACATCCATTTAAAAAAACTGCTCGAAACTCTGTGAAGGAGTTTGGTAATAAATCTTTAAGTGATGGATCTCAGAAGAGCAGGGAGCCGATCATCTAACAACATTGAATTAAGGTCAACGCCGGCTTCTCCCGCTCACCGTAACCATCTCGGTGGTGTTGGTGTTGGTGTTGGTGGTTACTCCCCTGCTCATCGTAACCAGAACGTTGCCACCAAAGCCGCGGCTCAACGGTTGGCCAAAGTCATGGCCTTACAGCACAAATATGATGATGATGATGACGATGACGACGACGATGATGAATTCAAATTCGCTAATCCTTCTTCTGCCATCAACGGTATCAGTAACGTACCGGCGGTTCCCTTCGCTGGCCGCAATCGTTCGCCGTCACCTGCGGTATGATAATTTCGGATCTGTGTGTTTCGTTTGATGATTATGAGATTGAGATTTAGCTTCATTTTCGTTTTTTTTTTGGTGATTGAATTAGATAAGCAGATACCTCAACGAGCAAAACACTTCGGTGCGTTCTTCGTCGACGGGAAGGTCATCAACGTTTGGTAGATCTATAGCTCCGAATGCATCTCCGGTTTGGATGTCACCTAAGGCGTCGTTGAAACCTCCACTTGATCCTCACTTTAAGGACAGAGATACCAGGTAGTAAGAAAAGATATTACTCACTTTGCTGAGTGAGGACTTGTCAAAACAGTTCCTTTCTGGAGTTTTTGTTATTTTTTTTATGTCTGACTTAAATGATTAGTCCTTACGCTACTATGATGTTGTGCTGCTTTGCTTGATTCCTTATGTTTTAAGTTTTTTTTTTTTCCAGATATTATGGTGATGTACCGTTGGTTAATTCGAGAGATAAGGGGTATCGGCGGGAAGCTTCAGCTCTTCGTGATGAAGTATGTGTTCATTCCCATTTTAAACTTTGGATTGAAGTTTTGATGTTTAAAAAAAAAAAAAATGGTAAGGTGACTTTGACTTGAGGCTGACTCTATGTTAATTGCAGGTGGAGATGCTACAAGAGGAGAATGAGAATGTATTGGACAAGGTTCCATGTCTTTTTTCACTGGATTTTTTTTATTTTATTTTAAAGTGTTAAGCTATTATCTTCTTCTTTTTTTTCATTTATAACAATTTATCTGGATTACAGCTTCACTATGCGGAAGAAAAACGCGAGGCAGCGGAAGCCAGGGCTAGGGAGCTGGAGAAACAGGTTTTTGATTTAGTTGCCATTAGCAACCTCCTCACATCTATTTCTTGACAATAGCCACTGAAAACATATGTAGTGTTTTTGATTCACCACACATATAAGCAAATGCAATGTAGTTATACTAATGCTATAATATATGATGACAAAAACATTTGAAGATGCAGACAGTTTTAGAGGCCATTTACATACATGCAAATGCAATGACTTTTCGATGTCTAGAACAAGTAGATTCCATGGAACCTTCTCTTAAATGTTTCTTTTTACTTGTTCCAAAAGGTTGCTTTTCTTGGAGAAGGAGTGTCTCTGGAGGCCAAATTGATAAGTAGGTGGGTGACCCTGTGAACTCTTTTTCTTTATATTTATCTTTCTCTACTTAAGAAGACAAGGCAGTAGTTATAAGGCTTATGATGCATTTTGTTATTTATTCAGGAAGGAAGCGGCCTTGCGCCAAAGAGAGGTTAGTGTGTAGAAGAATAAAATATCTGATGCCACAATAGACACTTTTCGTGAAGCCTAACAATTTAAACTGAATGGCTGTCCTGATGGTTCCTCCTACAGGCTGCTCTTAAAGCTGCTAACGAGAAAGAAGATGAGAAAAAAGGGGAACTTGTTTCCCTCCGTTCACAAATTCAGGTAAAGTATTACAGTATACTCTTTTTTTCATAATATATGTGCTATTCTGACCTGCATGATGAAATCTTGTCTTTTACGTTCAGATACTGAAGGATGAGGCTGTAAAAGCTGCGGAACGGCTACAAGAAGCAGAGTCAGAAGCAAATGATCTTCGTACAATGACTCAACGAACGGTTTTAACAGAAGACGAAATGGTAATGTTTTAAAAATCCCCAAAACTCTCATTACCAGTCACATACAAAGATTTTTCTGATTGTATGGAAAAACAATCTATCATCTAGGAGGAAGTAGCCTTGAAGAGATGCTGGCTTGCTCGGTATTGGGGTTTGGCAGTGCAGCATGGTAAGTGATGCATCCGTTTCTTAGTTCTCCTTGTTAACTTCCTGAACTTGACAATGTCTTCTCATGACACATTTGCCCAGCTCTCTTAAGTCATATGAGAGAGTTATTCACTGATTCATATGGATTATGTAGGCATTTGTGCTGATATAGCACCATCCAGGCACGAGAAGTGGTCAGCTCTGGCTCCTCTTCCAGTTGAGCTGGTCATATCTGCAGCACAAAGGGCCAAAGAGTTGTCTGGAGATCAAGGCTAGTCTAAATATTTTCTTTACTTTTACTAAAATGCCCCCTGATACTGTTGTTTGCTATCATCATTCAATTGCCAATCTTTTGGAAATGACCAGGTGGGAATGATCAGACCAAAACTGAAAGATTTGTAAGTGAGCTAACTGGAGAAGGCAATATCGAAAGTATGCTTTCAGTTGAGATGGGTTTGAGAGAGCTAGCATCCTTAAAGGTAATCAATCTACCCTTTTGTTTCCATAATTTATGTTTGTTCCTCCCAAGTACTAAATGATATTTTAGGTTGAGGATGCTGTTATGCTTGCAGTCTCCCAGAATAGAACACCGAGTTTTGTCCGTCAAGGTATGTATATGTATTTGCAACCTTATCATCAACTAGTACACAATGACAAAATATATAGTTTTAACGATCCATAGTGTCATTCTTCTTTCTGCTGAGGGTACTCTTTAACTTAAAGTTGTTTGTTTTCTCTCAGAATCCAAAGGGAATAGAGAACTCAAATTTGTAGAAGCATATGGTAAGCAAACGTCTCCCTAATATTTTAAGATACAATGGTCTTATGGATTGTTTAAGGTTTTATCATCCTCCTAAAAGCATTCCTGGGTTTTGATAAGAAACACTTGCTTGGTTCTTTGTCTACCTTTAGCCTAGAGCATAATATCATCATTGCATAACTCATGGACTTCGTAACATGTTATCACATTTGTCAAATGCAGAACTAAAAGAAGAGGAACAAGAAGATGTTGTCTTTAAGCAGGTACTTTCTTCACTCACGCCCATGATTCATGACAACATGTTCTCTTTTTTAGGTAGAGAGGTTCAAACACCAAGATAACTATATAAATGTATCAGAGTCATCTATGGTTTTAGTTACACTCTTTACGGATATATACGCAGGCATGGCTGTTGTACTTCTGGGCTAGAGCCAAGTTGCTCGGTGTAGAAGAAGACATCGCTGATGAACGTCTCCAGTTTTGGATCAGCTGTAGCGAAGGAGAATCTACTACCTCTCACGATGCCGTCGACGGTAATAAAAGCTTCTCCTAATTCTGATTCTTATACATATATATCACGCACTAAACGCTAAACTGGTGGTTCTATTATACAGTGGAGCGAGGTATGTTAGAGCTAAGGAAACTAGGAATAGAGCAACAACTATGGGAAGCTTGTCGCAAAGAAACCGAACACCTTCCTCCATCTTCTTCTCCTACCTCTACTCTCGCAAACCTCGACACTTAATTTTTATAGATTATCATAAAATTGTATGGGAGAAAAAAACATAACATTATTGTAACATCATCTTTTTTTCTAAAACACCAGAAGAAAGCTAAAAGTCTAACCATTTCTGAAAGTAAACACATGTTGTCGGGGAGATAACACCATCAGGTGTACAAAGCCCTATATGCGGACAAGCCCCACAAGGCACCGAAGCAAAACCTCCATCTCTCACTTCCCCACCACCAGACTTCTTCCCAGTCAGCTTATAGCAAATCTCTCCAATCCTCGTAGCAGAAAAATCAGTAAGCCCATTGCTCTTCACCTCCATGACAACATTATCCAAAACCAAGTTCTTGAGTATCTCCCTAGTCTGCTCTCTACTCAACTTATCCGCATCACTACTAGCCTTTTCGAAATACGAATAGATAACATCGAGGGTCACGACCTTGCTCTTCAACCTCTCGAGAATCCTGACGCAAATCTCCTTGAGGCCTTCGATTTTGGAGACGTCGAGGGCCCCGTCGATGTACCAGTCCCCGCCCGTGAGCTCCTTGCAAGGCTGGAACTCGACGGCGAGGAAGTGTTTGATGCCTTTGTTGTTCATGTTGGGGACTTCTTTGATGAGGTTGCTCTTCTTGAGAGAAGCGACGGCTCGAGTGACGAGGGTTGGTTGGATCTTTGTCGCTGTTCTCATCTCGTAAGTGGTCGCGCCCATGCCTTGCTTGGATCGGATCAGGCCGAGGATGTTCTTCTCGTCTTCGTTGATACCACTTGATGATGATTTCGGCTCTGGACGCTTTCGTTTGCTCATCTTCCTTAAATCACACTGAGGAAAATTAAAAACACAAACTTTTATCAGATTAATGTCTCAATTCAAGACAGGGGAATGAGAACTGTGAGACGATATGGTGAAAGATGAGATTCAATTTTACCTCGAGGTTCGTAAAGACGAAGGCTTTTAAGTGAAAGGAGCTCAGAGAACGGAGAAGACGACAGTGTTAATCTTGTAAGAGAACGAACCAAACCTAGGTTTTTGCAATAAATATAGTTCACTGATATTTTCAAATTACACACTAACTTTAGCTGAATTATGATTTTTACCTCTGATAAAAGAAGTTTAAAAATGGTGTTTTATTAAATTTGTGTTAAATTGGTAAATACAAAAAGAAAGAGTTTTAATGATAATCAAAGAAAAGATGAGGGTCTTTCTTGCAAATTTAATATTTAACACTGCACTTTAGCTGAATTATGCTATGGATTTTTACCTCTGATAAAAGAAGTACAAAAATGGTGTTTTATTACATTGGTGCTAAATTGGTGAATGTAAAAATGAAGAGCTTTAGTAATAATTAAAGAAAAGATGAGGGTCTTTCTTGCAAATTTAAATTTTAAAATATCCGATCGTCTTTCTTCCTCGGGGAAGCGCTATACCTTGCGACTTCCGGCAAAGCTGACATTTTGAAGAAAAAGACATTTTTGACAAATTAAAAAAAAAGGAAGCTTTCTTTCCAATGGCGGAAGCTGAGAAGAAGCGAGATCAAACATTTCCTCAGGTAAAAAAAATCATTACTTTACCCCCCCAAATTTAGTAATCTATCATCACCTTTTGCAACTCATCATTACACCCACATTCAATCAGATTTTGAATTCTCCTTTATTTTTCTCTGATTATTGAGATCTGATATGATGATGGTGGTGGTCTCACAGGAGAAGGACGAGGAGAAAGATCTCGACCTTGGCCACTGCGACGAGCACGAGTCTCCTCTTCCTCTCACCGTCACTTCTCGTGTAACACTTGACCACCCTCTTCTTCATTCAAATAAGCGCTTATTAACATTAGCTTTTAATTAATTAA
Organism: Brassica napus; assembly: GCF_020379485.1. Taxonomy (NCBI): domain Eukaryota; kingdom Viridiplantae; phylum Streptophyta; class Magnoliopsida; order Brassicales; family Brassicaceae; genus Brassica; species Brassica napus. The sequence goes on from NC_063439.1 coordinate 21,146,603, forward strand.
TCTCTAAGGTTGGGAGACTTTTTTTTGTTGTTGTTGCAGGTACTGTACATGTTAGGAGACATAGCAGCTGGTCCAGCTTATAGGTTTACCCAATGGTTGGACTTAGTTCGTAAACGCAGTGCTACTTACGGTTCCTCTGGCTTCCCTCACCGTCTTCACCGCATCGATGATATGGTTCCAAGGTTTAGTCTCTTTTTTTTCTTTTTTTAATCTGATTCCTTTCTATTTTTGTGCTTTTATCTAATTGGGTTAGTTAGTTTTTAATGGTTTTTGGAATCTTGTGAGAATCTTGTTAACGGTAAGTGTTAATTCAGTGCAGGAGAGAGGAATGCTGATCCAAAAAGTCCACCAAGCAAGGAGACTTCAGAGATTAGTTTGTGGGAAAGGCTTGGCAAAGCTTCTATTGTTGATATCGACTCCAGCTCTTTCTCGTGGAGCATGTTGTCTTCGCTTCACCATACTGAACATAGTAGTAGCACTGATCATTCTGAAGAGGACCAGAGTAAACCTCTCGAGGTATGTATATAGCATTAGTGTTGTCTTTTGATTCTTAGCTTCCATTTAACCAGATCTTCTTTTTCTGACACTGTTTGTTTGTTTACTGGTTTTCACTCACAGGTTACTGTGAACTCTGGGGGAGTTGTTTTCTTCGCCCTGTTCAGTCATCCCAGCGCTGAAGATGCTTCTCGGAAGGAAGAAGCAGCAGCAGTTATTAAATTTGCGTCATCGAGGATGGCCACGCAATCAGAACGTCTGGGTTATGAGTTTGCCAAGTGGCTAGGTGTGCAGATTCCGCAGGTGCTTCTTTTCTTTTTTGCTGCTTACTTCAGAAACTGTAGTATTGGTTTCGCTCATTCCACTCACTTTCGTATTTTCCGTTCAATGAGACAGGCTAGAGTAATTCATAGCTGTAATCCTGAGTGGACACTGATCAGAGAAGCAACTGAGAAGGCACAAGCTAAAGCGAATTCGGAGGGAGACGAGGTTGGTGAGGTGACTTGTTCAGAACTTCTGGAAGCCCTTGAGCTCAGTCGCTGTCTTCTCCTTATGAGGTGACACATTCATCTTTATAACTTTCTCTATTTCGACCAGCAACATCAGTTCACATCGTTTTCGTTCACAGTTTAATTAGATAGCAAACCGGACAATGTTACCAAGTTAAGACTAAGAGATTATAAATTTTGAACATACCATTTTAGTATAGTATTGTTAGGGGAAAATTTTCAAAGTTTAATGTTATTAGATAAAATAACAAATATGTAAGATAATATTATGATGTGGAATCGTTTTATTGGACAGAAGTATGGCCTAAAAACACAATAGTTGAACAGAAAATTTAATCTGAGTAATTAGTTGGTGAAAATAGTTGACCAGACATTTGTCTTTTCCTAATTGATAATATAGGCATTGACCTTATTCCACACATTCAAAAGTTCAATTTTGTTGGTATGTGATGTTTGTGTAACACCCCTCTTTCTAAGCACGCTGCAATTCTCAAATTGGTTATTGGCAGCTATGTCCATGGATGTCCACTACTAGAGAGCATGAGCAGTTTCGAAACCGAAGAAAAAGCAGAAAGAGCTGCTTCAGCGTTAGGGAGAATCTTGGTGTTAGATCTTGTGATAAGAAACGAAGACAGACTACCCTGCCGTCAGCTGAGATGGCGTGGCAACCCTGCAAACCTCTTACTAACCGACAGAATCATGTCATCAACCAAACCTCTAGAGTGCTCATTCGAAGAAGCTTTTGATTCCGCCATCAAACGGTACCATCCAAGAGACTACAGATCAATCCAAAAGGAGAGAAGAGCTTCCTCTGTTGATAGCAGATCAAGACTGAGTGTTAGCGATCACCGTTTGGTCTCGCAGTCCTCTGACTTTTCCGATATAACTGAATCTCCAAGATCTTATGACACCGAGTTCATGAGTCCAATGTCTGATACCTCCATGGCTCCTGAGTTCCACATTGTTACTATAGACTCCGGCGTTCCACGGCGTCCTCCTGCTGGCAAACGAGCAAGCGACCAAGAGATCTATCCGAGACTAGTCGAGCTGCTTATCAATAGCAGCCAGTACTCTTCGAATCTGTTGTACGAAATAACAGAAGGAGGTTTAGGCTGTCCACAGGCGAAAGACGGTGAAGAAACACCTACTGCAGTGACGCCAGTAGTACGCGAGTTTCGAAACGGTTTTCGCGCTGGTCTCAGGGACTTGCACGAGTTCCACATCTTCCTCGTCACCCTTCATCAGAAGCTAGATGGGTTGCTGCGTGCTTTTTTCAGTATGATGGACAAAACAATGTGCGCAGATTTTGATAGAGATGACTTTGCTGTTCCTGAGTCGCCATCGCAAAGTTTTGGACATGAGGTGAATCATTATCCATCTCCTTCGAAAGAACGGGTGCCTAGTGATAACAGCTTTGACCATAGTGAGTCGGATATGCACAGATCAGTAGCTCCTAGGACTCCAGGTTCTGAAAACAAGGAAGGGGGAGGAGATGCTACTTCGCCTAAGTCACGAGAAAGCTGGCATGGAAGATACAGTAGAGGTGGAGAATCTCTTAGCAGTCAGCGTTTGGCAGCAAAGCTCCGTGACTTCCATAAATTTGCAAAGGTTTGTTTATTCAGACTTTGATCACTATGTTCTAATACAGAAGACTAGGCATGCGGGGTTCGGGTAGTTCGGATAGTTTGGTTTGGGTAGTTCCGAATTCGACCAAAATCTCACCGAATTGAACCGGAAAAATTTGGTTAGGGTAGTTCGGTTTTTAAAAAAATTACCAAAACTAACCGAATTTTTTGGGTTTATTGTATTTTGGTTAAAATATTGGTTAAATTCAGGTAATTTCGGTTAGTTTGGTTAATTTGGTTCAAAATTTTAGTTAATTCTGTTAGTTTATTCGAAATTTGGTTAACAAATTTTTTTTCTGAAAACCAAACAAATCGATTACCAAACCAAAAACCGAAGTTTTTTTTATAAACTTCCTGGATTGAACCGAACTAACCAAAAATTCCGGTTCAGTTCGGTTCAAAACCACAGGTCTACGAAAGACGATTTCAGCTTCCTTCTTCATATTGATTCTTTACATGGTGCGTCCACAGATTGATGCGGAGTCTAATAAAGAACTAGACCAGTGGAATGAAACATTGCGGAATGAAGTTATGAAACTCTGCCAAGAGAACGGTTTCAACACTGGTTTCTTTGAGGGGAGTGATAATAACAGTTGCACTGATGCTTACGAGCTTAAGGTATTCTGAACTTTTTTTTCTTTTTCATTTCACTTGTTCATAAACACTCTCACATATAATAACAGGTTAGACTTGAGCACATTCTTGAGAGAATATCATTGATTACCAAAGCTGCTAATACAGAGAAACCATCAATGATACAAGATAATCTTTTCATCGGTGGAGGATTGGCTGCAAGGTCTGTATACACTCTTCAGCATTTGGGTATAACTCATATTCTATGCTTGTGTGCAAATGAAATAGGACAATCAGATACTCAGTACCCGGATCTCTTCAAGTACAAAAATTTCTCAGTAAGTAAAACCCTTCTTGATTAATATCATTAGTCACCAAAATGCATCTATAAAGTGGAGAGAGTTCTCTTCTTGTGTCTTCTGTTTGACCAGATAACTGACGATGAAGACTCAAAGATAGAAGGCATCTTTCAAGAAGCTCTTGATTTTATCAACCATGGTGAAGAAACAGGAGGAAAGATTTTAGTTCATTGCTTTGAGGGTCGGAGTAGAAGCGCAACCGTGGTGCTTGCTTACCTAATGCTTAGAAAGTAAGTTCTTGAGGACAGTTTAAAAATAGTTGTTAAAGCGATACAAGAACTGATTAATAATAACTTTATCATTCAGGAACCTGACGCTTTTAGAAGCGTGGAGCAAACTAAGAAAAGTTCATAGACGAGCTCAACCGAACGACGGTTTTGCCAGGATCTTAGTGAACATTGACAAGAAATGTCACGGGAAGGTGTCGATGGAGTGGAGACAGAGGAAACCGACGATGAAAGTGTGTCCGGTCTGTGGTAAGAACGCGGGTTTAAGCAGTAGTTCATTGAAACTGCATCTCCAGAAATCTCACAAGAAACTGTCTTCGGGAAGTGTGGACAGTGCGATGAACATGGAGATACAAAAGGCTTTGGAGGCACTTCAGCTCAGCAGTGGTCGTGGCTCAAATGTTAGCTCCAGTTCTTTTCAGTCTCTTACTGGTTAAGAGAGTTCGGTTTAGTATCTATAAGCGGTTTGTCCCGGTTAATGTCTCTAATCCGAACATCTTTCAGTTTTCCGTTTCCTGTAATGATCTTTTTCGTTTGGCATACAACTAAATAAAACCTGTTTGATTAGGACAGAATCTTTCTGTATGTAAACATTCGAACTTTGTTTATTTCTAACATTTGGATTATAACCAAAAAGCTTTTTTATATAAATGTTATGAGTGTATTATGTTCAATAATATTATCTAAATTTATCTCCCCCAAAAATTTGATCATCAACATATACTATCTAAATACCAACTCGGGTTGTTTCTTTTACGCTCTAGTATCAATCAAGAAGTAGACACAGACACACAGTACTTGATTTCTTCTAGAGATACCAAAAGACAGAAGTCACAGAACAGTAGAATGCAGTATTACAAACCAAGTCTCACAAAAAAGGGATCAACAAACAAAACATTCTGAAACATAAAAAACGAAACATAGAAACTCTCCATAACTTCAAAAAACCTATTACATTCCAGTGAATGCCTTCTTGGCAAAGGCAGATGCGCCTGCTGGGATCACCTTCAGCACATTGAACCTCACAGTCTTTGACAATGGCCTATGATAAAATCGAAAAAAAAAAAATCAGTGATAAATCTCACCTAAAAAAGCGTAAAGAAGCTCTTTTTCATTTTCCTATACCTGCATTGGCCAATGATGACATGGTCACCTTCTTTGACACGGAAGCAGGGTGAGACATGGGCAGGGATGTTGGAATGCCTCTTCTCATATCTGATCAAAATTTTAAAATAAGAATTTTTAAAAAACATTGATGATAAAAAATCTTAATCTAGACTGTGTCAGGAAGATTCACACCTTTGATACTTCTTGACGAAGTGAAGATAGTTCCGGCGAACAATGATGGTTCTCTGCATCTTGGCACTGTGGCAAGTACCAGCTAAGATACGTCCTCTCACAGAGACAGTTCCAGTGAATGGACATTTCTTGTCAATGTAATGTCCTGAAAAAAAAACAAGACACCATTACAAAACACATGTCTGAATGCAAAAAAAAAAAAAACATGTCTGAATGCTTATGATCTTTAATATTCTAGTTTCCCATCAACGATATTCAGCTCAACATTAACCAAGAAAGTCACCTAATATCAGTTATAGCCCTGATTAGTTCTAAAACATAAAAAATGGAAAGAGAGTCAAACAAACCATCAATGGCATCGCGGGGAGTCTTGAAACCCAAACCAATGTTCTTCCAGAAACGGTTTCCACCTTTACCAGGCCTCTTTCCTTTCCCTGATTTCTTCGAGCTTAAGAAAACCTTTGGCTGCTTTAGAAATGCCTTCTCCGTCTGCAACAATAGAAAGAAGATGATTAGAGATTCATCGAGTGTGCAGAAACGAAGATAAGGAAAGACATAAACGAACCTGTTCCGCCATGGCTACTGGTTGCTGCTCCTGCTCCTGCTGCTGCTGCTCTCCGCTGATGATGGATTGAGGCAAAATGAGTGTAAAAGAGATGCAGTGAAGCTCCCGACAAAACCCTAATTTTATTTGGGCCTTTTATTCATGGGCCGTCAGTAGTTTATTTGCCTTAAGCCCATCTATATTTGGGCTAGAAACTAGAGCACGTTAAATTTTGCACGTACAAATTCAAGAAAAGCCTTTCAGATAAAAGCTGTAGAAATACAAACGCACTCCAAATCAATTTATAAGCAACGTTTCCCATACATGACTTTCTATGTTGCAATATTAAACCCCAACATTAAGCAAACTACAAACGTATAAATGAAACCCTTTCTTTGGTTTGTTTTCCACATTAAATAATATATAATGAAAATAAAAACATTACAGTAACACCAGATTCAGCTTCATGTCTTCCCAATGATATTATATCACATGCATCCAAATAGCTTTTTGGGAGCAGTTCCAGTAGCACGGTACTTGGCAGCTAGTTCCTCGGCTTTGAGAACCTCTTCACCGCGTCTAGCTTCGATCATGGCTCTCTTCTCTTCTGCCTGTTTATGAATTTGAGCTATTTTGTTCTTCATTAGCTCCACATACTCTGCCTTCTTCTTCTCCAATTGTTCCTGTTGAAATTTGGGGCCAATTCAGAATTAGATCTTGATTTCGAAATAAATTATAACTAAACCATACCTCCATTTTCTTGAGCTCAGCTTCAACAGCTGCTTTCTTGTTGTTCTCCCATGACCCAATTGAAGAAAGTTTCTTCTCAGCTCTGTTTCAAACATTGTTTTCATTTCTCACAACTAAATTCAAAGACCTTAATGATAGTAACCGGTTATCCATTATATAGATAAATGTTAGACTAATAATAAATAAAAGTTGAAATAAAGTTTACTTGTTCTCCACTTTGCATTTCTCAGCCTCTTCCCATGCTTTGATAAGTGACATCCTCTTCTCTGTCTCAACTCTAGCCAGGACAGCATCTTCACTCCCCAAATATTTTAAACAAGTACAACCATTTGTCAGAGTTGTAGTAAAATAAGAGACATCGTTAATTAAACACACACGCGTCCAACCTTAAACCAACTGTCTGATTTTATTTACAACCAAAGCAAAACTACCTAAATAAGTACTTTCCGTTATTACTAAACACTGATTAATTAGGTTGCTAACATTTTAGCTTTGATTAGTGTCTTCAGATTGATTTACATACATAGCTATGATTAGGCCAAGCAGACATGTGCTAATAAACTTTTGTAATTATTATTTTTCTCTCTTTTCACGTTATATTAGTAGTAAACCATGAATCTATTTCGTTTAATTACCTCGATTAACTGAGCCTTCTTTCTTTTCTTCCCCTGCTTCTTCTGCCACACAAAAAAAGGGAGAGAATTATATATAGTCCTCACCAAATAAAATTGGGAAACTACCAATTATTAAAGAACAATAATCTTTGACTTATCATTGTCACAAAATAATAATTGACATAAATACAAAAATTCTATTTTTTGTGTTGTTATTTCCTTCTATAAGTAAAAAGTTACAAAATCTTGTCCTTAGTTTGTGAACTAAACAGAAAAACGTTTGAAACTTTGTCAGTAATAATCTCCAAGGTGACTGTGATCAGTTAATATATAGGAAACATATCTTATGGCACACGTTTTTTTTTTAATTTCTCTCAGCCAAACTAGGGTAATAATTTGTATATTATAGAAGAAAATAGTAATTACTTGCGACGATCGGAACAATAGCCTTGGAGTCCTCTAGCTTCTCCTCCACAGGCGCCGGAGATGGAAGAACTGGTGGTGGAGCCACAGGCTTCTCCTGTGGAGCAACATCCACCGCATCAACAGGTTTCTCCACCGGAGCTGGCGTTGATGGAGTTGGTTCAGACACGGTTGTAACGTTCTCCGTCACCTTGTTCTGTTCCTCTTCGGCCATGTCGTATATGACGTCAGGTATACCAACTAAAGATTACAAGAGAACAAAAAAATCTGAAGAGAATCAAGAATGATCCAGAAGTCTGGCTATTTAAGAGAGAGAATGAGAGGAGAGAGAAGAAACTGAGCTGGAATTGTTTGGTAGTGATGTTCTGTTCCTCGTTGTCATAAAATGACTCGCCTTCTTTCTTATTTTATCTGTTTTTCCTCTAAATTTAGTATTATCATTGATTCATTGTTGCACGATCATTAATGTTTAGACCATACAAACGTTAAACCGGAACTAGAGATAGTAGAGCCGGTTCTAGACTCCAAACCGGGTCATATTCGATGTAAAAAAAATTATTAGATAAAATGTTAACCTTGTCTTTTTGGTTTATTGTAAGTTTGTACATAAATTTCACAGGAGGCTAACGAATTCACCAACTCCCATGACGTCATATATATGAGGTTGATAAAAGGTTAGAGAAATACTGAAGATATTTACGTTACGTTACTTATATTGTTTCCCCAAAATGGACTCTTTTATAACTTGTAACATTTCTTTACGCGAATCTAGTTTCTTATCGAAACCGTAAAAGTTTTAATTTTTTTTGTAAAAGTTTTAATTGTTGATGTCAAATTGTGAAGTTAATAAATGCATTTTAATTATAATACTGCTAAATCCAGAGTATTATTAATATTGATATTCTATTACTGCATAAAGGTAATTAAGACCATTTCCATCCCTAAAGGTAACTAAGACCATCTCTATCCTTACTCCATAATTTACTGCAAAATAGAGTGAGAAATAGAATAATGAAAAAACAAAAAAATGATTACTCCATAAATAAAGTAATTTTTTATTGTTTGTTCATACTCTATTTTCACTCCATATTTAGAGTAAATTATGGAGTGAGGATGAAGATGTCCTAACAATGCTATTGCCATTTACAGTAAAAACAAGTACGTAGTAATTGTTATTTTTTTCCTTATAACAGAAATTAATAGAAATATACGATCTATATTTGTCCAAGAAAAAATATACGATCTATAGTAGTAATTTTACAGTTGATTTTTTTTTTCTTTTTTTTTGATAAATTTTTTTACAGTTAATGTACATATCTCTGTGAGACTTAGAGCATCTCCAACCCATCTCTATAATAGAGATCTCTAAAATAGAGGAAAAAATAGAGATGATGTATTTAGAGAAAAAAATAGCATTCTTCTATTTAGATCATCTCCAATAGTTTACTCTATTTTTTACTCTAAAATAGAGTAACTCTATAATAGAGTTTGAGTTTGCTCCAATGGTACTTTATTTTAGAGTAGAAAATAGAGTGATGAACAAAAAAAAAAAACAAATTACTCTATATTTGGAATAAACCTATTTTTTACTCTATTATAGAGTGAAAAATAGAGTACCATTGAAGCATTTTTTTACTCTAAACTCTATTTTAGAGTGAAAAATAGAGTGAGGTTGGAGATGCTCTTATAGAGGCAAATATAGCATCTATACTATTAAAGCAGAATCCTATTGTCATAATTACCTTAGAGGTATGTTTCATTCACTAACATTGCATGTTTCATTAAGGGTAATTAAGTAATATTAATAACAAATCTATATTGGGTCATTATTTTTGGATCCAGCCCAAATCAAATCTCTCTTGAGCCATTTGGGCCTATTAAAAAATCAGATTCAATTCTCATTTTTTTTTCCTTTGGACCATTGAGTCCAAGTTAAAATAATTTTTTTTCAACTATTCTTAATTATTATTTTTTTTCTTTTCTTAATATAATTTAAGCATTCATAAAAACAATTGAATTTTTTTATTGAAAAGTTCAAATCTTTATTAAAAGTATATAATTTTTTTATTAAAATATTAACCACATAATAAAATTAATTTATCAGAGTTATACCAACTTAATTCATAAAAAAAATAAAGTTTAATTTTTTAAATATAAATAGTCATTTAAAATGAAATACAATAAATAAAGATAAAAAATTTAAGTTTTTTATAAAATAAAAGACAAATATATAAAAATACGACATTTACTAAATATTTGTCAATTAAAAAATAAAAAAATAAATCCGCGCTTTAAAAGCGCGGGTCAAAATCTAGTTCCTCTATTATAGAGGAACACATTGGAACAAAAACAACATCTCTATTTTTTCCTCTATTTTAGAAATCTCTATTATAGAGTTGGGTTGGAGATGGTCTTATAGGATTGCGTCATCGGTTAAAATCTTGTATCTGTATAATTTCATATCGTCAGTATTATAATTCATTTTCTGAGGAACTGACAATTTTTTTTAATAAAAGGTTTGAGACAATAGATTGATTATGTAGTTACGTGTTACCTACGTGATCGTGGTGGTTGGCTACCAAGTCACTCAACATTGTTGTTTCTAATTTTATTTTTAAAATCTTGATTTGACAGGTACTTTTGTATTTTCTCATTATTTTTACAAAGAAGTTCATATATTTTCTCACTGTAGGACGGATGCCGCCGCATCGAGATTCTTAATTTATGATTTAACATTTTTTTTTACACTTTTCAGCTAAAAATCGGTTCTTATATCTTTTATTTAAGAGACGTTTTTTAGCTTTTCTTAGTTAAAATGTAAAAAAAGCCAAAAACCGTCTCTTAGCCTAAGCTAAAAACTTCTGTAAAGAGACTGTGGTTAATCATGATCTTATCTTAAACTTCTATTCCACACAAATATGAAATATACAATAACCTATGAAAATAGCATGACAACTGATCCTGGACGGCTATATGGTCGAGGGAAATGCAATGGCTCGACCTAATCCGACCGCCTAGTGTATGGGATGCTTAGGCAAATTTTACAAAACTTTGGGCCCGCCCAAACCGCAAAAGTTATTTGCACCCGACACTCTGCCAGCATGTGTTGCTCATCAGCACGTCTTGGGTTGGCTCATACTGGCAGTTTAACAATTAATTATACATATTCAGTTATTCAATGATTGGAAGGTTTGATTATGAAACCAAGATGACAAAACGTAGGGTTTATAATTATCAACTAAGTTACTTATTTCTTAGGTTCTTCTGGCTTCTTCTCTTCCTTCTTCTCCTCTTTCTTTTCCTCTTTCTTCTCTTCCTTCTTCTCTTCTTTCTTCTCCTCTTTTGCCGGTCCGACCGATATCAAATCTACTTTACCGACTTTCTTCAGTTTCTTTACCACCCCAACCGCATCCATCATACCAATCACAGTCAACTTTTGCTCCTTCATATCCGCTGCTATCGAATCAACTCCTGCTTAACACAATAACCAAGTCATCTACCCACTTTGCAGAACCACATTGTATCTTATTTAGTATGAAACAAAAAACGTTAATCTTGATAATTAAATCAAAGAAGTCAAAGCATTAACACACACTGTGACTAGTAACGTTTTATTTAAACACCTTTATGAGGTAGTAAATTAAAAAAAATGTATGCATTTTTCTTCTTCCAGAAAACGTTTTAAGAGTTAAAACAATGGAAACCAAATCAGTGCTTTGAACATGTCAAACCAAAATCAAAATTAAAACCAACAGTTTTTTTTTTATTCTATTAAAAACTGCAATAAAATAACTCAGCAAACCCTGCATTTGTTTTCCAGTTTGATTGTTAGAATGATGAACACCTGCTCAACAAAAGAAACAATTGACTGAAAACTATAATAATAAATAAACGATAATTCTGATGAAAAAATGATTTCCATCATCTTGCATTTCCCGGTTCCAAGAATTAAAATTTCATATAACCTGTTCTTAGAAAAAACTTTCAACAAATATCAATATTGTTAGTGCAAAAGCATAAACAATATTTAAAGATTTACGAGTGTAAGAACCTTATTTTACTATCATAGGACAACTGATATTTGTAAAGAATAATAAGAACATAAACTAAAATTTCAATACCAAAATATAAAAATAAAGAAGAATTGCAGAGGCGAGATTGTTAATTTCTTTCCTTAAATCTTTAAACGCCCCGTAGTGTGACGGTTTTATGGCGCTCAGATTCCCAAGATACAACTGCAGCATTGTTTCTGTTTACCATCACCGAAAAACAGAATCTATCGAACATATTTCTGTGATGTACTCTCAGACTCAAAATGAAAAAATATACTAGTATAACTATTCTGAGTAGAGGAATGTGTTGGTGTGTGTCTTTTCTAAATGGCTCACAAGCCTTTATATAGAAATATAATGAGAAGCACAAGTTTCATCTTTCAACACAAAAATGAAACCTCCATAGTGCACTAATGGAGTTTTTAATTCTTGTCATTATTATGTGAATTTATTCCACATTTTGACCAAAAAATTAAAGAATAAAATTATTATTGTTTTGACCAATTCAAACAAAATAATATACTTTAAAATGGATTTCTTTTTTATATTTTATCAATATAAAAGATCAACATATATTTGGTTTATAAGATTAAGTCAATGAACATGAAGTCCAACTAACAAATCAAAAAAACCCAAATCCAAGTTCAAATATCCAATGTGTGTATTTGCTACTTTATACAAGTTTTTCAAATCACACACATTAGACCTCCATTTCTCATTCAAATAAAATTTCTTTTTTGACATATGAATACATTATTCATAATGTTCAAAAAATAGTTCCAACAACACTCAATGTTATGAATCTAAGTTGAACACTTAATCGGTTGTGTTATCTCACTATCCTATAATCTATAATTTTTCATAAGCAGATAGCACTCACACATACATTTTCTTCTAGGCCCATAATTATGGGCCTCTAAAAGTTAATTGACCCCTTGCTATCTGTTCAACTCGTTGACAATGTCAAAACGAAGTAGGTGAGACCATCCAAGCTCTCAAATTCTGACGCAATTACACAATCGAACCAAATTTTTATCAAATTTTAGCTAAAAGTGGCAATTTATTGACCAGCAGCAAATTTGTATGATTTTTGCTTTGTTCTTCTTACAAATTCTAAAAAAATATTAAATAGATTAAAATTAGCAATAACAAATAATTACGTAGAAACTAGAATCGAATTTCAGTTGACAGTAAATTAAAGAAAGGAAGTAGTTATACTACTCAGTACTCACCGAAAATATCAGCTGCAGCTTCTATGGCTTTCTGCTTGGTTTTATCATCCGTCATGGTTAAAACCTTCAACACCACCTTCTACAAAACATAAAAAGTTTAAAGTTTAAAGGATCTCGGAGTTTGAACCAAAAAAAAGGATCTCGGAGAAAGAGATAAATCATAAGTCATATTCAGTTTTAAAAATCAGTGAGAAAAAAAACCTGAGCCATTTCGTCTGGGATCTTGATGAAGTAAAGAAGAGATGAGATCGAGAAAGCAAAGAGTTTGATATCTTGTTTTTTCAAAGAGAATATAAAATTTGTGGGGAATAAAAGAGAGAATCGAGTGTTGATTGATTATTGACAAATTGTTTGTGGTGGCTTTTGGTAAAGGATGAGACATGTGACGTATGTTTCAGTGTAATGGACAGCTCTACATTATTCTTATTACTACGCATGCTTTTCTAAAGTTGCTTTGTTTTGTCTTTATTATTTTTAAGAAAAATGGCAACAGATATGAGAAGGAGTTTGCAAGTAATTAGGAAATCAAGAGAACAAATTCGAATCAAGTGATTTTTACATCATTGTTAGACATTCATCACTTCGCCCAAAACATTCATAATTCACGTATCATTTACTAACGCTGCATGTAACTTTTTGTGTTACTTTAACTAGCTCATAGACATTGAACAAATAGCTTGTTAATTTAACATATAGATATAGTATATATGTTCATATTTTTAAATGCATGTTGTTTGATTATTATGTGTGTGATTTCTTTGTTCGGCGTCATTTTGTCATATTTCAACATAACGTAATTTTTATAGACATCACATGCACGTATAAGACGATGTGTTCATAAGTTTTCTTTTTAAAATAAAAATCCCCAAAAATGGGTATCAGTGGTTACATTCCGACTAACGTGGCGGAGAAACAGTAAAATCCTAAACATTCACGGGACATGCTAAAGGCTAGCCATAAATGACATGAATATCTATTAATGTGTGATTCCACCCATAGCACATGACATATCGATGTTGGGGGCCAAAATCGTGTGTGAATCCCCCCCCCCCCCCCCCTTTTGTCCGCATGGTGGTCGTTTCCTCTTTACCTAAATCTTTTCAACTTTTACTCTTTTACCTAACTTCTCCTAATTTTTAAGGGTGGACCATTTCTTAATGTGAGTTCTTTACAAATTTGTCTTTTTTTTAACAACTTGGACCATATAAACGCATATAATTTCTATTACTAAGAATTTCCTAAGGTTGAACTAACAAGTCATTATCATTATGAAAGTTTGGCTATATCCTTTCAGAGCTTATTGGCCCTTTCCGTCAAAAAAGAAGAAGATATGTATTGCCCATTTGCCCTTGAGATTTCAGTTCAGAGGATATGAGTCATATGACTTTGGGATTTGTCAATTTAAGTAACAATTTGATGTGACCATGTATAAGAAACGGTAACTATAGATAGGGAATGAGCTAGCTCGCTCAATTCAATTTAATTCATTGGGAGCTCATGAGCTAGTTCAGCTCAGCTCATTTAATATATGAGTTTCAATATGTAAATTCGAACTCATATCATCTAGATCATGAGTTAAATGAGCTAACTCGTGATCTAAATAAAAATAATAATTATAAAATAAAATAATGATAGAATATTTTCTATAATATTGTTCAAAATTTAAATATTAAAAAATCCAAAACATAAATATTAAATACTAAATAAAAGCCAACACATGACAAAAAAAAACAACACCTAATATAAATTAAATTAAAGCAAAACCAATGATCCAATTCTTCGTGAGAGTCTTGAACCAATTCATCTTCAATGTCTTATATGTATGTGTTACATTTTAATTTTAGAAAGATAAATATAATAAATATAAAAATTATCTCTTTTTTACATAAAAAATAGAAATTATCCAAATGAACAAGTTCATGAGTCAGCTCATGTTCATTAAAGATCGTTCATATAACTCGTAATTTAATTTAAACTCGATCATTAAACTCATTTATTAAATGAATTTATAATATAAAAATCGTGCTCATGAAAAAACGAGCTGAGCTGAGCCAGATCATGAGCTATAGCTCATTTTGACACCATCCTACTATATAAAAGGGACTAAATTCAAGGCTTTTGAGACTATCCACCTCAGCCAAAATATTCTCATCCAAAAAAAATTAAAAATAGATGTCATTTTGAAAATAATTAACTAACATACGACTTTTGATATTTCTAGAAATTTCAAATTTGTAACTGCTAATTTATTAATAGGATCATATATTTATATTGAATTATGTTATATTTTTAATTGTTAGACTTCAAGGATAAATAAATTATTAATTTATAATATATATAGTTTATAACTTTATATTGTAGTTATAAATAAAGAGAAAATAACCGGGGAGGGTGAAGAAGCTCATGTAAAATTATGTAATTAAAATGGTAAAATGGTGAGTATGATGAGGTGAATCTAAGAAAATTTGTTGTACAAATTATGGTGTTTTCTTCGTCAACTATAATGATTTAAAATAAAATATATATTCACATAAATAAGTCAATATTTGTTGTTTTTTTTTTGGTAAGATGTTAAGATTATCATTTTCTGAAAAGTTACACTGTTGTTTTTAAACAACTTATTACAGCAAAGAAACAAAAACAACCAACAACAACTCAAGATAAAAAAAGCCTTAAGGAAGTCTTATACAAGAAAAATAAAAAGAAGTAGAGAAGAGGAGAAAGAAGAACTTACCGGGTAAGAGAGGAGACGGTCACACATCATACGGTCGAGAGAGACAAGGATGACTGATGAAGGTGAGGAGACAGCTGTGAACACACGAGCATTACGCTCTTTCCACAGCAGGTAGATGGATGACTGAAAGTAGAGCTTGATGACTGGAGTAGCATGTGCATCTGCGTTGACGCGAGGTTGATTGATCCAGGCTGCAACAGAGTGTAGATCAGCCGGAGGAGAAATCTAAACTTCAGCAGCAAAAAGCTCCCATATCAAGCGAGAGAAAGATTACTCAAAGAAGAGATGATGGTGAGTCTCTATTTCCAGATTACAAAGGACGCACGTTCCTGAGACATTTAACCCCTAACGCCTCAAGCGATCCTTGGTTGGCAGTCTTCTCCGCAAAGCCAGCCATGATATAAACGCATTACGTGGAATATGTTCCTTGAACCAAATAGTCTTGTGCCAATATTTGTTGTTGATAGTGTTTATATTCTTTTCTGACATTAGTATCCATATTTTTTAGTAAACTGATCCAAAGAGATTAGTTTGTGGAGCTAACCAAACGAGGATTATAGTGTTTACTTTGGAAAAAATAATAGGTTGAATGATAGATGGCGTGCATGCTTTTTCACATCGAAATCTGCACATATATTAACATTGTAAGATTTGAATCATAGAGAAAATATAGTGTATATGATTGAAGTTGGACCATTCCGAAACTAAAGATGGCTAAAATTCTTCTTTGTCAAAATGCATAGATGTGAATCTTATATGAATAGAGTTCTCCATTGCTTATAGCAGTGTAATAAACTTCGTGTGTAAAGGAGAAAACATGTTATATAAGTGAAAACAAAAATTATGATTTTTTTTTCTTGTGCCTATAGGCTTTTCGCAATTTGAAGAAAAAAGAACATATTGTGTGAAAATCTTTGGCTCGGTCAAATTTTATCCAGTTGTTTATAAAACTGTTGTTATCTGATTCATATAATTTTTCAGTGTTGATTTTAAAGCCCAAAAAACCCATATATACTGACTTTTTGATATTTTTTCTGTGATTTGAATTTAAAAAGAGATAAAACTTTCGATAAGTTATATAAACTCAGAACAAGTATTTAGCTTTAGAAAGCATATACATGTTTCAAACTTATAATATATACGTATATAATGTTTAAAATTATGCATATAAAACCTGTGTAAAATGTGCCTCAATATGTTTTTCTTCTTTAATGTGTTAATCGTACTATATATAACATTATTTTAAAATTTCAAAAAGTTTATGTCACATACAAAAAACTATCAATAAAAAATATAATTCTCTATTTACAACAAGAAAAATGAAAAATTATAAACATATAAATTTAAATTAAGAAAAACTAACATTGGAAAAACAAGAAGTTAATGTAAAAGAAAAAAACCGATAAATGATATTATAAATAAAATAAATTTATAAGATATAATCCGCGCGAAGCGCGGAAAAAATCTCTAGTAACTATAGACACTAGTGTAGTTTAAATTCAAGTGTGCTTGTTTTGACACCCTAGATGTTAGATTATTGTTGATTAAGTTAACATCTCGTTTTCGCTATATCTCCTTGTCGAGACACGCTGATTTGCGCAGGCAGTTAAAATGCTAACTCAATGTTTCTCAGCTAGTCAGAAATTTCAGATATTCTGATATACTGTTCTTATTATAATTAAAACTGTCTTTATACTCTTCCCACAGTAAACAGCAAACCAGGGCGGCTGAAGTAAGTGGACAACTAGTGCGACAGCCCGGTCCAATTCCGTTCTCTTCATTTTTCACTAGTTACACATTCGATTTTTTAAAATATATTTTTATAAAAAGTAATAAAAAGTAAAAATATTTAATATAAATATATATGTACTATTATTTAAGAAGTGAATTTGGTAATTTGTCATGTTCTCCATAATTTTAGATTTAATCATATTTTATACACAATTATTGGTCTTTATAAATAATTTATTTACTGAAAAATAAATTTGCTGATTTGTCATGATCTCCATTATTTATATTTAGTCATATTTTATACATAATTATTAATTTTAATAAATAATAATTTATTATTTGAGAAGTAAATTTGATGATTTGTCATGCTCCCCATAATTTTAGCCATATTTTATACACAATTATTAATCTTAATAGATAATTTTATTGATTTAGCTGATAATTTATCATTATCTTGAAAATAATTAAAACACTAAAAATAATATAATATTTAAATTTATATAATATTTAAATTTATATAATATTTAATTTATTTATATAACAATATTTTACATTTATTTTATATTTTTTCGCTCTCACGTTAAAAATTAAAGCGGTCAAATTAGTCTTTATTACCCTTATTAAATAATTAGGTTAGTTTGTTAATATATAATTACTCATAAATTAAAAAAATCATTAATCTGATAACCATCATTATCTAAAGATATTCTATATTATGTTATCCAAAACTATTGTTCATCATAATATTTTAAAAATAAATATAAAACCATGTAGATAGTTTTATGTATGTATGAATTCTTTCAAGTTTACTTTACATAACAAAAGCTATTTTATTAAAATAATTTTTTTATCATATATTAAAATTTTAATATTTAATTAATTATGAAATATTTTAAAAGTATGCAAATAATTTATTCTAATGTTTTTTGAATTTATAATATATCTATTTACAGAGAGAGAAAAAAAATATTTTTTGTAAAATTATTAAGCCCTCAAATGCGGATAAAACTCCTAGAATATATATTTATAATATTATTTATGAAGTGATTTAACTTATTTGTCATGATTTCCATGATTTTAGTTAATTTTGCTTACTTGTCATGTTTTCCATGATTTTAGTCAATTTTACTTATTTGTCATGTTTTTATTAGGTTTTATCTTAGTCATTGATTTATTAATTATTTTTAGCTGAATCAGTAATTTATTAATTAAAAAATATCCGTAATGAATTTTATATATAATTAAAACGAATTTTGATTTAATAATATTTAAATCTATATGTTATATTTAAATTCTTATTTTCTTATTTGTTATATTTTATTAGGTTTTAAGCTTTTATATAGGTCATTAATTTATTATTAGTTATTATTTATATAATAAAATTGTGAAAATATATTTTAAAATTAATAGAATTCTTATATATATTGTGTTGCTATCTGAAAATAATATTTTTTATTATAAAGTAAAAAACTAAGATATAAAACAGTTTATAATTAAATATTAACAAAAATATTTATATAAAGATATTTTCTAAACTATTTCTAATATATGAGTGTTTTAAAACTTTTAACACAATAATAAGTACATAGTTTGATGAACGTTTTTTTGACATATATAAATAATTTGAAGTTTGATTTAACTATTTAAAATCATTAATAATAACTTAATTTGTGACTAAGTTCAAAACAATTTTTTTTGCTTTTATTTTAAACCAATTTAAGTTTAATCCGTGAAACACTATAGCTTCAGTTGGTGACCACTAGAAGAATGAAAAAAATGAACAAAATAAAAAATAAAATTTTGGAATTGAAAAAATAAAAAAATATGAATTTTTGTTCAATTTGTTCCTTATCAAAATTGCATAGGAAAATTTTTTTCTTGTAAATTCATTCCTCCATGGGAAATTTAAAAGAAAAAAATGAGATCTACCTTTCAATAATTTGACTAAAATTTCAACATAACTGGTATAAATTTTGAGGAACAAAGAATTTACCATAATATTTTTCCTTCAACATGTTCACCAATTAGAGTTTTATAATGCGGATTTTTGGATTAATAAGACATGCCCGCATGTGCGGGCAAAACACCTAGTATATATATATTTCATCATAAATTTAATAAAATAGTACTTATAGTTTTTTTATAAAAAAAAAATATTAATTTTAGATGTCGATAATTTGTTTGCCAAAGAACCTATAAAATTATTTTGCTAGCCCTGCAACAAATTGTGTATTTAGAACAGAAACATATAAACCAAAGATAAGAGAGTTCAAAATCCATAGCAGCATACGCATACGTAATATTTCAAGTCTAACGAAACATGGCTTTTGATCAAGAAAAAAAAAAAGAAAAAACGAAACATGGCTAGTTAATGACCCATAATAAGATGTTAAAATTAGGTTAAAGCTGAAGAATCAACGACATGAAGTGAAAGAACATGTGCTCTATACCAATCTCCCGATTGAAAAATCTCGCTTAGATTTAAACGAAAACTTTCGATCAGGGCCCCAAAAACGTTTTTCTTAGGCAAGGTTTGTCAACTCGTGTTGTTGCGCAATAGAAAAAACATGTGGTTTTGTCGTGGCTTGCGACATTAAATTTTGAATCCTTGCCCTGAGGAAGGGATAATTATACTATTAAGGTTTTTGTGACTTCCAAACCTTATGACTAACGAAGCGGACAGTTTTAGAAATGTCTATTGCTACGTTGATTGCATACAAATATCAGTCACAAAAATACTAAAATCTAAATAGCAAACTGATTTCTTTTCCGCTGTAACTATAATGTTCATTAGTCAAACGAATGTTGAAGGAGTTTCTCAGATTCACTTCTCAATCTCAGAAGTTATTTTTGGCCAAAAGGTCGAGAAAGGTTTAATGTAAGTATTGTTATTACACAAAATATATTTTAGAATAAAAATTAGGGTAGTTAATGAAGAGTAAAATGTATGTAAATCAACTATTTATTCAATAAGATATTTTGTTTACTTTGTAAATATATTTTTGTCCCAAACCTATAAGGTTTTATGACTCCCAAACCTATAAGATTTGTTATTTTTAAATAAAACCCTCAATGTGTTGCATTATTAAAACTTGATGGTTCACATTACTTTCCTCACAAGATTCTCTCTCTTTTCTTCTTCTTCTTCTTCTCTCTCTTTTTGTCCTCTTTCCCAAACTCTTTCGAATCTTCTCTTCGATTCTCTCCATCTTCTCCTTTTGGTTTCTCCGTCGGTGAAGAGTATAACAACAGCAGCCACCGATGAGGAACTCACCGTCCAAGAACGAGCCAGGAGGTGGGCATTCTCGCAATTTCACAAACTGGTCTCCCTTTGTCAAGTCCTCCGGTTTTGGAATATCTCCCAACAGATCCTACGCCCTCCTCTCCTTACTCACCCTACTCATCGTCGGCGCGTTTATCTCTACGCGCATCCTCCTAGACCCCACCGTAAGTTTCAAAACCACACTCCCAACTTTTCTTGCTGAATTTAGTAGAATTATGGAAAGAATATATCTCGCGCATCATGTACTTATGTCCTACTAGGCTACTAGCTCTTAATTTATTGCATTATTTCCTTGTATAAAGATCCAGCTCCTCTCTGTCTATAAACAAAGCATATAACATAAATAGAAGTTATCGAAATTTACATAAAAACTCAATATAATATCTCAGACTATAGTTATGTGATAATGGATCGATCTTTAATTAACTTTGTTAATACTTTGAATTT
Source organism: Brassica napus (assembly GCF_020379485.1). Classification (NCBI taxonomy): domain Eukaryota; kingdom Viridiplantae; phylum Streptophyta; class Magnoliopsida; order Brassicales; family Brassicaceae; genus Brassica; species Brassica napus. The sequence goes on from NC_063439.1 coordinate 21,167,500, forward strand.
TGTTCCGTCACGTGAGGATTTTCAATTGTGTTAGAAAGAGTCTTGGTGGTGGTGATGTCGGCTCTCTGACAAATCCCGCAGAAACTGACACGTGCATATTTTGGGACCTACCTATGACTTTTTCGAGTTAACTAGTTGTAACCCACTTACGAGTTACGACTAACACATGTCATCACCGTTTTTTCAAACTTAATAGGTTCTGCTAGAGAAAGAGGCCGTCACGACAAAGACTAGATCACATACGATATTCCCAAAATACCCTCCTCCGACTCCAGTAACTACACAAAGCCCTAAACCGGAGTTCACACTACACTGCTCCGCCAACGACACCAATGCAACGTGTCCAAGAAACAACTACCCGGCCACGGCGAGCTTCGGAGAAGATGCTCCGACCGCCACGTGTCCGGATTACTTCCGATGGATCCACGAGGATCTCCGTCCCTGGGCGAAGACGGGGATCACGAGGGAGGCACTGGAGCGGGCCAAGAAGACGGCGAATTTCCGGCTAGCAATCGTCGGCGGGAGAGTTTACGTGGAGAAGTTTCAGGATGCGTTTCAGACGAGAGACGTGTTCACCATCTGGGGATTCTTGCAGCTTCTAAGGAAGTACCCTGGGAAGATTCCTGATCTCGAGCTCATGTTTGACTGCGTTGACTGGCCGGTCGTCAGAGCCTTGGATTTCGCCGGAGTCGACGCGCCGTCGCCTCCGCCGCTGTTTCGGTACTGTGGAAACGAGGAGACGCTCGATATAGTGTTTCCTGATTGGTCCTTCTGGGGGTGGTAATGAGAACTTTCTTTTATTGTTTTAGTGCAACCCGTGATTTACCAAGTTCTCTCAATTACACCATAGTAGTTTCGAATAGATCAGAGAAACCCACTAAAATTTTGACATGGTTGATTTTTGTAGGTCGGAGGTGAATATAAAGCCATGGGAGAGTTTGTTGAAGGAACTAAGAGAAGGGAACCAGAGGACCACTTGGATAAACAGAGAGCCTTATGCTTATTGGAAAGGGAATCCATCTGTGGCCGAGACAAGACAAGATCTTATGAAGTGTAATGTCTCCGAGGAACACGAGTGGAACGCTCGTGTATACGCTCAGGTAGTATTACTACCGTAGTAATGATATGGCATTTTTTAGAAAATACCAAAAAACTCTGATTCTGCTGGTTACAACTGCAATCTTGATTTATGTGTGTGTTTTTTGTTTTGTTTTGATCTTGGTAGGACTGGATCCGAGAATCAAAGGAAGGCTACAAGCAATCAGACTTGGCGAGTCAATGCCATCACAGGTAGAGTATATTTTGTAGAATTTAAATATATATTCAAAGATTTTGGGATTTTAAATCATCCCTAAACATAAAAGTTGACATAAGGAATTAGTAACGGTATGGGTCTAATGCAATGTTTATCTGTAGATATAAGATATACATAGAAGGGTCTGCATGGTCCGTTAGCGAGAAGTACATTTTAGCATGTGACTCGGTGACTCTGCTGGTGAAACCCCATTACTATGATTTCTTCACTCGAGGCCTGCTTCCGGCTCACCATTATTGGCCCGTTAGGGAGCACGACAAGTGCCGCTCCATCAAGTTTGCTGTTCATTGGGGCAACTCTCACATTCAAAAGGTACAATTATTAACCTATTGAACAATTGTTTGAACTGATAATAGAGTCTAGATTCTCAAGTCATATCTACCGGTTATATTTTCTTATAACCAGGCGCAGGATATTGGAAAGACGGCGAGCGAGTTCATTCAACAAGAACTCAAGATGGACTACGTGTATGATTACATGTACCACCTTTTAACTGGATACGCGAAACTCCTTCAGTTTAAACCAGAGATCCCCCAGAATGCCATGGAGATATGTTCGGAAACAATGGCGTGTCCAAGGAGCGGGAACGAGCGTAAGTTTATGACGGAGTCACTAGTGAAGCACCCTGCAGAGACCGGTCCGTGTGCCATGCCAACTCCGTACGACCCGGCGTCGTTTTACGCGGTTGAGAAGAGGAAACAAAGTACAACTAAGAGAATACTACAGTGGGAGATGAAGTACTGGAACAAGCAGAATCAAACCGGCTCTTGAATTTTTTTTAGCTTCGTTTCTTTTTTTTGTTGTATAGAGAAATAACATATATATAATCCGGTTTATTGTTGTTATAGGTTGCCACGTTACATGTTTCGAGTTTAGGCTATTTCATACGGAATCAGAACGAAAAAAACTTCACACAGTTATCTAAATTTATGAAGATGTTATTTATTAGCTGGAAACCATTTATATGTTTTATATAAACTCAGGTAAATTAAGTCGGATTCGTCTGTTTGTTGAATCTGATGCGTTTGGATTATTGCGACAAAGAATATCCATTATCTAGGCTCGATTTCGTGATTAGTATTCTTCGTTTCTTTCCTTCTAATAATAGTCTATAACTCTATACGCTAAATGGCAAAAGTTATCTTGAAGTTATGTTAGAGTGCGCAACTCGCCGGCCTAGGAAGTTACTTTGAAATTAGTTTGAATTTGGTAAACCAGGACTATCAGCAGAAGAAAAATACTAATAAGCGCAGAGTTATCAGATTGTGTTGGTTATGAAATTGATGGTGTAACTTGATGGCTACTACTCACTCACAAGACACAAGTTGCTCTAACTTTGAGAACGATACATTGCTTCTGATTGAGGCCATAATCATTTAAAAAGCTGTCTTTGCTGTCTCTCTAATTTTCACGTCATGTATGTAGGACCCGAGTACACCTTTTGGACTTGTCTAATTGATTATAGAGTGATTTGCACGTTACTATTCGGATTAGACAGTCTGCATCGCACTACAATACTGTATTGATTATAATATATAGAAAGATTAAGCAATCGAATGTATTCACACAAAACTAAATGATAACTTTTATATAAAAATGGTAATTACACACTGAACAACAAAACTATCAGTTTTTTTTTTCTTTTCAAAACTATCAGTTTCATTCGACTCTATCGGAAATTTACGTGCACATGTGCATCTTTAGTTATTTGTTTTCATCTCTTTCTTAATCATTGTTTTGCCATTTACTAATACACACTTCTCGTTCGAATATTTACTCATTTCATTTCTCTAACTACGTTTTACCATTTTTGTGCATGATGCATTACGTGTTTACCGTCTAAGAATTCATAACCGTACCAAACCGAAAAGTACTAGCCTCATTGCTAATCAGACCCTGTCGATTTTTAGTTTCGGGATTAGCATAATTGCTAATCAGAATAAAATGTATAACAGTAATCCCAATCACGTGCTTTAACGTTGGTATCATGTGTCTATCACGGTTCGCTTCATGTGCAAGAATATAAGAAAGTGAGAAAAATAAAGAAATTATTCAGATCTCGCAGCCTTTCAGTCTCCGCACCTGAGCCAGTCTGGATCCATCTATACAACCCCCTCCATGTTTTTTATTCTTGGGTGCTATGGCCAGTGGAGTTAATGCAGAAAATGAAGAATCACAAATTATAACTTATTCTTAGTTAGAAAAATGAATATGCTAATAACATTTGTAATTTTTTTTTATCATAGATCAAATTTCAGTTCCAATAAAAATTGTAAAATAAAACTGATTTTACCTCAATGAATTGTGTTTATGGATTTACCTAAAAAAATAGTGTTTCTTCTATTTGCGACAGGTTCTTTTGCAAGAAGAATTAACTTATTGTCCACATAATGACAGGAAAATATACAGAATTTCCTGCTATGAAAACAAAATATCCACAATTATTTGCTCAGTGGGTATCAATCTTTATTCGTAAATGCCAACTTGAAGATAGAGTGTTTAAATATTTATGTATGTCATGGGCCAACGAACCTAACAGCCGTTACTTACCTCCGTCATTCGTGGCGCCAATAAAGTCGAATACCAACGTTACCGGTTTGAATCCATCGTGGACTGTGTGCGACTTTGGTTTAGCATCGGTTTCGGTTAGGTTAAGTTGGCTCAAATTATTTTTAACACATAATCAGAAAAAGTAAATTCACCACACAAAATTGAAGTAAATAAATCATCAAGGTAAGGGATTGTAATTGAGAAAATGAAAAAAGCAAAGTGGTGTGCAAGTTAAATCGTCGGTTTGGTTCAGCCTGGTATGGTTTACATAAACCGATTCAGTTTGAACCGGCGAGTCTCCGTTAGCTCCGCACTATAAAAACCAACCGCTTCGTCTTCTTCATTTCCTCCCAAGTAGTAACCGTTCAAAATCTCTGTTCTCTCTCTCTATAGATTTCTAGTTGATTACTTAAGCTAGTCATCGAAGATGCGAGAGATTCTTCACATCCAAGGTGGACAGTGCGGGAACCAGATCGGCGCTAAGTTCTGGGAAGTAGTTTGCGCCGAGCACGGCATCGACTCGACGGGAAGGTACCAAGGTGAAAGCGATTTGCAGCTCGAACGAGTCAATGTCTATTACAACGAAGCTAGTTGCGGGAGGTTCGTCCCACGCGCCGTCTTGATGGATCTTGAGCCGGGGACTATGGACAGTGTCAGATCGGGTCCGTACGGGCAGATCTTCCGTCCTGATAACTTCGTCTTCGGTCAGTCCGGGGCCGGTAACAACTGGGCCAAAGGTCACTACACTGAAGGTGCTGAGCTCATAGATTCGGTTCTGGACGTCGTCCGCAAAGAAGCCGAGAACTGTGACTGCTTGCAAGGTTAGTTTCGGTTCTCTATTGAAATCTTTTTATTAAATCGTCTATAGCCCCCAAAATCTCAGGGCGGGTTAAGATTCGTGTGTGTTGATGCGAATGATCTTTTTTTTTTCAGGATTCCAAGTGTGTCACTCGTTGGGAGGAGGAACTGGATCTGGGATGGGGACTTTGCTGATCTCGAAGATCAGGGAGGAGTATCCAGACAGGATGATGTTGACGTTCTCTGTGTTCCCGTCACCTAAAGTGTCTGACACTGTTGTTGAGCCTTATAATGCAACTCTCTCTGTCCATCAGCTTGTGGAGAATGCAGATGAGTGTATGGTTCTTGACAACGAAGCTCTCTATGACATTTGCTTCCGAACTCTTAAGCTCACCACTCCAAGCTGTAAGCATCTCTTCTTTGTATATCCAATTGCTTAACGTTCATTAACTAGAACAGAAACTAGTTTTTGATCTGTGTTTTTTAATTTTTCTTCAAATTTTTATTTATTGAAAATTAGAAAGTTTATACATATATTTTTAATAAAACATGTGATTTCAAAATATAGACAATTAAATTAAATTATATATATAATATATATATATATAAATAAAACAATTCATTCATATGGTCCATCTCGTATTAATTTTACTTATATTTAAAGTTTTATAATTATAATATAAAATTATTTTTAACCTTATATTAGTCAAAATTTATTTTACTTTAATATAAATTAACTATATTAATATGTCACACTCCTAACTATAAGACTCTCTTTTTGTATATATCCAGCTGCTTGATGTTGATATTAATAGAAATTGAATGGTTTGCATGATTGAACTATGCTTTTATCTGCTTAGAGTAGAAATTGCATTTAAAATATCTTTACATACTCGATGATTTGTAACATCTCACGCACTTGCATATTGTCCTGTTGCTAGCATCACTGTTCTAATGGGCTTGTTAATTTGTTTGTGTTTCGTTCAGTTGGAGACTTGAACCATCTGATCTCTGCCACCATGAGCGGCGTCACTTGCTGCCTCCGTTTCCCTGGTCAGCTAAACTCTGACCTCCGCAAGCTTGCTGTGAACTTGATCCCATTCCCTCGTCTCCACTTCTTCATGGTGGGATTCGCACCTCTCACATCTCGCGGATCGCAGCAGTACCGAGCCTTAACCGTCCCTGAGCTCACCCAACAGATGTGGGACGCGAAGAACATGATGTGCGCAGCTGACCCGCGCCACGGCAGGTACTTGACAGCGTCAGCCATGTTCAGAGGCAAAATGAGCACCAAAGAAGTCGACGAGCAGATGATCAACGTTCAGAACAAGAACTCGTCCTACTTCGTCGAGTGGATCCCCAACAATGTGAAATCAACCGTCTGTGACATTCCACCGACGGGTCTTAAAATGGCTTCCACTTTCATCGGGAACTCGACCTCGATCCAAGAGATGTTCAGGCGTGTGAGCGAGCAGTTCACTGCTATGTTCAGAAGGAAAGCTTTCTTGCATTGGTACACGGGTGAAGGAATGGACGAGATGGAGTTCACGGAGGCAGAGAGCAACATGAACGATTTGGTGTCAGAGTATCAACAGTACCAAGATGCAACGGCTGATGATGAAGAAGGGTATGAGTATGAAGAAGATGAAGAGGAAGTGCAGGAGGAGCAATGACGGTAAGAGAAGAAAATAGTGTCTTTTTTATTAGTGTCTTTTTTATCTCTCATGTTGATTGGCTTGGTTTTTCTTTTATGCGGGTTTGGTTTTCTTTTATTGACATTTGGATATGTGTGTTTAGAGCTTAGGAAAATATGTGTTTATATAAGTCTTTTCAAGTGACTGGATTTGAGATATTGTTTGTTATTTTTCCCCTAAAGGTTTTGTGGTAATATGATTTCTCTTCTCGTGATTCCCTCTGCGTGCAACACGGTGTTTTTATCACATTATTATCGCATTTTCAACTTAAATGGGATACAAGATGCAACTCCTGTTAAGTAGAAGCCTTGTTAGTTGGTATGGTCTCTGGCAGTGGCTGATCTAGAAACAAATTTCATCTGGGGCAAAACTAAAAATATACTTACAAAATTAACTTTTCAACAGGGAAAATATAAAATACTAGTGTTACTCCCGTGCTAAAGCACGGATCAAAATTATTGTATTTTAAATTTAAAAAATTTGTGGTCTCTTTTATAATTAAATAGAGCAATTTATATAAAATGTTAACTTTCTGTAACATTCACCCTCTGTAACGTGAATATACTTTATCTTCTTTAAATTAAATTATTAATTGCAATAATTTATAGGGGGTTAAAATCAGATATTTTTACTTCTAGTATTTTCAAGTACTCTATATTTTTCTCATTACCATTTTTTGTTGTGGCTGTTCATTTTCATCCAATCCAAAAGTTTTGAAATTTTTATTTGCCTCTTTTTCCCAAACATTATCAAAATCATCACTCATATATAATTTCCTATGAATATAGAGAAAAACCGAATGGATTAGTAAAAATCGACAATATGTTTATAATAGAATAAAAGTGCTTATTGTTACCTCATGTTTCTGACGTAAATTGCTCAATAGTATTCAAGATGCTTACTGAATTCTTTCTTTACATTTTCTTATTGGTTAGCAATGTTCTCTACCTCCAAATTTTGTAGATGATTCTTGAAATCCTTTAAGAAGCAAGCATAGTAACAATTTCTTGACAATTGCTTTCAAATACGTTTTCTGCTTTGGTAGCAAATAGATAAAAAAATTTCCTAAAGATAAGTCACAAAGCAGATATGAAAATCAGTTTATAGATAAAAGAAGTACAAAAATAATTTGTCACCTTCATTTACTGATAAACGGTGAGAAACTGGCGTCCTTGTTAATTAAAGTATTTCAAAAATCATCGTGAGAATGTAACAACTGTCACAAAAATATGTTAGAAGCAATGGAAAAGTACAGTGGTAATTAAATCATTTCTAAAAAGATTATTTCAGAAAAGATAAGGAGAAAAACCATGAGAATATGGACAAAAAGGAATATCAATAAAAAGATTGAGAAGTTCTTGTCTATTTTGATCGTTTAAAAAGTTGCAGAGCCACCATATGTGAACCTATGAGAACATAAAGAAAAAGGAAGAGCAATCTGGTGGAGTTTGAGAATAACTTAGTCGATTGCTATATTTATTTTTTGACATCAGTCGATTGCTATTTATACAGAGAAAAAAACAGTTTCATAATGAAGAAGAAAATTGAAACGTGGGATGAAAATTCCGAAAGAATTGGAATTTAAGTAGTTAGAGTTGCAGAAAAAATAGGGAATGAAAGAAAAGAATTTGATCGACAAATTTTTGTTAAACAATGCCATGTGTCAGAATTTTAGTGGTAATATGACTTGTACTTTAGTATATAAGGGATTAGTAAAAAATTACATTAGCTAAAAAAATCCATGGTGGGCAAGTGCCCCACCCACTGACCACATAGACTCGCCCCTGGTCTCTGCTATGTTAAGGTCTGTTGGGTTATGAAATGACGACAGAGCTATCATCATGTGTAGTTTCTCTCAAGAGTATATTAGTGAATTGTTGCCTTGTTGGTGTAGATGTTGGCTGTAACTGGATGTTAATAAAAGGAATAAGTGGAATTACAGGAATGATAATTAGTGGAATTCAATGGAATGAAATTAGTATTCCATTTGTTCCAGAACTATTTTGACGTGGAATGGTTTTTCAAAAGAATGTTGATATTTTTTTTGGAATGGAAATAAATAATATGGAATGAGATGGAATAGCCATTCTTTTTTTTCATTGCAACTGGTGAATATTTTATGGAATGAGAAGGAATAAAGCATTCAGAAAGTTTCTATTCTAAAAAAATGCATTCCAGTTTCACCCGTTGAGACTTAGGAATACTCATTCCAAAATCTTGAACTCAAAATCTTGAGGTAAAAACTATCTAATTTCGACCGTATAGTGTTCTTTTAGTTCGTCTAGAAGACTCATGACTGCTTGTTAAAGTGGGTGAAATTTCTAGTTTACTTCCCCTAATCTCTTAAGTTCTCCTTGTATCAGTTTGACCACCAATTAGCAAAACATTCAAATATAAAGTGAGAATTGTGGTAACTGGAATAAAGTTTTTGATGTTTGAAAAGTGAGAATTATATTTGAAAATTATAAAGCATTCAAATATAAAGTGGGAATTCTATTTGAAATAACGAAAGACATGATATTTTTTCTTTTTATAGTTTTTGATGTTGGTAACTGGAATAACTGCAATCTTGACTAGTCTACTATCACGATATAAGATCATTTAGAAGAACTTGGCTTACTGTACCTGATCAGAAAGACATAAACCAAAATATATAAAAGAGAGAAGAGTTGTCTTTTTCGTTCCAGATTGATTGCTACATAATCAAATCATTAAAAAACAAAAAGAAGCTGAATGTTCATGTTAAACATAAAATATAAAGTAAAAAAACGCCAGGGAAAAAAGGAAACAATTGTGTACCGAGAGATTTATGATCTGGAGCATTGGGAGCCTTGTATAACAAAAGAAGAAGAAAAAACATATAATTACACAATCCAATTTAGGATTAATCGAATCTTTACAGTAATTAATTGCTATAGAAAAACTGTAATGCCTATAATTAATTGTAAGAACAATTAAATGTCAAGATTTACCAAAGAATCTGTAGTAGAAGCTGGAATGAGATTATGGCACGTTTTATCACACGGATATGGGCAATCTATTTGTTTCACATCTTCTCCTCTCCCGAAATACCAATCTCCCACCGTTTTAGAAATTGTCTGAAACCAAAACCGAACACGGTTTAAAATTATTGTAAACCGGAATCGAAAACTAAGAACAAATTTCTCGGTTTAGTATATACCTTGTTGTGGATCCTGGGTGAAGTAGGAGAGAGCCAAGTTTCCTGTAAAGCACTCTGACAATGATCAAAACACGAGTTTATAAACATTCCTCCTCTAGTAGAATTTCTGAAGAAATTCATTAATGCTTCCAACATGTCTGTCCTAAAGCCTGCAAAAAAAAGGTTTTGGTTTAGCTCTTATTTTTACCGGTTATCTTATTTAAACAAGCCAGTTGGAATTGAACCTTGAAGTGCATCGAGCTGGTGTGGATTACATGCTGTCACATTAAGCTTGCAGCGGTTCCAACGGCCAGTGAGGTCAGCAGAAGGTGGTACCAGCCCATGATGGAACTGTTTAACAAGTGTAACATAATAACAAACCGGCTTAGCAATCAAACCAAAAAAAAAACTAAACCGGCTTAGACAAGTTTAATACTGTTAACATATAAAATCGTTATGGTTAGCTAAGAATAGAGAAAGAAACCTGGAATACATCGTAGGCTGAGTTTAAGATGAACATTGGCGTTTTAATAAAACGCAATGCATATTGCGGGAAAAAGCACTGCAAAATTCAAATATTGTGTAACATTAACTTAGAGATTTGTATAGTTAACTTCATAAGAAGAGTTGATATATAGACATATAGTTAAGATTTGAGATTGTACCAAAGATGGTTCGGGATAGAACGCATGTGTGCAATTTGGATCGAGGTTCTTTTGTACACCCTGAAAATTTTGTTCCAAGTGCAAGAAAATCAGAAATTGTGGGGAACAATAGAGATATTTGAAAACTTGATAGCAAGAGTTAGATCTCCAATATATACCTGTAGAGAGACAAGCTGAGTGTAGAGCGATCTCATTGTCCGGTTTGATGCTACATCGATTCTGTTAAAACCAATATAGGCCATATATGTTGGTAAACCATCCGTTCCGTATATAGAAGAGATCAAAACATATATTTGATCAAGAAAACTTACGCGTCTAAAAAGAATCCAGCGTCGCTCATACACTTAACGTATGCAGTTTTTGGCAGATAGCTCGTGAAGTTGTCACAATGCAAAAATGTGGACAAGCCACCAGCTGAACAGCCAGTAAGAAGAGCCTGCGCACCAGTTGACCGGTTTAGTACCAATAGATTAATAATGCAGAGTCTACCAAACCAAACCGGAACCAGTTTGTTTTTACCTTTTCAGCTTTGGCTAAACCTTTGGGTAGAAGGTCAAGAATGATGGCATTCCAAATACGTTGTCCTCTGAAATAAAGCATTGATGTCTGTCATTCATTCAATTGGTTAAAATGTATCAGTAAATAAACACTCATAAACCAGGTTGTTTGGTACATGTAACCGGTTATTGAAAGCGGTTTAATAAAGTAAGATTTGCTTTAGACTGATAAACGAGTTGTTTATTTATTCTTACCCCGTTGCCAACTTGTCTATCTCCCGCAAACGAAGCTCCATCGCAATATCTCAGCCTGACTTTGTTCCAGTTATAAAAATCTGATTTTTATAAAAATTATGTTATAAAACAATGTGTAGTCCAGCAAGTGTGCATCTATACTACTAATACAAAAATATGAGTGAATGATAATAGTATGTGTTCAGTATGTGTTCAGTATGTGTTAGTGCATGTGAATGATGTTCCAGTAAAGCAACAGCGAATTTTGACTCGAGACAGGAACGAACTGGACTTCACATGTCTATATGTGAAGTTGACAGTTTTACCCTCTTACAAGTATATTTAACCTGAGGAAGGTAGGGTGAGTATGTAATTTGACCTAGGTCGACGAGGTTTTGATCGACTCGTGCTCGTAAGGAAGGGGACAAAGACAAAAGCTAATAAGGTGTACAAAGCCATAACTTTTTTGTAAACTATTTTTTTTTTTTTGTAAACTACAAAGCCATAACTTAATTAATAGAAAAGGAAAAAGCCAAAACTATTGTTTCTATGTGTATATTTTATAAGAAAAGCCGAATTTAAACAGAAACATTTGAACTGTCACGTGAAAGAGAGACCTAAACAACAAGCAAACATGTTCACGTAATAAATTATTTAATTGATTAATGTTGTCATTTATATTAAAATATACTCTTTGCAATCAAGAAATTAAATTAAAAAGAACTCCGTTCTAACAAAAAGTTAAGAAATGACCTGGATTTAAAGAGGCGTTATTGCTCAAGATTCCGGTGAAGACGGCGGTTTTGGTCATAAAACGTGTCGAGCCTCGATGGGTCTTTGATCTATCCTTGCATGATGCTATATCATTGCACCATCCTCCTCCCTATCACCAGTTTTTCACCACTTCTTTTTATTAATATATAATACTTGCAAAAAGAAGAAAAAATGCGTGCAAAATGAAAAATCCAATAATTTTGGGATTTTTTTTACAAATATAGTAAATACTTGCGGACAGATGAATTGTCGATTGAATGAAATAAATACTAATAAAACAAATAAATAAATGTGGTTCTCTTTCATTATTCTGTTTCGGAAAAAAAAAGAACCATGGAAAGAAGTAGAGAATATTATAAATGCGCGTCATAAAGTGAAAGGCGTGAGACATGATCCAACTAGCTCAAGACACTATGATGCTCTAAAATTCTAAGACAGCGGCGTAATAGTATTTTCTGTTCATGAATATGTCTCTGCTCTCTTTACCTGTTCTTTACAAGCATGTAGATGTAGTAGTAGAAATCAATTACTAGCATATATCGACGTATATATAGTATACTAATACAGAGCCATTTGGTTACATTATAATCTTTTGATTGGGTTTGCTGTCGAGATAGTTTGCACTATAACCCATATTTATGATGAAGATTGTTATGGCTAAATCGTAATTATTACGATTTATTTAAGAATTGGTTAATGGTTTATCGATAGCTGACAAACACTAACAAAAACTCTGTAAACATCTGAGTTTATTCCAGATACTAGCTAGCTGGATTCAATTAATTTGCCTACTCATGGGGTTGGTTACAACAACAACACTTTAGGTATGAACTAAATCAAGCAATGATCAATAAAAGAAAATACAATTTCAACGACCAAATGGATGGCTGATGAATTTATTCGCTTGGCATCTAAGATAGATTGATTATTTGTTTAAATCCCCTATATATTATTTGAGAAACATTACAACATTTTTTTGTAGCCACATATCATTACTAGAATGATTCTTAGAATCTTTAGAGAAATAGGTTGGTCCATCTAAATATATAATAAACTTTTTATTAAACTAACCATAAATACATTATTAATGTCCTTCATTATTTCCATAAATAAAATTACGGAATTACCTAATATGACTAAATTATATATGACAATTAATGATTTTGAATAATAAAGATTTGATAAAAATAAGTGTGTCTTATATTATATTTGTTTAATTTTAAACTATTAAAATAAATTAAACAACCATAGTAACCATTTAATAAAAATTAAAAGTTTTCTTTATATGTTATATTTTGAATTTTTTAAAACGAGTATAAATTACTAAAACCTTTAAAAATTTCACATTCAAATTTTGTGATCTATGGTTTAAAATTTTTGTTATGACATGATACAAATAATTAAAAAATTATATAAATTGAAAGTCTCATTTAATAAGTATTAAAAATAAATAAATAAATAAATAAATACATATATATATATATATATATATATCATTTTAAATTAAAGTATATGTCATATAAGAAAATACATAAATATTTTAATTTTGAAAGTACTTTGAACAATTTTTATTTGATAAAAAATTTGAAAAATATTGACAACTTAATTTTTAAAAATATTATAAATTACTTAAACTATTAAATTACATAAAATAATTTATATATATAACATTCATTCCACGCAAGGCACAGATCTTAACCTAGTACTAGTAGTATTTATTAATCACACACCATTGTAAGAATAAAAAAACTGTTCTGTGTTTGAATCTTTTTGAATTAACTAAAGTAAATAATTAAATTACCTCAAACTGCAAAAGCCAATTGTCTGATCCAGCACCGAAGCCTCTGTCCAAGTGATACGCTGGTAAGCTACCGTCCAAGCAAACTACAAAATAAAGTATAAAAGCAAAACATATAAATCCAAATGTAAGAAAATAAAAACTGACGTTAGGAAAATCAAATTAATGACCAAAACAATAGTGAGTAGTAGCGCAGCAAGTAGAGTGGTTTATGCTTTTAGATGATGTTGCGTGAGTTGCGTCATATTGTACAAATAAAGCGGTTAAAACGTATAGTGAACTCATCGACTAAAAAGTAAAAACCATATATCAATAGAGCAATAGCAGTATTATTGATAATTTACCAATAAAAATATATATAAATGTGTTATATAGAAGACAAATGATTAAGTACGTTAAAGAAAAAGAAAAGACGACAAACGGAGAAAGGAGGAAGACATACAAGCACCAAGAGCAGCGGCCCCTCGAACTAGTGTCATGCTAACACGCTGCCCTGGGTCGCCGGAAACAAGCGGTGGAGATAGGGCCACGCAGACGAGAAGAACCATCGCCGCCGTTAGATCGAGAAGCCGCGTAGTCTTCATAGTTTCACCTGTTTTGACGCTTCAATGGTGAGTGAAGGCGAAAGGGCGAAGAAAACGGTGTCGTGAAAATTATGCCTGCCTTTTTGTTATATTTATAAGATAAGGTAATAGAGATTTTACACAAATATATGGAAAGTTATTTGGAGAAGAAGAAAGGGAAAGGAGAGACCAAGTGGGCAAGAGGCAAGAGAAAGAGAGAGCTTATGATTCTGATAGGCACAAAGAAACTTTCCTCATCTTGGAGAAAGATGGATTGTTGTAAATCTCATATATACAAAATTATACATAGATTCATATGCATTCACATTTTATCACATGGAGAGAGAACATATTTTTCATATGTATGTGTGTACAGAGAAACATCTGACAAAAAATAAATTATTTTACATTTTTGGGTTACTATTTAAAGATAAAGTCCACATTTTATTTTATTTTATTTTCATTTAAAAGAAAAACAATAAAGAATATTTTCTTATGGGATGATTTTTTTTAATAGACTTTCTGACTCTACTCAGCTAAAGATTTATTCGAAGTCAGCATTTCTTAATTTTGTTCTTTCACTAGTCAACATTTCCTAACCTTTTTTTTACAAGTCAACATTTACATACCTTTTCATGTAATTCAAGTGTTGGTCACCATCCAAAATCTATTATTTCGATATTTAGTATTTTTTTTCTTTCTGGTTTATGTAAAACTGATATCTATATACTTGCGTTGAAAAAAAATCTTACTTCCACAGGAGAGATGAGTTTAGTTATGTTTAGACAGTAGACTAGACATCAAAGTGTGTAGATAGGGACAAACAAATTATAGATGATAATACTTATCTTATATTTCTTTAGAAATAATTCCAAGTATGGTGATGGGTCATGGACTCATGAAGTGGGTCACCACCCGATGGATTAGACTCGAAAATCAACCTTGATAGGTGTCTTCTGGTTTAGGTTCACCGAAACTTCTATAATATCTCAGACAAAAAAAAATACATACGAAAGATCATTGAAATTTGTTTACAGATGTTAAACGGGGATATATGATATAATTATATTTATAAACACTAACTTACATTGATTAACTAATCAAATATGTTTTTCTGTCCACCAAAATTATTAATTAATTTATTTTATTATAAAAAGGCATGTGTATTATTTTTGAATGTAAAGTTTTGGTTTCGTCATCAAGAAAGAGATGTTCAATAGTTATGGTTGTTTGGCATTATGATGAGTTGGGTTTGGTCCTAACGGTCCTCCTTGTTGTCCAACCGCAGATGATTGTTTTCTCTCCCTTTGAAGTGAAGCTACCAAAATGTATCTAATTAAATAAAAATCAATTTTTCTTTGAGTGTCTAGACATTTTCTCCGTAAGAATGAATTTAACAGAGCCTTTCAATTATATATAAACCAACATTGAAAAAAATAGAGACCTCTTCGATTGATTGAACAAGGATGGTTAAATGATGACTCACTCAGCAAACAAAGTCTTAGTCTTGTACGTCAGTGCAAGCTTTAAAACAAAAGAAGCTTAAAGCTCTCTCTACGAGAGTGAGTAGTTTTGTTTCCAAATCATGAAGGCCACATATGGATCGTGGGCTTGCTTTACCATTCATATTTTGGGCCTTTTGAAATTTTCTCAACCAGATCAGATCACAGGACCTGCAAAATATTAACCGAACCGAACCGAACCGAAATTGTGTCGATCATCAGATCGATTTGAATCGGATTGAAAAGAACAAACCCCACACTCTCAGACGACCACGGTGGCTCTTGGTTTATCCGAGAAATTAGGGTTTACCATCGGCGTGGGTTTACTTCCGGCGAAGAATGGGTACTTCGGTGCAGGTTTCTCCACTGTGCGGAGTGTACAACGAGAATCCACTCGCATACTTGGTCTCCATCGATGGCTTCAACTTCCTCCTCGACTGTGGTTGGAACGACCTCTTCGACCCTTCCCTCCTCGAACCTCTCTCCAGGTTCCTCTCCTTATTACTCCCTCTTTGTTTTTGAAATCGAAAGATTCAATCTCAGTTTCGATTCTTCTGTTTTTCTTTTTTTTTAAATCAGGGTTGCTTCTACCGTAGATGCGGTTTTGCTTTCTCATCCAGATACGCTTCACCTCGGTGCTCTTCCTTATGCCATGAAGCAGCTTGGACTCTCTGCTCCTGTTTACGCCACTGAGCCTGTTCACAGACTAGGTCTCCTCACTATGTACGATCAGTATCTATCCAGAAAGGTGAAATCTTTTGCAGTATTGTTTATTTATGTCATTTTCAACGTTGTGCTAATACGATGATCTTACTGTTTGCAGCAAGTCTCCGACTTTGATCTGTTCACGCTGGATGACATTGATTCAGCTTTCCAGAA
Organism: Brassica napus; assembly: GCF_020379485.1. Lineage (NCBI taxonomy): Eukaryota > Viridiplantae > Streptophyta > Magnoliopsida > Brassicales > Brassicaceae > Brassica > Brassica napus. The sequence continues at coordinate 21,183,929 of NC_063439.1, forward strand.
TGTCATCAGATTGACTTACTCTCAGAACTTCCATCTTTCTGGTAATGCAGTTTCAGTAATCCGCAGTCTTTATCGGAATGAGTTTATTAGGAGGCCTCAAAAGTTTTATCTTTGTCCTATTAGGGAAGGGAGAGGGTATTGTAATTGCTCCTCATGTTGCTGGACATATGCTGGGAGGTAGTATCTGGAAGATAACAAAGGATGGGGAGGAGGTTGTGTATGCTGTTGACTACAATCATCGGAAAGAAAGGTACGCATGTTCAGCTTTCATCTGATTGTGGAGTTCGATTTTTTTTTTGTTCATAACTAATAGTAAAGAAGCAGGATCTTGATACTGAGCTGTACATCTTTATTCAGGCATTTAAACGGAACTGTTTTACAGTCTTTTGTTCGACCTGCTGTTCTGATTACCGATGCGTACAATGCTCTTTATACCAATCAAACCCAAAGCCATCACAGGGACACAGAATTTCTTGGTTGGCTTTTAGCTCAATATCTGTTATATATCTCTTCTATGTTACTAAGGAGTGCTCATGTCCCACATTTATAATTCAGATACCATTTCAAAGCATCTGGAAGTTGGGGGCAATGTTTTATTGCCAGTAGATACTGCGGGTCGAGTTCTGGAACTTCTCTTGATACTTGAACAGGTGGGAGGTTCAGTTTTAAATGTATTTTGTTTTCGGTTAATCCTTTCAGCTATTTGTATGTAGATACTGAATATTGATCGAACTTGCAGCATTGGTCACAGAGAGCTTTTAGCTTTCCCATTTACTTTCTCACATATGTGTCATCTAGCACAATTGACTATGTTAAGAGCTTCCTCGAGTGGATGAGTGACTCCATTTCAAAGTCCTTTGAGACTTCACGTGATAATGCCTTTCTATTGAGGTAAGAAATTTCTTTTAAAAGTATCTTATCTGTGCCGACGTTCCCATACAGTAACGGAAGACTTTAAATGTAATTCAAACACTTTCAGGCATGTCACTCTCTTGATAAACAAGACTGATCTGGATAATGCTCCACCTGGTCCAAAGGTTGGTTTATAAGTAACTCACGCATGTTTGGTCGTATATAGAACTTTGGTGGATTAGATATTTTGTGTTCTTTCTCCTCAGGTGATAGTAGAACTATATTGTTCTTATTAATATTTTTAGTAACTTAACCTGCTTATATAGGTTGTTCTTGCGTCCATGGCTAGTCTTGAAGCTGGTTTTGCTCGAGATATATTTGTGGAATGGGCCAATGATCCCAGAAATTTAGTCCTCTTTACTGAAACAGGCCAGGTAAGTTTTTAGACCCGTTATTTGTTGAAGAACTCAATGTACGGGTTGTTGTAAAGAGCTGATGGTAATTTCTCCCCAGTGCTGGCCAGCTAGTTAAGTGGGTGTGGAATCATGATAAATTAGAATCTTTTATTTTGTGTGTCACCTGACTTGAATGAGAATTTACCCAGATATTGTCCTACTTATTGAGTGTGAATATTTCACCACCAATGTGTGTACAATAGTCAGAGATTGAGTTACTCACATTTTTAGTCACAAGTTAAAGCATAAATAGCCACCAATCGGACTGGCTTGCACCTTTAGGTTAATCTCCTGGGATTTCAGTCTTGCACACTCATTAAAAATTATAAAAAATAAAGCGGTTGTTGGTAGACCTCATATTCTTGAAATTGATATCACGGTGCACAAACTGTTTAATGAACCCTATCATTCATTTCAACTGAACAGAAGAGGAGTTTGAACTAGCGTACTTCATTTTGCTTTTTTTTTTCTCAAGCGAGATATCGCCGTGTTCACTGGAATGGTTAATTGTTTAATTTTTGTTGTCATGTGTTTTTATTCGCAGTTTGGCACTTTAGCTCGTATGCTTCAGGCAGCCCCACCTCCCAAATTTGTTAAAGTCACCATGTCTAAGAGGGTTCCTTTGGCCGGGGAAGAGTTGATTGCATATGAAGAGGAGCAAAACAGACTTAAGAGAGAGGAAGCCTTGCGAGCTAGCCTCGTCAAAGAGGAGGAAACAAAAGCTTCCCACGGACCTGATGATAACTCAAGTGAACCAATGGTCATAGATACCAAGACTACTCACGATGGTAATGTTTGTCTTAAACTGTTAAAAAATTCCAGCAACCTTGATTATTTATAACTTCTTCCTTTTCATGTAAACTTCAACTTTGATTGAAAAGTCCATATGGTACTCCTTGTATATGAATTGGTTAGCTGCCCTTAGGAGGCAATTTTATGGTCATTATGTAGTGACGTAGAATCTATATTTAGAAGTCTCATGTTATATTTATGTAAATTCCGTGTTAGTTTTCAGTCCCACAGTGTGTTTCTTTTTCGGTTAGACTTCCTGTTGTCTTTTTGATGGGCCATCTTGCCATTACGTAGTTGTCTGCAGTGCAGCTGACCTTTCATATTTCTGACCACACATGCAGTTGTTGGGTCTCACGGACCTGCATATAAAGATATATTGATAGATGGATTTGTTCCCCCATCCAGCAGCATTGCCCCAATGTTCCCATTCTATGATAACACTGCTGACTGGGACGAGTATGGGGAGGTCATTAATCCAGATGACTACGTGATCAAGGATGAGGACATGGACCGAGGAGCAATGCATGTACGTTTCCTTAACATCTGGTCTCTGTTTGGTTTTCGTTTAGCTCTTTTTTATCAGCGACCAACTAGTCCTCTTCTCTTAACCCATCATGTTGTTTGCATACTAGTTCTTTAACAGGACTTTCTGTTTATTCATATATATATACGAAATCTCGACGATAGGCACTGAGGATTTGAGATATAAATAGGAAACCCTTACTTTTTTTCCAAAAGTTGCTTAGGCTCTTGATTTGGGTTGATTACAGTTCTTCAATTCAGTGCATTGGTTCTACAATTGGCTCTTTGTTTTCTTTTTGACATTTGATTGTTTGCGAGCAAGGATTTCTATGCTGTACGTGGTTTTGATTGTGTAAATGTATCCAAAATGTTAATCTTTATATCACCGTTTCAGAATTAGCTATGTAAACTCTTGTGTTGCTATATAGATTTATGACATAAAATCCCATTTCAGGCAGGAGGTGATGTGGATGGAAGGCTTGATGAGGCAACTGCTAGTCTCATGCTAGATACTAGACCTTCGAAAGTCATATCCAATGAGCTCATTGTAAGTAGACTCCAATACAAACTTCATAAGAGCTCCCTTATCCATCTAAAAAGCAAGACATTGATAGAGATTTTACTGCTGTCAAGTTTCCTCGATAAATGATTTTGGTTTGTTCTATCCTTTTTTTCTTTTTTTGCACAGGTGACTGTTAGTTGTTCACTGGTTAAAATAGACTACGAAGGTCGTTCGGATGGCCGCTCAATCAAGTCAACGATTGCACATGTTTCTCCTCTGAAACTTGTACGTTAGCGATTCCTTTTTCCCTTGTCTTTATTATGTATAGTAGTCAATCACTTCAGCTGATGTAATCAAATATCATGTGAAGGTTCTGGTGCACGCAACAGCAGAGGCTACGGAGCATTTGAAGCAACACTGCTTGAACAGCATCTGTCCGCACGTGTACGCTCCGAAAATAGAGGAGACCATTGATGTGACTTCTGATCTATGTGCCTATAAGGTAAACTAGGAAGATCCTCTTAACACATGGGTTTTGAGTTGTCATAAAAACTTAACCTGTATGGTTCCTCCTCCGTATAACATCAGGTCCAACTCTCTGAGAAGCTGATGAGCAATGTGATCTTCAAGAAGGTACCTTATAACTTTCCTCTACACACCACTAATGGTATCCGATTCTCTCATCCGATTGTGAAACCTTAATTTTTGAAATATTGATATAAGCTGGGAGATTCAGAAGTAGCATGGGTGGATTCAGAGGTAGGGAAGACAGAGAGCGAGAAGCGGTGTCTGCAACCAATGGCAAGTGCAGCAGCTCCTCACAAACCCGTGCTAGTGGGAGATCTGAAAATGCAAGACTTCAAGCAGTTTCTGGCAAGCAAAGGAGTTCAGGTAGAGTTTGCAGGTGGAGGAGCTTTACGATGCGGTGAGTATGTCACTCTAAGGAAGGTCGGTCCAACTGGTCAGAAGGTAATAACTTTATGCTAATGTATTCAAAGCCAATATATTATTTATAACCAGTCAATGGCTTATGTAAAGTTAATAATTATAACCGGTGGGTTGGTCTTCAGGGGGGAGCATCAGGGCCACAGCAAATTCTGATAGAAGGACCGTTGTGTGAAGATTATTATAAGATCAGGGATTATCTATATTCTCAGTTTTACCTCCTCTGATGGTATAAGAGAGAAGATGCAGCTTCTTCTTCTTCTGTTGTTTCCAACACTTTTCAACTACTTGAGTGTAATCTTCTTTGTTTTGAATAACTTTTAAGTGTAATCTTTACATAGTCGATGAGCCATATTATATCGGCCTTGTCCTTTGACATCTTATCAGAGATACTGAAACTAAAAGCGCTCTGCTTACATGGCCTAAGTGTGTGCTGACATGGCATGCATTATTTAAAAATTTTGCTAACGCGGTAAACATGAGAGATAAAAAAGTTAAAATTTAATTTAATTAGCTGGTTAGGTGGTGTTGGTGTGTGTGTGTTTTGTGTGAGGGCGATCACTCCAACGACAACGCTCTCTCTCTCTCTCTCATTTTATTTTTTCAGTGACGAAGACAAAGCACCACCAAACATATTTATTCTTCTAATTTCTAAAACCCTAAATAATAATAATCCTCATTCGCCTTTATTTCAATCTCTTCTTCTACTACTTGTTACCGATTCCCTCGTGATTTTTCTTATCCTCTCTTACCATCAACCATGGCTTCTGCGACCGCCACGTGGACTCCTACCTCCCTCCAGCTCCGTCTCGCTTTGAGCTCCGGCGTTCGCCGTAAATCCAACGCCGTCTTCCTACGCGCCTCGCGGATTGGTAGAAAATCTAGTTGTGGAGTTGTCTGTTGCGTTTCGCAGAAGCCGGAAGTGGAGGCGTGGACTGGATCGGATTCGTCAAATCCGCCAGCCGATGGTTTGGCCGGGTGGGCCGATTCCGGTAACGGTAACGGCAACAAGTCTTCCAGAGCTAAGAAGAAGAGTTTGATTGAAGGTATACATACGCTGATTGTTTACTAGTCTCCTAGGGGTTTAATTCAGTTAGTGAGTATCTGATTACAAAATTGAAAAATGCTTCTCCAATGAGTATGTATGTAGATTATTAACCTTACACTTCAACACTGAGGTGTGTACACATAATCATTAAGAGGTTGTTGTCTAACGGTACATTGATTGTATGTTGAGATTATAATTCAGCATTTTGAGTAGTCTGCTTGAAACTGTTTTCTGGTGGACTAATAATCTGTAATTAGTTTGCTTTCAGGTGTAGTTGGGGCTGGAGTTGCTGCTATCGTTTTGTTTGCTGGTCTAACCTACGCCGTTTCGTCTTTTAACAAGCGTAATCATGCCAGTAAGTTCAGTTCATTCCTTCTCTTTTGCTTAAACATACATTCTCTTTCAGAATTTGCTGTATTGATTGATGTATATGGCAATTTAATTTTGGGCGCAGGACTCAAACCGGAATTGACTTCCCAGCAGGAAAGCGTGCTTATTTCATCTGATGAAACACCTAGTGATGAAGCCAAAGTAGCTAACAGTGAGGAAAACATTCTTAAGGAGGAGGTTGAGAGTATAGAGAACAATGATATAGGTCAGCAAGGTGATGAAGATAAAATACTGGGTACTGAGGATTCGTCACTTGATGGTATCGTATCTGATGGATCGGATGCCACTGAAAATATCACTTCCGAAACTACGCCTGAGGCAGAGTTGAAGCTCCATGTTCAGTCTGATCCTGACATGCCAGAGAGTGAGAAAATAATTTCTGAATCTGAGTCAATTGATTCACAAAAGAGTGATGTTACTGGAGCGCAAAATCCAGAAGGAGCTGATAGGCTTCCTGACACTGAACCGACCAATGTGTCTGATTTAGAAAATCAAGTCGACAGTCAGAAAGAAGATTCCATGTCTTCTTTATCTGACAGCGATGCTTATGTAGCCACTGAGACTGTAGCTGTTGGCGTTTTGGTTGCCTCACAGTCAGATTCGACTTCGGATCCTCACACTGTGCAACTAAATGCCGCGGGGTCAGCATTCTCGACTGTGACTGAGGATCTTCCTGAGGTAAACGGAACACCTGAGGACTTGGCTGCGGGAAGTCTGTCATCAATCTCGGACATAGATACAGCGAAAGAAGTTGAATCTTCAGAAACTCCTGTGTCAGAAGAATCATCATATTTGTCAAAAAATGAACTTACCGTGGATAGTGAAGTCGAGCTTACCGACAACGGACTTCTGGAAACACCGAGTGGTGGAAGTGCATTTTCTTCTGCAGGGATTCCTGCACCTTCAATATCTTTTCAAGTGAATCCTGGAAAGATTCTCGTCCCTGCAGCTGCAGATCAGGTCCAGTGTCAAGCATTTGCTGCTCTGCAAGTTCTGAAGGTAATATTATTTTGTTGTTGTACAGCCTCTCGGTATGTTGTTTGCTTCGTTCTGGCACTTGTAAAATTTTCAGCTTATGAATCATTTTTCCTTTTTCCAGGTCATTGAAACTGACATCAAACCTAGCGATCTATGTACTCGCAGAGAATATGCCAGGTGGTTGGTTTCTGCCAGCAGCGCATTATCTAGGTATATCTAATGATAGTGTTAGTGGATCTGATGGGTTAGATTGTTCATCTTTGGTATTGGAAAGTGAATTTCATACGTTTGTGTGTGTTCTTCAACTCTCTGCAGGAACACGACCTCAAAAGTGTATCCTGCTATGTATATAGAGAATGTTACGGAGCTTGCTTTCGATGATATTACTCCTGAAGACCCTGATTTTTCATCCATTCAAGGTGAAAGTGGACTCTGAATTTTAACTCTTCCCAAAACGAAGATAACCTGTAAAGCTAACTTCTGTATACTCTTTTCAGGTTTGGCAGAAGCAGGACTTATCACAAGCAAGCTTTCTAACCGCGATTTGCTTAACGATGTTGAAGGCACATTCTTGTTTTCCCCTGAAAGGTATTTATGTCACTGCAAAATGGGAACTCGTCCAGCTTGTTATAAAAAAATTCTGCATTTTTGTATATCGCATGGACAATAAAAGATAGATAATCTTTAACTGACACGGCACTCTTAATTTTTCTTCAAGATGTCAGTGCTATGTCTTCAGTATTCTCGTTAAACAGAACGGCATAAAATCATTGTTATTTCTGTTTTTAGAATAGTATGGTACTTTGTACTTTCACATTACATTTGCATTGATGTACTTGCTTATTTCTACTAGTTAAGCTTGTTTCTTGTCGATGCAGCCTTCTTTCACGCCAGGATCTTATAAGCTGGAAAATGGCCTTGGAGAAACGACAGCTTCCAGTAGCTGATAAAAAGGTTGCATATCAAGCTTGGTTTTATATACTTCTCATAATATTGCATATAATCATCAATTCAATCCACCATGCAGATGCTGTATGACCTTTCGGGTTTCATTGATATCGAAAAGATAAACCCAGATGCATGGCCTGCCATCATCGCAGATTTATCTACCGGAGAACAAGGAATCGCTGCCCTTGCATTTGGTACGCGCATATTCCAGCTCTAGATATGTCTTCTAGCACCATCATGGCCTTATTGTATTGTGCACACCCGTTTTGTAGGTTGTACAAGGTTGTTTCAGCCTCATAAACCCGTCACTAAAGCTCAAGCTGCCATTGCTCTCTCAAATGGTGAGGCTTCTGACATAGTCATTGAAGAACTGGCACGCATCGAAGCAGAATCAATGGCTGAAAAGGCCGTGTCTGCACATAACGCCCTGGTTGCCGAGGTCGAAAAGGATGTCAATGCCAGCTTCGAGAAAGAGCTTTCCCTGGAACGAGAAAAGATTGAAGCAGTTGAGAAAATGGCAGAACAGGTGAAACTGGAGTTGGAGCAGCTGAGGGAGAAGAGAGAGGAAGAGAATCTGGTGTTGGTGAAAGAACGAGCTGCAGTTGAGTCAGAAATGGAGGTACTATCAAGGTTAAGACGTGAAGCTGAAGAGAAGCTGGAGGACTTGATGAGCAACAAGGCAGAGATATCATTCGAGAAGGAAAAGGTTTCCAGTCTTCGAAAAGAAGCAGAAGAAGAGAGCCAGCGGATTTCTAAGTTGCAATATGAATTGGAAGTAGAGCGTAAAGCCCTGTCCATGGCCAGGTACTTCTTCTACAATTACAGCTATGTTTTTGTTAATAAGGTCAGTGAAGCTAGCCAATGAGTTTCAATCTGTCCATAACTGTGGCATCTGAATCCTCATATGTTATTTGTTCAGATCATGGGCTGAGGAGGAAGGAAAGAGAGCTAGGGAGCAAGCTAGAGCTTTAGAAGAGGCTAGAAAGCGATGGGAAACAAACGGACTAAGAGTTATTGTTGACAAAGACCTTCAAGAGAATGTAGAGACAGAGCAAAGCGTTTTGCTAAACACCGTAGAGCGATCTTCCATTGAAGGAACCGAGGAGAGAGCCCAAACCCTTATGGATAAGCTGAAGGAGATGGCAAAATCCGTCGGTGGAAAATCCCGTGAAGTGATCTCAATGGTGATGGAGAAGATACGTTCATGGATTATGGTGTTGAAGGAATACGCTGAGAACTTGGGGAAGCGAGCAGGAGAAATGAGAGAGGCAGCCGTTGTTAAAGCAAAAGGAGCAGCAAAGGAGGTTGAGAAAGGGACGGTTCAGGTTGGTGATAAGGTGAAGAGAATGGCCGAGGAGTGTAGAGATGGAGTTGGGAAGATCACTCAGAGGTTCAAGACCTAAGTGAGTTTCTTCAACTTGCTTTTTTTGTTTTCTTGGAATAAAATAAAAGAGAATAATGGGATGTGGCCATTACACTATATACAGTATCGGTCAGTGATGATCAGAGAGTTAAAAACTGTAACATTTTGTAATCTTTGTTATGTGCTTACTTACACTCTAGTGTGTTTACTAGTTGCCTTGATATGGTATACATAGGCAAATAAACACTCCATGATCTGCTAGTAGTCACTGAAACAAGTCCAAATAGTGCGGCTACTGCATGCACATAACAGGTAGCCATAACTCGCATCTGAATTGCCCATATATATTAAAAACATCTTCAAAAATGAAGTACTCGGAATAATGTGAAATGTAACAAAGTTGTAATTATTTAAGCTTAACTGTAATGGGTAGGGGTGGATGTAATGGGTAGGGGTGGACGTTTGGGTACTTATTTAGGTTCGGTTCGGGTCTATTTGGGTTTCGGGTTTTCGAGTTTTCGGGGTCAAAGATTTCAGTCACATTCGGATATTTCTAAGTTTCGGTTCGGGTTCGGTTCAGATCTTTGCGGGTTCGGTTCAGGTCTGGATAACCAATTAAAATTATTTTAAAAATTTTAAAATTTATTATATACTTTAATTTTCTCAAAATCTATAAACAAAATATTATATTACATAAAAAATTGAATAACATATGTCAAAATACCTGAACTTAACATATAATTTGATTTGGTTTGAATATTTGGATAGATAATCAATAGACATTTCAAATTTTTTTTGTGTGTTGAGTATATTTTAGCTATTTTAAACATTTACTTTTGACTATTTGTATATATTTTCAAGTATTTTGGATATTTTAAAAATATCTTATATATTTTGAATGTTTTTAATAGACAATAAATCTAAAATATTTTTATATAAAGGGGTATATATCAATTTCGGATATATTCGGATACTCGGAATACTTCGGTTTGGGTCGGATTCGGTTCCGGTTCTTTAAATACTAAAATTTTGAACCCATTCGGATATTTAATCAATTTCGGTTCGGATTTAATACTATTTTTTCGGGTCGGATTTGGTTCGGTTCTTTGGATTCAGATTTTTTGCCAGGCCCTAGTAATGGGAGAAAAGGAAAATGTAATTGTTATTGGTTGACTCTTGACTTATCTATAGTTTCCATACCAAAAAGTAAACGAGCACGACCTACGTGCCATGCTCTAAATCAGGAATCAAGACAAACTAATTAGTACTAGTGGGATTATAGACTATATATAGAGGAATACCCAAAGTATATAAAACAAAGAACATCTTTCCCTTTTAATATCTACTGCTTTTTTCCATAGATAATAAAAAAGATCAGCCAGTTTTGTAGTTAGTGTATTTCAACTAATTACAGGAAGACATAATTATTTTAATTTTTGTGTACTTTACTAAAGATAAAGAGTGAAATAATATTCGAAAGTTAACCATAGTCCGAATTTATTTAGCAAATAAGTATATGATAATATAGATGAAAATTAGGGTGAGTTAGTTTGTTTATCAAATGGACTATAATATGTTTTTTTCCCCAAATAAGAATCGGCAAATGAGAATCATTCTTAACAGGATCGCCCATTTTAGTATACACCCCTGTGGGCATGACATTTGCATAAAACATTAGATTAAATTGTTGAGAGAAAATGCTTGTTAGTATAAATACCATTAATTTGGCAACACATACATTAACCAAATCAAGAAAACATACACCAAACTATCAGGTTGCTCCAATAGAGCCATGTCTCGTGTCCTACTTTTCCTCATCGTTTCGTTGGTGGCTTTGGTTGGATCAATTAATGGTAACTACCTTATACTACATCAAATACATTTACCATTCAAACTCAGTATATAATTGACCAAATATAACCATGGAATTTTCAGGACTAACGCCGTGTGGATCAACTCCCACAGCTCCTAATTGGAAGAATCAGATGGAATCCACCGAGGAATCACAACGTGAATTGGGAAGGATGGGTTTGGAGTGCAACACCGAAGGGTACACAGGTGGTTCGGGTTCGGGTTCTGTCTCTGCTGCCAGTGCTGTCTTCGGACTCTTCCTCTTGCTTTTCATGATATTTGGTGTCGCCGCGGGGATCTGGTGCGTGTGTGTCCAGAGGCAAAAGACTATAAACGCAGCCAACATCAATAACTTTCCAGGTTAGTAATATGAATATTACAACACCTAACGAATTTGTGTTGGTGTTATATAGTGTTGGTAACGGTTTGGAAGTAAATATAATTATAGGTCAAGTGGTAGGAGCTCAGGTGGCTCATGAAACTGATCTCAAGACAGTTCAAAAGGGAGATGCTGGTTATAAAGTTTGATTCGCACTTGTTCATTTTATCTTATTGGTTATGTCTTTTACTCATCATGCTACGCACTCTGTTGGTTTGGCTAAACTCAACGCTTCAGCTTATTTTAAGGCTGAACAAACATTTTCATCTTCTCTTTAATTGGTCATCATATGTTCAAAGTTTTTGATCTAGATGGAATATATTAGTTTGGGCTCAAAAACTCCAACATGTCCGGCTAAACAAACATTTAGAAAATTCACTTGGCCGGAACATCTTTGGTTTACAAAAATTTCTGTTCTTAGTGTTGAATCCTAAAACCCGTAATCAAGTTTAAGGATCCTAACCAAACAATAAATAGTGTTTAGAAGGCCAACGATTTCGTTTATTGAAGTGTTAAGCTAAATGTCGAAGGAAAAGATGCAAAGAAGGATCCATACCCAACACTTAAGATAAAAAAAGGTGGTAATTCTCTCAAACAAACTTTTTAAGTTTTTGTCATAAAAATAATTTTAAAAAATAACCAAAATAATTTTTTTTTTTTTGAAATTTTTTATTTTTTTATTTTTACCCTATCTTAAAATCTCACCTCTTAATTTTAAACTTTAAATCTAGATTAGTTAATTCTATTTTTACTTTTTAATAAAACTTATTTTAGTTATTTTTTTACTCAGAGCTATTTTTATAATAAAAAATTAAAAAGAATTATCTTTATCCTAGGGAATTTCTCTTAAAAAAATAGTACTCCCTCTGTTCCTAAATGATCTATGTTTTAAAATTTTCACACTTATTAAGAAAACACTTAAAATTTTGATAATAAATGTATTATTTTCTGTGTTTAGCTATTTCCTATGACTTTTAACCAATCAAAATTCAGTAAACACAATTAATGTTTTTGAAGTTTACAATTGGCCATTATTCCATACATTGAAAATGTAAAATATGGATCTTTTAGAAACAAAATATTTTTCTAAAACATAGATCATTTAGGGCATCATTATCGGAGGGACTTGGGCCGGCCCTTAACCAATTTTGGGTTAAAAAAAAAATTAAAAAGGCAAAGGACGAGACGAACGGGCCTTGATTAAGGGCTTCCCGGTGTCGTCCCTCGTGTGTACGTGGCAGCACCGGATTGGGAGATGATATCGAAGCCGTATCGCCTTTTTCATTTTCTCTCTTCGTGTTTCTCTTCTAGTCGACTCCAAAAGGCGACGGCGAAGGTGATTTATCAGACTCCGGTGGCCCAAAACTTGTTTCGGAAACCGAAAGCGCGATCTACATCCAACGGCGAGAGCGACTCTGAAATCTCCGATGACGAAGACCTAAATCGTCGGTTCGGTTAGTTTCCCAAGCATCCCCAATCGTGTGAGAATCGACCCAACCATACAAAGGTATGTCCTTCACCTCCGTTCTTTCTCGAGATTATTATTTGATGGAAAATTGGATTAGGGTTTCGTTTAGATGTAAATTGGAAAACTTGTATTGATTATTTGATTGAAAATTTGATAAGGGTTTCGTAGAGATGAATTGATAGATTCGTATAGGTTAGCTAATATTCGTATGGAGGATTTGATAAGCGATTGGTATAGATGATTTGATATTCGTATATAGGATTTGATAAGCGGTTCCTAGAGATGATTTGCATTTGCAATTTTTGAATGTGTATTTTTAGTTTGAAATCTGTGTATTTTTAATGAACCACACCATAAAATTCTAGTGAAGGTACACTTGTTTTGTAAATGTTTCGCTGTTTATTAAAGCCATTGTCGTGGTTACTTCGTATTGATTAGATAGGTTTGGCTGTAAAGGGTAGTTTGTGTGAAACTAAATCCAACAATATATTAATGATCTTGTTAGGATAGTTGATAGCTTTTTGTTTGTGTAATAACTTTAGATAAGACATATCTTGTTGCCGGTTAGTTATTAAGTGGGTAAGTTAATGCTAACTTACTCTTCACTTCCTCCAATCAACCCCCTTCTGATGCCCCCCTTAAATATACGTAGCTAGTTGATCTCTTCTACCACCTCCTCTTAATCTCTTCTCGCTTCTTATCGGTATGGATCCAAGAAATCATTATACGGAGTCCTCTAGCTACTTCCCTTTCAATTCCAATGTTCACTTAGGAGAATCCGAGAACCCTCCTTTCAGTTCTCACCAATCTGAAGACACACCGGTAGGCACACCATTAGGCACACCAGTAGGCACACCCGTGGACCGTGTTGCTCGACGCAAATGGACCCCGGCTGATGACGAGGTCCTAATCAGTGCGTGGCTCAACACTTCCAAGGATGCCGTAGTTGGAAATCAGCAGAAGTCACTCACCTTCTGGCAACGTGTTGCTGACTATTACACAGCAAGTCCTCACGGAGCAGAGGAAGTTGAAAAGAGAGAGCATCTTCATTGTAAGAAGAGGTGGGCTAGGATAAACGATCAAGTTAACAAGTTCTGCGGCGCTTATGCCACTGCAGAGAGGCAAATTAGCAGTGGTGAGAGTGACACTGATGTTCTCAAGAGGGCTCACGACATCTTCTACGCTGATCAGAGAACCAAGTTCAACCTCGAGTATGCGTGGTGTGTGTTGAGGTATGAGCAGAAATGGCTCAGCCTCAACACTCCAAAAGCGAGCTCAAAGAGGAAAAATGGTGAAACCCCACCTGAAACGCCACCCACCGAGAATGCTGATCATGAGACCCGGCCTGAAGGTATCAAGGCTGCTAAATCGAAAAGGAACACTGGTCAAGGGAAGTCTGTTGCTGAGTACACCACCCTATGGGAAATGAAGAAGGAGGATTTGGCCATGAAGGAGAGACTGACTAAGTTGGCTATACTGGATACTCTCCTCCAAAAGTCGGAGCCCTTAACTGAGGCAGAAGAAGTCGTGAAGAATAAGCTCTTAGCTGCGTACTTCTGAAGAATTAGATGTCATGTTCTATATTTTATATTTGTCTTTTTAATAGTTTTTTCTTTGTCCTTTTAATTCTCTGTTTTAATGTATGTCTTTTTAATATGGTTGTTTAATGAAATGAGTACGTCTCTTTTAATATGCTTGCTTTGTCTCTTTTTAAACAAATGTTTTTGCTAAAACTTGATTCTAATATGCAGTTGACGTTTTCTGCAGGATAAGAGGAACATGGGACTTGACTACAGCTATAGTCAACCTTCGGACTCGGAGGATTTATTTTGCAACTCTGTGGACAGTGGCTACAACGAGACGGATGACTTAATTCGACGTGACCAAGAGGAGATACGCTTACAAAGAGGTTCACCGGTGCAGTACCCTCCGGAACCCGAGGTAGAGTTCGGCATCCCGCAGAGATGCTACTGTGGCGCTCAGCCACTACTTGCAACATCTTCTCGCGAAATAGGTAGGCGATACTACACTTGTCCGAATGTAGATGATGGGGAGTGTCACGTATGGAAATGGTGGGATGATGCGTTTATGGAGGAGCTGCGAGACAGAGATAGACAAGTTCTTCTACTGTCTGAAAAGGTCGACAGTCTTGCCCTTTTGTCTGACAACGAGACTGAGCAGAAGGTAGCCATTCTAGAGAAGATGGTCTATGATTTAGCTAAGGAAAAATCTAAGGTTAGCTATAGGTTTGAGTTCTTTCTCGGGGTAATGGTTGTTGTGGTAGTTTTAGTTGGCGTGGTGCAATGGTTCTTGTGGTAGTTTAGAGATGCTTATTTGTTTGTCATTTGTATTTGCTTCCTGTGGAACATTAAGTTTTATTATAAGTCATCTAATGTAACTCAACTTTTATTATAAGTAATCTCATGCATCTCATGTAACTGAAGTTTTATTATAAAAATTCCCGTGACTTTTCTTACACAAAAGAACAAAGGCGACATGATGAGTCTGTCACTTGTCTGTCTTGAGTCTGTCCCGTGAGCACACTGAACTGCTCGTGAGCACATAGTAATGCTCGTGATCAAAGTGTCATGCGTTCATACCCGACAATGTAGCATATATAGATCATACTTCTCACATACAATGCATTACTTCTCCTCCTCATAACACATTCTCTCTTTCAATTATCTTTTAGAAATTTCAATCTCTTTTATAAATTTTGAATGGCTTCTTCTTCACATTATCATTATCACAAAGATGATGATGATGAATTTGATTCTATGTTTGAAGATATATTTGAAAATCCTAATTTCATTCCCGAACCAAAAAAGAGAAAACCGCGTATACATATCGAGAGAAACCGGGAAGAAGGCCACACGAAGCTCTGGAACGATTACTTTTCTGAATCTCCAACATACCCGCACAACATATTCCGAAGACGGTTTCGAATGAACAAGACTTTGTTCTTGCGTATTATGCATCGTATGTCTAATGAAATAGAATACTTTCAACCAAGACAAGATGCCACCGGACGGGCTAGTCTTTCTCCGCTCCAAAAATGTACCGCAGCAATTAGACAATTGGCGTATGGTGGTGGCTCTGATACCGTTGACGAATATGTCCGGCTTGGTGAAACAACAGCTCGAAAATGTTTGCACCATTTTACCGCGGGAATAGTCCAATTGTTTGGCGAGGAATATCTAAGACGTCCCACACCGGAGGATCTGCAAAGACTATTATATATTGGAGAACAACGTGGGTTTCCCGGAATGGTTGGAAGCATCGACTGTATGCATTGGGAGTGGAAGAATTGTCCAACCGCTTGGAAAGGAATGTATTTGCGTGGAACCAATAAACCAACTATTGTATTGGAGGCCGTAGCTTCATATGACCTCTGGATATGGCACGCGTTTTTTGGAGCTCCAGGTACTATGAACGACCTTAATATTCTTGATCGATCACCCGTTTTTGACGACATTATTAACGGAATAGCCCCAGAAGTAAATTTCAATGTGAATGGGAATCAGTATCATTTGGCATATTATCTCACGGACGGTATTTATCCGAAATGGGCGACTTTTATTCAATCTATCCGACTTCCCCAAGGTCAGAAGAATTCATTATTCGCTCAAACCCAAGAAGCTGTGAGAAAAGATGTCGAGCGTGCCTTTGGAGTCCTGCAAGCTAGATTTGCCGTGGTCCGAAACCCATCTCAGTTATGGGATAAAGAGAAGATTGCAACTATTATGAGAGCATCTATCATTCTCCATAATATGATTGTCGAAGATGAACGATCAGCATCTACTCAGTATGACCTTGAAGAATTTCAAGAAAGTGAAGAGGAGGATACATTTTCTGTCAATATGCCTTCAAATCTCGGTAATATGATTGATCGTCGAACGAGCGTTCGGAATACACAAGCCCATCACCAATTAAAAAATGATTTGATCGATAATATATGGGCTAAATTTGGACATCTTCCAAATAACTTCTGATTTATAAGTTTTTATTACTCGAATAAAATGTTTGTTTGCTTTTATATATTAAGATGTTTGTAATTTTTATTTTTAAAAAATTCCTCATGTTTTCAATTTGAATGTTAGACTTTTCTTTTACATGTTTTTTTAAAAACTATGCTTTTATATATGTTATTACTTATTAATGAAAATAATCAATTTAACTAAGTAAGGGACAAGTTAAGTCCCACCAATAATCAGCTACTTATACAAAAGTCCTTAACTTAGTTCCTTAACACAAAAATAATAATAAAAAATGTTAAGGGCCTTAATCAAGTCCCTCCCATAATGATGCCCTTAGGAACGGAGGGAGTAGATGTTTATCATTCAAAAAGGGAGATGTATACACTCGAAACGGAACGCAAGCTTTCTTCACACGCACAATAAGTGTGGGACCATTCTTAGTCATCGAAGGAGCTCCCCCCAGAGCTAGACGACGCGAATTTCAAATTTCTACTTAACCCGCTTTACTCACTCGAATCTGAAATAAATCAATTCAAAGTATAAAGAGAGCAGAATAAACAAATGAACTGAAAGGAAACAAACGTCAAAATTTAAAGTCCTTCCCTTATCTACAGATTTCTTGATTCCATCTCGATTGAAAAAAATCTCTCTGGGTCAAAAACACTGAAGAGTTTCAGATTTTGTGATTATGGAGACCAAGTTGCCGATGACTAGTCATGGACGAAATAAAGCGGTTCGGGTGGTGGCTAGGTTCAAGCCATCAGTAGCATATCCGAATGTAAAATCATCATCATCATCATCATCATCATCAGCTGTATCAGTTCACAAACCCAACGGTGATGAATCCGAGACTGTTTCCATTTCGTTCGGAGCTCAATTCCCTGGGTAATTCCGTTTTCTTTTTTCACTCAATTCAATCTGATTATATTATTTATCAATATGTCTTGTTAAGTTAAATGTCTTAAAACCAATGATAAGTGATTGACCATTTATTTTATATTATTGATTAATATTAGTTGTTTTAAAACTCGATAATTGGATTGACTCATCTATCTTATATATTATTCAGGATTCCAACTTTCAAAGTGGGACACTATGTCTCTAATATTTTTACATATTACACGAAAAGCTACTAAGCTTAATTGTACTTTGGTCTCAGTTTGTGAGTTATCTGTTGTGTAAAAACTAACGTTTTGAGAAATGATGTGCAGTGCTGAGTAGGATTAATATGAAAAAGAAATCTACCAGTCCAGTGACAAAGTTTTTTAATTCATAAGCGTCCCCAAGCCTAACTAACAAAATACCTTTTTTCTTTGTATATGTTGTGGCAGTTCGAAGGATTCATATAAGTTGGACTACTGCTATGAAGAAGATGAAACCACGAGTTTAATTCTCACCAAGGAGATTAAGCCTCTTATCTCTACTGTCTTTGAAGGTAAAGATGCTAACGTAATTGCACACGGAGCCAGAGGTAGTGGAAAAACACATCTTATTCAGGTATTGATTCCTTGAATGGTACTCTAAATCATTTTAAGTTATTACTGATGATAAAAAAAATGCTATAGTGGAGTTATTATGTTATGATTTTTTTTGTAGGGGTCTGAGAAGGAACCTGGATTAGCTGTCCTTACAATGGCTGAGATGTTATCCATGGCTGGGGAAAGGGGATACTCGATTTTAGTATCGGTTTACGAGGTCTGTAATGAAGCAGTGTATGACATCTCAGACCAAGAAAAGAGAGTGGTGTCTGTACTAGAAAGTGCACAAGGGAGAATCCAACTAAAGGGACTTTCCAAGGCAAAGTCATTAGCATTAAGTCTTAAACAGTGTATCATTCATATTTTGCTGGTTAATGTTATTAATGTTTTAAAGTTTGTGCTTTCAGGTACATGTGAAGTCACTCTCAGAGTTCAAAGAATTATATTTCGGTCTCAAGAAAACTCAGAAGCTGAAGGGTGACTCTCCTCTTCGGAGCCATAGAGGTGTGATGATACATGTAACTGCTACTGGTAGCAACGTCAGTTCAGGATCCATTGGGAGGATGAACTTTCTTGATTTGGCAGGTTGAATATTTTCTATCACATTGTTAGTGTGATAATCTTCCCTTAGCATCTGATGGGTCTTGTCTTGCCTCTGACAGGATATGAGGACTCCAGGAAACAAAAAACTGATCTGGTTCCTCTAGAGATAACCAGAATCAATAAGTCGATATATGCGTTGCAGAACGTCATGTATGCTCTCAACGCAAATGAATCTCACGTGCCGTATAGGGAGAGCAAACTCACTCGCATGCTAAAAGACTGTTTACAAGGATCCAACAGAACGTTGCTGATCACTTGTTTGGTAGACATTTTTGCTGTCTGTTGAATTGTTTTAGGCTTACACTTCACTGAAATTAATTGCAGATGATGCTAACAATTTATTTGATTATCTTGTTTCAGCCTCGGGAACTCAGCCAAGACTCGTTTTACATGCTAAACTTAGCTTCACGTATCTGCTTAGGCGGTAACCGAGCCATGGCTAATGCAACTAAGAAGAGCAAAGGTCCTGCAAGATCTATTTCTTCATCTTCTGTCGCTCAAAGGAGGCAAACACCTTTGAATGTGACTGCTTCTTCTAAACAAAGGACTGAGCTAAGGGCAAACGCGAGTGAGAGAAAGATTAAACTCAACACTTCCACTTCTGCAATTAAAGGAAGGTAACACTTTATCAGCTCTAATTTACTTGCTATACCTGCATATGTTATATTCAGTTTTAGAACATTAAATAATGATGGTTATTTATTCCCCAATGGTTGAAGGAAACTGTTCGGTGAAGCAAATGGTTCGGTGAAATCTAAAAATAACTCTAACAAGGTAAATCATCACTTGTTCTTATTCAGATAAAATTTCAGTAGTAGTTTAGCTAGACTCGTTTTGGATTTTTGTAGATGGAAGGCAAAGAAATGATGGCAGTGAAAAAGGTTGAGATCCTTGTTCTGGATTGTTAGAATAATGCTCTTCAGTTTCTTTTAGCACTTCAAATGACACTTATGTTTATATTGGTGCAGGAAATTTTCACTTCAAAAGTTGTCTTGAACGTTCAGTCCTCCGCATCAGAAGAAGTAAATGAACTTAAATGGAAATGCATGGTTCTATATTACTAAATCATTACTTAACAAGCTCTTCTGTTCTTTGAATGTAGGAAGTCTGCTCGTCATTTATTGTTAAAGATTCTCAATCTTCTTTGCTAGTGAAGGTAATATTTTGTAGTGTTGTTAAGGACAATATTTTTATTCAGTGGTTCAGGCTAACGGTGACTACTTTGCAGGAAAGTTCTGTCCAGGCTGTCTCAAGTTCTAATAATCTTCAGGAGACACCTCGGAAACATGAAGAAAGGTTTTTAGAAGCCACTAACTGCGTTGACGCTGTTGCATGCAAAGGTGAAACTGTAAAGTCGACAGTGAAGAGTTTGGTTTACTGAAATATTTAACTTATTTGTTCTTTGTATTGCAGCTCAAATTGTAGAGAGGGATGACAACCGTCCAGACGCTGAAGAAGGTCGCACTCCGTTTAGTGAAGGTAGGCAGTGAGTCTTATAATAATAAATCTTAGAAGCTATCATATGTGAAACCTTATTTAAGTTTCTTGCCTTTCTCCTGTTTGTAGGTGAAAACTTGGAAAAAGAAAACATTAATTTGCTAACCAATGAAATTACATCACCACCACTCAGCTTGCGGCTTCAAGAGCTATCCAACAAATTGAAGTCGATATGCGATACCTCAAACCAACCATCAACACCTGAGAAGTACCAAGCTGCAGTGACTAAATATCCTGAACAAGTACCAGAGCATGGCGATGTTACTGCTGAAGCTGAGCTAAGAACACCAGAGAGAAGTATGCCTTTAAATGTTGGGTTTAGTCCTTGGAAGACATTCAGTGCGCACAGCTCTAAACTGAAGGTAAGAAGAGTTAATAGTCATGGTTAAAGTTGTTCTTTTTAGTTGAACAGAAATTAAAAATGTTGTATGTTAATTGTGGTTGGTTGACATAAAAAAACTTTGTATGAAAATGCTGCAGAACTCTGCGGTTGGTGAGTACCTCAAGTTCCTAAACACTGCAGATAAGTAAGTTGTCTTAATCTCTATAGTAAAATAAAATTATATTGATAAACAAGAGAGACATGCATTGTTTTTTTTTTTAGAGTATCATAAACTTTCTATATTCTGATATTATCTGGGTACAACTCATTGGATCCACATTGTTGTTTCGATCATAATTTGAAATCATGTCTACTTCGGTGTGTGATAAGGAAGTGAACTAATATATTTTGTTCTCATTCTCTTTTTGGTGTTTACAGGGAAGATCTAAAGAAGCTAAAGGTTAGATGACTAGTCTGATCAAAAAAATATTAAATAGTTATGGTAGAATAACTAATACGTATGCACGACCTTCATTGATGATGATATAGGGCATTGGAGAAAAGAGAGCGACTTACATAGTTGAGCTCCGCCAAGAATCTCCTGAACCATTTAAGAAAGTAAGGCTCACCTCTGCTATTTCGTGATTTATGAATGAGAAATAGCATCTACAGCACTATAAATATGTCCAACCTCTATCCAAATTTAGTGTTTTTAAATGTGAAATTTAAGGTTCATTTTGGGTTATTTATAAGCTTTCTCTTATCTTCCATTGCAGCTGGACGACTTGAAAGATATTGGACTCTCAGAAAAACAGGTAAGCTTGTTATATCACCTCGTCCTGTTCTTTTCTTTTTATGGGTGAGAAGTTGGTTTACCAACTCATGATTTTGAGGACATCATCCAACATCTGGAACTAAACTCAACTCTGAAATTTAGATATATGAAATGTTGTATCAAAATCAGGTTTATATAGATAGTGTGGTAGAGATAATTGAGATTGTTATGATGATGATACATAATTTCAAGCACATAGGAATGTAAGTACACTTCAAAAATTGTAAATGCACCTACATGTGTAATGGATTTTTGCATTGATAGATTAAGGGAATGCTAAGGAAAGAGATTGGAGAGATTTTCCAGTAGCCGGAGAACAGTCACTTAAGAAGAAGGTTTGAAAGATTCTGTATATGATCAGTGGAATACCAAGTTAAGGTGTTTTTATGTGTAGTTTCGTTTTAATGACAACTGTGTCGTGACCTTCTACTGTCGGATGATTTGTGTGTGTTTGTAGCAATGTTCAAGAATCAAAATTTCAAATCAATCTTTCTTTATTATCTCGCTGTAAGTGAATCTCCCAAGGTGTTTTCTTTACAACCAAAAAGTCACATAATACACTTCAATAATGAAAATCAAAACAAACAAATCCTTGACGTTGTGTTGTTGTTCTTCATTACCTAAGCTAATGAAACACAATCTCCATTGAAGATAGAGATCAACTCAGGCGCCACCTCCTCATGCTTCTTCACAAAATTCTTCAAAAACCTCAGCTTAGGACTCGTCAACGCAGACGAAATCGCAGGCATTTCACCGATCAGCCTTTTCGAGATAAGAGCTCTAATCACATTACATCTCGGCAAAATGAACTTCTCCAAGCTGAAACCAAGTACAATAGGTGTCGAAGCCACATCCTTCAAACCCCAACCCATCTTCCCCACAAGAAACTCTATCTTACTCTTCACCGTATCCGAAGCCAATCCAATACACTGAGGATGTCTTTTGATAATCATCAACGCCTCCTCTCCAGTGAACCCCAGCTCGACAAAAGTCTCGACCGAACCCACTATCTTCTCCTCCGAAGTGCCTACGCACTCCGGATACTTCTTAACTACCGCACGCACCTCCTCTTCCGTTAGACCGCACCCTCTCAACGTCTCGAACGTCTGCGTAATCTTCTTCTCCGAGTACTTCAGCAAGTAAGGCCATTTCTTGAACGTTGACCAGACCTCGTCAACGCTGAAGCCTAGCTTTTTGTAAATACACACTTTCATCTCTATAGTCTTCTCGCTCAGCTCGTAGAAAACGTAAAGAGCGTTGACGAACTTCTTGGAGGTAGGATCAAACCCCATCTCGACGATCTTCTTCACCGACTCCTCGAACCTCTCTTTACCGCAGACCGGTTTGGCCTTGGAGATCAGCAAGTTGAGCAATAGCTTGTGAGGCACTCCAAGCTCTCTCAGAACAGAGACGTTCCTTGTTCTGTTCGTCTGCTTCACATTGTCTTGATCTTGCAGAATCTCTTTGACGTAATCGAAGTAACCAGTGATTGACACGTGGCCTCTTTTTCCTAAGATCTTGGGGACTTTCGAGACGATATCCGTGATCTCGGAGCTCGAAGCGCCGTTGAGCTTGAGGAAGTGGAGCTTCGCGCGGAGGGTCTTCTCGGGGTTTTCGACGAGGAAGCGCGGGTAGGTGGCGATGATGGTGGAGATTTGCGGGTCGGCGAATCCGTAGCTTCGGAGGAGTTTGAGGACCGAGTCTGGGTTTTGTTTCGAGTCGAAGTTGGCTTTCGATGAGATTGATTCGGCGAGTTTTGGAGTTAGACCCAAGGAGTTGATGAGGTAATGGACTGTGAAAGTCTTTCTCTTTTTATCGTCTTCTGGGGTTGGATCTGAAGAGAAGGAAGTAGCGAAAGGAGGTGAGGTTTGTGGGAGGAGGAGATTCGATAGTGGAGATGTCAAGTTTCTCCATTGATGTAGCTCGCGCGACCTTCGAGCGTTGAGTATGAATGAAAACATTGAGAAGAAGGAAGAAATGAGAAGATGGGGGACTAGAGATTGGCGGCGAGAAAGAAGAAGCCGGTTCGGTTTAGGGTTTATGATTATTATTATTATTACAAAACCGAATGTTTAGTTTTGAGGAGTTTTGTCGTAAAATCTATTGTGTGGGCCTGTTGGGCTTAATATGTCTGGTGGGCTCTTCGATTCTTGATATAAATAAAACCTTACGCACAAGTGACTAGTTTGATTTTTAAGAAACACATCTTATGATAGGATCAATCATGTCTTAGTAGGGGTTATTAGTTGTTGTATTTTTATGGATTTGAAAATTCGAACTAAATCTAGTTTTATTAGTTTTATGATTTTCAAATCTGTATTAAAATCATGTGTTATTGGTTTAATGATTCATAAATTCTATATCAAATCAAGTGTTATTCAATCGCATGGATTTACTAATATATTTGATTTTATAATGGACTAGGATCGGCCTGCCCTACGGACGGGATATACTTTACTTGTGATTTAGATTATTATTCTTTATGAATTATGTTTTTGGTTTGCATTTACAATAGATGTGTACGATAATAATTGTTGTCTTTAAAAAGTTTTAGATGAATAGGGATTATAAGTGTGTTTTGCTGAGGTGATAGTTCTTAATTCTTATTGTTTTAATCTTGTTGAGAGAGAAGAGAGACATTTATGTTAATCTATATAGACATTTCTCCAATTATATTATTAGGAATCTAATATCTATAGTTAGAGTAGATTGTTTTTTGGGTGAATTACTTAAGTATAGGTTTCTATGTCTCGCCACTTCAAATCGAGGTTTTGTAATTGTATGTCCCAAGACTCTCAACTTAGTTTTGTTTTCTTATTTTGTGAAAAATGGTAGAAGTGTATGTTTAGAGTGATTAATTGGATGTATATGATCTGTAGCTTTAGATAAATTTTAAAAATCGTCAAGTGGGTAATATATAGTTTCATTGAAAATATACTTCCAACACTTTACGTGTAAAGAGCGAATGTTAATGAAAAATATACGTGAGCTATATATATATTTTACTATGTAAACATGCAGTTATACATTTTGTTAACCTGAATAGAAAGATTAAGTCAACCCTGACTATTTTATATTAAATCTTAGAAACTATTCTCGTCATGGGAGGTAATGCCGTAATTGGTTGAAAAAAAAACAAAACATGAAAATAGATTGCAAGGTCCAAAATAGGTAAAGCATAACAATTTAGAAAACTGTAAAATGATGAAAGTATATTGGGTTGACCGGCTGCACTGCTTAAAACCTCACTCACAGGGGCGTTGCTTTCACCTTCTTTTCCACCACCAGCTGCAGACGTGTTGCTGGAAGAAGTGGTAGCGGATGCTTGGCCAAATTTCCCTTCAACTAATGGAGTTTCACTGGTGTTGAAACTCGGTCTGAACCCAACCATTTACGACATATTTATTGAGTTAGCGCCGAGTATGTAATCCACTTGTTTCTTCGATACGCTTATCAAGGCGTTGGGGATGATGGTTGCGGAGTTTCCGCAGTCGAATATGTGTTGTGTGGCTTTCATGTACTTGGCGTAGGTTGTGAGCAAGAATGTTATGGCGGTTATATTGGGGGTTGCTCTGAGGTAACTTGTACATCAAGCCTCCTGTTGTAAATTTTAATAAAACACGTATTAGAAAGTTATAACGATTTGTATTCATGATCATATGTTCACCTTGAGTGTAATGGGTAGACCTAGAGGGAGCGACTGGGAGGATCTTGCGTCTGGGAGGATCTTGCATAGTTCAAAGTTGATGTCTTTGTTAAGTAATGCTCGCTGCCAAAACATGAATTTTTTTTGTAATTAATTGGTGAGTCAAAGGTGCCTCGGGTTCAAACCACATTTGATAAAGAATTTTAAAAAGTTGACTTTGGGCCTGTGAGAGAACGAAACTTCCACAGTTAGTCAAAATCAAAACTAAACACACCTGTGAAAGAAGAACATAGGCGCCAGCATATTTGTTGTCCCAGTTGAAGATGTCAGGCTGATCTCCATCTCCTAGAGATTCTATGAAGTTTTTGTAATGCAGATCATTGGTTGCTTTCAGCAGCCATGCCGCACCCCACATAAGCTCGTCCTGTCATCATAAATTCAAATGAGGAACCGATGTAGCACTAAAAGTGTTTTAGTTGCAATGATTTGTCTTTGGGAAAGAGATGAGACATGTGAGTTTAGACCTTGTAACCAGAGTAGGAGCAGTATAAAGGACAGAGAGATGAAGAAGGAGAATCACTGCAATTTCCTCTGTACTGAATGGTAAACTGCATCACACTCTTAGCTGTTGCCAGCAGCAAAAGCGGGTACTCAGAATCAACTTCCCTGAAAACCATAGAAGCTGCAGCCATAGCGGCTGCGGTTTCAGCCGAGCCTTTCAAATAAAATCAGCTTCATGTGTCTTCACCGAGACAATAGATTTAATAATTCTATTTCGAAGAAAAACAAATTTTAAACTATGTAGGAAGCCTAAATGTAACCTGCTTGTTAGAGTTGAAGATGATTTTGTTGAGATCTCCAATTCGAGACAAGTTCTTTCTTTTTGATCCCTGACTTGAAATCGATACAGGGGAAATACTTTCCAACTGCACCTCCTAAGCTGAAGCAGATGTTAAGATACTGATTCCTTTGATCACCGAATCCTACCACCGAATCCAACATAAAAGTTATAAGGGTTAAATAATAGGCTTTCCAAAAAATGAAATAGAGATTGAATATATGATGCTTCTTAGCGTAAGATGACAGATAATACCTTCTAATCAATGAGAAGTAAAATGAAATAGAGATTGAATATATGATGCTTCTTAGCCTAGAAACAATGAATTGGGAAGATCTATCTAGTAGGAGAACCTCAAATATTGAGTGGCAGATGGGTGCTTCGACAACAACAACAACAGCATCAGACAAAGACAAATTCGAGGCAGGTTTCTATGTTTAAGATAAAAGATTAACTGAGAGGGTCTATGAAGATTCATCCTACTCTCGACAATCTCCAATTTATAGAATTTGAGGCGATGTTACGGTTTTGATTGTCTGTGAAAGGAGACGAAGAGCTCAGATATTGTTACTCGTTTTAATGAAAAAAATAATTTATTGTCAACTTAAAGAAGAATACGTTGGATGAAGCCAAACAAATAGATGGATATGAACAGATTTGGGAGGTAAAGAGTTGAGAAAGAGACTGTGTTTTTGCAGAGACACGAGTTCAGTGTCGGAGACGGACGATGATGCCAAACCCTAGAATCAGCGTCCAGTTCAAGAAGAAGATATGGGCCTCTACGGTAAATAAAAACAGAGAAGCCCACAATAAGTCATATTAATGAAACGCGAAGTTTTGAAAGGGAGGACAGATGTCAGCCTCTGGTGAAACTATTTAGTGACGTGGCAACACCAAAAAAGAGTGTAGCTCTACTTTATAGTATTAGACTAGGGATTAGCCCGGGCTACGCCCGGGATTTTTTATTTCTTTCTAATTTAAATTGTTAAATCATTTATATTTAGGTTATGATATATATTTATATAAATGTTAAGATACATGTCATAATTAAAATTTGTTTTTAAACTTTAACACGTTAAATTAACATATTTTTTACTATTTAAATATGTTTTTGTAATTTTGTTGGCTATCTATTTATCATATTTAGCAAAACTATATGTTGAGTGTTGGAATAAATGTTTTAGATATTTAATTAAACTGTAGAATATTTTTGGATCGACCACATGCTCAATAATCGATTGATCCGTAAAAAGATGGTCGATCTCCTTGGCCAGGTAAGTACAATTTTAGCAAAAATATCTTTGATTTTCAAATATTAAGTATATAACTATTCTTTTGAATATTGTTTATGTAAATATTTTTTGTAATGTTTGAATTTGTGATGTTCGTATACTTAACCTAGATGATATTGATGTTTAACAATTTATTGTTTTCTGGAAATAGAAAATAATGATATATCAAAACGTATCTAATACTTGTTAAATGATAGTATAATGTAAATTACATCCATTATTTGAAAATAACCATTTGTTGTTTTTATTTTTTTTAAAATCAGAAATTATTTTTATTTAAAAACATTATTCATATATAATATAATAGTTTAAGTTTGGAAGATTAATCTATATATATAAATTATGTATATTTTTTAAAAAATAATTTAAGATATTATATATTGAGTAACTAAATAAAAGCTGAATTTCTTATCTTGAAAATCAAATATTTATATTTTTGTCTTCACGTTAGACTCACCAATCCATCATAGTGTGAGGTTGATGTTGATGTTATAATGAGTTTTATAGGGACTTTCTTGATGTAAAACTATACATTTTTATTTTTTTTGTTTAATATGGTATTTCCATTTTAATATAATTTACTACCTTTTTAAGATAGATGTACATTTTAAGATAGATGCTTAAATCTTAATGTTCTTTTTATATTTTTTAAAATGTTTATTTCCATTTCTTTTATTTTTTTTACGTAATATCTATATTTTATATTTTAAAATAGATATTTAAATCTTAATTTACTTTTTCCATTTTTTCAAATTGTGTATTTACTTATATTATATATTTTACATTTTAAGATAGATGTTTAATGCTTAATGAACTTTTTCCATTTTTTTAAAAAAGTTGTGTATTTACTTATTATTATATAGATAATTATATATTATATATTTACATTATTTACTTATTATTTATTGATAATTCATATATTATATATTTAATGCTTAATGTTTATTTCCACTTCATGACTTTTTATTTACTTAATATCTCTATTTTACATTTTAAGATAGATGTTTAAATCTTAATGTACGTTTTCCTTTTTTTTTTAAATTGTATATTTCCATTTGTTATACTTTCTATTTACGTAATATCTATATTTTAAATTTTAAGATATATTTTTAAATCTTAATGTAATTTTCCATTTTTTAAATTGGGTATTTACTTATATTATATATTTACTTATGATTTATTTTTCTTTATATTGTGTATTTCTATTTCTTATACTTTCTATTTACTAATAATTTTATATTTTAAGATAGATTTACATTTTAAGATAGATATTTAAATACTAATGTACTTCTTCCATTTTTTTAAATTGTGTATTTCCTTTTCTTACACTTTCTATTTGGGTAATATCTATATTTTACATTTTAAGATAGATGTTTAAATCTTAATATACTTTTTCCATTGTTTTTAAGTTGTGTATTTCTTTTTCTTATAGTTTATATTTACTTAATATCCATATTTTACATTTTAAGATACATGTTTAATATTTAATGTACTCTTTCCATTTTTTAAAAATTATGCATTTATTTATTATTGTATATATTATTCGTATATTTATATATTTATAATATTTACTTATTATTTATTTTTATATATATTGAGTATTTCTCTTTCTTATACTTTATATTTAGTTAATATCGATATTTTATATTTTAAGATAGATGTTTAAATCTTAATGTATTTTTCCATTTTTAATGTAAAACGGCATTGTTTAATACAAGAACTTGGACAAATAGTCAAATAGTTATATTTATGTTTTTTTTTCTTTTTTATATAAAATGGTAATGTTACATTATGAAGATAAACCATTTTTTTTAGTGAAAATGATAATCTTAGATATGTTTAATGTAGTTTTTCTATTTTTTTTATGTTGTATGTTTACATATTATTGTTATTTTTAAATGTAAAATGGTAATCTTACATATGCTTAATGTATTATTTTCATTTTTTATGTTGTATGTTTACATATTATTTATTATTTTCTAAATTATATATGGAGATAAACCGTCTTTTTTTTAGTGAAAAATGGTAATTTTACATATGTTTAATGTAGTTTTTCCATTTTTATGTTGTATGTTTACATTTTATTTTTTTAAAATAAAAATGTAAAATGATAATCTTACATATGTTTAATGTAGTATTTCCATTTTTTATGTTGTATTTTTACATATATTTATTATTTTCAAAATTATATAGAATGTTTTTTTGTTTTTTTTATAAAACGGTAATGTTACATTATGAAGATAAGCCATCTTTTTTTTTAAGTAAAAAATGATAATCTTACATATTTTTAATGTAGTTTTTCCATTTTTTGTGCTGTTTGTTTACATATTATTTATAATTTTCGAAAATTAGTAAAATTAAAATGTAAAACTATATTTTATGCAACTTGTCATCTTTCGGGAGAAGTTTTTTTTGCTGATTGTGGACGCTCTATGGAGCCGTCTTTTTTTTAAGTGAAAAATGATAATCTTACATATTTTTAATGTAGTTTTTCCATTTTTTGTGCTGCATGTTTACATATTATTTATAATTTTCGAAAATTAGTAAAATTAAAATGTAAAACTATATTTTATGAAGATAAGCCGTCTTTTTTTTAAGTGAAAAATGATAATCTTACATATTTTTAATGTAGTTTTTCCATTTTTTGTGCTGTATGTTTACATATTATTTATAATTTTTGAAAATTAGTAAAATTAAAATGTAAAACTATATTTTATGCAACTTGTCATCTTTCGGGAGAAGTTTTTTTTGCTGATGTGGACGCTCTATGGAGCCTTAAAAGGTCAATTTTATTAGTATCTTTTTTATAAAACGGTAATGTTACATTATGGAGATAAATCATTTTTTTTTAAGTGAAAAATGGTAATCTTACATATCTTTAATGTAGTTTTTCCATTTTTTATGCTGTATGTTTACATATTATTTATAATTTTCGAAAATTAGTAATATTAAAATGTAAAACTATATTTTATGCCACGTGTCATCTTTCGGGAGAAGTTTTTTTGCTGATGTGGACGCTCTATGGAGCCTCAAAAGGTCCCTTTTATTAGTATAGATTTGAATGGATTTGTTTGGATTTTTCTGTTAAAAATACAAAGACTCAAATCCGAGGGAAAGCCTCCACATTTATATATTTTACTTGAATTTATAAATACTATATGGATTTCTAAATCAATCAAAATATATAAACCAATAAGGTATGAAATGAGTTTTGAAAATGTAGTTAACCAGTAATAAAACATGGGAACATGATCTAAAGCTGCTTAAAACTTAATATCCATCAAAGAAAAAGAAAAAAAAAAAAATCCATCAAAGACCACATAATGTTTTTGCCTTTTTATGCGTAATCTAAAGTTGTTTGGTCGACAACAAAAAATTCTAATGACAACTTTCCGAGATTTAGATAGCAAAGTGCATTTTATTTAATCCCTAAACAACAACATAAGCCACATTAAAACATTGTCCGAACACACACCAAAGTCACAAACCAACACACTTACAACTCACACGCCAGCACTCTGCTGATTATTATCAACACAAAGAGCAAACTTTAATACGACCACTGACATATAATCAGCTCATTAACCCGAAAACCAGATTTGAAGTTTTGATTAATTAACTCGCTTTGATAAACTTCAAACCAAACCGTTACCATTAGCATTGCCATTGCTGAGATTCTTTCCATCTTCCTCTTCGACAAGTAAAAACTCTTTACTCTTCTCTAACTTCTCCATGACATGAGCTTCCAGAGAGATCTCCACATCTATACTTATACCTCCAGCTTTCCCTTGGTACAGGTACATCATCCCATTAAACCGGTTGTTCGACCCGCTCCTAACCGTTTCCGGTTTTCCCCACCCGAAATCAACCTCGTACACCTTGAACCTCGGCGAGCTCCCCACCGCCACGCAGTTCACTCCCGCGTCTTTGAACTGGAATATCTTCGGCGACTTCTCCCACTCCTCGTTCCGCGCGTCCACCACACGCGCCTCGTGAGCCACGATCGCTTTCTGCACCACCGAAGCTCCGAACTCCGGCCCGTGCGCCGCCAGAAGCCCCGCCGCGGTCCCCGTGAAGATCGCCTGGATCATGTTCCCGAAATACTCCTCCGGCATCGGAGGATCGACGCGGCGGCGACAGTCGGCGAAGACAGTGAAGACAGTTATGTCTTCGGGTTTGAGCCCACGCGCGAGGGTGACGTGGCGCCAGATGTGCGATGTGAGGGACTGGAAAGTGGAGAAAGGTTTTGAGCCGTCGGATGGGATGACTGAGTTGGCTCTTGACTTGATCGTGTGGATGGCGGAGTCTGAGAACCTGAAGACTTTCTCTACCAGCTGCGGCGGTTCCGCCGCACCATCCCCGGCGTTGGGGTCCTTTGGGGCAGTTAGGTCCAGCTTCACACGTGTGTCACGCGCCTTAGCTCGGTCCAGGAAAGGCTGGGTCGAGATGGTTTTGGCCCCACGGCAAATCTCGGCCCATGAGCTCATGAAGTGCCATGTGGCAGTTCCGTCTAGCACTGCGTGATTGAAAGCTAGGCCCATTGCAAGCCCATCTTTAAGTTTGGTCACCTGTTTTGAGAAACAAGTTAATGGTTTGATTGAGTACATATTTTTCTAAGAATCCAATAATACAATCGACGTTTCTTTGGAGTTAGTACTCAATGAGACCAGAAAAGCAACAGAAACAATGACCACTCCAACTACCACACCTGTTTTCAAAAGCCTATATATTAATTTCACTTTAAATGCCGTAAAGAATTTAAATGAGCATCTGACACTGATTTAAAGTATTGTATGCATTGTACGTTACCTATACACTAATATATAAGCAAGTTTTTTTTTTTTTTTTTCATAAGTAAGTTTCTACGTATGAATACAATGCATGTTTGTATTTTATATGTTTGCCTTAAGGTCGACGATATAATTCGTTGCAAGTCGAACAATATAGTCCTAAGATAAATTAAGTGCGTTAAGTCACTAACATGCATTGGGTCAAATTCTATTTATTCTAAAGCTGACACCCATATCAATGTAGGTTTTGATTGATAACGTCAACCAGATTCTGTGTGCTAATTGTATTTAAAGATACTTAGGATTTGATTCGCAAAACCTATAATTAAATTCTGAGTACTTGTTTTGTCGTACATGGTAGAGTAAATATGCATGTCTACATGACGTTGTCCCGGTACTTACCGATTCGTAGTTACCATCCATAAAAATGTTATTGGTCAGTCATTGAATGTTGTACTTAATGAGTGTGTTAGCTAAATTTATGTTTCTTTTACATAAAACTGCATATTCAACCAATTGCAAAAGCATTTGAAAGCTGAATATGTTAATTCATGACTAAATTTTGACTCATTTTTGTAAGAGCTTCATTGAGATGAACATATACCAACTTAACCTCGTCAGCAATAGACATAGATAAAACATCGCCACAGATATGTCAAATAAGTGGGTATATCATAATCATATTATTCAAACGCGCTTAAAATCAATACTAGCATTTTTTCTGCCACCAAGGTTTTTATATATAATTCCTTTCTGTTTCGAGTGAGAATAGACAATATACACGACAAATATACTAGCATATATGGAAGGGCAATTGTCCATAATACCACCTTTTGAAGTTTATGTCTAAAAAATGACACTTGAAGGAGAAAGTCACAAAAATGACATTTATTAAAGGGTAAAATATCTCTAATACCCTTGATTTAAAATTAAATAAACAAGCAAAAATAAATAAAATAAAAATAAAAAAATGAAAAAAAAAGAATTTTTTTTATAGTT
Organism: Brassica napus; assembly: GCF_020379485.1. Classification (NCBI taxonomy): domain Eukaryota; kingdom Viridiplantae; phylum Streptophyta; class Magnoliopsida; order Brassicales; family Brassicaceae; genus Brassica; species Brassica napus. The sequence goes on from NC_063439.1 coordinate 21,216,699, forward strand.
TCAGATTATATGTTTTCAGATTCGAAATTTTTATAATTTGTTTTTTTTTGAAATTTTTTTTTTCGATTTTTTTTTTTCAAATTTTTTTTTTATAATTTAAAAATACTTTTTGAAACTGTTTTTAAAATTTTTATTTTTTTTATTTTAATATTTATTTTTTATAAAATTTTAAACCCTAATTCCAAAACCCCACCCCTTAACTCTAAACCTTAAGGTTTGGATTAATTAACCCAAAGGATATAAATGTATATTTACCTCTTTAATGAAACCTATTTTTGTGACTTTGAGCCTTGAGTGCTACTTTGAGAACAAAAACTTGGTTTGGTGCTATCCTAGTCTTTTTCTCTATATGGAATAATATGTATGTACTGTATTAAGTAATTACCTGGATAACAAGGAGAGGCCTGCTAAGTCCTTCCAAATTCGAGATCCTGCTGTACGGAACCAACTCCTCGAGCTTAGCTGTCCCATCCTCAACCGTGAGATCACCGACGCTGACGTCAGGAGCTTCAGCAACCGAGAACTCCACGCCGTTGATCTCTTCGTCGTCAGCATCGTACTCAACTCGGAAGACCCCTTCGTCGTCCTTGGCCAGCTTACCAGCAAGCTGATAAAAGTCTTCAAGAACCGAACTCAAACCGTCCTTGAGCTTCTCCACGACATTGTTTTGGAAAGTGGGTTCCTCGAGATCTAGAGGGTTCTGGAACTTGTAGAGCAGAAACTTCTGGTTGTAGTAGAAAGCTAGGTAAGGAAGATCAAATGTGGTGAGCTGGAATTGTTGCTTCCCTAGTATTGGCTTGTTTGGTTTCACATGTGTTTTGCTTGTTATCTTTATCTTCATGGTGAAAAAGAGATTTTATATATCCTTTTGGATCAATGTAATATACCTGTGATGATCACAAGAATATATATATCAATCTTTTCTTTTTGGTGTGAGATTGTAGTGTAGTGTGGGGTGGTGAAGTAAGAACTAAAGACTGTTATTTATAGAGACGTACAGTGTGTAGTTGGGTAGGCATTTAAGGTTCCATGAAAGTAGTTGAGATTCAACTAATGACTCAATTAAACTCGCTCTCGATAAATATATTTGCATGAATTGTTAAGGTGAGTTAGGGTTTAGGTTAGAGAGTAGATACACAAATTAAATTAGTGTAATGATGCGATGTGTTTTATCGCCGAGAAAGATGGTAAAGAAGCTTAAAAGCAGTGGACCAATGCAAACGGTATTATTATGGGTCGTACCTGGATTTACAAAGATCCTAAGCTGTCAAAATTGGTGCATGGCCTTTTAATAGTTTGAGTTACTTTTATCCTCTAAACTTTATTATGGGATAAATTACCTTCTCTAAACATTACACATGTCAATCACTTTATTGGATTTAAAGGACTCTACTGCCCATATTGAAATAGTAGGTATGTGGAACTGTGGAAGTTGGAGGGCGACTTCTCCGGCTAATAAAATCTTATGTTTTGACATTATTGTAGAAAAATTACCCACATCAAGGATGCAAGTTTTAAAGAAGACTTACACCCAAACAAAAAGTTTTAAAGAAGACAAACAGTCGACAAAATATAAAACAAAGAAGATTAATAAATAAAAAGTGATAGGCTTAACAAAAAAGGGTGCAACGTGATGTTTTAATTTTTTTTCAGTCAACTTTAATATATGATTTAAAATTTGGATGGTGACAGAATGACAACGTTAGCATAATGCACTAACCATATGTTCTGGTCTTGATTGTGTGATGTGTTGTGTTTGGCAATTTAAACAAGCATGAACATATATGTATTGTTAGAACTAGGTGTGTTGTGTTTAGTGTAAGGACTAAGGAATCTAGAAGCCGAATGTGTTTGGTTAAGAATCTATCTTATTAAAACTCAAGTACAAAATGAGATTGTTTGGCAATATGAATAGTAGTTAAAAAAATAGTATTGTTTGGAAACATGGATAGTAGTAAGTTAGAAAAATAAATAATGGGTTTATGCTAATAAAAAAAATTAAAAGTCCATTACATTATATTAAAAAGTAATGAGTCTATTTTACTTGATATATATATTCAAATCAAAATAATAATTTAAACTTGATTTATATCAAAAATTCATTCAAAAATATACATATATTCAAAATTTGATTTTTACTAACATATTTTCCAATAACTATTATAAAAATATTTTCAATATATATAATAAAAATACAATACAAAGCTCAATTTCAAACAACAACTTAAATTATGGTTTTTATATTTCATATTAAATTTTAAAATATAATATATGTGATTATTTATATGATTGTACGTATAAAATATTATTAATTATAAGAAAACTTATTTGATGGTACGTATAAAATACGATTAATTATATGTTCACACATATTTTGTAACCTATGATAACACATATATGGATATATATATATATATATATATATAATAGTGATTATGGGTGGGCGTTCGGGTTCGTTTTCGGTTCTTTTTGGGATTTTGTGTTGAGTTCAGATCTTTGAGGATTTGGTTCTGATTTGGATAACCAATTTAAATAGGTTTGGTTTAAATATTTGGATAGAGAATTAATAATTATTTGAGTATTTTTGGAGTTTTGAGTATTTTTTAACTATTTAAGATATTTACGTTTAATTATTTGTATATATTTTCAAGCATTTATGCGAACTTAAAAGTATCATATATATTCTGGATGTTTTTTATATATATTAAATATAAAAATAATTAATATATATAAGTATATAAATATATGTTGGATACCCAAAATAATTCGGTTCGGATCGGATTAGGTTTCAATTCTTCAAATACAAAATTTTTGAATAATTCAGATATTTAATCAATTCTGGTTCGGATTTAGTACTACTTATTCGGATTAGGATCAGTTCGATTCTTCGAATTCGAGTTTTTTGCCCAACCCTAAATAGTAACATAAAAAGTAAATAATATCATATTTTAAAAAAAAATACACCCGCACGGGCGTGCGGGTCAAAATCTAGTATGTATTGTTAGAGATGTACCTGGCCGGTTGTACAAACGTATTTCACATTCTAACAAAGTGACCATTTACTAAATTAAAAGAAGATTTGCATCGTTTTATCCTTTTACAAGGATTTTACATTTTTAAAATTGTTCTCTCGTATTTGCAAGCTCTATTGTACATTTTACTCTTTTTGATACTTTTGCTCTTATTTTGTAAATATTCACATTTTTCTCTCGTATAAACACTAGCTAGATATATGGTTTAAATTCACATTGATCTTTTTTGAATACTGGAAATGCATTCTTCAGAAAAGTACACATGTTTGATACCAGAGCCAGCATGAACATAAGTTCCCCTAGAGACAAGAAGCCAGCAGCATTACATGAATTTTTTGGAACAAAAATTAACCTTAGACAACAAGGATTTAAGAGAATAACCAGATAAAACCTACATATATCAAACAAAAACCAAAGCAAACAGATCCATCGCATAAGGAGGAAGAAGCTAAGCGCACACTTTGAGATGAACTTGATAAAGAAAAACTCTAAAACTCAATATACTGCTCTCGCACACACCCTGACGAGCCAAGAGTAACAAAACAAAAAAAAAAACAAATCCGGAAGGTAAAAAAAAACATTTTACCTTAGAGCATGTACATCAATGAACCCCCTCTTGGGATTCATATGTATTGTTTATTAATTTTATGGTGGGGCCATGAATAGTGATGAATCCGGATCAATTGTAGTCCTCCATCAATGAATCTGAAGTCGGAGTTCATAGGAATAAAATAATATTTTTTTTTTGAAAAAGAAAGTAATTTTTAATTTTTTTGAAAACTTATTATTCAATATAATGAGAATTTTCGAATAAAATTTTTGTTTTAAATATTATTCAATAAATTGAGAATTCATGAAGATAGAAAATATTTTGTAATATGTTTTAAAAAAGTTTTTATTCAATACATTGAGAATTCATAAACTTACAACAACTTTTAAAATATTTTTTAAAAATTTTTATTCAATACATTGAGAATCATGAACATACAAAGATTATTCATCATGATTACCATATTTTTTCCATACATTTTCAACTAAATCAGTCTTCAAACGCTTATGTATCTGTGGATCCCGAATTTGGTTGCGAATGTTAAGCATAGGGACATTCACACTTTTTCTCCTTTTCACCTTGGAACTTCGGCTGGACTCTCCTGCTTCGAAGTCAGATGTATCATACTGAGTGTATCCGTCGCGTTCGTTCTCTAATATCATATTATGGAGTATGACACAAGTTTTCATAATCCTTCCTATCTTTTCCTTATCCCATAATAGAGCTGGGTTTTTAACTATTGCAAACCTCGATTGCAATACTCCAAAAGCACGTTCGACATCTTTTCTAACCGATTCTTGACGTTGAGCAAATAACTCTGCTTTAGGACCTTGAGGAAGTGGGATGGATTGGATAAATGTTGACCAATTCGGATAAATTCCGTCGGTAAGGTAGTACGCCATACGATATTTGTGGTTGTTGACCTTGAAATGAATTCTAGGAGCTCGACCTTGTAAAATGTCATCAAAAACTGGTGACCGATGAAGAACATTAATATCATTGAGGGTATCTGGTAATCCGAAAAATGAGTGCCATATCCAAAGATCTTGTGATGCCACAGCCTCTAAGACAATTGTCGGCTTTGCTGAACCACGTGTGTACTGCCCTCTCCAAGCGGTTGAGCAGTTTTTCCACTCCCAATGCATACAGTCGATGCTGCCTATCATCCCCGGAAACCCGCGTGCCTCTCCAGTGTCGAGTAATCGTCGAAGATCATCCGGTGTAGGTCTTCTTAGATACTCATCTCCAAATAATTGTATTATCGCTTCCGTGAAATTATCAAAACATAAAAGTGCAGTACTTGCCGCAAGTCGGAGATATTCATCATACGAATCTCCCGCTTGACCATATGCCAACATTCGTATAGCTGAAGTACATTTTTGAAGTGCAGATAGCCCGTACCTTCCGTGACCATTTCTTCGTTGCTGAAAGTATGGAACTTCATAACTTAGGCGATCGACAATGCGAAGGAACAAAGGCTTGTTCATTCGAAAACACCGCCTAAACATTTCGGGTGGGTATGTAGGATTTTCACTGAAATAGTCGTGCCGTAGTTGACTGTGTCTTTGTTCCCGATCTCTTTCGATATAGACTCGTCTCTTCGGCTCGTTGGCTTGAGCATCAACAACAGAGTCGATGAAATCATCATTTTGTTGGTCGACTATTTCTTCAAAAACTTCATATACTTCATCATTTGAGGAACTTGACATTTTTCAAATTTTTTTTTTAAAACCTTGGCAATGGCTCACGTGATTCTTCAAGACCTTTGCGATTCTTCACCTTTTTTTTTCTAAATTTAATCAAGTGTTTAACAAAACTTGGCTTGTTGGCTTGTAGTAGTGTTCGGCTTGTTGGGTTGTAGTTGTGTTTAAAGAGAAATATTATGAGATAAGATGAGATTCATACATAAAGAGAAATATAAAAACAGAGATACAAAGAGAAGAAGTTGAGTTTTGATTTAAAAACATACATGAAGAGAGCATATTTATATATGCTTGTTACATAACCCGTGATACAAAGTTCAGTACTACCCGTGAAACAAAGTACATAGTAGCAGTGTAGAAACTAACAAAATACTACACTGCATCCGTGAAACAACAGATATAAAGCTAAGCACAACAGACGTAAAACAACCTGTGAAGAAGCAGACATATAGCAACCCGTGATCCAGCCTTCATGACAAACCCGTGACCTGCAAAACAAAAACCAGACAAGAAAATAAATAACTAAACAGATTCAGGCAACTAAATAATTAAAAGAAGAGAGATTCAGCCAAGCAAGTTAACCAATTCAATCAAGCATTTCACAAATGAGTTTGTTTTTCAGAGTGATTTCGTTAGGAGATAGATCATTGTCGTTTTTGGCAAGAAGACGATCAAGGAGTTTCTGTTGGGATATTTTCTGTTTCGCAGCGAGAATGCTCTCTATTTGATCGAAAGCTGCTTCATTCCTATGCCTCTTGCGTTTGGCTGCTTTGCAAGCCTTAACACCAGACGGCCTAACCTCCTCCTCATGCATCACCTCTTGAGCTTCCTTCCTTTTCTCCTTCGCACCATCTCTGGACTTCGAAATTGACTTCCATTTCTGATCATATCTCAGTTCCCTCCAACAGTGTTCCATGGTGAACTTGACCTGGTAATCATTGAAGAAGATGTCATGGGCAGCCTTCATGACATCATTCTCATTTTGGCTACTAGCTTGCTCCTTCAAAGCCGCCTCATAGCTTCCCACAAACTTGCACACCTGCTCGTTCACCCTTCCCCACCTCTGCTTACACTGACTCCACTCTCTAGGGACGCAGCCAGTGAGCTGAGGGCTTGAATTGAAGTACTCCTCTATTCTCTTCCAAAAGCATCCTCCCTTCTGCTCGTTACTAACAATAGAATCCTTGCTGGTGTTCAACCAACCACTGATGAGCACAAGGTCTTCTTTGGTTGACCACTTTCTCTTTTGCAACGGTTTAACTAACCCGGGAGAGTTACCTGCGAAGCTAATATGTCAATAAACCCGGGAGAGTGTATTGAAAAAGGATCCGTTTTCGTTTTGATTTAGGTTGATGTTTTAAGTTAATGGGGTTTTACAGGCGGGGTTGGTATGTTTTTAAACTAGTTTTAGCTTTGATAAGAGAGAACAATTAAACTCTACCTACCAAACATTCATTATAGAAGCCATTACAGAACAACTACTTAACAGAGGGCAGTCATTACACATCAAATCAACTACTTAATACAATCAACTAGTTAATACAATCAGAGCAACCAACCAACCAACACAGAATTAATTCCAGTGTACTTTTCGTTCTAGGTCTAGTTTAGCTAATTAATACAATCAGAGCAACCAACCAACAAACTGAACTACTACTACTTTAGTTTAGTTTAAAAAATCGAATTATTTTTATATAAAAAATGAACTAGTTCTAGTTTTACACAGATACAATTTAGTTTAGACTTACCTCTGATTTTCAGTCGTAGCAGACCTTCTCCAGGTCAGCTACCTCGACAGTGAGGTAATCTACCTACCCAGAGAGGTGTCTAACCTGTTCCTGGACATGAAACAACAATAATACAGTGTTAGTGACTTAATAAGTGCATAAGTATAATGTAAAAGCAATGAAAGAGCAAGGAAATACACTAACCTCCAGTGTCTCAATCCGTTTATTGAGATCCCACACCCCCTTGATCACCTGCTCAGCCTCCTCCACACGCTTAATCAGACTTTTGATCTCCTCCTGGACACCAACCACCCAAGGATGATGATAATGCAACCCGTCATCCTTGTTGACAACAGAAACATTAATTATAAGACTTGGAGTAACATTAATTATAAGAACATAATTACCGTTTGAGACTTAACTCATAGTTTACGCAGGTGAAGAAGCACTTTCCAGGAAGAGTGTCATAGTCTTCCTTCCCCCGAACCTCGTCAATGATTCTTCCACCGCAAGCACACCTTCTGGGAATTAATGATTGTGAATCGGCGACGAACCCTAACATGTCGCAGTAATCCTTTTGCTTCTTTGAATGTCTTCTCTCTTCTGCGGGATCCATCTGCACCAGAAAAGGAAATGATTAGAACATACTAACTAAACAATATGATTAAACGAACCACTAAGAGAAACAGCTAACTAAGAGAAACAAGTAAGTCTAATTCAATTCACATACAAACGAACCCTAAATCCAACCAGATTGACGATTTAGTACCCTATATCGAAACACCCAAAACGATTAACTCGATGTGAAATCACATATAAACGAACCCTAAATCAAACCACCATGACGATAAACAACCCTAAATCGAAACCCCCTTATCGATTTAGACCCCTAACAAAGAAACTCCCAAATAGATTTCAGATCCCAGACTCGAAACCCTAAATCCCTAAAAACAACTCTATTGAACCGTGACTCTACTCGGAAACGGACCTGTGCTCGATGAGAAGACACTCTGCCGTCGATTTGATGGAGAAAAGAGCTCTGGATCGGCGTCGCACGAAAAATCGCCTCTCGACGCGGAACCCTAGCTTTTTTGGAGAGAAGAGGAAATGAGGAGAATAACGTGAAAGCCCTTCTTTCGGCGTCGTCAACGCGAGTCGAAGAAGCCACTCCCTGCTCGCCACGTGGCTTGAACCCGTTTCATACAGGATCACTCCAGCGGCCCGGTTCAACGTTAATTACCAATTTTTCTTTTTCTTTTCGAAATCCAGCCCTATGAAACTGAGCCCACGACCCGCTTATAAACCTTCAATGTACATGCTCTTACAAACCTCCACCAAAAGAACGTATCCTCAAATCCTTGAATCAAGAGCCGGAAAATTCACCAAACCAAACTGAATTCAGCCTTCGCAACAAATAATAAGGATAAGCACAACCTACAGAAAACGAAAAATCCACCGCAAGAGGCAAACAACCACACAAGCAGACGCTAAGACCGTAAGAGAAGAAGACAGAGCTTGAAAAGGAAATTAAAAATAGTTACAGGAGAGACTCTGAACTAGTTGACACCGACAACCACCACCACACCGAGCTCAAATATAGAGATCTAGAAATAGACTTCCACCGGAGCAACTTTAATTAATCCACTCGGAAAAGGTCGCAAACATGATCGCTCGAGGAGATCATGAACCACGTTCATCACTGGTAACTGACCTCGACCAAATAGTTCTAGACCATCAAAAATCCCACACCTGAACCTGGCCCTAAATTTTCCAAACCATCCCAAACTAGAATGTACCGAAATCTCGGGTCCAGTAGTATCCACCACGTTGTGATGGAGACCGACCCCACTAAAACCTTCAGGACCATCGCTATGAGAACGACGTCAAGTGAGCTCTCACACTTTTTGTTTGTTCAGATCTGCGACCTCCGAGACTAACTACACAAAGTACAATAGAAAAAGATATAAGGAGATCTGAACCGGCGATGGCACTAAAAGAGCCGAGCGCTGCTCGTAGGAGATCACAGAAGCCACACCTAATTGAAAAAAAAAATTGAAATGAGAGAGAAATGGTTTTTGATCAATTCACATTGATCTAAATGCTTGCTTTTAGCCAATATGAATTTTTTTTTGTTATGGTTTTAGAGGCTTTTTCATTGCACCAGTGTTAGAGAACTAATGAATTAAACAAAACACAATTTCAAAGTTAACACACTGGTTCTCAAACATCATTTCCTCTCGTTCCAACATCAATCCTACGTGTTAATTTTAGTTTCAAAACTTTTACAGGTTGGCTGATGTTGGGACGAGAATCAATGATGTTTGAAAACTAAGAGCATGATTATCCATGTCCCTATTTTTTTGGTCCTTAGTGTTTTTTATTATTATTTCTAGCTTAGGACAATGTTAAGGACTTTTAATGAAAATTAGGATTATTGGTGGGACTTAATGTTGGTCTTTAGGGTAAATTTATTTGTTGAAGAAGGTGAAATTCATTTGTTGAAGAAGGTGGAATTTGTGAAGAAGCAGAACTTGTATTACGTTTGATTCTGAAAATAAAACGAACCAACTCTTGGAACATTCCTTGTGCTCTATCTTCTTGTACTTATCTTTCCATGTTTTAGAAAAACATTCCTGCATTTCTAGCACTTCGTGGCCAGCAAGGTTCATCACACCCACAACAGATAGCAAACTTGCATTCTGGTTCTTGACAAACTTGACATCACCAACACCTATCACTCTCATCAGCCAACCATATACATGACAAGTCTCCAATCTATTGCACTTAGCTAGCTTAACGAAGACACCACCCGGTTCCCACACTCTAACACAAAGAGATAAACCCGAGAGTCCCTTTCCCATCAACACCTTTTGCATTCTCCAATGTTCGCATGTGACCCTTGATTATTATGGTCAAGTTGTGGCCTGGTTGCAGTCAACTCCTTTCTTTTGAACTTAATGTCTTTAGCATTTTACTCACGATCTTCTGCTGATTCTATCTTCTTCCTCTTAAACACATTTGATCAAACAGCTGGTGTGCAACTAAATCAATAGCCCCCACTGACTTTTGAGCCAACTTCTCCACCGAATCCATATCTAAAATGTATGCTTGTTCAACCTTTGGAGCACTCCAAACACCAACATCGTATGAATCATTGACTAGAAGCTGTGAGCTACTGTTCTTAAGCAAAGCAGAATGCAATTCATCAACCCTATGGCTTGGTTCCGTAAGAGAGTTTAATACCTGAATCGAATCTTTTCGTGGAATGAGATGATTCTCTCTTACTTCTGTTTCACTAAATGGTTTTAGAAGAGTTTAAGGGTTTCGAGAAATGGGTAGATAGAACGCCATTGTTCAATCATCAGAGGAGGAGGAAGAAAAAAGCTCGCCAGCTGTCACTAAGGACCATCTCAAAAAACTTCTTAATTAAGGATAAATGACTTCCGTTTCTTTGTAATTTCTGCATTTTTCATTTATTTCTCAGTCCAATATAGCTTAGGACTCTGTCTAAGGACACCAATAAAGATGGCCTAAGGTTTTAAATAAAGTAATTATGTCACCGTTTTGAACAGTAAATAGGAGTAGTTTAAAGTAGTTAAACCTTGGAACAGTCAATAGTTTGGCTGAATACATGCTTCTGATTTCTGAAATGATGTTTAATAAGCTCTTTGCTTCTATCAGTACATGTGTATCAAAAAGTTCCAAGAGAGTCGTGGTTCAAGATCTTTTAAAAAAACTTATAAAATTTATGGCCTGATTCTTGAATAGTAATTGACCGGCCATATAACGCTTAAGACGATAGGTGACTTGGGCCAAGTAAATAGACGTGTTGGCTCCGTGTTTTGATTATTCTTTTCGTGTTCTATGGCCTTTCTTCGAAGAGTTTAAAATGAATGTTAAGCTGAATAGCAAATAGTATTTTCAAAAAAAAAGCTGAATAACAGAATGTGAAGTTTTTTAAAAAATATGTGACCAAGAAAATTTTGGAAAATACTATTTGCTTGAACTAAATAATAACTTCCAGAAAAATACACAGATTTTTTTAGCAAATCGAATATTACATGAACTACTAGGCTCGAGCGTTTTTACCCCAAGTCGAAGTACCTACCTAAACCCGAACCGAAAAAACCAAATTTGGATCCAAAGCGTTGTATAAAAATATCTAAACGAGACTTATGAGCTTAGTACTTTGGGGTTTGGATATAACCCGAACCGAAATCCAAATTAGGATCCGTAGATATCACAAATTAGTTAAATATGTTAATGTTTTTATATATATTAAGGTAATTTAGATATTTTTATTATATTCTAAAGATTTTGGTAGTTTGTTTTATTTGTT